>NC_092105.1:34320998-34920998 GCF_045679555.1 Salvelinus alpinus
AGGAATGGTCTGTACTGCTCTCTGGGTGCTACTAACTCATACTGTATACAGTACCCTGTGACTGTGGACTGGACATAAATACATGTAATAACCTGTTAAAACCATGTATTAGAAGCACTATGTTTACTACAGCTTTGCTGTTGAACATATTGTAGCGACCCGCACAGACTGCTGTGTGTTATGTGTTAGGCTATTAGTTGGTTGTGTTGTACACAGTGTTCGCGGGGTCCGCCAGCCAATCAACCTGATATCTGCCAATCAAGGGAATGCCTGGAATGTTCTGATGCCGGGCATCCTGGTGGTTGGTGGAGTGGCGTGGAGGGGGGTTGGGCAGGAGGTTGGAGCATTGGAAGTTAAGACCAGGTTTAGCCATTGTTCTCTCTCTTACGTCTGGCCTTCACAAGAGAAGTTCACGGTTAGTTTGTGGGGTATCTTTCATTTATTTCCCGTGGGCTACGGCCAAACAGTAGCCTGTGTGAAGTTGGGTTAATAAACCGGAAATTTGTAAACTCAAACCTCTGTCTGGACAATTGTTCCTTTATGATCTAGTCAGGTCATTACAATATTTTGTAATTGCATTGCATCAAACGAATGTGTTGCTTTCATGTGCAGAATTCAAAGAAACGACCTGTCAATCATTTAAGAGACACGGTTGGTTTTAATTAGCTTGACCTTTTATGTTCAAGTTAACTAAAGTAACCCGGTTTAGTTTAGCCAATTAGAAGCCATTTTAAGTATTTGGGCCTCTCACGTGAACTCTCGGTTTGCTGTTACGAAGGAATGCTTTTAAGGGCACATGACCAAGTGATTTTGCTCGAGATTTGAGGGAAAGCCACTATTTGTTGAGCATAAACTTTTACATCTCAAGAGATTTATGAACTGAATTAGCCAAGAGACTGTTGCTTAATTTTACTTACCTGTTACAAGTCTAGAGAAACCTCAATCTATCAAACTTAACTGAATTTGCCTGCTGTGGAGAATTTGCTAGCCATCGTCGGTTAATCAAGACTTAGCCTGGCTTTCGTCGGATTGAGAGCTCAAAGGGAGCTGCTTTTGTTCCGAGACGAGTAAGGACTTATTTTCATGACACTAGACATCTCTTCTGTTGCATGCAGGGCATTTTCCGCCATGGATTATAGATGGGCATCAGCCTTGGGAGTTATTGTTTTCAGGGAGTTTACTACGTGAGTAACATTGGGTTGTTTCATTCATTTTCTGTATCATTGATCATACCTTCACTGAACTCCAAGGTGCGCCAACTTTAGCTTGCAAGCTTGCTAGGTCGAACAGTGTCAATGACAGAGTTTTATAACAATGTACTCTATACCCAGGGGTTTCTATTAACTGTATTAAATGTGTGGTTTTATTTCATTGAGTCTGCATTCATTCTTATTGCATGTGAGAGCATTCTGAAAACTGTACTCTAAGCCTTTATATATCTATACTGTATATTAGTAATAATAACCCTCTTGCCTTTTTCCCCTAGTTAGTCACTATCATACAAGTTTGGATTTTACTGAGATGTCATTTTCACCAATATTTCCATGCTGATTCATCCGAGCCTTGTGGTGAGAGGGGAACACACATACACGGGCGAAATGATACACACACACACACACACACACACACACACACACACACACACACACACACACACACACACACACACACACACACACACACACACACACACACACACACAGAGAGAGAGAGTGAGTATACACAAAGCACACTCAGGGTTCTCAAACACACACACAGAAAGGCATAATGTTGTGCAAAACAGTGATAAGGTATAAGTGGACAGCTTTCTGTTAAATGATGACAGTGAAAATGGACCTGTCTATTCAGTGGAGAGAGAACCTCTAGTCAAGTACTCTCATAATGGATACATAGCCTGACATTTCCTCATACATACTGTCCTCCCTCCACCTCTACATCCATTCACAGAGGGAACACCATCCTCACACAACCTCACACAAACCTGCTTCCTCACACACACACGCACAAATGCACACTCACAACCAGGTCCCCTTTCTACTTCACTTCCTGACTGAGCCAACCATGAAATGTGCTTTATTTAACCCCCAAAATGTCTCCAAAAGAAATATGAGCTATATCCTTAAAAATTAAGTCAAATGAATCAAAGTGTTTCCTCTACATTTCCAAACTACCAAAGCTCTCTCTTTCACATTCATAAAAAACAAAAACACTGCCAGAAAAACTCACACACATGCAACATGTAAGGAGACCCATGCAATGCAACAAAGAGGAAACTCATTTTTGGCGCTATAATAATGAAATATTTATCACCACTTAAACTTTAAAGCAAATTTTTTACCATCAATAAAAACACAAACAACAAAACGTTCATGGCGCTAGCTCTCTGGGGGACTAATGCTTAGTTCCCTGAGTCAATCAAATTCCTCTTGTTAGTAAGTGTGCTCCATAAGGGCATTGACCGGCGCACATCACACGTCTGCTCCCCAGGGCTGCACAGCAGTCTCCAAGCCAATCAACTGCACTCTGGGGTATGAAAAAAAGTAACCATAGAAAGACTCGAGAGACACATTTATACTGTATCCCTGCCTGTGTACAAACAGACTCTGAACACACTGCACGCATCATACTATGTCGCACCATCTACCCACAGCAATCTGTACTTCTTATTATGGACTGCATGAGAGTGAGAAAGACAGAAAAAGAGAAATACACCAGAGACAGAAAGAGCGAGAGTGAAAGAGAGAGAGATTGGGAGAGAACAAGGAGACAAAGATATTTTTTTTTTTTAAATAAGAGAAAGAGAGAAAGAAAATAAAAGAAGGCAACACAATGCTTCAAATCTGCCCTGAAACAGCGGGAGGCGTGGGGATTTCTTTACCACTATCAGTATCAATCAGTGGCCGCTCTCTCTCTCTCTGCAGCTGTGTGCCTTGACATCATGGGAGAGAAAGAATTCACAAAATGGGACAAACACCAAATTGAGACTCTGCATGCAGAATTCTGCAAAAACATCCGCGTACAACGTAAAACACCAAATAATGCATGCAGAACATTCGGACGACACCGGCTAATTATCAAATTCTAAAACCACATAAAAGGAAACGATTCCCAAACCTTCCATAACAAAGTCATCACCTACAGAGAGATTAACCTAGAGAAGAGTCCCCTAAGCAAGCTGGTCCTGGGGCTCTGTTGACAAACACAAACAGACCCCACAGAGCCCCAGGACACCAACACAATTAGACCCAATCAAATCATGAGAAAACAAAAAGATAATTACTTGACGCATTGGAAAGAATTAACCCAAAAAGCTGAGCAAACTGGAATGCTATTTGGCCCTAAACAGAGAGTGCACAGTGGCAGAATGCCTGACCACTGTGACTGACCCAAGATTAAGGAAAGCTTTGACTACAGTATGTACAGACTAAGTGAGCATAGCCTTGCTATTGAGAGAGGCTGCCCTAGGCAGACATAGCTCTCAAGAGAGGACAGGCTATGTGCACAAACTGAGCTGCACTTCCTAATCTCCTGCCAAATGCATGACCATATTAAAGACACATATTTCCCTCAGATTACATAGACCCACAAAGAATTTGAAAACAAATCTTTGATAAACTCTCATATATATTATTTGAAATACCACAGTGTGCCATCACAGCAGCAAGATTTGTGACATGTTGCCACAAGAAAAGGGCTACCAGTGAAGAACAAACACCATTGTAAATACAACCCATATTTATGTTTATTATTTTCCCTTTTGTACATCAACTATTTGCACATCGTTACAACACTGTATATACCAATAATATGACATCCGCCATTTGGTTGATTTTTCTACATTGTAGAATAATAGTGAAGACATCAAAACTATGAAATAACACATATGGTATCATGTAGTAACCAAAAGTGTTAAACAAATCAAAATATATTTGAGATTCTTCAAAGTAGCCACCATTTGCCTTGATGACATCTCAAAATAGGGCTACTTAATGTTAGATCCCTTCCAAGGCAGTTATAGTCAATGAACTAATCACTGATCATATTCTTGATGTGATTGGCCTGACTGAAACATGTCTTAAGCCTGATGAATTTATTGTGTTAAATGAGGCCTCACCTCCTGGTTATACTAGTGATCATATCTCCCGTGCATCCTGCAAAGGCGGAGGTGTTGCTAACATTTAAAATAGCAAATTTCAATTTACAAAAAAAACTACTGCGTTTTCATCTTTTGAGCTTCTAGTCATGAAATCTATGCAACCAACTCAATCACTTTATATAGCTACTGTTTACAGGCCTCCTGGGCCGTATACAGCGTTGCTCACTGAATTCCCTGAATTCCTATCGGACCTTGTAGTTATGACAGATAATATTCAAATTTTTGGTGACTTTAATATTCACATGGAAAAGTCCACAGACCCACTCCAAAAGGCTTTCGGAGTCATCATCAACTCAGTGGGTTTTGTCATGTCTCCGAACCTACTCACTGCCACAGTCAGGACCTTGTTTTGTCCCGTGGAATAAATGTTGTGGATCTTAATGTTTTTCCTCATAATGCTGGACTGTCGGACCACCATTTTATTACATTTGTAATCGCAACAAATAATCTGCTCAGACCCCGACCAAGGAGCATCAAAAGTCGTGCTATAAATTCTCAGACAACCCAAAGATTCCTTGATGCCCTTCCAGACTCCTTCTGCCTACCCCAGGATGTCAGAGGACAAAAATCAGTTAACCATCTAACTGAGGAACTCAATTTAACCTTGCGTAATACCCTAGATGCAGTCGCACCCATAAAAACAAAAAACATTTGTCATAAGAAACTAGCTCCCTGGTATACAGAAAATACCCGAGCCCTGAAGCAAGCTTCCAGAAAATTGGAACGGAAATGGCGCTACACCAAACTGGAAGTCTTCCGACTAGCTTGGAAAGACAGTACCGTGCAGTATCGAAGAGCCCTCACTGCTGCTCGATCATCCTATTTTTCAAACTTAATTGAGGAAAATAAGAACAATCCCAAATTTATTTTTGATACTGTCGCAAAGCTAACTAAAAATCAGCATTCCCCAAGAGAGGATGGCTTTCACTTCAGCAGTGATACATTCATGAACTTCTTTGACGAAAAGATCATGATCATTAGAAAGCAAATTACGGACTCCACTTTAAATCTGCATATTTCTCCAAAGCTCAGTTGTCCTGAGTCTGCACAACACTGCCAGGACCTAGGATCAAGGGAGACACTCAAGTTTTTTAAAAATATTATATCTCGACACATTGATGAAAATAGTCATGGCCTCTAAACCTTCAAGCTGCATGCTGCTTCCTGTGTCTGTGTTAAACATAATAAACAGATCCCTATCCACCGGATGTGTACCAAACTCACTAAGTGGCAGTAATATAGCCTATCTTGAAAACTATCGGCCTATATCGAATCTCCCATTCCTCTCAACATTTTTAGAAAAAGCTGTTGCGCAGCAACTCACTGCCTTCCTGAAGACAAACAAAGTATACGGAACGCTTCAGTCTGGTTTTAGACACCATCATAGCACTGAGACTGACCTTGTGAAGGTGGTAAATGACCTTTTAATGGCGTCAGACCGAGGCTCTGCATCTGTTCTCGTGCTCCTAGACCTTAGTGCTGCTTTTGATACCATCGATCACCACATTCTTTTGGTGAGATTGGAAACTCAAATTGGTCTACACGGACAAGTTCTGGCCTGGTTTAGATCTTATCTGTCGGAAAGATATCAGTTTCTCTCTGTAGATGGTTTGTCCTAAATTTCGGTGTTCCTCAAGGCTCCGTTTTAGGACCACTATTGTTTTCACTATATATTTTACCTCTTGGTGATGTCATTCAGAAACATAATGTTAACTTTCACTGCTATGTGGACAACACACAGCTGTACATTTCGATGAAACATGGTGAAACACCAAAATTGCCCTCCCTGTGTAACGGATGTGAAATGGCTAGCTAGTTAGCGGGTACGCGCTACTAGCGTTTCAATCAGTTACGTCACTTGCTCTGAAACCTAGAAGTAGTGTTGCACCTTGCTCTGCAAGGGCCGCGGCCTTTGTGGAGCGATGGGTAACGATGGGCGACCGTTCATGGGCGACCGTTGTTGATGTGTGCAGAGGGTCCCTGGTTCGCGCCCGTGTCGGGGCGAGGGGACGGTTTAAAGTTATACTGTTACACCTGGATATATGTGTTTCAGACATAAGGAAGTGGATGGAGGCAAATGTTCTACTTTTAAACTTGGACAAAACAGATATGCTAGTTCTAGGTCCCAAGAAACAAAGAGATCTTCTGTTGAATCTGACAATTAATCTTGATGGTTGTACAGTCGTCTCAAATAAAACTGTGAAGGACCTCGGCGTTACTCTGGACCCTGATCTCTCTTTAGACTAACATATCAAGACTGTTTCAAGGACAGCTTTTTTCCATCTACGTAACATTGCAAAAATCATAAACTTTCTGTCCAAAAATGACGCATAAAAATTAATCCATGCTTTTGTCACTTCTAGGTTAGACTACTGCAATGCTCTACTTTCCGGCTACCCGGATAAATGTGCTAAACACGGCTGCTAGAATCTTGACTAGAACCCAAAAATGTGATCATATTACTCCAGTGCTAGCCTCTCTACACTGGCTTTTTAATTATTTTTTAATTACTTTATTTAACCAGGTAGGCCAGTTGAGAACAAGTTCTCATTTACAACTGCGACCTGGCCAAGATAAAGGAAAGCAGTGCGACACAAACAACAACACAGAGTTACACATGGAATAAACAAAAGTACAGTCAATAACACAATAGAAAAGTGTGTGCAAATGAAGTAAGATTAGGGAGGTAGACCACTGCGCCACCCGGGAGGCCTAAGGCACTGCATCGCAGTGCCACCAGAGACTCTGGGTTCGAGCCCAGGCTCTGTCGCAGCCGGCCGCGAACGGGAGGTCCATGGGGCGACGCACAATTGGCCTAGCATCGTCCGGGTTAGGGAGGGTGTGGCCGGTAGGGATATCCTTGTCTCATCGCGCACTAGCGACTCCTGTGGCGGGCCGGGCGCAGTGCACGCTAACCAGGTCGCTAGGTGTACGGCGTTGCCTCCGACACATTGGTGCGGCTGGCTTCTGGGTTGGATGCGCGCTGTGTTAAGAAGCAGTGCGGTTTGGTTGGGTTGTGTTTCGGAGGACGCATGGCTCTCAACCTTCGTCTCTCCCGAGCCCGTACTGGAGTTGTAGCGATGAGACAAGACAGTAACTACTAACAATTGGATACCATGAAATTGGGGAGAAAAAGGGGGTGAAAAATAAAAATAAAGATTAGGGAGGTAAGGCAATAAATATGCTATAGTGGCGAAATAATTACAATTTAGCAATTAAACACTGGAGTGATACATGTGCAGAAGATGAATGTGCAAGTAGAGATACTGGGGTGCAAAGAAGCAAAAAAAAAAAAAAGAGGCTAGGGCTGTTAAGGCATGGGCTTGCTCCTTGCTGCGGTCACAAGATGCAGGCCTCCTTAATGTCCCTAGAATTTCTAAGCAAACAGCTGGAGGCAGGGCTTTCTTCTATAGAGCTCCATTTTTATGGAATGGTTCATGTGAGAGATCCTTGTGAGCAATCCATGTGAGAGATGCAGACTCGGTCTCGACCTTAAAGTCTATATTGAATCTCTTCAGTAGGTCCTATGATTGAGTGTAGTCTGGCCCAGGAGTGTGAAGGTGAACGGAAAGGCACTGGAGCAACAAACCCCCTTGCTGTCTCTGGCTGGTCATTTCCTTTCTCTCCACTGGGATTCTCTGCCTCAAACCACCTGGTCGTGCTGCAGCTCCAGTTTCAACTGTTCTGCCTGCGGCTATGGAACATAGCTACCTTGTCCCAAACCTGCTGTTTTCAACTCTCTAGAGACAGCAGGTGCGTTAGAGATACTCTGAATGATAGGCTATGAAAAGCCAACTGACATTTACACCTGTTGCATCCTCTACAACCAGTGTGATTATTATTATCTGACCCATCTGGTCATCTATGAACATTTGAACATCTTGGCCAGGACTGGCCACCCCTCATAGCCTGGTTCTTCTCTATGTTTCTTCCTAGGTTTCTAGGGAGTTTTTCCTAGCCACCATTCTCCTACACCTGCATTGCTTGCTGTTTGGGGTTTTAGGCTGGGTTTCTGTACAGCACTTTGTGACATCAGCTGATGTAAAAAGGTCTTTATAAATAAATTTGATTGATTGATTGCACACTCTTGGCATTCTCTCAACCAGCTTCATGAGGTAGTCACCTGGAATGTATTTTAATTAACAGGTGTGCCTTGTTAAAAGTTAATTTGTGGAATTTCTTTCCTTCTTAATGTGTTTGAGCCAATCAGTTGTGTTGTGACAAGGTAGGGGTGGTATACAGAAGATAGCCCTATTTGGTAAAAGACCAAGTCCATATTATGGCAAGAACAGCTCAAATAAGCAAAGAGAAACGACAGTCCATCATTACTTTAACACACCTTTGTCAGTCAATCCGAAAAATTTCAAGAGCTTTTAATGTTTCCTCAAGTGCAGTCACAAAAACCATCAAGCGCTATGATGAAACTGGCTCTCATGAGGACTGCCACAGGAAAGGAAAACCCATATTTACCTCTGCCGCAGAGGGTAAGGTCATTAGAGTTAACTGCACTTCTGATTGCAGCCCAAATAAACGCTTCACAGAGTTCAAGTAACAGACACATCTCAACATCTACTGTTCAGAGGAGATATGAATCAGGCCTTCATGTTCGAATTTCTGCAAAGAAACCACTACTGAAGGACACCAATAATAGGAACAGATTTGCTTGGGCCAAGAAACACGAGCAATGGACATTAGACTGGTGGAAATCTGTCCTTTGGTCTGATGAGTACAAATTTGAGATTTTTGGTTCTAACCACTGTGTCTTTGTGAGAAGCAGAGTAGGTGAACGAATGATCTCTGCATTTGTGGTTCCCACCATGAAGCATGGAGGAGGAGGTGTGATGGTGCAGGGGTGCTTTGCTGGTGACACTGTGATTTATTTAGAATTCATGGCACACTTTACCAGCATGGCTACCACAGCATTCTGCAGCGATACACCATTCCATCTGGTTTGCGCTTAGTGGGACTATCATTTGTTTTTCATCAGGACAATGACCAAAAACTCACCTCCAGGCTGTGTAAGGGATATTTGACCAAGGAGAGTGATGGAGTGCTGCATCAGATGACCTGGCCTCCACAATCACCTGACCTCAACCCAATTGAGATGGTTTGGGATAAGTTGCACCGCAGAGTGAAGGAAAAGCAAAAAGTGTTCAGCATATGTGGGAACTCCGTCAAGACAGGGAGAGAGTGAGAGTGAGAGTGAGAGTGAGAGTGAGAGTGAGAGTGAGAGAGTGAGAGAGAGTGAGAGAGAGAGAGAGAGAGTGAGAGAGAGAGAGAGAGAGAGAGAGAGAGAGAGAGAGAGAGAGAGAGAGAGAGAGAGAGAGAGAGAGAGAGAGAGAGAGAGAGAGAGAGAGAGAGAGAGAGAGAGAGAGAGAGAGAGAGAGAGAGAGAGAGAGAAAGAGAGTGAGAGAAGAGAAAGAGAAAGAGAAGAGAGAGAGAGAGGGAAATATGTGCCATTGTAAGGTAGGGAGGTTCTCTAAATGGCGTCATCTCAATTAATCTAGTCAGTGTTGTGACAGCAGCGTATCCTGCAATAGAAAGGGATTCAATAATGGTGCCCAGGCCTACAGTACATGTGGAGCTATGTTGAAAATAATCACTATCATTATACTGTGATGGCTAGAAACGCCTGTCCTTTCAATTTCTGAGATGCCACACTAGCAGTCTGGCATTGAGCCCAGATAGACTTCACCCAGCCTGTTGCAGCACAGCGGTATAGAATATTGCAGCAGTTTGCAGTGGACTTCTTCCATTACAAACGGCTGGAACAGGAAGCAGATTAAAAGCAGCCTCTAGAATCCAATCTGCTCCATTACATTATGTGCCCATAGTTTTAGACTAGAGCTGCTACGGCCCCTGAGTGTCCCCCAGGTGCCACAATCTCCTCCTTTCACCCAGCACAGGTGCTGTCCCTCTGGGGAGGAAAGGGGGGCTGGGGGTCAGGAATTAATTTGATCACTCTGTTGTCGCAGCAGGAAATGCAAACGTGTAGTGTATTCAAGGTTTAAAAAGTATTCTAACATTTGTAATTTCCACTTTAAGAAATCTGACTTGATATGCCCTAACAAAAACGTATCAACCCCTACACAAATTTCCAATAAATATAATCCATATTATAATTTACATTTCCTGTTGTTGCAAGAATATTTTCCTGCTGTGAGGAACTGGTCAAATTAAGATAGTAAATCTGTATGTATCATAGCAGCTCAACTGCCTTGGAAGACGGAAAATGGAAAGACAAACTGTTGATCTGGATGGCTGTTATTCTGTAAAGACTGGATCTGCGTCTCAAATGGCAACCTATTCCCTACAGATGTAGGATCTTCATTTGAGCCAGTTTGCTACAGCAGGAAAATAAAACTGCAGCATATCTTAAACTGATTAAACAGCATGATCATTACACAGGTGCACCTTGTGCTGGGTGAAAATAATAGACCACTAAAATGTGCAGTTGTGTCACACAACACAATGCTACAGATGTCTCAGGTTTTGAGGGAGTGTGCAATTGGCATGCTGACTGCAGGAATGTTTGTTTATCCCTCCTGCATAATGACCATTTGCTCCTGAATCCACTCAGCTCTACAGATCATTAGCTTTCTTAATCACGATGGATTAACAGTCAATTGAAATATCAGTGCCAGACAGAGAACTGCTGCTGACTCCATTTAGAGTCACTTGAAAGCTTAAAACAGCTAAATAGTATTCTGTTTGATGGTAAAGGCTCTCCCAATACTACAAGAGGTTCTTCACATTACAAGGTAGAGCAGCTAGTTACCTGGCACAGTGGGGTCATGTAATCTGTGTGACTCTCATTTCTACCTGCTGGGAGGAGGGTGTGTGTATGTGCTTGAAGGCGAACGGTTCCCATAGCTTCACACCTCAACGCTCCCCACTGACACCCTCCACTTCTCCCCACCTCTCCCCTGCTTCCCCCTTCTCTCCTTCCCGGACATATTTCTCCCTCTAATTTTCTCTCTTTCTATTTTGCCCTTTCCATACCACACACGTGGTTTCTCCCCCCTCCTCTCCCCTGCTAGAGGGGGCTGGTGTTTACTTCCTGTGCACTGTGGAGTAAAGAAGATGAAGACCCCCTAGGGAGATTCACACACTCTCTGAGGGGGGCACAAAGTGACCTTTAAATAAGCAGCCCCATCAGAGACATCTGTTGCTGTTGCTGCTGCCTCGTCTTCCTCCCTCTCCACTCCTCCTCTTCCTCCACCTCCACCTCCACCTGCTACCCCCTGCTACTCCCAGTCCCCATGGTGAGGGACTGCCCATGACAGCACTAGGAAGTCACGACACACCACGTGCGTGTGTTTGTGGTAGCTGTGGCCGATTTATATTCTAACAAGGCACACATGTAGCCTGAAGCCACACGTGTTGTAGTCACTCGTTGTTTCCACCAGTGTGTGTGAGTTTGCATACATCTGTGTGCCCCGACATGTGTGTGAAACAGGGATAGGATAGAGGCTAGGGGTCAGAGGTCATAGTGGATCCACAGTGGGGGTCTGGGTGATCCCACTGTGATGTGATGTATGTGTTCTGACAGAGATTTAGCCCACGCTAGCCAGCTACTGTAGCTACAGTACCACTGTTACATCATGACAACTAGGGACAGCTGAGAGATAGGGAAACAGCAGAAAACCCCACTGTGACATTTTCAACCTGATGTGTTTATGTGGGCAGCTAAAATACAGGCTGCTGCTGGTGCGGATGATGGAGGTAAGGGTGGGAGTGTCACGTCTACTCCTACGCACCCAACATGCATGCACATTCACACAACACACACATGCTGTGCAGCCCCTGATGCCAATCCCAAGATTCCCTTCTTCCCTTTGGATCATCTTCAAAGTGCTTCCCTCCCCCGTCTTTATGCTGTTGCACGAGGCTCACGCTCGCTCTGTCACTCCGAAGGGAAAAGACACCATCTTTATCATCATCCCCCTCTCTCTCTCTCTCTCTCTCTCTCTCTCTCTGTTTCTCTCCACCTCTCACCATCCTTTTCCCCTCCCTCTGTCTCTCTCAATCCATTCTCACCTCTACAACAATTTTTAACTCCACTCAAATGTGACATGATAACCATTCTGTACACCTATCTCTGCACCTTATACTGTGATACATTACAGGGCTGTGATACATTACGGGGCTGTGATACATTATAGTTTCCAATAAGTAGCTACACCACCACAGGTCAGCACAGTGCAGTACATCTCCTCTTCACTACAGTATAATGATCTAAATGATGATGGAATAGCCTCCAAATATGCTGTCCTCATCTCTTTCTCCTCCTGTCTCTCTTTATTTTAGGTTGATGAATGGACGTGAGGTTACACTGCTCTCATCTGTTACCTCTACTGGCCCATAGCACCTCTCGTTAGGAGAAATTAACGAGCATGTCTGCCTTGTCTCTATTGGGATTCTGTTATCAGCACAACCAATTGAAGAGAGTTTGATCTGAGTACTGGGCTGGAACCCAGAGGCAGTGTGTGTGTGCTTGCGTACACGCGCACACACATGTGGTGAGTGTATGTGTACAGGAAGGGGTGTGTCCCTCTCTTTAATCTTCCAGCATCTTCTCCATGACAGAGGTACATCTCTCCACCCCCCCCCCCTCTCCCGTTGAGGGATTTATTAATGATTTATACACTGAATATCAATATTGTTGTGTTAATATTCCATAAACTGTACCCAAACGTTGTGTTGTTTAAAAGTTACAGTCTGGGATCTGGGAATCTGTTAAGAAAGTGCTTCGAGTTGTGTAAGGTCTGTGGTGTGGTGGTACCTAGAGATTTGGGTCTCTTTTAGAGCGGAGGAGACTTGAGTTAAAAGGGGTCAGAGTGTGAAGTCTATGAAGCAGATGTGTTCCTGGAAATACAACAGTGCAGCCTGGGTGTAGTAGACTATGGATCCCCATAGTATAGATCGAGTAGGTCCTGAGCTGAAGAACAGCTGAACAGAGAAAACCATCCTCATCTCATTTCTTTGTCACTGAGATGTTAGAGACCTGACATATTTCACATACCATGTTTCACATCTAAGCACAAACGTTCATTTAGAGAGAGAGAAAAAAATAAAGGGGGGGTGAAACTATAAAAATCTCACAATTATGGTTCTCTAGCCTATCTTCCCCCTCTTTAATATTACGTTACTTCCCTTACAGGGAGCCAGCAGTGGGCCTGGGGATGTGAGATTGCAACCATTGCTCTGGGTACTGAATGTGATTTATTTCTTTAGTTATTTGTTGTGTCACTGCTGTGCCTCAATAGGTGTACTACGTCACGCGTTCTTCTCAGCCTCCAAGATTTAGTCCCTCAAATACAACGGGTGCCATGGTAACTCACAATCACAAAGCTGACCTGTTCCAGGTTCTAATTACCTTCTCTTTTCACCCATCGTGGTGGAAAACATTTGGAAATTAACTTTCTTAATGGTATTTTGTCCGGGGCTTGCTATCCTTTAACTCAAAAGCCTTCAATGCTCTGCTATAGTCCCTCAGAGAGTCAATAGCTAGATAGAGAGCAATTTATTAACGTAGCAGCCAAACAACTGAGCCACATATGATTGATGACTCCCAGCCAGCATGAGGCCAGGGGCTAAACGATTGTTTATGCCTGTGTGCTCAGGTGCATGGATCATGTTAAATGTGAAAAAAAATGATTAACGTATTGATGGAGTCAGTCATAATGTAGATCGGCAGGTATATTGAGGTTATGGATCTACAATTCCCTCTGACAGAGTCACATTTCTAACAGCAGACAGAAGATGGCAGCATACCAAATGGAACCCTATTCCCTTTATAGTCCACTACTTTGACTAGAGACCAAAAGTAGTGCATTATAAAAAATTATGCAATTTGGGATTCAACCAAGATGTATGGGAACGTTCCTGAACCACAGCTTTCTGAGGTTTCAATAATGCAGCAGCCACTGTGTGTGGCTGGTAATGTAATGTGTCCTAGTCACTGCTCACACACACACGCTCACACACGCTCACACACACTCACATACACATATATACTGTGCTATTTAAGATGACACTTACAAGGATAAGGCATCCCATTAAAGGTGTTACAACCTCTTAGATGTTAAGTCCCCTACTTGGATCAGTTCCGACTGACAACCTTTTTAACCGGCCTCTCGTTTCTGGGGAGGTTCCCATTGCTTGGAAGGCAGCCACAGTTCGTCCTTTATTGAAAGGGGGAGATTAAGCTGATCCTAACTGTTATAGGCCTATTTCTATTTTGCCCTGTTTATCAAAAGTGTTGGAAAAACTTGTCAATAATCAACTGACTGGCTTTCTTGATGTTTATAGTATTCTCTCAGGTATGCAATCTGGTTTCCGCTCAGGTTATAGATGTGTCACTGCGAACTTAAAGGTCCTCAATGATGTCACCATTGCTCTTGATTCTAAGCAATATTGTGCTGCTATTTTTATTGACTTGGCCAAAGCTTTTGATACAATAGACCATTCCATTCTTGTGGGCCGGCTAAAGAGTATTGGTGTCTCCGAGGGGTCATTGGGCTAGTTTGCTAACTACCTCTCTCAAAGAGTGCAGTGTAATAAAGTCAGAAAATCTGATGTCTCAGCCACTGTCTGTCACCAAGGGAGTACCCCAGGGCTCGATCCTAGGCCCCATACTCTTCTCAATTTACATCAACAACATAGCTCAGACAGTAGGAAGCTCTCTCATCCATTTTATATGCAGATGATACAGTCTTATACTCAGCTGGGGCCTCCCCTGATTTTGTGTTAAATGCTCTACAACAAAGCTTTGTTAGTGTCCAACAAGCTTTCTCTACCCTTAACCTTGTTCTGAACACCTCCAAAACAAAGGTCATGTGGTTTGGTAAGAAGAATGGCCCTCTCCCCACAGGTGTTATTACTACCTCTGAGGGTTTAGAGCTTGAGGTAGTCACATCATACAAGTACTTGGGAGTATGGCTAGACGGTGCACTGTCCTTCTCTCAGCACATATCAGAGTTGCAGGTTAAAGTTAAATCTAGACTTGGTTTCCTCTATCGTAATCACTCCTCTTTCACCCCAGCTGCCAAACTAACCCTGCTTCAGATGACCATCCTGTGCTAGATGCTAGATTACAGAGACTAGATTATGCTAGATTACAGAGACATAATTTATAGATTGGCAGGTAAGGGTGCTCTCGAGCAGCTAGATGTGCTTTACCAGTTGGCCATCAGATTTGCCACCAATGCTCCTTACAGGACACATCACTGCACTCTATACTCTTCTATAAACTGGTCATCCCTGTATACCCGTCACAAGAGCCACTGGTTGATGCTTATTTATAAAACCTTCTTAGGCCTCACACCCCCCTATCTGAGATGTCTACTGCAGCCCTCATCCTCCACATACAACACCCGTTCTGCCAGTCACATTCTGTTAAAGGTCCACAAAGCACACACATCCCTGGGTCGTTCCTATTTTCAGTTCGCTGTAGCTAGCAACTGGAACGAGCTGCAACAAACACTCAAACTGGACAGTTTTATCTCAATCTCTTCATTCAAAGACTCAATCTGTTCATTCATGGACACTTTTTCTGACACTTTTTGCTTTGTGTAATGTATTGTTGTCTCTACCTTCTTGCCTTCTGTGCTGTTGTCTGTGCCCAATAATGTTTGTACCATGTTTTGTGCTGCTACCATGTTGTGTTGCTACCATGTTGTTGTTATGTGGTGTTGCTACCATGCTGTGTTGTCATGTGTTGCTGCCTTGCTATGGTGTTGTCTTAGGTCTTTCTTTATATAGTGTTGTGTTGTCTCGTTGTGATGTGTGTTTTGTGCTATATTTATATTGTATATATATATTTTTTTTATATCCCATGCCCCAGTCTCCGTAGGAGGCCTTTTGCCTTTTGATAGGGAGTCATTGTAAATAAGTTAACTGACCTGCCTAGTTAAATAAAGGTTAAATAAAATAAATATATACAAAACATATTGGTGTACAAAGCGCTCTGTGAACGTCGTAGGGTCCCGTGTCTTATAGTGCCAGAAAGTCCCATCTCTACGCTCCCCTCTTCCACTTTCCCAGCAGAGCAGATTTTAAGTATCAGGTTTCAGACCCCACATTTGCATATGGAGTGATGTGTCACATTTTCTGGCCTATCCAAACAAAGGAACAATTTTCTGTGTCTTTGAAACTCACTTCTGCGCTTGTCATAGTGCATATGAAATGGAAGAATCTAGCGGATATAACAATAGTCATTTTATCTCACTGTGATATTCTCAGCTGGATTTACTAAATCATTTCATAGAATTGAACTAAAACGTTCTCTTGGTCACAGACAGATTAAATAAATGTGTGCTTAAAGCTGAACCTTTAGTGAGTAGAGGTGTGCCGAGTAGGCGGACAAAACGAATATCGCAACGCATAAGGGCAATTTTGTGAATACGATTATGATCCAAGTATTCTTTTGTATTTATCCGTGATTGGAAAAAAAAACGATTCATTTTCCAGCACACATCATTTTCATGTGAGCCAGTCATGTGCGAGGTTCTACAGTCAAAGTAACTCAACTGTCTTTAAAGAGAAGGGCAGGCTGTACCTTGATCCTGCTGCTCAGATTGGATAGAGTGAAGCTGTATTTCTCTGTCTATTCGCTTCTTCATTTCACCCTATCAGTTTTCATCGCATGTTTTTGGTCTGATCCTTTAGATTGCTACTGCCTGCTACTATGATAAATCACACGGCATAATATCTAACAAGTGGGGCAAGGGTAGGGAAAAAATATGAAACGCTGTTGTGTATTCTGAGTGACAGCTAACTTGGCTGCCTGCTACAAGTTGAGGACACACACACACACCCTCTGCTCGCTGCTCTTAATCTGCAGTTTTTTGGGAGTGAGAATGTGCAGGGAGGTATTTTGCCAACATCTACTTAGGCATATTAAGAATACTTTTCAAAGATTCAAAGATTTTACTGAGTTACAGTTCATATGAGGAAACCAATCAATTTAAAAAAGTGAATTAGGCCCTAAACTATGGATTTCACATGACTGGGAACACAGATATGCCTTGGTTACAGATACCTTAAAAATAAAATGGGCCTCACAATGGGCCTCAGGACTCGTTGCAGTATTTTTGTGCATTCAAATTGCCAATCGAAAAAATGCAATTGTGTTTGTTGTCCGTAGCTTATGCCTGCCCATACCATAACCCCACCACCACCATGGGGCACTCTGTTCACAATGTTGACATCAGCAAACCTCTCGCCCACACGATGCTATACACATACACGGTTGGATGTACCAAATTCTCGAAAACAACGTTTTAGGAGGCTTATGGTAGAGAAATGAACATTCAATTATCTGGCAACAGCTCTGGTGGACATTCCTGCAGTCAGCATGCCAAATGCATTCTCCCTCAAAACGTATGACATCTGTGGCATTGTGTTGTGTGACAAAACGCCACAATTTAGAGTGGCCTTTTATTGTCCCCAGCACAAGGTGCACCTGTGTGATGATCATGCTGTTTAATCAGATTCTTGATATGTCACACCTGTCAGGTGGATGGACATGGCAATAGGGCTCCTGAGTGGCGCAGCAGTCTAAGGCACTGCATCTCAGTGCAAAAGGCATCACTACAGTCACTGGTTCGAATCCAGACTGTATCACATCCGGCCGTGATTGGGAGTCCCATAGGGCGGTGCACAATTGGCCTAGCATCGTCTGGGTTTGGCCGTGGTAGGCCGTCCTTGCAAATAAGAATTTGTTCTTAACTAATTTGCCTAGTTAAACAAAGGTTTTATATATATATATATATATATATATATATATATCTTGACAAAGGAGAATTGCTTACTAACAGGGATGTAAACAAAACTATGCACAACATTTTTGAGAAATAAGCTTTTTTGGAACATTTCTGTGATCTTTTATTGCAATATACATGTTTAGTTTATATTTTTGTATATGTAATGGTGCCAAGTATGATCATATTTATTTTAAAGCTATAAGAAATGTGAAATCTTATAGTAGTTTGTTTAAAACTTGATTGTTACTATATTTAGAAAGCATGTCAGTCATTTCAAGCCTGCCCCACTTTTGTTGAAAAGGAAATAAAATCATATGATTTTTCATCTTTTGATAATATTTGTACTATGTAGTTGAGCTTGTGTCATCAAAAGTGAGGACACCTCAGCTGTTAATAACTATTTTTACCAGAAAGGTGAGTTCCAGTCCTTATTTAAAACTATGCAACATTACCAGTTATTGTTTATGGCCATCTCATGAAAAATCATTCTCTTTGGGTATGTCTATTTAAGCTGAAATAAAAATGTTGCCCTATCATTAAACTGGTAGGTGTAATATTTCCATCACACAGGGGAGGCTGAATGAGAATATAGGAGAAAGGATGGAGGGGGGAGAGAAAGGGAGGTGGAGAATGGGGGAGGATGAAAGAGGCTGAATGTGGGCTGGGGGAGGAAGAGAGGAAAACTAGGGAATAGAGAGGGGGAGAGACTAAGGAAAATGAGGAGGGGTAATAGAGAGGGGAGATGGAGGCTGGGGGTGTGAAACCTTGCGGAGAAGGAGGGAGGAGGCTGGGGGAGGAGGGAGCGTACAGAGGAATAGAGGTGACAGCCACCAGGGGTCTTTTCAAAGTCCCCAAATCCATAACAAATTCTAGAAAGCATACAATACTATATAGAGCCATTATTGCATGGAACTCCATTCCAACTCATATTGCTCAAATGAACAGCACACCTGGTTTAAAAAACCAGATAAAGCAACACCTCAACGCCTCTCCCCTATTTGACCTAGATAGTTTGTGTATACGTATTGATATGTAGGCTACGTGTGCTTTAAATGTTTTTATGTAGTTCTGTCCTTGAGCTGTTCTTGTCTATTAATGTTCTGTATTATGTCATGTTTCATGTTTTGTGTGGACCCCAGGAAGAGTAGCTGCTGCTTTCTCAACAACTAATGGGGATCCTAATGAAATACCAAATACAGGATATTAAAGCACACCGCATTATTTATATTACGTAGTTATTACAATTTTATTTTATTAGTATTTGATTTATTTTTCCTTACAATGTCCTTACCTCTCTTATTTCATTAATGGGCAAGACAAAATATGAATGTTTCTTATGCCAATAAAGGAATATGAGAGAGAGCCCGAGAGAGAGCGAGAGAGACTTTAATGACATCTCTGCCTCTTACTGTGCCCCTGAGACCGGCTCTCTTAATTACTGTTACACTGACTACAGTACCGTCTGTCTGTCTGGACCAATCACATCACACAGCTCCACCATTTTTTAAAGCCTTGAGACAATTGAGAAATGGATTGTGTATGTGTGCCATTCAGAGGGTGAATGGGCAAGACAAAATATTGGAGGGATGCGACACCATTAATACACGAGAAATTCCATCATTTGGTGTTTTGTTGATGGTGGTGGAAACGCAGTCTCAGGCGCCGCTCCAGAATCTCCCATAAGTGTTCAATTGGGTTGAGATCTGGTGACTGAGACGGCCATGACATATGGTTTAAAGTGACCAATGTAACACTGAGGAGTATGTATTTCTTGCTGGGGATTTTAACTGCACAGTCAGTGATTTAGATAGAAACCACAAAGAACCTCATATAGCCTCAAGGACTTTTTTTAAACGCCTTATTGTAACACATGAACTGTGTGATATTTGGCAGAGCCAACATGGAGGCACGAGACAATACACATGGGCCCAAGTGAGAGAGAACACCATCTCTCTGGCCAGTTTAGATTGATGTTCAAAACAATAAAACCTATCTCAGGTCTGTAAATCAAGTGTGATAACCCCAATCAAGTGTCATAATGCTGTAAAGCCCAAAAGTGCATACTGGCATTTTAATATCTCTTTATTGAGTGACGCTCACTTTAGGAACTGTTTTATTTTTTCTGTGAGAGGTGGAGGTCTGAAGAGGACAGTTTTGTATCTCTTCAACAGTGGTGGGATATAGGGAACATCCAAATTCAACAATTCTGTAATCAATACACCATGAATGTCACCAGAGATATCACTGGATCAATGAAAGCCTTAAGAGTCTGAAATATTGGAACTCCTGATGTTAGTTGAGACCACAGGAGATCGAGGCCATACTCAGGCCCTCAAGAGAAAAAAAGCCGCATTGGCAGACCTGCTGGGTATCAGAGCACTGGGGACATTGGTGAGAAGTACGTTTCAGGGAATCTCTGAAATGGATGCCTCATTTTTCTTTGATTTAGAGAAAAAGAATGGACAAAGAAGAATTATTCATCACCTCAAATCAGCTGTTGGACAGGAGCTCCCTCGCCAAAGTGAAATTAGAAAGAGGGCAGGAGAGTTCTATGCTGAGCTTTACAAGTGTGAGTACAAAGAGGATATAACAGTGACACAACAGTTCCCTGATGGGCTCCCACAGGTGGCTGCCGAAGCTCAGGTTGAGCTAGAACAACCATTGTCTTTGCAGGAGCTATAAAATGCATGGAAAATGGAAGGGCAATGGGCTTCCCGTCGTCTTTTTGGGCTATGTTGGGAGAGGATTGGCTAGCAGTTGTTAACAATAGTTTGACCGGAGGGTTACTACCGATAAGCTGCAGAAGAGCTGTCCTCACCCTATTGCCAAAAAAGGGTGACCCTAGGGGGGTGAAGAACCGGAGGCCGGTGGCTTTATCATGCACTGATTATAAGATCCTGTCCAAGGATTGATCCAACAGGCTGAGGTGATGGGGCAAATCATACACACGGACCAGTCCTACTGTGTTTCCGGCAAGCAAATAGGGATAACATTTCCCTGATTCTGGATTTTTTGGACGTCTCTAGGCAATGACGGACTGGCCATCTGGAGCACCGGGAGTTTTCCCGTTGGGCTGCTTGACAATTGGGGCCGATGCAACGCAAAATATAAATAACCCCAGCCCCCGCTTAAATAAAAATAACCAAGTGCTGTGTGTCTGACTGGCCCAGGCAAGTGGGCTGCCGGCCCACTGCCACTGCGGTTGGGTATTAGATCTGTCAGCCTCTCTCTCCTAGCCAATTACTTTTGGTCCAGTCCATTCTAACTTTACCTGGGTCCCGCCCCTTTCCCATCTCTGTTAAGTGGTGACATTTGGATAAATAGTGGAGTGGCGCAAGATGGACAAACAAAAAGAGAAAAAACTTAAAGGTGGTGCTGAAAAGCGGAGAGAGAGAGGTTGAAATCCCTTGAGGCTGATACAGCCAAATGTTTTAAATAACAAATGATTAATTTGGCGCCGTTACTAGTCAATCATCTCAGCCTAGTGAGCCTGAAGGCACTGACAGCAGAGAGCAGAGAGAGCAGAGATGGCAGCCCATTGAGCCTGAAGGCACTGGCAGAGAGAGCAGAGAGAGCAGCCCATTGAGGCCAGCGATACCAGTTCAACTGTTAGTCAAGGTTTTGCAGCTGAAGCGGTAAGACAGAAGACAATAGGGAGAAGATAAGCAATGTTTGGGTTTGGCTAGCTGGTTATTTAGCTATATCGGGTGCCTAATGTTGAAACAAGCGCTCGTCAATGTCACTTTTCGTGAACCGACCAATCACAGCCTGTATGGGGCGGGACATTAAAAAAAGGTTGACGCGCTACAGAACATTTTTGAAATGTTGAACTCATTGTAATGCATGAATGGTTATGATTACTGACAAGTTAGTACTTAGCGTTAACAAGTTAGAGACTAACCACCAATGTAGACCATTTTTCTTGCACAAGGATTTAATGACGGAACAAAACCTAAAAAAAATGATAAATGTTGGTTGTGTATTTCTTAAACTTCTGTATTGTCCAATTGGAATTAATATTATACTAGTGGTATATAGTATACTATTATATGACATTATATGAATATACTAACATTATATAATTCATATATTCATATTATACTAACATTATACTATTATATTAACATTTTACTTTTTATTTAATGTTATAATATTATACTAATATACTAATTTATACTAATTACTCATCCAGGTAGAGGATAGTGCATCTGCAGTGGACAGATGTAGATTGAGTCAGAGCCAGGATGCCACTGCCACCCTAATATTTGATTATTTTAAGAGGCTGAAGTCAGGGGACATAGATATGTTTTTAAGTTTCCACCCCCAACAAAAGTGTGAAAACTCTGTGGTGCAGACGGTTTTCTTTTGTAAAGATGGGACCAACAGGAAGTGGCCGTCAGACAGTGAAGAGAACCATGCTTTATTCTGCTTCATTTGTAGGGCATTTGCAAAGCCCACAGAGAACACCCCTTTCATGAATGGAATGGAAGACTGGAAGCATATCCTGGACAGTGACCTGGTTATAGATGGCATTGCTGAGAGAAGTGAGCTGCTGCAGAAATTGCTAATTTAAGCAGGTAGGAAATATGTTTATTGTATTCTATGACTTGCCTACTCACCAGTCTTTTCACCAACACATTTCTTCCTGTATTATTTATTTTACTGGTCAGATGGTTCCAGAGATTCTTGCCACCTTGCTGCCAGTGCCATTGTGCCAATATGTGCTCCTTCTAGCCAGCCTCCTCCTAAGAGCAACACGATCTCCTTGTTCTATTTCACATCTATTTTACTAAACTTATTGTTATAAATATTGTTCAGTAATGTTGTTTACATAAAGTGTGGCATGGGTTGTGTGGGTGGTGGTGTATCGCTGGGGGGGTTTTGGTGGGCCGTTCTGATGCAAAAAGTCCAGGGCCATTTTTCATTCCCAGTCAGTCCCTGTTTCTAGGGCTATTGGGTTGGATGCTGGTCTAATATCAATTGATCAGGAAAAGGCATTTGACCGAGTTGAACATCAATACCTATGGCGCACTTTTGAGGTGTTTGGTTTCAGCTCTGGTTTTATTGCCATGATCAGGGTGATGTATGGTGACATTGAAAGTGTATTGAAAGTTAACGGTGGCTTGAGTGCTCCTTTTAAAGTGTATAGACACCTGCATTGCTTGCTGTTTGGGGTTTTAGGCTGGGTTTCTGTACAGCACTTCGAGATATTAGCTGATGTACAAAGGGCTATATAAAATAAACTTGATTTGATTTGATTATAGAGGAATTAGGCAGGGGTGTTCGTTGTCCGGAATGTTGTATGCCATCGCTATAGAGCCACTACTAAATAGCATTAGAAGTCACATTGAAGGGGTTTACCTTTCAGAGGATATTCCTCCCATTCGTCTCTCAGTTTATGCTGATGATGTAGTTATTTTGGTGAAAAATCAAGCGAAGGTGGATAGTTTGAGTCTCATGGTTGATCGGTTTAAGGGAATATCCTCTGCAAAGGTACATTTGGGGGGGACAATTGTGCTTTACAGATTGGGAAATGGTCTGGAGGGATCATGGCTTTGCAAGGAGGGTTGGAATGGTGTAAGGGAGGTTTCAAGTATCTTGGAGTGTACCTAGGGGATAAGGGGACAATGGAAAATAATTGGAATGGGGTGGTTGAAATGGTGGAAGGGAGGATGAGGAGATGGCGGTGGTTGTTATCTCGAATGTCATACAGGGGGCGTACTATTATTGTTAACAATGTGGTTGCCTCTGCACTGTTGCATCGGCTGTCATGTTTAGAGCCACGATCTGGCCTTCTGGCCAGCATACAGGCAATTATTGTAGATTTTTGGGGGGATAAATATCATTGGTTCCACAAAATGTTTTGTATTTGTCAAAAGAGGAGGGGGGACAAGGTCTTGTACATCTTGCTAGGAGGGCTGCTGCTTTCCGGTTTCAGCTTACTCAAAGGTTGCTTTATGGTCCGAAAAATGTGTTGTGGAGAGGGGTGGCAGGTCTGGTATTACAGAAGGTAGGGGGATTAGATTTAAAGAAGGCTTTATTTTTGATTGATAGTAGCCAGATTTCTAGGGATGGAGTACCTCTGTTTTACAGAGGCCTTCGTAGGCTTGGGGTATAATGAAGGTGCCCAGACGCACTAAGGCGGAGTCAGTGCATTGGCTGCTGGAGGAACCTCTGGTGTTTGGGGGCAAGATTGGATTGTACAACTGAAGCTGTTCCACATTTCTCCAAGATGCTGGTGAAGGGCAAGATCATCACCCTAAGGAAGTTAATGGACATGGCTGGGCCCACATTAATGGATGGAGGACGGGTGGCTGAACATTTGGGGGTGAGGTCGGAAAGGATTTTTCAGAAGTTGTATTTAAAATATTTATTTTTATTTAATCTATTTGTCTTTTTATATGTTTATTTAAGAATGACACATTTGTTGTGTAATTTCTGAAAAGGCAGTGTGCCAATATTTGTGTTAACACTTGAGTATAAAGCTCACTCAATCACTCACTCACTCACTCACTCATTCACTCACTCTCTCGACAGTGTCACTCTGCCCTAAAAGATGGCCATGCAAGGCTGATTTCTACTGTGTTTAACCACCCCCGGGATGCTGACAGGCACACATGAACACACTGATGCATACACATGTGTATGCACGCACGGAAACACACATACACACTTGCATGCAAGCTGCACGCACACACACACGCACACACACACACGCACGCACGCACGCACGCACGCACGCACGCACGCACACGCACACGCACACACACACTCCTGCTCAGTGCGCCTGGAGACGGATGGGATTTATCTTAACCAGCAGAGCAGCACATTACTCAGTAGCCCTCCAAGGCTGTGTTCATTTGGATGTGTGTGAGTTTGTTCTTGAGTGCCTGTGTGTGTGCGCCCGTGTTTATGTGTGTGTGTGTGTGTATGCCTCAGTGCCGTGTGCATTTCTATGTCTGCATGACTGTCTGGCATACCATCAAGTATGGAAATATTATGCGTCTACACAATTAAGCTCCAACAACTGGTCATCATAAGTGGAGGTGAATATTCGCCACTGGGCTCAAACACTAATGTTGTCATCAGATTATAGGAGATGTATGACAGAAAGACTGTCCTCCACCACGACACTGATCTGTGTGTTCAACGCTAGCTTTTATGGGGCCAGCATTACACCTGACAACACAGATATACGGCTGAGGAATAGACCTGGGCGACAGAGGTATTGGACCTGGGCAGGAACAATGGGCTTGGGAAAGCTCAAGATAAAGGCCTGACAAATTACAGAAAGACAGAGGGAGTGGGAGAGAGAGAGGGGCGAGCATTTTTCACTATTTGCTATGTAAAAATTTGAATAAGACCGATCAGAGTTAAATCAAGTTGACTCCTCGTTAATTCTCCTACCCCCTAAAAAAAAACATAGTTCTAATGTGAAAACGCATATTTTCAGCCCAAGCCTGATATTCTGAGAAATGATTTGGGCGGGTCGGGACCGGGTTTAGGTTTGGGCAGTCTTGTATGTGACCGTTGCTGTGGTGAGAGAAACAAGTGCCTGTATTTCTCTCACTCTACGGTCTCTGCTTTGATGGGCATGAGCCTGCAACTCTCTCTCCGTCTCTCCAGCATTGCACTTGTTACATTCATTGAAAGTGATTTAATTTTCCCCTTATAAAATTGTAGACAACTGTTATGCTTAGATATGTAACACAATTTACAGTTGAATAATAGTCTTTATCTTCGTTGTTGACGGTAGCCTACCTGAATGCTGGCCAATAGAATGCATGCAAGGACACATATGCAGTTTAATAAGAACAGACAGTAGCCCACTTCAGCAACAACAGTTTTAACCAACTGAAATCTGTTCGGGAACATCAATATTGAACTGTTTTCACAACAAAATGTATTATATTAAACTGTTGACGCCTCCTCTGTGCCTTCCAGAAAGAAATGAAAGAAGAGAGAGATGACCCAATAGAAAACGCATGCAACTGTGGGGAGGTATTCTGCCTGTCAGCTTATTAATTATACAATTATAAAATAGGCCCTATTATTAGGATACTATTCAAAATGATATACAAATTCACCTAGAATTGTATGTTGCCTGCACAATCAATGAACCACGAGCATCACATAAGCCTCTCCCAGCCTCATGGATATAATGTTGAGTATAGCCTACCCTAACCAATCCACACAGTATGCATAATAATACAGCCCACAGGCAAATACAATTAGCCTACAACGAGTTTATTTATCTAAAATCTATTGTTCCCCCATCCTAGAATTTGTAATAAAGTTGAAGCTCATTTACTGCATTTCTATACAATTTATAAACTCTAAAATGCTCTTTGGAAAACAAGCTAAAATGACCCCAGCCATTTTCACATTGGTTACAGTAGCTTCATTCACCGAAGTCGATCTACAAACACATAGCCTATTAGCAATACAATTAGCCGCTACACATTAACTCACATTAACTCAGCACCAGGATTAAAAACTATAATTTAACATGTACAGAGGGATCTGTTAGCAGAAAAAGTATTTTTATTAACAAAACGTTAACAGTTTTAATGCTAATTCCCTGCCGTTCTACACATTTTGCCATGACTTATGCCATGTTAATATGATATGAGTGAGAGTGACTAACAACATCAATGGGGGCCCCTGGAGGTCATATATACAGTATATGCGGTCCAACTCATCCCAAACCATCTCAATTGGGTTGAGGTCAGGTGATTGTGGAGGTCATCTGATGCAACACTCCATCACTCACCTTTTTGGTCAAATAGCCCTTACACAGCCTGGAGGTGTGTTTTGGGTCATTGTCCTGTTGAAAAACAAATGATAGTCCCACTAAGCGCAAACCAGATGGGATGGCGTATCGCTGCAGAATGCTGTGGTAGCCATGCTGATTACGTATGCCTTGAATTCGAAATAAATCACTGACAGTGTCACCAGCAAAGCACCCTTACACCAATCACACCTCCTCCTCCATGCTTCACGGTGGGAACCACACATGCGGAGATTATCCGTTCACCTACTCTGCGTCTGACAAAGACACGGGGGATGGAACCAAAAATCTCAAATTTGGACTCATCAGAACAAAGGACTGATTTCCACCGGTCTAATGTCCATTGCTCATGTTTCTTGGCCCAAGCAAGTCTCTTCTTATTGGTGTCCTTTAGTAGTGGTTTCTTTGCAGCAATTCGACCACGAAGGCCTGATTCACGCAGTCTCTTCTGAACAGTTGATGTGAGATGTGTCTGTTACTTGAACTCTGAAGCATTGATTTGGGCTGCAATTTCTGAGGCTGGTAACTCTAATGAACATTTCCTCTGCTGCAGAGGTAACTCTGGGTCTTTCTTTCCTGTGGCGGTACTCATGCGAGCCAGTTTCATCATAGCACTTGATGGTTTTTGCAACTGCACTTAAAGAAATTTCCAAAGTTCTTTACATTTTCTCTTTGATTACTTGAGCTGTTCTTGCCATAATATGGACATGGTCTTTTACCAAATAGAGCTATCTTCTGTATACCCCCCTTGTCACAACACGACTGATTGGCTAAAACGCATTAAGGAAAGAAATTCCACAAATGAACTTTTAACAAGGCACACCTGTTAATTGAAATGCATTCCAGGTGACTACTTCATGAAGCTGGTTGAGCGATTGCCAAGTGTGTGCAAAGCTGTCATCAAGGCAAAGGGTGGCTATTTGAAGAATCTCAAATATATTTTGATTTGTTTAACACTTTTTTGGTTACTATATGATTCCATATGTTTTATTTCATAGTTGATGTCTTCACTATTATTCTACAATGTAGACAATAGTAAAAAATATAGAAAAATGACTGAGGTCCGGACCTTGGTGTCCTCATATGTAGCTACGGCTCTGAGGCCAACCATTGTAGCCTAGTGTATCCGCTGTGCATTGTGTTGGTCACTGTTCCAGTCAGTCAGTCAGTCAGTGAGTGAGTGAGTGAGTGAGTGAGTGAGTGAGTGAGTGAGTGAGTGAGTGAGTGAGTGAGTGAGTGAGTGAGTGAGTGAGTGAGTGAGTGAGTGAGTGAGTGAGTGAGTGAGTGAGTGAGTGAGTGAGTGAGTGAGTGAGTGAGTGAGTGAGTGAGTGAGTGAGTGAAGCCAGAGACTACTAGCTAGCAGAGAGACCAGGGACTAATGACATCTCTGCCTCTTACTGTGCCCCTGAGACCGGCTCTCTTAATTACAGTTACACTGACTACAGTACCGTCTGTCTGGACCAATCACATCACACAACTCAACCATTTACTCCTATCGGCTCATAATGATATGGCCACTCGAGTCCACTTACAAGTGGGGCCAGTGGTTTTTCCTGACCACCGTATGGTCACCTTTATTTGATGGCCTTGCAAGACTGGCATTTCAATAGCAATAGATAAAGGTAAACATGTGACCTGGTCAGGGAAAAACATGGAAGGGTTTACTGTTAGAACAAATCCTTATTCTGAGTACAAAACTACCCCATCTCACCTATTACAGTGGATAGAACATTGCTTGGAGACTTTTCCCCCTGACTACAACACAGTGGAAAAACACTATCTGGGGATTTTGTAACTACAGCCCAAGACCACAACCATTATATTCCCCTTCCCCCTTCTGTTACTGGTTTCTCCCAATCATCTCTGTTCATTTTGGCTTCCATTAAAATGATATAACCCAGTCCATTCTTATCTAGTTCTTATCTCTCCATCGTAACTGAATTATGTCCAGTTAGTTGCACATGATGTGCCATGTGGTTCCCTCTGAGGTACATATGTGTCCTGGACACTAGATGACACATGCAGTAAAACCATTATAGGAGAGTACAAGTGCTTGTGACTCTCCACAATCTCTTTCTATCCCTCTCCTTCTGTTTATCTCTCCTTCTGTTTATCTATTTTTTTTCTACTCTCTCTCCATCTCTCTCACGCTCTCCCTTTCCGACCCCTCTCTGAAAAAGGCCTCCTATCCTCCATGAGTGAGTGAGAAGCCCCCCTCTGCCCATCCCGTTCTCCTCCGTCCTGTCACTTCTATTGTTAAGTCTCCAATTAGATTGGGCAACCCGCTGCTTTCTGGGAGCCAGGCCACAAAGAGGTTTTAGCACCTTACATGTGATTTAAGAGTCTGGGCTGGGCTGGGCAGACAGGCTGTTCACAGAAAACACACCGCCTGGACAGACAAAAACACACAGCTAGAACATGGGGGAAGGAAAATAATACATTTACCCTCAGATTGACCCTCAGATAGATGTGTCTGCCAGGCATTCATATCTATCAAGACTGACTGATATGGGTTTTGAAACAGAGGATGCCTTACAAAGACAGACATAAAGATAGAGAGACAGAACAAAAGAGAAAAGAGAAATTGATGATGGACAGAAGTACAAAGGTGCAATGGTAAGATAAACAGATGCTCTGTGTTTTACTTACCCTGAGGTCAATCATAACTGAATGGTCATTCATGGCTCAAACGCTGCACCATTCTAATGTCAACAAACCAGCCATTTTGCCCAGTAGTGGCGGACACACCCAGACAGCAAAGTCGTCCTCCCACCCAGAAAGATATAGGATCATTCATTATGAAAGACGGGGCTGTAATTCCCTATACCATATACAGTGCATTCAGAAAGTATTCAGACCCCTTGACTTTTTCCACATTGTTATGTTACAGCCATATTCTAAAATGTTTTAAAATATAATTTTTTTCCTCATCAATCTACACACAATTATTCATAATGACAAAGCGAAAACAGGTTTAGACATTTTTAGCAAATTCATTTAAAATAAAAAACAGAAATACCTTATTTACATAAGTATTCAGACTATGGATGCACAATATATCGGTGAACATATCGGAATTGGCCGATATTAGCTAAAAATGCAAACATCGGTATCGGCCGATGTCTAGTTTAACGCCGATGTGCAAAACCGATGTTAAAGCTGATGTGCATACCTATATAATGTAGGTACATGACGTAATGACGCAATGTACATTTTTTCACTATACGTGCAACACAGCATTCCTAAACTAGCCCACAATGTCTGCTGTGTGGATCGAGCAGTCAACAAGTCGAGCAGTCATTTGAAAGAGTAACAAAATTTGAGCGAGACAACTCAAAGGCGAAATCCATTATTGCCAAGATAATGGAATTCATTACCCTTGACAATCAACCGTTCTCTGTCGTGGGTGATGTTGGCTTTCGCCGACTGGTCGAGCACCGGCACACACTACCAAGAGTACACTGTCAAAGCTGTACAAAAAAGTCAGCAAACAAGCAAACACCGGCCATGAACGATGTGTTTACAATACCACGTTGGTAATAAAGCATAATTTGTTTGACCGCAACTTCTGGGGTAGCTAGCTAGCTTTAGCTTGGTACCTAGCTAGTACCGATACAACAAGCCTGAAAACAATGACCAGTAGAAACTGCAGTCATTTTCATTATTCTTAGCAATGATTTAGGAATCTTTGTGAGCAAGTATTAGCTAGGTTGCCACTTGTTGTTCACCTATTGAAATTGAAGTTCAGTTCATAAAAATAATTAGCTAGCCAGCTACTTAACCCTGATGCCCAAAGCTAAAGTTATAAGCAGCCAGCTAGCTTCATCTGGCTAGTGAGGCTCAACCGGACCGGGTTATTAGTTGTGGAGCTAGCCACAATAAGGATTAGGCACAATAGTGGAATTTGCAGTCAAAATAAAAGTATGTCATTGACAGTGATACAAATGAATACAAATAGTAGAATCATGCATACTTTTATTTTGAAGGCTAACCAAAGTCCACTATTGTGGCTAATCCTTATTGTGGCTAGCTTCACATAGATGGGTCCGACCACCATTAATCAAATAAGAACTGTCTTATAAATTAGGGGTATTTTAGATGATGACACTTAGCTATATAGTTAGCTAGCTAACTATAGCTACTGAAACAGATTATGTCGTTTTGCTTTGTTTTTGGGGAAGAACATTGTTTGCATCCATGCGCTAGCTAGCTTTTTTTATGACCAGCACTGTAGGTGCGCGAGACAACTTTATCAGCATCATAGCATACGTACCGATGAATCGTTGTGACATATGAAATACGAGTGATTAATGAACGCATTAAATTAAGTGACGTGCAGTCATATTCAGGACCTGATTGGTTAACAAGCTTATTTGACACATCAAATAGTGTTATTTGACACGTCAAACAGTGTTAAATAGTAGATTTTTTGACACGCAAAGACCAAAACGGCGTTCCATAGCAAAGACCCAAATGGTGTTCCATAGAAATCCTGGTTGAGAATGAAATGACTGAACAAATTAACAACAAAATAGCACAGCAAGTAAGTGAAAGAAATAGGTTTTGATTATGTTTTACTGGTAATGGGGACATATGTAAATGCCAACAAAATAACTTTTTGGTCAGTGTGGTGTGTGTGTGTAACCTTTATTTAACTAGGCAAGTCAGTTAAGAACAAATTCTTATTTACAATGACGGGCTACCCTGGCCAAACCCGGACGACACTGGCCAATTGTGCACCGCTCTATGGGACTCCCAATCATGGCCGGATGTAATACAGCCTGGATTCGAACCAGGGACTGTAGTGACTCCTCTTGCACTGAGATGCAGTGCCTTAGACCGCTGTGTCAACGTGTGTGTGTTAACTATTTAACTGTACTAGAATGCTTAAAAGGCCGCAAAAATGTTAATCGTTTATCGTTCTTTTTTGGCAAGGAGAAATTCAGATATCGGTATCGGCCAAAAATGTAATATCGGTGCATCACTAATTCAGATCCTTTGCTATGAGACTTGGAATTGAGCTCAGATGCATTCTGTTTCCATTGATCATACTTGATGTTTCTACAACTTAATGGGAGTCCACCTGTGGAAAATTCAATTGATTGGACATGATTTGGAAAGGCACACACGTCTATATACGGTCCCACAGTTGACAGTGCATGTCAGAGCAAAAACCAAGCCATGAGCCACTGAGCAATCGGGGGAGAAGGGCTTTGGTCAGGGAGGTGAGCAAGAATCCGATGGTCACTGACAGAGCTCCAGAGTTCCTCTGTGAAGATGGGAGAACCTGTGGCCAGACGGAAGCTACTCCTCAGTAAAAGGCACGACAGCCCACTTCGAGTTTGACCAAAGCCACCTAAAGGACTCAGACCATGAGAAACAAGATTCTCTGGTCTGATGAAACCAAGATTAAACTCTTTGGTCTGAATGCCAAGCATCACATCTGGAGGAAACTTGGCACCATCCCTACGGTGAAGCATTTGTGTCAGCATCATGCTGTGGTGATGTGTCTCAGTGGCAGGGACTGGGAGACTAGTCAGGATCTAGGGATCCTTGATGAAATCCTGCTCCAGAGCACTCGGGGCCTCAGACTGGGGGGCGAAGGTTCACCTTCAAACAGGACAACGACCCTAAGCACACAGCCAAGACAACGCAGGAGTGGCTTCGGGACAAGTCTCTGAATGTCCTTGAGTGGCCCAACCAGAGCCCGGACTTGAACCCGATCGAACATCTCTGGAGACCTGAAAATAGCGGTGCAGTGATTCTCCCCATCCAACCTGACAGAGCTTGAGAGGATCTGCAGAGAAGAATGGGAGAACATCCCCAAATACAGGTGTGCCAAGCTTGTAGCGTCATACCCAAGAAGACTCAAGACTGTAACCACTTTCAAAGATTCTTGAACAAAGTAATGAGTAAAGGGTCTGAATACTTATTTAAATGTGATAGTTGTTTATTTCTTATACATTTGCAAAAAAAAATGACATCATTATGGGGTATTGTGTGTAGAATGATGAGGTACAAAAACTATTTAATCAATTTTAGAATTAAGGCTGTAATGTAACAAAATGTGGAAAAAGTCAAGGGGTCTGAATACTTTCCGAATGCACTGTATTTTCAACGTCTGGAACATACCTCTTTTTAACATCCGGAATTTAAGTATTTTCAACTTTCATTCAGAACCATAAATTAACCTAATTTCAACATCCGGAAAATACGCATTTTCAACGTCCGGAAAAGATGCCTTCTCAACATCCAGAAAATATGTATTTTAAATGTACAGAGAATACGTATTTTCACTTTTCATTCAGAACCGAAATTGAATCTAACTTCAATATCTGGAAAATATATGTTTTAGACGTGTTTTCAACGTCACTTTGCTTACTGGGACTATTCTAGTTTAGAACTATGGGACATGGTCTAAAGTAATGCACTATACAGGGAATAGGGTGCCACATGGGATGTGCCCTCTCAGCCTGGAGCCTGTGAAAAGGTAATCTGTCCTCTAAAGCGCGAGTAATGATATTTTGCAGCTAGGGCTTGTTGTTATCTGGCTTGCCTCTGATGAGACCACAGCGCCACACACACACACACACACACACACACACACACACACACACACACACACACACACACACACACACACACACACACACACACACACACACACACACACCTTGTTAATGTTAATTAATGCAAACAGCCCAGTCAGAGTGACGTTAATCAGAGGACACTGCAGGCCTCCCCTGGATTCATTGATGATAAATATTTCATGTTTGGATTTGGATGGACCCATTCGTTCTGGAGAGACCGATGACTTTCTGTGAGGGGATATCAGGTACAGTTGAAGTCAGAAATTACATACACTTAGGTTGGAGTCATTGAAACTCATTTTTCAAACACTCCACAAATTTCTTGTTAACAAACTATAGTTTTGGCAAGTCGGTTAGGACATCTACTTTGTGCATGACACAAGTCATTTTTCCAACAATTGTTTACAGACAGATTAAACAGCTTTAATTCCAGAAAATGATGTCATGGCTTTAGAAGCTTCTAATAGGCTAATTGACATAATTTGAGTCAATTGGAGGTGTACCTGTGGATGTATTTCAAGGCCTACCTTCAAACTAAGTGCCTCTTTTCTTGACATCATGGGAAAATCAAAAGAAATCAGCCAAGACCTCAGAAAAATATTGTAGCTCATGGTGGTGTTTGTGATGGTCATGGTGGTGGTGGTGGTGGTGGTTGTGATGGTCATGGTGGTGGTGGTGGTTGTGATAGTCATGGTGGTGGTGGTGGTTGTCATGGTCATGATGGTGCTGCTCATGGTGGTGGTTGTGATGGTCATGGTGGTGCTGGTCATGGTGGTGTTTGTGATGGTCATGGTGGTGCTGCTCATGGTGGTGGTTGTGATGGTCATGATGGTGCTGCTCATGGTGGTGTTTGTGATGGTTATGGTGGTGCTGCTCATGGTGGTGTTTGTGATGGTTATGGTGGTGCTGCTCATGGTGGTGTTTGTGATGGTCATGGTGGTGCTGCTCATGGTGGTGTTTGTGATGGTCATGGTGGTGCTGCTCATGGTGGTGGTTGTGATGGTTATGGTGGTGCTGCTCATGGTGGTGTTTGTGATGGTTATGGTGGTGCTGGTCATGGTGGTGTTTGTGATGGTTATGGTGGTGCTGCTCATGGTGGTGTTTGTGACGGTCATGATGGTGCTGCTCATGGTGGTGTTTGTGATGGTCATGATGGTGCTGGTCATGGTGGTGTTTGTGATGGTCATGATGGTGCTGGTCATGGTGGTGTTTGTGATGGTTATGGTGGTGCTGGTCATGGTGGTGTTTGTGATGGTCATGATGGTGCTGGTCATGGTGGTGTTTGTGATGGTCATGATGGTGCTGCTCATGGTGGTGTTTGTGATGGTCATGATGGTGCTGCTCATGGTGGTGTTTGTGATGGTCATGATGGTGCTGGTCATGGTGGTGTTTGTGATGGTCATGATGGTGCTGCTCATGGTGGTGTTTGTGATGGTCATGATGGTGCTGGTCATGGTGGTGTTTGTGATGGTCATGATGGTGCTGGTCATGGTGGTGTTTGTGATGGTCATGATGGTGCTGGTCATGGTGGTGTTTGTGATGGTCATGGTGGTGCTGGTCATGGTGGTGTTTGTGATGGTCATGGTGGTGGTGGTGGTGACATATGGCAACTGTACATCCCAAAATACAGTCATGCTTGGATGGGGATGTGAGAGTGGGTGATGAGTCAATTACGTAACCACACCATGAAATACAGAAAGAGGCTTTGTAGCCTGGCCTGTTGTTGTATATCAGAGAGTGGTGGTAAACGGCATGCGTCACACCAAGAGGGATGAAAGAAGGTACCATCGCGCTCAACCAATTTGGGAAAAGTAAAAGCATACGTTATACGGAGAGGGGGCTGATAAATAAGGTCAGCATCATCATGTTTCCAGAAGTATGATTCAGGTTCAAGGTGTGACACTGGGGAGACAGGTGTATGAATGTGAGACTAGGCATGTCTTGGCTGTGGCCTTTAGGCCCCACAGCATCTGCTACAGTGTTATGATAAAGACATGAGGTGGATAAACCTTCCTTGTGAATCTGGAGTCAGGCACTCAGTTGATCGTTTGGAGCCAACTGGGGTTTGAACCGTTGTCTCCTACGCCCTGTACGCTACAAGACTGTTAACGCAAGTCTTGCAGTCAGGAAGGTTACTCATCAAACCAGTCTATGGGCCCTGGTCAAAGGTAGTGCACTATATAGGGAATAAAGTGCCATTTGGGACACATACAGGGAAGAGTCCGTACAGACTAGAGACTGGGACAAAGCTAAACTCTGCTTTGATCCTCTCTCTCTCTCTCTTTACTGTGTTATCGTTGGCTTAATGAGAGCTTTAAAAGGTGGTGTATTGCTCTGTATGTGTCAGACCGTTTATAAAACACAAAGCTCTGTGTTTGTTTGTCGCAGGCAGCATCGAGATGCAAGAACAAAATGGCTTTATATTTAGCTCCGCGGGTGCTTTGTAAAACGCTTAGGCTCCGACTCTCTGCAGATCCCACTTCTGATAGCACCAAGGCCATCATGAATCCTTGGCATCCATGGGAGTTAATTGCAATGACTGCACTTAGATTGCTGGAGGTGGATAAATAGGGAGAAGAGTAAACGAACAACGCAAATAGAAAAAAAGAAAAGGCCTGTTTCTTTGTAGCTCTAACAAGAGAAAGTGTGAGGATGGATCGCTGTTGGAAGAGCCAGAGTTCATTTGGATGCAGGATAGCTGGAAAGAAAGTGTGAGGATGGATCGCTGTTGGAAGAGCCAGAGTTCTTTAATCTGGATATCACTGTATACAGTTGAAGTCGGAAGTTTACATACACTCAGGTTGGAGTCATTAAAACTAATTTTTCAACCATTCCACACATTTTTTGTTAACAAACTATAGTTTTGGCAAGTCGGGTTAGGACATCTACTTTGTGCATGACACAAGTAATTTTTACAACAATTGTTTACAGACAGATGATTTCACTGTATCACAATTCCAGTGGGTCAGAAGTTTACATACACTAAGTTGACTGCGCCTTTAAACAGCTTGGAAAATTCCAGAAAATTATGTCATGGCTTTAGAAGCTTCTGATAGGCTAATTGACATAATTTCAGTCAAATGGAGGTGTACTTGAGGATGTATTTCAAGGCCTACCTTCAAACTCTGCCTCTTTTCTTGACATCATGGGAAAATCAAAAGATATCAGCCAAGACCTCTGAAAAAAAATTGTAGACCTCCACAAGTCTGGTTCATCCTTGGGAGCAATTTCCAAACCCCTGAAGGTACCACGTTCGTGTGTACAAACAATTGTATGCAAGTATAAACACCATGGGACCACGCAGCCGTCATACCGCTCAGGAAGGAGACGCGTTCTGTCTCCTAGAGATGAACGTACTTTGGTGTGAAAAGTGCTAATCAATTCCAGAACAACTGCAAAGAACCTGGTGAAGATTATGGACGAAACAGGTACAAAAGTATCAATATCCACAGTAAAACGAGTCATATATCGACATAACCTGAAAGGCCGCTCAGCATGAAGAAGCCACTGCTCCAAAACCGCCATAAAAAAGCCAGACTACGGTTTTGCAACTGCACATGGGGACAAAGATCGTACTTTTTGGAGGAATGTCCTCTGGTCTGATAGAACTGTTTAGAACTGTTTGGTCATAATGACCATCGTTATGTTTGGAGAAAAGGGGGAGGCTTGCAAGCCAAAGAACACCATCCCAACCGTGAAGCACGGGGGTGGCAGCATCATGTTGTGGGGGTGCTTTGCTGCAGGAGGGACTGGTGTACTTCACAAAATAGATGGCATCATGAGGGAGGACAATTATGTGGATATATTGAAGCAACATCTCAAGACATCAGTCAGGAAGTTAAAGTTTGGTCGCAAATGGGTCTTCCAAATGGACAATAACCCCAAGCATACTTCCAAAGTTGTGGCAAAATGGCTTAAGGACAACAAAGTCAAGGTATTGGAGTGGCCATCACAAGCCCTGACCTCAATCCCATAGAAATTTGTGGGCAGAACTGAAAAAGCGTGTGCGAGCAAGGAGGCCTACAAACCTGACTCAGTTACACCAGGTCTGTCAGGAGGAATGGGCCAAAATTCACCCAACATATTGTGCGAAGCTTGTGGAAGGCTACCCGAAACTTTTGACCCAAGTTAAACAATTTAAAGACAATGCTACCAAATACCAATTGAGTGAGTGTATGTAAACCTCTGACCCACTGGGAATGTGATGAAAGAAATAAAAGCTGAAATATATCATTCTCTCTACTATTATTCTGACATTTCACATTCTTAAAATAAAGTGATGATCCTAACTGACCTAAGACAGGGAATTTTTACCAGGATTAAATGTCAGGAATTGTGAAAAACTGAGTTTAAATGTATGTGGCTAAAGTGTATGTAAACTCCCGACTTCAACTGTACGTTCCTCATATCCCTACTATCTATGTGCCTTGATATCAGATGGGATTCTATGCATTAGCTGTCTGGTTAACAAACACGGGGCTCTAGAGTCTAGAGTCTGTTTACGCAAATTGATTATATTAGAAAACAATGAACTTTAAGCTTGGGTTACTATACCGATCTAAGAATTATTTTACTGTATCCATTAGAAAGACACTAGTAATCCAATTGCTGCTTCATATCCTAGACTATGGTGACATCGACCAAAACACAACTAAGACCTTACTCTGTGAATTCATTACAATCTTTGCAGATTGATTCTTGGATGCCGTTATAAAAGACACATCATTGCACAATGTATGAATCACTAAATTATCTGTCACTCCCAAACAGAATTTATTTTACAATGTATTAACTTAAATTTCCCTGTATATATATATATATATATATATATATATATATATATATATATTAAGGACCACCTAACTATACAAAGGCCCAATTGACTGGAATAATTTACCTTTAGAAATCAAGGCATTAAAATCAGAGTAAATTTAAGAAAGCCCTTTTTCAAATGTTAAGAACAAACTGTTTGTGTTTTTAACTATTAGAATTTGTATTTATTTATTTATTTATTTAACTAGGCAAGTCAGTTAAGAACAAATTATTATTTACAATGACGGCCTACCATAAGGCAAAAGGCCTCCTGCGGGTACTGGGGCCTGGGATTTAAAAAACAAAAAACAAAACAATATAAATATAGGACAAAACACACATCACAACAAGAAAGACAACACAACACTACATAAAGAGAGACCTCAGACTACAACATAGCAAGGCACCAACACATGACAACACAGCATGGTAGCAACACAGCATAACAACGACATGGTAGCAACACAACATGGTCGAAGCACAAAACATGGTACAAACATTACTGTGCAAAGTCAACAGCACAAATGTCAAGAAGGTAGAGACAACAATACATCACACAATGCAGCCACAACTGTCAGTAAGAGTGTCCATGATGGAGTCTTTGAATGAAGAGATTGAGATAAAACTGTCCAGTTTGAGTGTTTGTTGCAGCTCGTTCCAGTTGCTAGCTACAGCGAACTGAAAAGAGGAACGACCCAGGGATGTGTGTGCTTTGGGGACCTTTAACAGATTGTGACTGGAAGAACGGGTGTTGTATGTGGAGGATGAGGGCTGCAGTAGATATCTCAGATAGGGGGGAGTGAGGCCTAAGAGGGTTTTATAAATAAGCATCAACCAGTGGGTCTTGTGACGGGTATACAGAGATGACCAGTTTACAGGGGAGTAGAGAGTGCAGTGATGTATCCTATAAGGAGCATTGGTGGTAAATCTGATGGCCGACTGGTAAAGAACATCTAGCCGCTCGAGAGCACCCTTACCTGCCGATCTATAAATGATGTCTCCGTAATCTAGCATGGGTAGGATGGATATCTGAATCGGGGTTAGTTTGGCAGCTGGGGGGAAAGAGGAGCGATTACAATAGAGGAAACCAAGTCTAGATTTAACTTTAGCCTGCAGCTTTGATATGTGCTGAGAGAAGGACAGTGCACCGTCTAGCCATTCTCCGAAGTACTTGTATGAGGTGACTACCTCAAGCTCTAAACCCTCAGAGGTAGTAATAACACCTGTGGGGAGAGGGGCATTCTTCTTACCAAACCACATGACCTTTGTTTTGGAGGTGTTCAGAACAAGGTTAAGGGTAGAGAAAGCTTGTTGGACACTAACAAAGCTTTGTTGTAGAGCATTTAACACAAAATCAGGGGAGGGCCCAGCTGAGTATAAGACTGTATCATCTGCATATAATATGGATGAGAGAGGTTCCTACTGCCTGAGCTATGTTGTTGAAGTAAATTGAGAAGAGTGTGGGGCCTAGGATCGAGCCCTGGGGTACTTCCTTGGTGACAGGCAGTGGCTGAGACATCAGATTTTCTGACTTTATACACTGCACTCTTTGAGAGAGGTAGTTAGCAAACCAGGCCAAAGACCCCTCAGAGACACCAATACTCCTTAGCCGGCCACAAGAATGGAATGGTCTACCGTATCAAAAGCTTTGGCCAAGCCAATTTAAAAAGGCAGCACAATATTGCTTAGAATCAAGGGCAATGGTGACATCATTGAGGACCTTTAAGGTTGCAGTGACACATCCATAACCTGAGCGGAAACCAGATTGCATACCTGAGAGAATACTATAGACATCAAGAAAGCCAGTCAGTTGATTATTGACACGTTTTGATAAACAGGGCAAAATTGAAATAGGCCAATAACAGTTAGGATCAACTTAATCTCCCCCTTTCAATAAAGGATGAACTGTGGCTGCCTTCCAAGCAATGGGAACCTCCCCATAAAGGAGAGACAGGTTAAAACGGTTGGAAATAGGCTTGTCGATGATAGGGGCAGCAACCTTAAAGAAGAAAGGGTCTAAACCATCTGACCCAGATGTTTTTTTCGGTCAAGTTTAAGGAGCTCGTTTAGCACCTCGGACTCAGTGACTGCCTGCAGGGAGAAACTTTGTAGCGGGACAGGGGAAAAAGAGGGAGAAGCATCGGGGATAGCTGCATTAGAAGGGGTGGGAGATGAGGAAATGTTGGACGGGCAAGGAGGCATGGCTGAGTCAAATAGGAATCCTAACTTAATGAAGTGGTGATTAAAGAGCTCAGCCATGTGCTTCTTGTCAGTAACAACCACATCATCAACATTAAGGGACATGGGCAGCTGTGAGGAGGAGGGTTTATTCTAGACCCACAGAGAGAACTGCTCCTTAAATTAACTAACTTTGGCCTTCCCGGATAGCCTGAGTGCACTTATTTTTCATTTGTCTGAACGATAGCCAGTCAGCTTGAGTATGAATGTGCTGAGCCTTTCGCCAAATGCAATTCTTGAAGTGGAGTAACTCTGCAAGATCACGGTCGAACCAGGGGCTGAACCGGTTTTTAATTATCATTTTCTTTATGGGGACGTGTTTGTTAACAATACCACTGAAAATAACAAAAAAGAAGGTCCAAGCTATCACGCTCTTCGAAAGGAATGGACCAAGGTGCAGCGTGGTAGGCGTACATTTTCCTTTATTAAATGAACACCGAACAAAAACAACAAAATACCAAACGAAACGTGAAGCTAAATAATAGTGCTGACATGCAACTATCCATAGACAAGATCCCACAAAGCACAAAGGGGAAATGGCTGCCTAAATATGATCCCCAATCAGAGACAACGATGAACAGCTGCCTCTGATTGGGAACCATAACAGTCCAACATAAACACACAAACACCTAGATGACCCACCCTAGTCACACCCCGACCCAACCAACATAGAGAATAAACAGCTCTCTATGGTCAAGTGTCTTCGACAGAGGAGATCAAGCTGATTCTATACCATTTTACAGAGGCCAGTTCATGAAGGAAGGCTTGCTCATTAAAGTTTTTTAGCAAGTGTAACAGTATAACTTTAGTCCGTCCCCTCGCCCCGACCCGGGTGCGAACCAGGGACCCTCTGCACACATCAACAACAGTCACCCACGAAGCATCGTTACCCATCGCTCCACAAAAGCCGCGGCCCTTGCAGAACAAGGGGAACCACTACTTCAAGGTCTCAAAGCGAGTGACGTCACCGATTGAAACGCTATTAGCGTGCACCACCGCTAACTAGCTAGCCATTTCACATCGGTTACACTCACTCCCCTTTCGACCTCCTCCTTTTCCGCAGCAACCAGTGATCTGGGTCAACAGCATCAATGTAACAGTATAACTTTAGTCCGTCCCCTCGCCCCGACCCGGGCGCAAACCAGGGACCCTCTGCACACATCATCAACACATCAACAACAGTCACCCACGAAGCATCGTTACCCATTGCTCCACAAAAGCCACAAAAGCCATCGCTCCACAAAAGCCAGGTATACCCCTTGCAGAGCAAGGGGTATACGCTTGTGTAACCGGTATACCATCGGTTACACAAGCGTCTATGACAAATCAGGACAGGTCGTTTCACTGAGCAGCCATTACGAACACAGGCTGTAAAACAGTGATCACTAAGGTCATTACAGAAAACACCAGACTGATACCTATCAGGATTATTTGTGAGGATAACATTGAGGAGAGTAGCCTTTTCTGGGTGTTTGGAGTCATACTTGTGGGATTGGTGATAATCTGAGAAAGATGTAGGGAGTCCCATTGCTTTGGGACCTGGTCAGGTGGTTTAAGCATGTCCCAGTTTAGGTCACCTAGCAGGACAAATTCAGACTTAGTGAAAGGGGCCAGGAGAGAGCTTAGGGCAGGTAGGGTACAGGCCGGTGTTGATGGAGGACGATAGCACCCAGCAACAGTCAGCAAAGAGCTATTTGAAAGCGTAATGCTTAAAACCAGCAAATCAAATCATGATGAGATATTTGTAAATATGTATGTGCAGTGGGGTCCAGAATTATTGCCACCCTTGATAAAGATGAGCAAAAATGATTGTATAAAATGTATTATTCAAATACTGAGCCATATTATATGGTCCAAAAATGGGGAAATTATATTATTATATACTAAAACAATTGCTCAATTGCGCAAGTAATATTTTTGTTCCTCAGAAAGGTAGCTAGGATAACGACACTGAGCATTTTTCGAAAATGTTTTATGAGTTGAAGAACACATTGTGAGGGATTTTACACCATTACTCCATACAGAATCCTTCCAGATCCTTGATATCCTTTGTCTGCGTTTATGGGCTACCCTCTTCAATTCAAACCTTAGGTTTTCAATGGGTTTCATGTCCGGAGACAATCCATTTCTTTGTGGATTTTGGGTTGTCTTCCTGGAAGATCCACTTGCGGCCAAGTTTCGGCCTCCTGGCAGAGGCAACCAGGTTTTTGGCAAAAATATCCTGGTACTGGGTAAAGTTCATGATGCCGTTGGGCCCCAGGACCAGTGGAAGCAAAATAGCCCCATAACTTACTTGGTAGCCCTTTCCTGCAGTCAATGACCAAAAGCGCGCTCTTTGGCCTCATGGGTGTAATGTTAATATATATATTATTTTTTTTACGAAGAAGATCTGATGTTTCTATGTCAAACAGTTTGGTTATACTTCAGTCTTCTGTGATATAGTGATATACTGTAAATAAAGTGTAATATTGTGATACAAACTTACAATTGAATACATTTCAAGTTAATATCTGACTTGGTAGAGGCATCCTCTTTTTTTAAGCCCATAACCATCTGTGAGGTGTATACTTTTGTTTCAAATAAGATTTGTTTAAGACTACCAAGAACCACTCGGTGTTTCCCTGATTTAGCCCACTGCAGTAAAAGGTTGACCAAAATATCTTTCTTTGAGCAATTGTATTAGTATAAACATAATTTCCCAAAAATGTTTTGCATACAATATAGCTCAGCATTTTAATCATTTATTTTATGCAGTCATTTTTGCTCATCTTTATCAAGGGTGTCAATCATTTCAGTCCCCATTGTATGTACATTGAGTGTACAAAACATTAGCAAAACCTGCTCTTTCCCTGACAGACTGACCAGGTGAATCCAGGTGAAAGCTATGATCCCTTGTTGATGTCACCTAAATTCACTTCAAATCAGTGTAGATGAAGGGGAGGCGACAGGTTAAAGAAAGATTTTTAAGCCTTGAGACAATTGAGACATGGATTGTGTATGTGTGCCATTCAGAGGGTGAATGGGCAAGACAAAATATTTAAGTGCTTTTGAACGGGGTATAGTAGTTGGTGCCAAGAGCACCGTTGCATGTGTGTCAAGAACTGCAACGCTGCTGTGTTTTTCAAGCTCAACAGTTTCCCATGTACATCAAGAATGGTCCACCACCCAAAGGACATCCAGCCAACGTGACACACCTGTGGGAAGCATTGGTGCCAACATGGGCCAGCATCCCTGTGGAACGCTTTCAACACCTTGTAGAGTCCATGTCCCGATGAATTGAGGCTGTTCTGAGGGCAAAAGGGGGTGTAACTCAATATCAAGAAGGTGTTCCTAATGTTTTGTACACTCAGTGTATGTATATACAGTACCAGTCAAAAGTTTGGACACACCTACTCATTCCAGGGTTTTTCTTTATTGGACCTATTTTCTACATTGTAGAATAATAGTGAAGACATCAAAACTATGAAATAACCCATATGGAATCATGTAGTAACCAAAAAAGTGTTACACAATGAAAATATATTTTAGATGTGAGATTCTTCAAAGTAGCCACCCTTTGCTATGATGACAGCTTTGCACACTCTTGGCATTCTCTCAACCAGCTTCATTAGGTAGACATCTGGAATGCATTTTAATTAACAGGAATTTCTTTCCTTCTTAATGCGTTTGAGCCAATCAGTTGTGTTGTGACAAGGTAGGGGTGGTATACAGTAGATAGCCCAATCTGGTAAAAAACCAAGACCATTTTTATGGCACGAACAGCTCAAATAAGCAAAGAGAAAAGACAGTCATCATTACTTTAAGACATGGTCAGTCAATCCGGAAAATGTCAGGAACTTTGAAAGTTTCTTCAAGTGAAGTCGCAAAAACCATCAAGCCCTATGATGAAACTGGCTCTCATGAGGACCGCCACAGGAAAGGAAGACCCAGAGTTACCTCTGCTGCAGAAGATACGTTTATAAGAGTTAACAGCCTCAGAAATTGCAGCCCAAATTTTTTTTTTCACAGTGTTCAAGTAACAGACACATCTCAACATCAACGGTTCAGAGGAGACTGTGTGAATAAGGCCTTCGTGGTCGAATGACTGTAAAGAAACCACTACTAAAGGACACCAATAATAAGAAGAGACTTGCTTGGGCCAAGAAACACGAGCAATGGACATCAAATTTGGTCTGATGAGTCCAAATTTAGGTTCCAACCACCATATCTTTGTGAGACGCAGAGTAGGTGAGAGGATGATCTCCGCATGTGTGGTTCCAACCGTGAAGCATAAAGGAGGAGGTGTGATGGTGTGGGGGAGCTTTTCTGGTGACACTGTCAGTGATTTGTTTAGAATACAAGGCAAACTTAACCAGCATGGCTACCACAGCATTCTGCAGCGATACGCCATCCCATCTGGTTTGTTTTTCAACAGGACAATGACCCAACACACCTCTAGACTGTATAAGGGCTCTTTGACCAAGGAGAGGGATGGAGTGCTGCATCAGATGACCTGGCCTCCACAATCATCCAACCTCAATCCAATTGAGATGGTTTGGGATGAGTTGGACCACAGAGTGAAGGAAAAGCAGCCAACAAGTGCTCAGCATATGTGGGAACTCCTTCAAGACTGTTGAAAAAGCATTCCAGGTGAAGCTGGTTGAGAGAATGCCAAGAGTGTGCAAAGCTGTCATCAAGGCAAAGGGTGGCAACTTTGAAGAATGTAAAATATATTTTGATTTGTTTAACACTTTTTGGGTTACTACATGATTCCATATGTGTTATTTCATAGTGTTGATGTCTTCACTATTATTGTACAATGTAGAAATAGTAACAATAAAGAAAAACCCTTGATTGAGTAAGAGTGTCCAAACTTTTGACTGGTACTGTAGGTATTAGTAGTTGTAGCAGTAGTTTTATTAGCTGTAGGACTATTAGTAGTTGTACAACAACTGTTAATGTAAGTTTTTGTGATTTATTATTATTATATAATTGCTATTATTATTATTACGTTGCTATATTATTCTTGTTACTAAGTATTGTTTGTTTTGTTTTTACATTTGGACACTTAAAAGTTTGATTGTGCATCTCAAGAGATTTCAACCTGCAAAACTTCAAATAATTAAAATTTGTTTTTGGTACAATGACATTCCTGTCCTCTCCTCCTCTTCCACTTCATGTCTTCTTCCTTTTCCTACACCTAGTGTATATGGATTCCTTTCATTAATAACAGTGCATTTGTTGTGAAACAATCCATGATTGATTGTGTCAATCTAATGAATGAATCCATCTGTGACACATACGCATTTTGTAACGTTACAGCCTTATTCCAAAATGTAGTTAAAAAAATTATCCTCATCAATCTACACATAATACCCCATAATGACAAAGTGAAAACAGGTTTTTAGAAATAAAAAAACTTAAATACATTATTTACATCATTATTCAGACCATTTGCTATGAGACTCAAAATTGAGCTCAGGTAATCCTGTTTCCATTGATAATCTATGAAATGTTTCTACAACTTGATAGGAGACCACCTGTGGTAAATGCAATTGACTGGACATGATTTGGAAAGGCACATACCTGTCTATATAAGGTTCCATAGTTGACAGTGCATGTCAGAGCAAAAACCAAGCCGTGAGGTCAAAGGAATTGTCCGTAGAGCGCCGAGACAGGATTGTGTCAAAGTACAGATCTGGGGAAGGGTACCAAAACATTTCTGCAGCATCGAAGGTCCCCAAGAACACAGTGGCCTCCATCATTCTTAAATAGAAGAAGTTTGGAACCACCAAGACTCTTCTTAGAGCTGGCCGCCCGGCCAAACTGATGGTTACTCTGACAGAGCTCCAGAGTTCCTCTGTGGATACTTCCAGAAGGACAACCATCTCTGCAGCACTCCACCAATCAGGCCTTTATGGTAGAGTGGCCAGACAGAAGCCACTCCTCAGTAAAAGGCACATGACAGCCCACTTGGAGTTTGCCAAAAGGCACTTAAAGGACTCTCAGACCATGAGAAACAAGATTCTCTGGTCTGATGAATCCAAGATTGAACCTTTTGGCCTGAATGCCAAGCGTCACATCTGGAGGAAACTTGGCACCATCCCTACGGTGAAGCATGGTGGTGGCAGCATCATGCTGTGGGGATGTTTTTCAGCTGAAGGGACTGAGAGACTAGGCAGGATTGAGGGAAAGATGAACGGAGCAAAGTACAGAGAGATCCTTGATAAAAACCTGCTCCAGAGTACTCAGGACCTCAGACTGGGGTGAAGGTTCACCTTCCAACAGGACAACAACCATAAGCACACAGCCAAGACAATGCATGGGTGGCTTCGGGACAAGTGTCTGAATGTCCTTGAGTGGCCCAGCCAGAGCCCAATCAAACATCTCCGGCGAGACCTGAAAATAGCTGTGCAGCGATGCTCCCCGTCCAGCCTGACAGAGCTTGAGAGGATCTGCAGAAAATAATGGGAGACATTCCCCAAATACAGGTGTGCCAAGCTTGTAGCGTCATACCCAAGAAGACTTGCGGCTGTAATCGCTGCCAAAGGTGCTTTTACAAAGTATTGAGTAAAGGATCTGAATACTTATGTAAATGTCATTTAAAAAAAAATATGAGTGATTTGTCATTATGGGGTATTGTGTGTAGATTGATGAGACATTTAAAAAAAAAAAAAAAATTTAGAACGAGGCTGTAATGTAACAAAATGTGAAAAAAGTAAAGGGGTCTGAATACTTTCCGAATTCACTGTAATTACTCTAGCTTGGCTGTCTTTCTTACACACACTCATGTACATTGTGCACACACACATTGTACACCACACACATTACTGTAGTCTACACACATGATATACAGACTAGACAGATTTCCCTGGGCATTTTTCATCCATGCAGACAGTCGGCTACAAAGACTCCCTCCTGCCTGGTTCCATTCATGTATAATGTACACTCATGTGCGTGCGGGCAGGCACGCTTCGACACACACAGCACAGTCAGAATGGTACCATACTTCATTCAGCTTAAATCGGACACAGACAGAGACACAGTCATTCAAACATTCTCATACACACTCCAATGTAGCCTATCATCTCCATATCAATACAACAGGATAAGGCCTTAACATTGCTTAGCACAAAAACACAGCTCTCTCATCAATGTCCAACCACACTGACACACAGGCACATGCACGGACACGCATGCACCTCGTCACACCACCACTAACCATGCAAAATGGAATCACCCAATGCAGAAATGCAGAAAGATCCATCTCATTGTTGGGGTTGTCTGTGTGTGGACATGGATTGTTGAATGTCTTCTGACAGATGAGGTGAAAGCAAAGCTCAGTAGGATGTAAAAAGGAGAACAGAAGGAACATTGTGGAATTGAGAAGATACAGTATATTAGACTTTCATAGTCCTGCTTTGAATCATGACCTTGGAATAATAAAACAATGCTTAGGACGTGGACAGAATCAGAACATACACAACATTCTACAGTGATTACACTCCTAAAAACCAAACGTGGAAGTATAAGCTTAAAAGTTCCACCATTTTATTCCACGGAATAAAATGATTTACCAAGTCAAAATACCAAACTGGCACCCCTTCAGTTAGTGAAGTATAAAAGATGTACTCTTCCAATCAAGACCATTGTCTTTAGGTCGGCCCTAATTCAACACCCTCCAGCAAAACACTTCTAAGTACCAACACCACCGTATCAATCTATAAACGGCACATGGCAACACTAGCAGAAAATGAAAAGCTGAAATGTCTTGAGTCAATAAGTATTCAACCTTTTTGTTATGACAAGCCTAAATCTGTTCAGGAGTAAAAATGTGCTTAACAAGTCACATAATACGTTTCATGGACTCACTCTGTGTGCAATAATAGTGTTTAACATAATTTTTGAATCACTACCTCATCTCTGTACCCCACACATACAATTATCTGTAAGGTCCCTCAGTCGAGCCGTGAATTTCAAACACAGATTCAACCACAAAGTTTAGGGAGGTTTTCCAATGCCTCACAAAGAAGGGCAACTATCTGTAGTATCCCTGAGTATCACTTTGAGCATGGTGAAGATATTAATTACACTTTGGAAGGAGTATCAATACACCCAGTCACTACAAAGATACAGGTGTCTTTCCTAACTCAGTCGCCAGAGAGGAAGGAAACCGCACAGGGATTTCACCATGAGGCCAATGGGGACTTTATAACAGTTAAGAGTTTATTTATTATAGGGACAGTGCACATTAATCAACATCAATATTACAATAATGCAACATCCATGTAAATGTGCTGGGGTTAGCCCAAAAAATCATTTGCACCCGTAGTCCCAGGGTAGGTAAGGGCAATTACACAACCACAATACAAATACAAATACTCTACATCCAATACAATATGAATATAACAACAACTTATTCGTTAAAAAAACACTATCATCAACTGTCGTCTTACATATGAGGAACCACAGATAACTCTGTGTACAGATGTGTACAGGTTTGGATAGATTTGAGCCATGTTTCAATTTAAATTTTAAATGATAATAATCAGTGCAGTTTCTCAAGTCCATAGGCATTGCATTCCAGTATATTTTAGCTCTAACAGAGAAGGCCGATTGACCGAGTGTACTGTGTTGAAACTGGACAACCCAATCCCCTCTAGTTACTGCCCTTGTTATCCTGGAGGTGCTTTCCTTGAGCATGATATACCAGCATAGGGGTGGAGGGGCAAGACCATGCAGGATCTTAAAGACAAGGTTTGCATCTACATACTACGTAAAGCTGTCCAGACTGAATAAATTATGTTTGTGAATGATGTGACAATGGTGGTAACTGTTTGGTTTGTTATCATAAATCTTAAGTGTTTGTTTGTAGAGTGATTCAATTGGTTTCAGAATAGTAGCTCCTGCTTGTGACCAGCATGTGAGGCAATATCTTCAATGGCTGTGAAAACTGAGGATGGATCAACAACATTGTAGTTTCTCCACAATTTTATTTTGATTTTATTTTTTGATTTTATTTGGATCTATTTTAGTCCCCATTTGGACTAATCTTCCAAGAGTCCTTAAACATTAAAATACAATTTATAATACAAACACATTTTCACATATAACACACTATTACAAACATATATAATATACTAACATAATGACCCAATAAATACTCAATCTAAAAAATATTGATTCTTCTACTATAGTCCCACAACATTTCTATGTATTATATTTAAATTGTTTTAAAATAATGTTTAAATTTATATATTGAAAGGTTTCTAGTTTGCTCAGTTAATTTATTCAATTTCTTTATTGCTCTAAATCGAAATGTTCTTTTGCCTATTTCTCTTTTCTGTCTGGACAACACATAGATGGTGGACAATCTATTCCTAGTATTTACGGAATGTCTGTCTCTTACCAACTGAATACCGTTGTGAATAGAACTTGGCCGTTTTAAATTATGTATATTATGAAATAAAATAAGCATGTTTTTTCAATTATCTTGTCGATTGATGACCAACCAAGAACACTGCGCATGACTGCAACAGAAGAACCATATCTCCACCTTAAAACAATCCTTGCTGCTTTGTTCTGTGCATTCTGCAGCCTCCTAACTTCACTTGATGATGCATTTCCCCAGACCACAGAACAGTAGTTCACCTGACTCTCAATTAATGCTTGTGTTATTTGCTGAAGAATTTTTCCTGGTAAATATTTAGCTATCCTTCTGATTATGCTTGCTATTTTAATATTTTTTTTTACATAGATTAGTTATTTGAGACGACCATGATAAGCAGTTGTCTAGCTGCACTCCCAATAGTTTGGTTTCTGCCACTTCTTCAATTTGTACTCCTCCCATACTTAATTGTATCCCGTGCTGTTTTGGCCTTTTCCTAGTTGAACAGACCAACATAACTTTGGTTTTCTTGGTGTTTAAAACAAGTTTTTTTGGCATACCCACTCCATGATATTCTCCAAATCTCCTTGTAAAGCCTGCTGTACCTGTTGAACCGATTGTCTTGCTGTATATATTGTAGTATCATCTGCAAATATAGTAGCTTGAGTTTCAGCTAAGGCATAGGGAAGGTCGTTGGTATATATTAAATAAATAAGTGGCCCAAGGCAGCTGCCCTGCGGTATTCCACAGTTTAACACACGAGGGGAAGAAAATGAACCATTGCTATAGGTGAACTGTTTCCTGTCAGTTAGATATGACTGTACCCAATTCAATGCTACCTCCTTAAAACCATAATGTATTAATTTTGTCAAAATTATTTCATGATCCACTAAATCAAATGCTGCACTGAAATCAAAAAATAGTACACCCACAAACTTGCCATTATCCATAGCATTGAGCCACTGGTCAGTCATGTCAACCAATGCAGTGGTAGTGGAATGGTTTTTGCGATAAGCATGCTGATTGGCTGTAATCAGATCATTATTTTCCATGTACTCCCACATTTGTCTACTCACAATACCCTCCAATATCTTACTGAGTGTAGGGAGTAGACTAATTGGTCGACTATTGGCAGGAGTAATGGGTTCTTTGCAGTCTTTCGGAATAGGACACAGTTTCGCATGCTTCCATACATTTGCAAACATCCCCTTTTCCAGTGACCAATTAAATATGTATCTCGGTGGAACTGCAATCTGGGGAGCAGCACAGCGAAGCAAAAAATTGTCCATAAGACCATAACCTGTAGATTTACGACCAGGTAATGACTTCAATAGGTTTAACACCTCCTCCACTGACACCGTTTGCAGACTAAAAGAGCAGATCTTGTTGCTCATAATATGATCATCAATCCATTGGACAATAGCTTGTTTGGAAGAATGTATGTCTACATTTTTGCTCAGTAATTTAATTTTCTGTGTAAAAAAATCTGCAAAATGATTGGCAATATCAACTGGTTTTGTTATTATTCTCCCGTCAACCTCCACACTAGATGGGCATGATGAGATAGATGTACCAAGTAAGCCCTTAACTGTGTTCCATACCTTCTTAGAATCATTTTTACAATCAATAAAAGTATTGTTGTAATATTTCGTTCGATTCAATTTAACTGCATAATTACATAATGTTCTATAATTCTGTTCATAAATTTCAAATTTTGACTTGGCTGCTAAGACTTTTGCCATATTTCTTTGAGAAAAAGCCTCACCCAGTTCATCATCAATCCATGGAGATGGAGATGGACCGGCACCAACTGTACTCTTTCTTATAGGGGCAAGATGGTCCATTATCTCAGTGAGCAAATCAATAAAACATTCTGTAGCGTGATTTAAATCATCTTTTAGATAAATCAGCTCCCAGGGTACAGCAGCCAAATCTTTTAGAAATAGCTCATGATTAAATGTTTTAAAATGTATTTTGACCACAATCCTAGGGGGTTTCTTTGGAACCTTGGTGTTCATGGTTATGGTCACAATATTAAGGTCTGTCCAGCCCACTGGCATTGATCTGGCTTTTAAGCATTGCAATGGTATATTACAGAAAATCAGATCAATGCATGTGTCTGAACGATGACTCAACTTAATTGAAGATCTAGTAGTATCATTAACCATTTGTTTCAAACCACAGTTCTTTGCATATCTCATCAATTTATATTAAAATCACCCAAGATAAATACATCTCTGTTGCTATCTGTGGCCTGGTCAAACCCAGTACATAAGTCATCCAGATAGGACACCTTAGAGCTAGGAGGTCTATACACACATCCTACCAATATGGGTGCCTGGTGAGGCAGATGTACTCGAGCCCACAGTGCCTCTATTTGACATACATTAAGGTCATCCCTCCTCTTAAAAGGTATATGATTCTGAATATACAGTGCTACACCCCCACCATTCCTATTCCTGTCCCTTCTCAGTAGACTATATCCTTGAATGTTCATTTGCCCATCATTTACAGATGCATCTAAATGCGTTTCGGTCAAAGCCAAAATATGAATATTATTTATGTTGACCAAGTTAAAAACCTCATGTATTTTGTTAGGAAGACTACATGCATTAACCTGAGCTATATGCAGCCCTTTCCTTATCAAGTGGAGATCAATAGAGCATGTATTCATTATAGTTGAAGTTGTCATGATACACTACAACACACAAACTCACATTTGAACAGTAGCCAGGGAGTTACTCTAGAGTCCTGATACAATTGCCCGTTGATATAAAGTTTATCCATCACCATGGAGACTCGTTGATTCAGGCAACGCTTTTCCTTCATGATGGGGATATCGTTTTTTTCTCCTTTCATTGATCTCGGTGGGGAAGTGATCATTCATTCCAAAATCAGTGTTTCTGAGTTCTCTCCCCATGTTCTTCGTCATTTCCTTTTGCTTAAATTGATCAAAACATGCAATAATAGCCTGTGGCCTATTTCCAGAGGCCTTACCTATTCTATAGACTCTGGAGAAAGTAGCATTACGCACAACATCAGTGGGCAGTTTTAGTTGAGTTGACATAAAGTCTCGGACTGTGTCCTCACAGCCTCTACTGTTGTCATTCTCCGGTATCCCTGAGAATATTAGATTGTTCCACATTGATCGACACTGTACATCAAGCAAGGTTCCTTTAAGTTGTTTGTTCTCCCTTTGCACCACCTCCACCTTGCTATGAATAGAGTCTACAGTACCTTTCAGCGCCATGTTCTCTTTCCTTAGATCATCAATCTGACGTTGGCTGAATTCTAGACTAGCACATAATGCATTGATGTCCTCTCGTAATATATCCAAGATATCAAGTTTGGCAAGCCTTTCATTGATGGATTTTAGCAAGTCAACATCCATCCATTTCAGTAAACCTCTCCCCACTCGCCACACATTACTAGGGGATGGTTTGGTTCCATCGTTGATACCTATTGGCCAACCTGGTTTTGGTTTGTTTTGTTGATTTGGTTGGTTGTCTTTAACAATGCTTGAATCCTCCGAAACCAGCGACATGTTTCTTTGAGTTCGTAAGTATCTCTCGTCAATTAATCGTTCAAGCTCTTCAATGGATTCTGAATCATCCAGCGTGTTTACAGGCAGAGTTAAACACACAAACAAACTGTTCAGCCACAACTAAAAACTGCTGTCAGCTTGTTACTGTTTCAGTAATTTGGAAGTGGTTTGGCTTTTTGAAGTTCGACAAAGAGCAGAGCAATGTTCGGTGAAAATTGTGCCGTAGACGGGTGGCTACGAAGTCTGGTAATACGACAATACGACAAACCTTTTTCAACATCTGAAGCAAAATCACTCTTTGGAACATGCGATATGTGGTCCACAGGAAGAGAGGGGACAATACTAACCGAATTGACAGAGTGAAATGTAGGAAGCTAGTAAACAATACAAATATTCAAAAACACGCATCATGTTTCCAACAAGGCACTAATAATGCAAAAAATGTGGCAAAGCGATTACATTTTTGTCCTGTGTTATGTTTGGGTCAAATCCAATACAACACATTACTGAATACCACTCTCCATATTTTCAAACATGGTAGTGGCTGCATCATGTTATGGGTATGTTTGTAATCGTTAAGGACTGTGGAGTTTTTCAGAATAAAAAAATGGAATGGAGCTAAGTACAAGCAAAATCCTAGAGGAAAACTTGGTTCAGTCTGCTTTACACCAGACACCTAAAACACAAGGCCAAATCTACATTGGAGTTGCTTACCAAGGAGACAGTAAATATTCATTTTTCTACTTGAAAATCTATGGCAAGACCTGAAAATGGTTGTTTAGCATTGATCAATAACCAATTTGACAGAGCTTGAAGAATTTTGAAAAGAATAATGGGCAAATGTTGCACAATCCAGGTGTGGAAAGCTCTTAAAGGCTTACCCAGAAAGTCTCACATCTGTAATCTCTGCCAAAGGTGCTTCTACAAAGTATTGACTCAGGGGTGTGAATACTTGTGCAAATTATATATTTTTATATTTCATTTTTTTCATAAATGTGAAAAAAAAATGTTTTCACTTTGTCATTGTTGGGTGTAGATGGGTAAGAAACAAATCTATTTAATAAATGTTTTATTCAGGCTGTAACGCCATACAATGTGGAATAAGTCATGTGGTATGAATACGTTCTGAAGGCACTGTAGTTGAAATGTTACTGTGTGTGTTGGTTCTTATATCCTTGTGGGTACCTAAAATCCCCAAAAGACCCCACAAGGATAGCAAAACAAGGAAAATTCTACCTCGTTGAGAAATTGAGGAAAATTAGGAAAAAGGCTATTTTAAGCTCAGGGGTTAGGTTTAGGGTTAGGGTTAGAAATAGGGTAAGAGGTTAGTGGTTAGGTTTAGGGTTACAGGTGAGGGTTAAGGTTAAGGTTATGGTAAGGGTAAATAGGATTTTAAATGGACATTTATTTTAGGTCCCCACAAGGATAGAACATAACGTGTGTGTGTAAGAGCGAGCAGAGGATATCTAATGGAGTGAATAGGGTCCACGGTGCGCTGGACACTGCCTGGCGTGTGTTCTGGGAGAGGCCAATTAAGTGGCTATTTGTAGAAGCAGAGTGGCAAGTGTGTGCGCAAGCGTGCATCTGTGTGTGTTTGTGTGGCCACAAAGAACACCGTGGCTTCTCCCAGGCGCTTGCTCTCTCATTCTGATTAGTTTAGCCCAGGGTCGAGTGGAACAGAGCAGGCCAAAGTGATTTCTAATTAATCTGCAGGGCCGAGTCATCAATACAGCTGTATGGCTGGAGGAATGAGGATTGGAATGAATGGGCAGGATAAACACACCTCGTTCCTCATCAACTTAGCCCTAAGAGGGTTCAAAGGGGTGGAAAGGATGGTATTTTATCTTTATATTGCAGATTTTTGTGTGTTCCCTGGTCTAAAAAATGCCTTTAATAATGAAAGAAAACAGGTTGACTTTCTACCTCAGGCCTAAGAGGGGTCAGGGGATACATGGGATTCTCCTGGTATTATCATTTTATTGCAGGTTTTTGGACAGGTCTATTTTTCCTTGGTCTAATGGCTTTATTAGTTAATGGTTGTAAACAGTTCGACTGACACTGTTTAATTTGATTTATTTGTAAACGATCAATATCAACCTAATTGTCTGTGTGTCTGTAACTACCTTGTAAAAATAGAAGGAACATGCAGTAGTAAACATATTTCATGGATGTTTACAATTCAAACCTTGGTCCAAATGTTCTAATTGATGAGGCATAACATAGAACAGCAAGGCGCCTGACTGGGCTCATTTACAGTTGTTGGTGGTTTAATATAAACTGACCCCCCCCCCATAAGACTGATACATGCTCTATAGCTCTCTTTTGGTTTTTCTGACTTTAATTATTCAGAGTCTAAGACGTTGGGGAGGAGGGGGTGACAAGCTGACAGATGGATTTTTTTTTAAACGGTCAAACTATGGATCATTTAGCTATTTGATTTATAATTGTATGATCCCTTTAGCTTTTAAAAAAATATCCCCCAAAAATGTGATAAAATATTGATTTTGGACTTTACTACTGAAGCCAATAGAAACGCATTGAACAACACGTTCATAAACGGTCAAAAAGGACAGTCAAAAATAAATCATAAGAAAGTGTCTGCCCTAAATCTAGGAGATCTAAAAAAACAAAAACGAATTATACATATATATACACACTACCGTTCAGAAATACAGTGTAGACATTGTTAATGTTGTAAATGACTATTGTTAGCTGGAAATGGCAGATTTTTTATGGAAAATCTTCATAGGTGTACAGAGGCCCAATGGTACGTTGTGTTAGCTAATCCTAGTTTATCATTTTAAAACAGATGCCTCACAAGTCCTCAACTGGCAGCTTCATTAAATAGTACCCGCAAAACACCAGTCTCAACGTCAACAGTGAAGAGGTGACTCCAGGATGCTGGCCTTCTAGTGTCTGTGTTCTTTTGCCCATCTTAATCTTTTATTTTTATTGGCCAGTCTGAGATATGGCTTTTTTTTACTATTTAATGTACTATTTAATGAAGCTGCCAGTTGAGGACTTGTGAGGCGTCTGTTTCTCAAACTAGACACTCTAATGTACTTTTCCTCTTGCTCAGTTGTGCACTGGGGCCTCCCACTCTTTCTATTCTGGTTAGAGACAGTTTGCACTGTTCTGTGAAGGGAGTAGTACACAGCGTTGTACGAGATCTTCAGTTTCTTGGCAATTTCTCAGAACAAGAATAGCTGACGAGTTTCAGAGGAAAGTTCTTTGTTTCTGGCCCTTTTGAGCCTGTAATCGAACCCACAAATGCTGATGCTCCAGATACTCGACTGGTTTAAAGAAGGCCAGTTTTATTGCTTCTTTAATCAGGACAAGAGTTTTCAGCTGTGCTAACATAATTGCAAAAGGGTTTTCTAATGATCAATTAGCCTTTTAAAATGATAAACTTGGATTAGTTAACACAACGTGCCATTGGAACACAGGAGTGATGGTTGCTGATAACATGCCTCCGTACGACTATGTTGATATTCCATTAAAAAATCTGCCGTTTCCAGCTACAATAGTCATTTTTAACATTAACAATGTCTACACTGTATTTCTGATCAATTTGCTGATCTTGAACTTTGCATGCTAACTAGCCAACTAACTACGAATAACAAAGTCATGACCTCTGCAGCCAATTGAATACATTTGAACTCTATATCTGACATGGTACAGGTAGGTGTTTTCTTCTTTTTAAGCCCAAAACTGTTTGTGACGTGTACATTTTTGTTTTAAAGTAGATTTGTTAAGACTACCAAGAAACACTGTGTGACCCGGATTTGGCCAACTGCAGTAAAAGGAAAGCAAAGAGAAACGACAGTCCATAATTACTTTAAGACATGAAGGCCAGTCAATCTGGAAAATGTCAAGAACTTTGAAAGTTTCTTCATGTGCAGTCTCAGAAACCATCAAGCGCTATGATGAAACTGGCTCTCATGAGGACCGCCACAGGAAAGGTAGACCCAGAGTTACCTCTGCTGCAGAGTATAAGTTCATTAGAGTTAACTGCACCTCAGATTGCAGCCCAAATAAATGCTTCACAGAGTTCAAGTAACAGACACATCTCAACATCAACTGTTCAAAGGAGACTGTGTGAATCAGGCCTTCATGGTCGAATTGCTGCAAAGAAACCACTACTAAAGGACACCAATAATAAGAGACTTCCTTGGGCCAAGAAACACGAGCAATGGATATTAGATTTTTGGTTCCAACCGCAGTGTCTTTGTGAGAGTAGGTGAATGGATGATCTCCGCATGTGTGGTTCCCACCGTGAAGCATAGAGGAGGAGGTGTGATGGTGTGGGGGTGCTTCCGTACCTTCAGGCTCTGATCAGGCCCTACACCCAAACAAGGGCACTGCGTTCATCCACCTCTGGCCTGCTCGCCTCCCTACCTCTGAGGAAGTACAGTTCCCGCTCAGCCCAGTCAAAACTGTTCGCTGCTCTGGCACCCCAATGGTGGAACAAACTCCCTCACGACGCCAGGTCAGCGGAGTCAATCACCACCTTCCGGAGACACCTGAAACCCCACCTCTTTAAGGAATACCTAGGATAGGATAAAGTAATCCTTCTAACCCCCCCCCCCTTAAAAGAGTTAGATGCACTATTGTAAAGTGGTTGTTCCACTGGATATCATAAGGTGAATGCACCAATTTGTAAGTCGCTCTGGATAAGAGCGTCTGCTAAATGACTTAAATGTAAATGTAAATGTGCTTTACTGGTGACACTGTCAGTGATTTATTTAGAATTCAAGGCACACATAACCAGCATGGCTACCACAGCATTCTGCAGCGATACACCATTCCATCTGGCTTGTGCTTAGTGGGACTATAATTTGTTTTTCAACAGGGCAATGACCGTAAACACACCTCCAGGCTGTGTAAGTGCTATTTGGCCAAGGGGAGTGATGGAGTGCAGCATCAGATGACGTGGCCTCCTCAATCACCCGACCTAAACCCAGTTGAGATGGTTTGGGATGAGTTGGACCGCAGTGAAGGAAAAGCAGCCAACAAGTGCTGCTTGGGGTCATTGTTCATTTGGCAGCCAACAAGTGCTCAGCATCTGTGAGAACTCCTTCTCACATACAGTTGAAGTTGGAAGTTTACATACACCTTAGCCAAATACATTTCAACTCAGTTTTTCACAATTCCTGACATTTAATCAGGGTAAAAATTCCCTGTCTTAGGTCAGTTAGGATCACCACATTATTTTAAGAATGTGAAATGTCAGAATAATAGTAGAGAGAATTATTTATTTCAGCTTTTATTTATTTCATCACATTCCCAGTGGGTCAGAAGTTTACATACACTCAATTAGTATTTTGTAGCATTGCCTTTAAATTGTTTAACTTGGGCAAAACTTTTCGGGTAGCCTTCCACACCCTTCCCACAATATGTTGGGTGAATTTTGGCCCATTCCTCCTGACAGAACTGGTGCAAATGAGTCAGGTTTGTAGGCCTTCTTGCTCATACATGCTTTTTTAGTTCTGCCCACAAATTTCTATGGAATTGAGGTCAGGGCTTTATGATGGCCACTCCAAAACCTTGACTTTGTTGTCCTTAAGCCATTTTGTCACAACTTTGGAAGTATGCTTGGGGTCATTGTTCATTTGGAAGACCCATTTGCGACGAAGCTTTAACTTCCTGACTGATGTCTTGAGATGTTGCTTCAATATATCCACATAATTGTCCTCCCTCATGATGCAATATATTTTCTGAAGTACACCAGTCCCTCCTGCAGCAAAGCACCCCCACAACATGATGCTGCCACCTCGTGCTTCAGGGTTGGAATGATAGTAGGAAAAGGGGGTAACCAGACAGTTCGCCCATGGGCATACACTACCCGTAGGTAAACGTTGTTAAATACACTAGTTAGAACTGGGCGGACCATCCGCTGTATTTTTGGTTAGTTAGTTAGCTGTTGTTGAAATAGGCTAGTCTAGCTTAGGGGTGTTTTTGGATGCTTATTATTTCATTCCTTGGGTCCAGCTCAGCCCCTTTTCCTGCCCCCCCATTACCGTGTGTTTACTAATAAACCCTGAGTTTGACGGTAGATTTAAGTTGTCGTGGTTATTTGTTCTCACTGTTACGTTTTCACTATTATAATTTGTGTGAGTTGTGTTACGGGTCCCATTACCACCCCCCCCAGACTGTCGGGCCAAAGGGGTTTGTAACAATACTATTGTCTGTACAGATGAACGTGGTACCTTAAGGCATTGGGAAATTGCTCCCAAGAATGAACCAGACTTGTGGAGGTCTACAATTTTTTTGCTGAGGTCTTGGCTGATTTCTTTTGATTTTCCCATGATGTCAAGCAAAGAGGCACTGAGTTTGAAGGTAGGCCTTGAAATACATCCACAGGTACACCTCCAATTGACTCAAATTATGTCAATTAGCCAGTAGATTCTAAAGCCATGATATAATTTTCTGAAATTTTCCAAGCTGTTTAAGGGCACAGTGTCACGTTCCTGACCTGTTTTCCTTTGTCTTGTATTTATTTTAGTTGGTCAGGGCGTGAGTTGGGTGGGTTGGTCTATGGTTGATTTTCTATGTTGGGATTTGGTGTTCGGCCTGGTAAGATTCTCAATCAGAGACAGCTGTCAATCGTTGTCCCTGATTGAGAATCATACTTAGGCAGCCTGGGTTTCACTTGTGTTTGGTGGGTGTTTGTTCCTGTGACTGTGTTTGGGCCACACAGGACTGTTTCGGGTTTGTCACGTTTGTTGGTTTTGTATTTTGAAGTGTTTTGTTGATTTTTCATTAAATAATGAACACTAACTACTCTGCATCTTGGTCCGATCCATGCTCCTCCTCGTCTGAGGAGGAGAATGACTACGACAGCCGTTACAGAAACACCCACCATAAAAGGACCAAGCGGAGTGGAGAAGGACGGCAAGAACAACAGCAATGGGGAAAAGAGGAATGGACATGGGAGGAAATCCTAGACGGAAAAGGACCCTGGGCAGAGCCAGAGGAGTGTCGCCGCCCCAAAGCGTAGCTGGAGGCAGCGAAAGCGGAGAGGAGGTATTATGAGGCGAAAGCAAGGCAGAGCGGCTGGAAGCCCGAGAGGCTCACCCAAAAATTTCTTGGGGGGGGGCGCTAAAGGGGAGTGTGGCGAAGCCGGGTAGGATACCTGAGCCAACTCCCCGGGCTTACCGTGGAGTGAGAGGGTGTCGTACTGGTCAGACACCGTGTTATGCGGTAAAGCGCACGGTGTCCCCAGTACGCGTGCTTAGTCCAGTGCGGGCTATTCCACCTTGCCGCACTGGCTGGGCTAGGTTGGGCATCGAGCCGGGTGTCATGAAGCCGGCCCAACATATCTGGCCTCCAGTACGTCTCCTCGGGCCGGCGTACATGGCACCAGCTTTACAGAGGGTGTCCCCGGTTCGCCAGCATAGCCCAGTGCGGGCTATTCCACCTCGCCGCACTGGCAGGGCTACGGGGACCATTCAACCTGGTAAGGTTGGGGAGGCTCGGTGCTCAAGAGCGCGTGTCCTCCTTCACGGTCCGGTATATCCGGCGCCACCTTCCCAGCCCAGTACCATCAGTGCCGAAACCACGCACCAGGCTTCCAGTGCGTTTCCAGAGCCCTGTTCCTCCTCCACGCACTCTCCCTGTGGTGCGTGTCTCCAGCCCAGTGCCTCCAGTTCCGGCACCACGCACCAGGCCTACTGTGCGCCTCAGCAGGTCAGAGTCGGCCGTCTGCCCAACGCCGCCTGCGCTGCTTGCCTGCTCAGCGCTGCCTGAACTGTCTGCCTGCCCAGCGCTGCCCGTCTGTCCCGAGCCGTCAGAGCTGCCCGTCTGTCCTGAGCTGCCCGTCTGTCCCGAGCCTTCAGAGCCGTCCAGCCAGGACCAGCCAGAGCCGTCCAGCCAGGACCAGCCAGAGCCGTCCGCCAGCCAGGATCCGCCAGAGCCTTCCGCCAGCCAGGATCCGCCAGAGCCTTCCGCCAGCCAGGATCCGCCAGAGCCTTCCGCCAGAGCCTTCCGCCAGCCAGGATCCGCCAGAGCCTTCCGCCAGCCAGGATCCGCCAGAGCCTTCCGCCAGCCAGGATCCGCCAGAGCCTTCCGCCAGCCAGGATCCGCCAGAGCCTTCCGCCAGCCAGGATCCGCCAGAGCCTTCCGCCAGCCAGGATCCGCCCCTCAGTCCGGTGCTGCCCCTCAATCCGGTGCTGCCCCTCAATCCGGTGCTGCCCCTCAGTCTGTTACTGCCCTTTGGATTAGTGGGATTGACATGGAGGGTGGATATTGGGAGGAGGCCACGGAAGCGGGGGTTGACTATGGTGGGGTGGGGACCACGACCAGCGCCAGAGCCGCCACCGTGGACAGAAGCCCACCCAGACCCTCCCCTAGACTTTGTACTGGTGCGCCCGGAGTTCGCACCTTAAGGGGGGGTTCTGTCACGTTCCTGACCTGTTTTCCTTTGTCTTGTATTTATTTTAGTTGGTCAGGGCGTGAGTTGGGTGGGTTGGTCTATGGTTGATTTTCTATGTTGGGATTTGGTGTTCGGCCTGGTATGATTCTCAATCAGAGACAGCTGTCAATCGTTGTCCCTGATTGAGAATCATACTTAGGCAGCCTGGGTTTCACTTGTGTTTGTTCCTGTGACTGTGTTTGGGCCACACAGGACTGTTTCGGGTTTGTCACGTTTGTTGGTTTTGTATTTTGAAGTGTTTTGTTGATTTTTCATTAAATAATGAACACTAACTACTCTGCATCTTGGTCCGATCCATGCTCCTCCTCGTCTGAGGAGGAGAATGACTACGGCAGCCGTTACAGAAACACCCACCATAAAAGGACCAAGCGGAGTGGAGAAGGACGGCAAGAACAACAGCAATGGGGAAAAGAGGAATGGACATGGGAGGAAATCCTAGACGGAAAAGGACCCTGGGCAGAGCCAGAGGAGTGTCGCCGCCCCAAAGCGTAGCTGGAGGCAGCGAAAGCGGAGAGGAGGTATTATGAGGCGAAAGCAAGGCAGAGCGGCTGGAAGCCCGAGAGGCTCACCCAAAAATTTCTTGGGGGGGGGCGCTAAAGGGGAGTGTGGCGAAGCCGGGTAGGATACCTGAGCCAACTCCCCGGGCTTACCGTGGAGTGAGAGGGTGTCGTACTGGTCAGACACCGTGTTATGCGGTAAAGCGCACGGTGTCCCCAGTACGCGTGCTTAGTCCAGTGCGGGCTATTCCACCTTGCCGCACTGGCTGGGCTAGGTTGGGCATCGAGCCGGGTGTCATGAAGCCGGCCCAACATATCTGGCCTCCAGTACGTCTCCTCGGGCCGGCGTACATGGCACCAGCTTTACAGAGGGTGTCCCCGGTTCGCCAGCATAGCCCAGTGCGGGCTATTCCACCTCGCCGCACTGGCAGGGCTACGGGGACCATTCAACCTGGTAAGGTTGGGGAGGCTCGGTGCTCAAGAGCGCGTGTCCTCCTTCACGGTCCGGTATATCCGGCGCCACCTTCCCAGCCCAGTACCATCAGTGCCGAAACCACGCACCAGGCTTCCAGTGCGTTTCCAGAGCCCTGTTCCTCCTCCACGCACTCTCCCTGTGGTGCGTGTCTCCAGCCCAGTGCCTCCAGTTCCGGCACCACGCACCAGGCCTACTGTGCGCCTCAGCAGGTCAGAGTCGGCCGTCTGCCCAACGCCGCCTGCGCTGCTTGCCTGCTCAGCGCTGCCTGAACTGTCTGCCTGCCCAGCGCTGCCCGTCTGTCCCGAGCCGTCAGAGCTGCCCGTCTGTCCTGAGCTGCCCGTCTGTCCCGAGCCTTCAGAGCCGTCCAGCCAGGACCAGCCAGAGCCGTCCAGCCAGGATCCGCCAGAGCCTTCCGCCAGCCAGGATCCGCCAGAGCCTTCCGCCAGCCAGGATCCGCCAGAGCCTTCCGCCAGCCAGGATCCGCCAGAGCCTTCCGCCAGAGCCTTCCGCCAGCCAGGATCCGCCAGAGCCTTCCGCCAGCCAGGATCCGCCAGAGCCTTCCGCCAGCCAGGATCCGCCAGAGCCTTCCGCCAGCCAGGATCCGCCAGAGCCTTCCGCCAGCCAGGATCCGCCAGAGCCTTCCGCCAGCCAGGATCCGCCCCTCAGTCCGGTGCTGCCCCTCAATCCGGTGCTGCCCCTCAATCCGGTGCTGCCCCTCAGTCTGTTACTGCCCTTTGGATTAGTGGGATTGACATGGAGGGTGGATATTGGGAGGAGGCCACGGAAGCGGGGGTTGACTATGGTGGGGTGGGGACCACGACCAGCGCCAGAGCCGCCACCGTGGACAGAAGCCCACCCAGACCCTCCCCTAGACTTTGTACTGGTGCGCCCGGAGTTCGCACCTTAAGGGGGGGGTTCTGTCACGTTCCTGACCTGTTTTCCTTTGTCTTGTATTTATTTTAGTTGGTCAGGGCGTGAGTTGGGTGGGTTGGTCTATGGTTGATTTTCTATGTTGGGATTTGGTGTTCGGCCTGGTATGATTCTCAATCAGAGACAGCTGTCAATCGTTGTCCCTGATTGAGAATCATACTTAGGCAGCCTGGGTTTCACTTGTGTTTGTTCCTGTGACTGTGTTTGGGCCACACAGGACTGTTTCGGGTTTGTCACGTTTGTTGGTTTTGTATTTTGAAGTGTTTTGTTGATTTTTCATTAAATAATGAACACTAACTACTCTGCATCTTGGTCCGATCCATGCTCCTCCTCGTCTGAGGAGAACGACTACGACAGCCGTTACACAGTCAACTTTGTGTATGTAAACTTCTGACCCACTGGAATTGTGATACAGTGAAATAATCTGTCTGGAAACAATTGTTGGAAAAATTACTTGTGTCATGCACAAAGTAGATGTCCTAACCGACTTGCCAAAACTATAGTTTGTTAACAAGAATTTTGTGGAGTGGTTAAAAAATGAGTTTTAATGATTCCAATCTAAGTGTATGTAAACTTCTGACTTTAACTGTATACTGAGAAAAAGCATTCCTTATGAAACTGGTTGCATTCCTCATGGAAAAGCATTCCTCATGAACTGGTTGAGAGAATGCCAAGAGTGTGCAAAGCTGTCATCAAGGCAAAGAGTGGCTACTTTGAAGAACCTCAAATATAAAATATATTTTGATTTGTTTCAAGAATTTTTGTGGGTTACTACATGATTCCATATGTTATTTGATAGTTTTGATGTCTTCACTATTATTCTACAATGTAGAAAATAGTACAAATCAAGAAAAACCCTTTAATAAGTAGGTGTGTCCAAACTTTTGACTGGTACTGTATATAGCAAGTCTGTGTCACACCCTGATCTGTTTCACCTGTCCTCGTTATTGTCTCCACCCCCTCCAGGTGCGCTTGTTTTCCCCAGTGTATTTATCCCTGTGTTTCCTATCTCTTTGTGCCAGTTCGTCTTGTATGTTTCCAAGTCAACCAGTGGTTTTCTTGTTCGCCTGCTTTTTGCATTCTCCTTTTTCTAGTCCTCCCGGTTTTGACCCTTGCCTGTTTCTGGACTTTGTACCCGCCTGCCTGACCATTCTGCCTGCCTTGACAACGAGCCTGTCTGCCACTCTGTACCTCCTGGACTCTGATCTGGTTGAGACCTTTTTGCCTGTCCACGACCATTCTCTTGCCCCTTTGGATTAAACATTGTAAGACTCCAACCATCTGCCTCCTGGGTCTCGCCTTGTGCCTTGATAGTCTGTTTGGTTACCAAGGCAACTACTGTAGCTATGTAGTAAACTTGCTACCTACTTCAATGGACATTAAACACATTTCTACCTGCAAATGAACACATTTTCAGTGGTAAATGTTAGGGATGCACGATATATAGGTAAGCATATTGGAATCGGCCAATATTAGCTAAATATGCCAACGTCGGCATCGGCCCGATGTCTAGTTTAAGGCCGATGTGCAAAACCGATGTCAAAGCTGACGTGCATACCTATATGACGTAATGACGCCACGAAAATTACAGCGCTACACGTGCAACACAGCATTCCTAACCTAGCCCACTATGTCTGCTGTGTATTTTGAAGTTTCAAAGGAAGATAAAGGCCATATGCAACGTTTGTGCTGCTATTATTTCCCGAGAAGGGGAGAAAGTGAAATCTTTCAATACCACAAACCTATTTACTCAATTGAAAGTGCATCACCCCCAGGCGTTCAGCGACAAAAGCAGGAAAAAAACTAAGCGCACACTTCCAACAACTAAACAAGTTCATGTCGAGAGGCCATTTGAAAGAGTAAGAACATTTCAGTGAGACAACTCAAAGGTGAAGTCATTAATGCCAAGATAATTGAATTTATTGCCCTTGACAATCAATCGTTCTCTGTCGTGGATGATGTTGGCCTTCGCCAACTGGTCAAGCACTTCGAGCCCCGGTACACACTACCAAGTAGATGTTGCCCTACCGGAGTTACACAGTATTGTTGAAACGCACATCCATGAGCTACTTGCTGTGGGTGTCACTGCTATTAGCTTCACAACTGACATTTGGACCAGCGATGTCAGCACCATGAGCATGCTCAGTCTGACAGCACAGTGGGTAGACAAGGATTTTGTACTGAGGAAAGCCGTATTGCATGCTCAAGAATGTGTTGGTTCTCATACCGCTGCTGCCATTTCAATGGCATTTGAGAACATGTTTGAAACTTGGAAATATGAACACACTCCTAGCTCCATTCAAACAACTGACTCGCGAAATAATCTCCTCAACTGCGTCTGCAGCAGACGTGATACCCTCGGTCAAGGCATTGAAACGCCTGCTCAACAAAACTGCCGACACAGACCGTGGGTTTAAAACTTGCAAAAGTACTCAACTAGCGGCTGTGAACAAGCGAGAGTCGGTGGCATTCTCTCTGAGCCTCTTTACCGTGTCGCCACCACAAGGACCACTACTTCGATGCAGACAAGAAACAGGGTTTACGTGAAATGTTACAGACACAGCTGGACAAGATGGAAACGGTGACAGTGTGCACCGAGGAAGAGGACCCACGACAGAAGAGGCCATGGACAGACAGAGCTGAAACTTCACTGCTTGACATGTATGACGAAATCCTGGTTGAGAATGAAACGACTGCAGAAATGAACACCAAAACAGCACAGCAAGTAACTGAAAGAAATAGGTTTTGATTATGTTTTACTGGTAATGGGGACATACGTAAATGCCAACAATAACTTTTTGGTCTGTACTAGAATGCTTAAGGCCACTAAAATGTTAAATATCAGTTATCGGTATGAGGTTTTTTGGCAAGGGAAATATTTGATATCAATATCGGCGCATCCATAGTAAATGTATTAAATTATAGCTATGGAATAAAAGGGATAATCAACTCGGGGCTTTATGCATTCTATGGAAAATAATGCAACTCCGTGAAAGCTAGTTTCACTCTGCTAGAGTTGTGGAACACACCTCCACGTCGTTCATTATTTTCCATAGAACACATAGCCTCTCGTTGATTATCCCTTGCATAATGCCCATCTAGTCCATAAACAAACACACACACGCCCACATACAGTAGCAGGTACACACACAAATCCAGAAGGAGCATTTTCTGAGAGTGAAGAACTACCTCCGCTGGCAGTGTCTCAAATAGTTCTGTTTACCTTCCATCTCATCAGTGACTGGGATGCTGATGGGAGGTGACAGTCCCCTGGCTGAGTCTGCCATGTTGATTTACTACTTACAGGACATCAGTCACTTCCAACAGGATGAAGAGAAAACAGGATGGGACACTCCCTGTTTGGCTCACTACTTAAATTTCTTATGGCTGGGGGCAGTATTGAGTAGCTTGGATGAATAAGGTGCCCAGAGTAAACTGCCTGCTACTCAGGCCCAGAAGCTAAGATATGCATATTATTAGTAGATTTGGATAGAAAACACTCTGAGGTTTCAAAAACTGTTTGAATGATGTCTGTGAGTATAACAGAACTCATATGGCAGGCAAAAACCTGAGAAAAAATCCAACCAGGAAGTCGGAAATCTGAGGTTTGTAGGTTTGCCTATCCAATATACAGTGTCTATGGGGTCATATTGCACTTCCTAAGGCTTCCACTAGATGTCAACAGTCTTTAGAACCTTGTTTGATGCTTATACTGTGAAGGATGAGGGAATAAGAGCTGATTGAGTCAGGGGTCTGGCAGAGTGCCACGAGCTCACTCAGGCGCGCCCCCGTGAGAGTTAGCTGCATTCCATTGCATTTCTACAGACAAAGGAATTCTCCGGTTGAAACATTATTAAAGATTTATGTTAAAAACATCCTAAAGATTGATTCTATACATTGTTTGACATGTTTCTACGAACTGTAACGGAACTGTTTGACTTTTTGTCTGGCCTGCGCGTCATGAATTTGGATTTTGGAACTAAACACGCGAACAAAAAGGAGGTATTTGGACATAAATTATGGACTTTATCGAACTAAACAAAAATTTATTGTGGAACTGGGATTCCTGGGAATGCATTCTGATGAAGATCATCAAAGGTAAGTGAATATCTTTTATCAATGTTTATTATGAGTATTTCTGTAAATTGATGTGGCTCTGCAAAATCACCGGATGTTTTGGAGGCAAAACATTACTGAACATAACGCGCCAATGTAAACTAAGATTTTTGGATATAAATATGAACTTTATCGAACAAAACATACATGTATTGTGTAACATGAAGTCCTATGAGTGTCATCTGATGAAGATCATCAAAGGTTAGTGATTAATTTTATCTCTTTCTGCTTTTTGTGACTCCTCTCTTTGGCTGGAAAAATGGCTGTGTTTTTCTGTGACTAGGTACTGACCTAACATAATCAGATGGTGTGCTTTCGTCGTAAAGCCTTTTTGAAATCGGACACTGTGGTGGGATTAACAACAAGTTTATCTTTAAAATGGTGTGAAATACTTGTATGTTTGAGGCATTCTAATTATGAGATTTCTGTTTGAATTTGGCGCCCTGCACTTTCACTGGCTGTTGTCAAGTCAATCCCGTTTACGGGATCTCAGCCATAAGAAGTTTAAGTCACTCAATGAGAGTCCATTGGAGTCGCTCATTGAATGAGAGACCAACTGTAGTCGTTGGATGAAATGCAGACCTCAGGCCATGTAAATGCTTAATTTAAAAGCCCAATATTCATCTAAGGGTTGAGGGCTGGGAAGGTATGGGAAACAAAGTAGCGTGGAGACTGGGTACATGGTATGGTGCAGGGCTCAATCGCCACATCTGTAAATGATTGGCCGAGTGCCTGTGAGATAATTAACAGCATCCTCCCCAGCTTCCAATTGGCTCATTCATCCCCTGTAACTATTCCCCATGTCGTTGCTGTAAATGAGAATGTGTTCTCCGTCAACTTACCTGGTAAAATAAGAGTTAAATAAAATCTAATTAAAAAATCTTAGAGATAGCAGGTAGATTAGTACAATTGATAATCCTAGGAACTTGAAATGAAATCAATCAATGATAGTAAACTGCACTATGCCACTTTTTGGGTGACCTGATCAAATTCACATAGAACTGTGTTATATATATGTCAGTCATTCTCATTGAAATCAAGTCTAAAATGTGGTAGATCTGTTCTATGTGCTCTATTTCTATGCTTTCCGTTCTTCAGTTTTGGTTTTGCCTCTTACTCTCGTTTTTTCTACACCAGCTTCAAACAGCTGAAAATACAATATCTTTGTTATAGAAAATATATTTCACAGCGGTTTAGACGGTACAATGATTCTCTACAATATACTTGCTTGTTTTGTCACAAACTGAAATTAAGTGAACTATTAGAATTTTTGCAACCACGAAATGGTGGAGTGATTTCTGCATAGTGCATCTTTAATCAAAACATTGTACACACATGGCACAGTATAATTTTAGATACTGGTTCCAATCAGGATTGTTTGCCTTTTTCACCCAATCTCTCTCGCCACCTTCTCTCCCTCTCCATTTCACCTTTCACTTGCCACTCTCTTCTCGCCCCCCACTCTCTCTCCCTCTCTTTATCCCTCTTTCTCCCTTGCTCCTCCTCTCTTTCCTTCCTCACATTTACATGCCTATGATAGCCTGTCTTGTCTCCCCTCCACCCGGAGGCCATTGGAAAGCCTTTGTCTCCCCTCTACCCAGAGGCCATTGGAAGGCCTGTCTTGTCTTGCCTGAGGGGAAATAGAGGGCTGTGCTCTCCCTCTCACACACTCCACTGCCTCCCACCCAGTCCCTTCCTTCCCCCAGCCTGGCCCAGCAAGCCTCGCCACATTTTGAGTGCGTCCCAAATAGTAGTGCACATTAAAAGGAATAGTGTGCCATTTGGGATGCAGACATGGTTTGAGTGCATTCTGAGAATGACTAATAACAGATTGGATGGAGGCCAGGCTATCCTCCAGGCATCTGGGGGAACAGCTCATATACTTGAAGTGGATTTGTCTCTGATGTTGGTCCCCCTTAAATGCTCTCTCTATTTTCCATTTCTATTTTCTATGAAGACATCAGTGAGTGGCAGGGTATTTCTTCCCCAGTGGACCTGTGAGGCTAATAAAGTACAGTGTTTCTCGCTCCCTTTCTTTCAGTATCTCTCCCCCTGCCTTCTTCCTCTCTGTCTCTCTCTGCCCCCCCCCCCCCCCCCCCTCGTTGTCTCTCCCACCCTACATCCCTCTCTTTCGTTTAGCTTGTGTTCCATGTTGGTGCATTACTCTCTCTCTCTTCACTCCACCAATGTGCCTCCTGTCTGTTTCACTTTATCACCTTCGTTTAAAACACAGGCTGAGAGGCGCTGGGTCATTTTGTCTCATTCTGTCCTGTCATTTATTCTTCCTCGTCTTGAACACCCCCCAACATCCTCTTTAACGACTTAATCTTGTGTCTATTTTGGAACTCTCTCTGCTCCTCCGTAAGGTTGAATTGAGACACAGGGAGCTAAAATACTGTAAGTTAAAGCAATTGCCACGCTCAAATCAAATAAGCCCGAGGGGAGAGAGAAGGTAAAGAGACATCTTGACATTTGAACACCTGTGTGTGGGTGTCTCTCTCTCTTTCTCTCTGCCTGCCTCTTTTCAAAAGCTCCCGGAGCTGGATCTATACCTGGCCTTTTATAATTTTGGATTGGTCGAGGCGAGCCACTCAATGTCATGACCACTCTTCTCATTTGGTCTTTGTTTGCGCAGGAGAACCAGGCATTATAGGGAGGAGCAATTACCTGAGGGCTATACAGAATCACAATTATGGTGACACAAGCCATAAACCTTAATGATACACTACTGAACACCAGTGTACCTCTGTAACACTATACTGTATGGCCAGAGCCATATCTCTATAGGCCTATACTAGAGGTCGACCAATTAATCGGCATGGCCGATTAATTAGGGCCGATTTCAAGTTTTGATAACAATCTGTAATCTGCATTTTTGGAAGCCGATTATGGCCGATTACATTGCACTCCACGAGGAGACTGCGTGGCAGGCTGACTACCTGTTATGCGAGTGCAGCAAGGAGCCAAGGTAAGTTTCTAGCTAGCATTAAACTTATCTTATAAAAAGCAATCAATCTTAACATAATCACTAGTTAACTACACATCGTTGATGATATTACTTGTTTAACTAGCTTGTCCTGCGTTGCAAATAATCAATGCGGTGCCTGTTAATTTATCATCGAATCACAGTCTACTTCGCCAAACGGGTGATTTAACAAGCGCATTCGCGAAAAAAGCACTGTCGTTGCACCAATGTACCTAACTATATACATCAAATCCTTTCTTAAAATCAATACACAAGTGTGTTTTTTTAAACCTGCATATTTAGTTAAAATAAATTCGTTAGCAGGCAATATTAACTAGGGAAATTGTGTCACTTCTCTTGCGTTCTGTGCAAGCAGAGTCAGGGTATATGCAGCAGTTTGGGCCGGCTGGCTCGTTGCGAACTGTTTGAAGACCATTTCTTCCTAACAAAGACCGTAATTAATTTGCCAGAATATTACACAATTATGGCATAACATTGAAGGTTGTGCAATGTAACAGCAATATTTAGACTTATGGATGCCACCCGTTCGATAAAATACGGAACGGTTCCGTATTTCACTGAAAGAATAAACGTTTTGTTTTCGAAATGATTGTTTCCGGATTTTAACATATAAATGATCTAAGGCTCTTATTTCTGTGTGTTTAATATAGTATAATTAAGTCTATTATTTGATAGAGCAGTATGACTGAGTGGTGTTAGGCAGCATCAGGCTCGTGGTAGGCAGCCTATCAACTCCCTAGATTAGGCTGGCAATTCTATAGTGCCTATAAGAACATCCAATAGTCAAAGGTATATGAAATACAAATGGTTTAGAGAAATAGTCCTATAATTTCTATAATAACTACAACCTAAAACTTCATAACTGGGAATATTGAAGACTCATGTTAAAAGGAACCACCAGCTTTCATATGTTCTCATGTTCTGAGCAAGGAACTTAAACGTTAGCTTTTTTTACATGGCACATATTGCACTTTTACTTTCTTCTCCAACACTGTTTTTTGCATTATTTAAACCAAATTCTACATGTTTCATTATTTATTTGAGACTAAATAGATGTTTATTTATGTATTATATCAAGTTAAAATAAAAGCGTTCATTCAGTATTGTTGTAATTGTCATTATTACATATATATATATATATATATATATATATATATATATATATATATATATAAAAATCGGCCGATTAATCGGTATCAGCTTTTTTTGGTCCTCCAATAATCGGTATCGGCGTTGGAAAATCTTAATCTGTCGACCTCTAGCCTATACAGTATGTCTCTGTGTATGACCATACAAGTCTAATTTTATTTGTCACATGGGCCCGATACAACAGGTGCAGTTTTTACCCTGAAATGCTTGGTTACGAGCCCTTCCCAACGATGCAGAGTAAAAAAATATATAATAATAAAAACAGTAACACAAGAAGAATAAAATACACAAGAATGGAGCTATATACAGGCAGTACCAGATCAATGTTCAGAGGTACAAGGTAATTGAGGTAGATAATTACATAAAGGCAGGGTAAAGTAACTAGGCATCAGGATAGATCATCTCCTCTTGTGACACTAGTACTTAAGTATGGCCATATTTAAATCAGCAATCAACAGGAGAGGACATCATTTACTACAATGTCACTCTCACTTTAAGCCCATTAGGCTTTTGACAGCTAGTGTAATTAAACAGTTTTGTTTCTAAAGTAATGCATTACCACCCAGTCTTACAGGGCTCCAGAACATCCGTTCATCTTGGTGTCCGACATTCCCATCACTTTTAATTCAGTGGTGAGACCATCAATATTGATTGGCTTTAAACAAAGTTGATGAAGACAGTCATTGTTAATAATATATATGTGTTTGTGTATCTATTGATCCCAGAGAAGAGTGCCTATGTCACGCCCTGGCCTTAGTTATCTTTGTTTTCTTTATTATTTTAGTTAGGTCAGGGTGTGACATGGGGGATGTATGTGTTTTGTATTGTCTAGGGGTTTTGTATGTTTATGTGGCAGTGTCTAGTCTAGGTGTATGTATGTCTATGGTTGCCTAGATTGGTTCTCAATTAGAGACAGCTGTCTATCGTTGTCTCTGATTGGGAACCATATTTAGGCAGCCATATTCATTAGGTAGTTCGTGGGTGATTGTCTATGTCTATGTTGCATGTTAGCACATTGTTTCTATAGCTTCACGTTCGTCGTTTTGTATAGTTTCTATAGTGTTCTTCATTTTTCGTCTTCAATAAAATATGTATTGTTATCACGCTGCGCCTTGGTCCTCCTCTCTTCCACCATACGACGATCGTGACAGCCTACTGGCTTCTTGACACGTAGGACTGTATATCTGACCTCACCCCTATTACTGGTGTGGTGCATATGCAGAAAATACTCCCATGTAAAAACAAGAAATGTGACAACACTGAACACTGTCCCAAATGGCACCCTATTCCCTGATCAAAAGAAGCACACTATATAGGGGAAAGGGTGCCATTTGTGATGTAGTCTTTTTGAATGACCCACTCTGTATGCACCCTAGACTGCGGTGTTTTAGTAGATAGTCCTCCTAATACATAAAAACATCTCTCATTTCAATTAATTTACTACTGCAAGGTGATGACTCTACAATCTCCACATAGATAATACCCTTTTATAATCAGAATGACAAATTGTATGAAGAGACTCCCCGCCTTCCTTTCGGCAAATAAGACCACAACTCTATTTTGCTCCTCCCTTCCTATAGGCAGAAACTCAAAACAGGATGTACCCGTGCTAAGGACTATTCAACACTGGTCTGACCAATCGGAATCCACGCTTCAAGATTGTTTTTGATCACGCGGACTGGGATATGTTCCGGGTAGTATACGCTGATTCGGGTGAGTGAGTTTATAAGGAAGTGTATAGGAGATGTTGTACCCACTGTGCCTATTAAAACCTACCCTAACCAGAAACCGTGGATAGATGGCAGCATTTGAGGAAAACTGTAAATGCGAACCACCGCATTTAACCATGGCAAGTCGACTGGGAATATGGCAGAATACAGAGTAGACATTCCCTCCTTAAGGCAATCAAACAAGCAAAATGTCAGTATAGAGACAAAGTGGAGTTGCAATTCAACGGCTCAGACACAAGACGTATGTGGCAGGGTCTACAGACAATCACGGACTATAAAAGGAAAACCAGCCACGTCTCGAACACCGTCTTGCTTCCAGACAAACTTAACACCTTCTTTGCCCGCTTTGAGGATACCACAGTGCCACTGACGCGGCCTGATACCAAGGACTGTGGGCTCTCCTTCTCCAAGGCCGACGTGAGTAAGACATTTAAACGTGTTAACCCTCGCAAGGCTGCCGGCCCAGACAGCATCCCTTTCCGCGTCCTAAGAGCATGCGCAGACCAGCTGGCGGGTGTGTTTACGGACATATTCAATCTCTCCCTATCCCAGTCTGCTGTCCCCACATGCTTCAAGATGGCCACCATTGTTCCTGTACCTAAGAATGCAAAGGTAACTGAACTAAATGACTATCGCCCCGTAGCACTCACTTCTGTCATCATGAAGTGCTTTGAGAGACTAGTCAAGGATCATTTCACCTCCACCTTACCTGTCACCATAGACCCACTTCAATTTGCTTACCGCCCCAATAAGTCCACAAACGATGCAATCGCCATCACACTGCACACTGCCCTATCCCATCTGGACAAGATGAATACCTACAATTGAAGTCGGAAGTTTACATACACTTTAGCCAAATACATTTAAACTCAGTTTTTCACAATTCCTGACATTTAATCTGGGTAAAATTCCCTGTCATAGGTCAGTTAGGATCACCACTTTATTTTAAGAATGTGAAATGTCAGAATAATAGTAATAGTAAACTATGCCACTTTATGTTTTTATACCCTACATTACTCATCTCATATGTATAGACTGTACTCTATACCATCTACTGCATCTTGCCTATGCCGTTCTGTACCATCACTCATTCATATATCTTTATGTACATATTCTTTATCCCTTTACACTTGTGTGTATAAAGTAGTAGTTGTGGAATTGTTAGGTTAGATTACTTGTTGGTTATTACTGCATTGTCAGAACTAGAAGCACAAGCATTTCGCTACACTCACATTAACATCTGCTAACCATGTGTATGTGACAAATAAAATTTGATTTGATTTGATTTTGAGAGAATGATTTATTTCAGCTTCTATTTCTTTCACAGATTTTTCACAATGTTCAAGTTTGAGCTCAGCAGACCAGAAATTTGCTCAGTACCGAGAAGAACTTGAGGGAACATTGATCATGACTCTTTTCAGTTCATAATTCGCCAGTAGGGGGTGCTGCATTCTCTGGGCATTACTGAATCAAATGAACAAAATGAGAAGAAACATTTGTTCCTCTACCTGAACCAGTCTAAAAGATCCATCAGTAAAAAGAGCCGAACTTTCCATCACTACTCTCTATGCCTCTTGTTGACGATGTGTTCTGTTCCTCTCCGTGTCTGTCTGGCACACCAACAGGCTTGCCCCGGCAAGAACCAATGGGAACAGGCAACTGTAGGCGCAATGGATTCTGGGCATTGTAGTAAATTACAATTGTCCCACAGTTGAGAGGACCGGCGCGTTGAGATGACAGAAAAAAACGAACTAAATGGAATTCCAATAATTGAACCAACGTCAGTGAATTAGTTATTTAAAAAACAAAAATAAAATAAACTTTTGGCTAATCGCTCAGCATTACTAGGCTATGTAGGGAATAGGGTGTCATTTGGGATGCACACCCAGTCATTATAAATGTGCAAGAGCATCCCTAATTGATGGGCTCATTAATTGTGCTCTTAAATCCCAGTCTGAATGAAAAATGCAGTTAGGCTATTGTGTCTCTCAGAGACATGAAACAATCTACGCTGTACTGCAGCAGGATCATGAATGTGTGTGTTGTTCTGTGTTCATCTGTCAAATCTTCTCTCCTTCTCCTCCCCCTCGCTCTCTCTCTCTCTCTCTCTCCTCACCCCACTCTCCCGCTGTGAGGCCTCTTCCCTGGGGCAGCCATGATCCTGTCCACAGCTGATAATGAGAAGCAGATTGTGCCTCTGACCTGGAGCTAGTGTACTGCCCTGGGGAGCAGCCTGGTACAATACAAACACCCAACACAACACACACTCTTTATACAACACTACACTGCTTCCTTCTGCCCTGCAGCCGTTTACACTGAGCCAAAACTGCCGAAACGGTCGCTGTCTCCGTTCTCTTCGGGATACGCCGTTGGTCCTGCGTGGCCATTCTTTCAATCCAATTAGAGATGTTTCTTTGACCATTCATCGAGAGACTACTAGTTGTTTCTACACAACATATTCAGATAATAATATTCTCTTTTTATCCAGACAAAATGTGTAGTGTGCATCGTTCCTGTCAAGAGTGCAGAGTGCGTACTGCGTAATACACTACAGCATGTTTCATACCAGTGGATACACTAAACCACTACCAGGGCCACATCACAATCTTTATCCTCCACCCAGAGAACACAATGATTATTGTCTAAGACAGCCCTAGGAAAGACACCTGGCTGTGATAACCATGCTCTGTTGCTAATCGGCCCAATCTCCCTCCCTGCTTTCATCACCTCACAATGGACCACTTCAGCAGAGCAGGTGAAGAACACCTATAGCCTGGAGGTGTGAGCCATATGGGAAACAGTCAATTGGAATGGGTGGTGGGGACTGGTAGAGAGGTATGTAAGGGATGGAGAGGTGGTGGGAAGGGAGGTGGGGGGACTGGGAAGGGGGGAGAGGGGAGTGAGGGGAGAGAGAGAAAGACTGGCAAATGAGAGAGGAAGAGGAAGCGAAAGAGGTCTGGGGAAAGGAGAGATTGCGTCTGGTCTGTCCCACAGAGGTCCATCTGCTGAACAGACTTACCCTAACCTGATTATCACAGACCAGGATGACAGAATGAAAATGGCTGATTGACTTATTAAAAATCTGAGGGGTTTTAAGGGGGAAAGAAAATAAAGTGGGCAGTGATATGGGTGAAGCCAATGAGATTAAAATGAGTCTGGACAGCCAGTTCTTTCTCTCTCTCTGATTCTAATATAGGACTTGCAAGTGATGGTCATGGTGATGTTGGTAGTTGTGATGGTCATGGTGGTTGTGGTCATGGTGGTGGTTGTGATGTTCATTATGGTGCTGGTCATGGTGGAGGTTGTGATGGTCATTATGGTGCTGGTCATGGTGGAGGTTGTGATGTCATGGTGGTGGTGGTGGTTGTGATGGTCATGGTGGTGGTGGTGGTTGTGATGGTCATGGTGGTGGTGGTGGTTGTGATGGTCATGGTGGTGGTGGTGGTTGTGATGGTCATGGTGGTTGTGATGGTCATGGTGATGTTGGTAGTTGTGATGGTCATGGTGGTTGTGGTCATGGTGGTGGTTGTGATGTTCATTATGGTGCTGGTCATGGTGGAGGTTGTGATGGTCATTATGGTGCTGGTCATGGTGGAGGTTGTGATGTCATGGTGGTGGTGGTGGTTGTGATGGTCATGGTGGTGGTGGTGGTTGTGATGGTCATGGTGGTGGTGGTGGTTGTGATGGTCATGGTGGTGGTGGTGGTTGTGATGGTCATGGTGGTTGTGATGGTCATGGTGGTGGTGGTGGTTGTGATGGTCATGGTGGTGGTGGTGGTTGTGATGGTCATGGTTGTGATGGTCATGGTGGTGGTGGTGGTTGTGATGGGCATGGTTGTGATGGTCATGGTGGTGGTTGTGATGGTCATGGTGGTGGTGGTGGTGGTTGTGATGGTCATGGTTGTGATGGTCATGGTGGTGATGGTGGTGGTTGTGATGGTCATGGTTGTGATGGTCATGGTGGTGCTGCTCATGGTGGTGTTGGTGGTTGTGATGGTCATGGTTGTGATGGTCATGGTGGTGCTGCTCATGGTGGTGGTGGTGGTTGTGATGGTCATGGTGGTGGTGGTGGTGGTTGTGATGGTCATGGTTGTGATGGTCATGGTGGTGTTGGTCATGGTTGTGATGGTCATGGTGGTGCTGCTCATGGTGGTGGTGGTGGTTGTGATGGTCATGGTTGTGATGGTCATGGTGGTGCTGCTCATGGTGGTGGTGGTGGTTGTGATGGTCATGGTGGTGGTGGTGGTGGTTGTGATGGTCATGGTTGTGATGGTCATGGTGGTGGTGGTGGAGGTTGTGTTGGTCATGGTTGTGATGGTCATGGTGGTGTTTGTGATGGTTATGATGGTGCTGGTCATGGTGGTGTTTGTGATGGTTATGGTGGTGCTGCTCATGGTGGTGTTTGTGATGGTTATGATGGTGCTGCTCATGGTGGTGTTTGTGATGGTTATGATGGTGCTGCTCATGGTGGTGTTTGTGATGGTTATGGTGGTGCTGGTCATGGTGGTGTTTGTGATGGTTATGGTGGTGCTGGTCATGGTGGTGTTTGTGATGGTTATGATGGTGCTGGTCATGGTGGTGTTTGTGATGGTTATGATGGTGCTGCTCATGGTGGTGTTTGTGATGGTCATGGTGGTGCTGGTCATGGTGGTGGTGGTGGTGGTTATGATGGTGCTGGTCATGGTGGTGTTTGTGATGGTCATGGTGGTGCTGCTCATGGTGGTGTTTGTGATGGTCATGGTGGTGCTGCTCATGGTGGTGTTTGTGATGGTCATGATGGTGCTGGTCATGGTGGTGTTTGTGATGGTCATGATGGTGCTGGTCATGGTGGTGTTTGTGATGGTCATGATGGTGTTGGTCATGGTGGTGTTTGTGATGGTCATGGTGGTGGTGGTGGTGACATATGGCAACTGTACATCCCAAAATACAGTCATGCTTGGATGAGGATGTGAGAGTGGGTGATGAGTCAATTACGTAACCACACCATGAAATACAGAAAGAGGCTTTGTAGCTTGGCCTGTTGTTGTATATCAGAGAGTGGTGGTAAACGGCATGTGTCACACCAAGAGGGATGAAAGAAGGTACCATCGCGCTCAACCAATTTGGGAAAAGTAAAAGCATACGTCATACGGAGAGGGGGCTGATAAATAAGGTCAGTATCATCATGTTTCCAGAAGTATGATTCAGGTTCAAGGTGTGACACTGGGGAGACAGGTGTATGAATGTGAGACTAGGCATGTCTTGGCTGTGGCCTTTAGGCCCCACAGCATCTGCTACAGTGTTATGATAAAGACATGAGGTGGATAAACCTTCCTTGTGAATCTGGAGTCAGGCACTCAGTTGATCGTTTGGAGCCAACTGGGGTTTGAACCGTTGTCTCCTACGCCCTGTACGCTACAAGACTGTTAACGCAAGTCTTGCAGTCTGGAAGGTTACTCATCAAACCAGTCTATGGGCCCTGGTCAAAGGTAGTGCACTATATAGGGAATAAAGTGCCATTTGGGACACATACAGGGAAGAGTCCGTACAGACTAGAGACTGGGACAAAGCTAAACTCTGCTTTGATCCTCTCTCTCTCTCTCTTTACTGTGTTACCGTTGGCTTAATGAGAGCTTTAAAAGGTGGTGTATTGCTCTGTATGTGTCAGACCGTTTATAAAACACAAAGCTCTGTGTTTGTTTGTCGCAGGCAGCATCGAGATGCAAGAACAAAATGGCTTTATATTTAGCTCCGCGGGTGCTTTGTAAAACGCTTAGGCTCCGACTCTCTGCAGATCCCACTTCTGACAGCACCAAGGCCATCATGAATCCTTGGCCTCCATGGGAGTTAATTGCAATGACTGCACTTAGATTGCTGGAGGTGGATAATTAGGGAGAAGAGTAAACGAACAACGCAAATAGAAATAAAGAAAAGGCCTATGTCTTTGTAGCTCTAACAAGAGAAAGTGAGTGGATCTCTTTTGGGTGAGACAGAGTTCATTTGGATGCAGGATAGCTGGAAAGAAAGTGTGAGGATGGATCTCTTTTGGGTGAGCAAGAGTTCATTTGGATGCAGGATAGCTGGAAAGAAAGTGTGAGGATGGATCGCTGTTGGAAGAGCCAGAGTTCATTTGGATGCAGGATAGCTGGAAAGAAAGTGTGAGGATGGATCGCTGTTGGAAGAGCCAGAGTTCATTTGGATGCAGGATAGCTGGAAAGAAAGTGTGAGGATGGATCTCTTTTGGGTGAGCCAGAGTTCATTTGGATGCAGGATAGCCGGAAAGAAAGTGTGTGGGTGGATCGCTGTTGGAAGAGCCAGAGTTCTTTAATCTGGATATCACTGTATACAGTTGAAGTCGGAAGTTTACATACACTTAGGTTGGAGTCATTAAAACTCGTTTTTCAACCACTCCACAAATTTCTTGTTAACAAATTATAATTTTGGCAAGTCGGTTAGGACATCTACTTTGTGCATGACACAGGTAATTTTTCCAACAATTGTTTACAGACAGATTATTTCACTTGTAATTCACTGTATCAGAATTCCAGTGGGTCAGAAGTTTACATTCACTAAGTTGACTGTGCCTTTAAACAATTTTGGAAAATTCCAGAAAATGATGTCATGGTTTAGAAGCTTCTGATAGGCTAATTGACATCATTTGAGTCAATTGGAGGTGTACCTGTGGATGTATTTCAAGGCCTACCTTCAAACTCAGTGCCTCTTAGCTTGACATCATGGGAAAATCAAAAGAAATCAGCCAAGACCTCAGAAAAAAACTGTAGACCTCCACAAGTTTAGTTCATCCTTGGGAGCAATTTCCAAATGCATGAAGGTACCACACTCGTCTGTACAAACAATAGTACGCAAGTATAAACACCATGGGACCACGCAGCTGTCATACCGCTCAGGAAGGAGACGCGTTCTGTCTCCTAGAGATGAACATACTTTGGTGTGAAAAGTGCAAATCAATCCCAGAACAACAGCAAATTACCTTGTGAAGATGCTGGAGGAAAAGGTATTTATATCTACAGTAAAACGAGTCCTATATCGACATAACCTGAAAGGCCGCTCAGCAAGGAAGAAGACACTGCTCCAAAACCGCCATAAAAAAGCCAGACTATGGTTTGCAACTCCACATGGGAGCAAAGATCGTACTTTTTGGAGAAATGTCCTCTGGTCTGATGAAACAAAAATAGAAATTGTTTGGCCATAATGACCATCGTTATGTTTGGAGGAAAAATGGGGGGGCTTGCATGCCGAAGAACACCATCCCAACCGTGAAGCATCTCAAGACATCAGTCAGGAAATTAAAGCTTGGTCGCAAATGGGTCTTCCAAATGGACAATGACCCCAAGCATACTTCCAAAGTTGTAGCAAAATGGCCTAAGGACAACAAAGTCAAGGTATTGGAGTGGATATCACAAAGCCCTGACCTCAATTCTATAGAAAATTTGTGTGCAGAACTGAAAAAGTGTGCACGAGCAAGGAGGCCTAAAAACCTGACTCAGTTACACCAGCTCTGTCAGGAGGAGTGGGCCAAAATTCATCCAACTTATTGTGGGAAGCTTGTGGAAGGCTACCTGAAACGTTTGACCCAAGTTAAACAATTTAAAGGCAGTACTACCAAATACCAATTGAGTGTTTGTAAACTTCTGACCCACTGGGAATGTGATGAATGAAACAAAAGCTGAAATAAGTAATTCTCTCTACTATTATTCTGACATTTCACATTCTTAAAATAAAGTGGTAATCCTAACTGACCTAAGACAGGGAATTTTACCCTGATTAAATGTCAGGATTTGTGAAAAACTGAGTTTAAATGTATTTGGCTAAGGTGTATGTAAACTTCCGACTTCAACTGTAGTCGTTGTAAGTTTAAACACGGGACAGACTTTTTCCCGTCTGATTTCTGGCTGCTCAGTGGATAGTTGAGTCACTTGGTTGGTTTGGACTACAGTCAAACTGATGAAGCGCTGAAATAAGTAATTCTCTCTACTATTATTCTGACATTTCACATTCTTAAAATAAAGTGGTAATCCTAACTGACCTAAGACAGGGAATTTTACCCTGATTAAATGTCAGGATTTGTGAAAAACTGAGTTTAAATGTATTTGGCTAAGGTGTATGTAAACTTCCGACTTCAACTGTAGTCGTTGTAAGTTTAAACACGGGACAGACTTTTTCCCGTCTGATTTCTGGCTGCTCAGTGGATAGTTGAGTCACTTGGTTGGTTTGGACTACAGTCAAACTGATGAAGCGACTACATTGTGTACGTATGACTGAGGGTGCCAAATGAATTAGGCTAAATGGTTCGGATAAAGTCAGTTACTGAGGGTGGGTGCTCAAACTAATGGTAGGCCTCAATCAAGTCTATATGGTAAATTATTTATTGTGATCAATGAAAGTCTATGGTTTAATACCAAAGAACCTACAAGCAGAGATCAATTGTTCACAGGGATCACATCTTTGAGGAAATCTTGGTTTGAAAGACCCCTGAAATGATAAGCAAGGTCATGCATTCTAACTCAACAATGGAGCATCTCGTCTGCTCTCAGGAAAGACCAAGGACTGTTTTTCCTCCATAATTTAGTTTCGTTTTTTCAAAGGAGAGCTCTCTTGGAGTCATACAACACAATGGATGCACATGCCAATGAAAGAGAATTGAATAAAAATCATTACTAACAAGGGTGAGCAGAGGAAATGTCTAGGAAATCCATTGATTGACAGGTGAAGCACACACAAACACATACCCTCACACTGCAGCATACACCATTCAATAATAGCAGATTACCTTGATTGCCCGTATCTATGTAGGCCTATGCTGGTGTTCCAATACAACAGTCCTTGTATTACAGTGACTAAATTACTGCATATACTGCTGAAGAGCCACATTAAGGTAGAAAAAGCAATTTGATCTTGTCCAATATTTTCAACAAAATGAAACAAGCTCACTAATAAGATTAGTTATAGCTTAAAGGGGTACCAATTCCCACCAGCAGTGCTGCCTCTGTCTATACCAGACTACTAGCTGTGCATAGGGGCTCCGACCACTAGGGGGGCCCCAACCAATTTTTTTATTTGAACATGGCATAAATCATGGCAAAAGGGCCCCAAAACTCTAGAGGGATCGCGGGCTGCCCACCAGACTAAGTTATTCCACATCAATCACAAGTGTTGGTAAAATGAGCTGCAGTGAGTGAGTGAGCCTTGTTCGTCTACTCTTATCTTCCTCTAGAGGAGAGGGTGAGGACGGATCGTTGGAATGGATGAGATTGGATCTGCCTCTCTGATTGTTTGCTCCGGTGTCAGATAGCACTTTTATCAAGCTTTCACACATAAATGGTTTAGGGGAAACACTTGTTCACCCAACTCACAGACTAAGGCAGGTTCCATCTCAATGGATCAAAAGGCATCTGCAAGTTTATGATGTTATTTTTATGTTTGATAATCCAAGATTCTCCACTCACAGTATGTGATAAATTTGTTTTTAATTCTTGCTAAATATTAAATCCATGAAATGAAATCCTTTAAGACAAAAACATATTCAATATTTTGAAAGGTTTAATTAAATAAATACTTTCCACATTGAAAAGGCCTAATATGCTCTGTAAAAATAAGAAATTGATAGGCTTACTCTTGTGTTTTTGTTTGTAATGTTTTGTGTTAACAATTTTTACGAAGGATGTATAGATTTTTGTAACAAACCTGAATTTGTATTCTTCAAAACGCATTGAATTTTAATACAAATCCGAAATAAACGCAGCGAGACACACAATGGCTCGAGCAGCCCTGCTTGGAACTTGACCGCCCACATCCCCAGCATGCGCCCTAAACCCAACCAACGCGCACGGGCTGCTCATCGCATCTGTTCACAACTACCCTCCTCTGACAGAAGCCGCTTTGAAACTCCCGCTTTCAGAAAGTGTTTACTGATTTAATTATAGAAAAATAGGCAGCTTTAAAAACACATGAATTAACATATCGTTCTCTGATCAAAACACATATCAAAGTTGGAGACAGCTGTGGTGAAGGATGATAGATGGACATTAGCATCCAGTGCATTATTAAACAATGGACCGCAGTATTGCAGTTTAACAGGTGCGCTATCTCGGTATTCTAATAACGCCGACACTTATTAATCAAGCGAGCCCTGTTTATCCACGTCTATCCACGTGCACAAAGGTATTAAAGCTTGGAAATGGTTTTATGCAACGTTGACCATCCAAACATGCGTACGTGTGCATGTGCGCTCATCGCTATTATAAAACTAGCACCTATATTTAAAATTAACCAACCCAAACATTTATTTTCTGAGCAAAGACACCATGATAACAAAATGCATATTTTCTTGGCGTTTTATTGTTCCTCTCGACAAAATAACGTCCGTGATGAAGTCCAAATTATTAATACAAAAAACTGATTTTCTGAATGTTAAATCAGTCATGTCCCGATGTAGCAATAACTGCATTTTGCTGTATTATTATGCAGCACATACTTAATAGCAAGCAGAGAAAGGGTTAGAATACGACGTGTTTACAAAAAGGCTACATAGACCGCAAAGCACCAGAACGTGCTCAGTTGCGCCAGACAGAATCCATTGAACAAAGAAATCACACAAATCTAGCCAACGCCAACTTTTCTTTTAAGCCAATTTTCGAAAAGGTCAGCTATCGATTATAATAATAGGTCAAGTCCAGACAATGCATTAAGGCACGAAAATTGATGATACATTGAAGTGAAATCAATGTGGGTGCTTTGTCAATAACAGCGTACTGGGTAGGATATAGAGCAGGCTCTGACAGTCCAAAGCAATAGAGGCTTTTAGGCGACCTATGACCTGGAGGTTGGCTACTTACGGGTACCATCGAAGCGGGTGGCGATAGTGTCCAGGAAGGTGTTCTGCGGGGCTAGCAGACCCCTCATCACCGGCATCCTGGTCCGGGTCGACTGGGTCCTCCTGCCTAGGCGACCCGGGGCAGTGGACTCCTGGTCAGACCCGAACCCGGGCAAGAACCTGGATGTTCCGGGCGCGCATCCTAGCCCCTGGAGGAGCGCGCCGATCCGAGATACGCGTGGCTCCACTTTGAGACCGGGGTTGTGACCATATCCTTCAAAAGAAAACGTGCATACAGGGTCTTGGAGAACACAAACCTGGCACCAGCTTTTAGCTATAGACAACCAGCTATAAATAACGTAGTGTGTTTATCTGTTGCAATGATTCTGTTGTTGAACCAGCCCAGGGTAAGGACAGCGCAAGTTTCGGTGCTGAGGCTGTGAACTGAACTCCGGAGGAAAGCTCCTCCTCGGCAGTATACAGAACAGCACGCGCTCTCCCCCTTCGCTGTTCCCTCTCCCCCTCGCGGTTGCCTGGTTTCTCTTAGTTACTTATGCGAGCAGATGTCATGTCACGTGATACATTTTGGGGACTACTTCCAGAGACCTATGCTCCTGAGTGCATTGGAGAGGCTTGGCAGGGTGATGATCCCTTGTGATGCCCACAGACTTTCCTTTGGGTTGGATGAGGATTTGACAATAGTAGAGCCCTCTTGAACAGAATAAAGGAGCTCCACTGTTGTAAACATGTCATATGCTATATCTCTCCAACTCACTCCATAATCCAAAAGTGTGTCCCTTTGATATTTTAAGTAGAAATTGTGCACCAATATGGAATTTTAAAAGCCTGCTATATTCAATGAAGTGCCCTTTAATATAGACCACATAGAGAATTTAATAAATAAGATTTTATATGAATGACTTCTGCATTTTGACATGTCCCTACATACACCCTCTGTGACTTCCAGGAAGATTTTAAATTCCCTCAGTTTAAGGGCCACCCTGCTATGTGAACCGAACTCTTGTTTTATTATGGTGAAACTATTCCTTTTCCACATAAAAAAATCGAAAGAATCATTGAACATCTAATAGTCAAATCATAGTGTAAAAGCAGGTGGGTTGGTTCTACCTTTTTGGCAATTTTCTGGTGTTTTGTGGTGGAAAACTGAGTGGGTCAAGCATAGCATGTCAACTCTGTTACCCATAGACAGGCTAGACATTTTTAAACAATTTCATTTTTTTGGTGAAGCTTGCATTCAATTGCCCATCCATGTTGCACACAACAAGATCTCCATTCCCCCTGTCACAAGGGGATTTATGGCTGATTTAAGATGAATTGTCAACCCTGTTATGGTAAACCCTGTTACTTTATTTGGCACTTAATATGCATTTACTAGTTTATGACAGAATGTTAAAAGTAGGTGAACTCCAACGTTTTTTTTCACCAAGTTACACATCTCAAAAGGGACTGCGAATTGGTGGAAAGACCCCAAAATATAGGCAAAATCCAAATATATTTCTTTCTGGCTTAAACAAAATCCGCCCAAAAACAAAATAATATGTACAGATAGGCCAAACAGCCCCAACATGTGTTTCTCTCCGGTGCAGTTGCTATGGTGGCAGGCAACTGCTGTGATTCAATGGTGCCGGTCAAATTAGGGAATCAATTTTGACCTGTCCCAACATACAATAACAAAACCACAATAGCCCTGTAAAACATTTTCACCGAAAAACGAAAACCCAATTATGTTCTCAGGGGAGTACTAAATTGCTTGAATCAATGCCACAGAGGTGAAAGCTTTTGACATGTTCCTCCCTTTTTAGCTGTGTTTTGACATGTTTGAGATGTTTTGGTGCCTCCTCGGCTCTCTAACCAATGCCTACCTGTTGTTGTGGTAGTAAATAGGCTACATTCAGAACATGAAGACGCGTAAAGGGCATGCGGTGCAGACGGTTCATCATCATGAATAAATAAACAACGTTTATTCAGTCCAACACGCTTCCCTTGAAAAGTCATTTGACTTGTTCATGTTTTAGTATTGACTAAAATAAAAGTTGGTTGCGCAAACATATTTCGAAGAATTGAAAGTCCTTAACGGTCCTCCAGAGAGGCCGCATTTCTGCATGTAAAGTGAAATCCTGCCATCTTCTGGGCAAATTGCTCCTTATGGCTTTTTTGTCTTAATTTAAGGTTTGGGTTAGGCATAAGGTTAACAGTGTGGTTAAGGTTCGTTTTTTATTGTAGAAATGGGCGGGGTTTAGCCAAATGTATGACTTTGACATGTTAACCATAGATGACTAACAGGTGGTGCTGTTTTGACGCCACCGCAAAGCCGTTTTGGTACTCCTCCATTGTATTTTTTTGGGGGGGGGCTATAGAAATGCATTTATTAATGTCTACATTAGAGGAGAGGATTGGCAAACTCTGGTATGGAGGACTGCTCCTTCTCAGGAGTACCAATATGGCGGATGGTGGCTTCAAAACCTCTCATTGGCTATTACATAGCATCAGCAATAGAGGCTTTGTACACATCATTGGTGCCAACCTACTGTAATAAGATTTTCACCCAGCCTGTATTGAAGTAGACCTCTGTGCCTTATAGCCTACAGTATAGTTTTAGTTATTTCTCCAATTGATTATTGGCTCAATACAACCTCTATGAGCTCTCAAAATATCAACCTAACATGTAAGGCTACTGTCAATTATTTTTCTTTTAATTAGCCTATACATTGAAGAATAGAGTTGAAGGAGCCTATATGTCATTAGACATTGTCCCTATGAAATGAAATGTGTTGGTAAAAGGGGCAGTCTGTAGTTCAAACAATAACAAAGCGGCTATCCGCCTCAAGCTGAGGGATGGGCTGGAGAAATGTAACCACTTAAATTCATAGACAGAATATGGATACAAGGACCAACAATCTATGATATAAAAATATAGTTTTAACCATTTGAGGCTATACCGTAAGTTTACAATTACATTGTTTATAAACAATGTAGTAAAGCACTTATATTTTGGGTTGTGATGGGGTAGGCGAGTTTAACTAAGTTCATGTGGCATTTAGAAGTTATATTCTTCAAAAATTAATGGATATTGGAGTATGGACGCTAAAAGGTGTTGAAAGCGTGACACAGGGATGCTGGTCCATGTTGACTCCAATGCTTCCCACAGTTATGTCAAGTTGGCAGGATTTCCTTTGGTTGGTGGACCATGATAGATGTTTCCTGATAGATACAGGAAACAGTTGAGTGTGGAAAAACCCAGCAGCGTTGGAGTTCTTGACACACTCAAACCGGCGCACCTGGCACTTACTACCATACCCTGTTCTAAGGCACTTAAATATTTTGTCTTGCCCATTCACCCTCTGAATGGCACATACAGTGGGGAGAACAAGTATTTGGCACACTGCCGATTTTGCAGGTTTTCCTACTTACAAAGCATGTAGAGGTCTGTAATTTTTATCATAGGTACACTTCAACTGTGAGAGACGGAATCTAAAACAAAAATCCAGAAAATCACATTGTATGATCTTTAAGTAATTCATTTGCATTTTATTGCATGACATAAGTATTTGATCACCTACCAACCAGTAAGAATTCCGGCTCTCACAGACCTGTTAGTTTTTCTTTAAGAAGCCCTCCTGTTCTCCACTCATTACCTTTATTAACTGCACCTGTTTGAACTCGTGACCTGTATAAAAGACACCTGTCCACACACTCAATCAAACAGACTCCAACCTCTCCACAATGGCCAAGACCAGAGAGCTGTGTAAGGACATCAGGGATAAATTGTAGACCTGCACAAGGCTGGGATGGGCTACAGGACAATAGGCAAGCAGCTTGGTGAGAAGGCAACAACTGTTGACGCAATTATTAGAAAATGGAAGAAGTTCAAGATGACGGTCAATCACCCTCGGTCTGGGGCTCCATGCAAGATCTCACCTCGTGGGGCATCAATGATCATGAGGAAGGTGAGGGATCAGCCCAGAACTACACGGCAGGACCTGGTCAATGACCTGAAGAGAGCTGGGACCACAGTCTCAAAGAAAACCATTAGTAACACACTACGCCGTCATGGATTAAAATCCTGCTCAAGCCAGCGCATGTCCAGGCCCATCTGAAGTTTGCCAATGACCATCTGGATGATCCAGAGGAGGAATGGGAGAAGGTCATGTGGTCTGATGAGACAAAAATAGAGCTTTTTGGTCTAAACTCCACTCGCCGTGTTTGGAGGAAGAAGAAGGATGAGTACAACCCCAAGAACACCATCCCAACCGTGAAGCATGGAGGTGGAAACATCATTCTTTGGGGATGCTTTTCTGCAAAGGGGACAGGACGACTGCACTGTATTGAGGGGAGGATGGATGGGGCCATGTATCGCGAGATCTTGGCCAACAACCTCCTTCCCTCAGTAAGAGCATTTGAGATCGGTCGTGGCTGGGTCTTCCAGCATGACAACGACCCGAAACACACAGCCAGGGCAACTAAGGAGTGGCTCCGTAAGAAGCATCTCAAGGTCCTGGAGTGGCCTAGCCAGTCTCTAGACCTGAACACAATAGAAAATCTTTGGAGGGAGCTGAAAGTCCTTATTGCCCAGCGACAGCCCCGAAACCTGAAGGATCTGGAGAAGGTCTGTATGGAGGAGTGGGCCAAAATCCCTGCTGCAGTGTGTGCAAACCTGGTCAAGAACTACAGGAAACGTATGATCTCTGTAATTGCAAACAAAGGTTTCTGTACCAAATATTAAGTTCTGCTTTTCTGATGTATCAAATACTTATGTCATGCAATAAAATGCAAATTAATTACTTAAAAATCATACAATGTGATTTTCTGGATATTCCGTCTCTCACAGTTGAAGTGTACCTATGATAAAATTACAGACCTCTACATGCTTTGTAAGTAGGAAAACCTGCAAAATCGGCAGTGTATCAAATACTTGTTCTCCCCACTGTATACACAATCCATGACCATGTCTCAAGGCTTAAAAATCCTTCTTTAACCTGTCTCCTCACCTTCATCTACACGGATTGAAGTGGATTTAACAGGTGACATCAATAACGGATCATAGCTTTCACCTGGTCGGTCTATGTCATGGAAAGAGCAGGTGTCCCTGTTATGTTTTGTACTCTCAGTGTATATTATTAATTTTAAATTCCAAAAATGGACGCACCAATCACAGATTGCCCCTTTATGCCAAAATAATTATTATTTAACCACCATCTCTCATTTGCGTATTCTTGCACTTGTGCAGCCCAATCTTTGCCGTGTAAAAGTCAATGTAGGCTAGGCTTAAAATGCACAAGGCTAAGCCAGATCAATAAAAGCAGGGTTATTCCTACAGTGGAAGAGTTGTTTGATATATTTTTGATATTTCCTAAAGATTCTTCTTGCTGCATTTGCGTAGCCGATCATCGAAATGTTACAGTGGTAATGATAATGAATGACAGCCATCACCGCTGACACTGAATTAGGATACTAATCGACCTAGAACAACTGTGGTAGCACATATTTCCATATTCAATCATAATAGCTAGAGGTCAAGGATAGGGGAGAGAGACCTTGAGTTTAGAGAGTTGTAGCTCCCATTTGTTTTATCCTTTCACTCATCCATTTTATTCCTATAAATTGGGTATTGGACACACAACAGAAATAAAAGGGATAAATGCTGGAGTTTCTTCAAGAGGCATGGATTGTTTGGCACTCAACTAAAAGACAAAATAACTATTGTGTTTAACAAGGTAAATTGGTTGCAGGTGTGCTCAGAGCATAGAGATGTATAAAGGACTGATGTTGTGATCTCTATACATCTCTATGGCACAGAGGTGCCTGCAGTTAAAGAGACAGTTCCCTGAAAAGTGAAATTAAAGGAACAGTTAACTAAAGTCTAAAGAAATGTTAACCTTTTCTACATATACATTTTTTTTCTTCAAAAAATGGAAGCTCCAATCACATTTAAGCCTAAATAATTATTATTTAACCACCATCACTCATTTGCAAATTCTTGCACTTCTGCAGCCCAAACCTTGGCTTGTAAAAGTCCATGTCGACTAGGCATAACATGCAATTTACCCACAAAACAATGCGTGTGTCGTTTTAATTGATCTGGTTGAGCCTAATAACACCAGGGTTATCCCTACATTGGGAGAATTGTTCTGTATTTCCTAAAGAGTCTTCTTACTGCATGTGCATAGCCTATCATCTCCGTTTTAGTGGTAATGACAGCCATAATCTCTGACACTGAATCAGGCTACTAATCGACCTAGAACAAGTGTAGTAGCACATATTTCCATATTCAATCATGATAGGCATATGCTTTCCTGGAAGTAGCAGGAAACAAGTGAAATAGTTAGTGTAATTGATCGTTAGACCTATATAACCCAATCCACACGCACATCATTATAATAGTGAATGTTGTAGACCAGGGGTGTCAAACATACGGCCCGCGGGCCGGAACCGGCCCCCAAGGAGGTTCGATCAGGCCCGCAGGATAATTTGAAAGTGGAAAAAATGCATAAAAGACATGGAATTAATATTTTTAATTCGCTGCAATTCATGGATTATCCGCTAAGGGGCGCACTCTTTCCATCAGAGTAGAAGACAAGCCGCATCACTGAGACAGACTGAAAACAGCAGACGGTATCAATGCGCCATCTGCTGCTTGTTACGACGTTGTTAATACCTTGGTCTCTACCTCTCCGCTACACCCTCATTAGCCAAAATGTCGTTATCCAAACGGAGAAAAGTAGATAAGGAGTGTAGAATTTTCAAAGAAAAATGGACCACGTCCTATTTATTTACAGAGATGCACGGAAAACCTTCGTGCTTGGTGTGTTTGCAACAAGTTTCGGTATTTCGGTACCTTTAAAATGCTGCCTTAGATACTGTTTGCATTGAAAGAATACAGCTCTGTGAAGATGAATCCTTACTGTGGTGATTTAAAAAATGTGCACTTTAATGTTAGTCAGCAGCTTCAAAACAAAAGTTGTGTGATGGAATTCTACTGTTCATACAACTCCATAAATTTTCAGTATGTATTGTATGTGTATGTATGTTTCATGTATGAAGTTTACAGATTTACAGGACAGGCGAACACTTTCTTCATTACACATTTAAAATCACTCTCCTTAGTTTGTAAGGTGTACGCAGGGATTACATTTAGATTTTATATGCGTATGTGTAAGTGGTTTAAAAATTCCTTTCTTTAAAAGTCTCATTTAATCTTAAAGTGCATTACTATATTTTTCAGTACCAATTAAAGTTTTGTGCCTTTGTACAATCAGTGGGATCAGTTGCAATGCATATTTGTGAATGATAAAAGTAAATTGCACATTTGTCTAAGGAAATATGAGGTGTTTCATGAAATGTTTTGTAAAAGGATAGTTCATTAAATTTCAATATTTTCCTAATGTTCTTGTGCTTCTTTACACCAAAACAAAGGAAAGACATGATATTTTGGTTATTTATAGCAGAGTATGGTATAATTTTAATGGTCCGGCCCACTTGACATCTCCCTAGGCCGTATGTGGCCCACGATGCGAAATGAGTTTGACACCCCTGTTGTAGACTGTGGGACCGCAAGACATGTTATCATTTATTTCAAAGGGGGTTTATTAAACCCTTCCAATTATTCATTTTGTCTATAAAACTATCCCCGATCCAGTGTAAAGAATAATAAAATAACAAAATTAAGTTTATACATTTGTCTGGGGACCCATCATATACTTTTGCTTAAACAATCTGAATTTACGGGTTTTACGCACCAACTAAACTTCTGGGAGAGCGCGATGATCCCCTTTTGATTGTCTAGCAACTTGTTCCCTCAGTTAATCACATCCTATCTAGCCAAATCACCAAAGGCACCCCACCCATAATGCACAACGTTGCACTCTGAAACGAACCCTCCCCCCACGCAATAGCAACGACACCGCCGGAATAATTGTATTTTCTAAACGTGAAGAAGGCAGCTCCTAACAAATTAGGCTACTTCATTTACAGAATGAATTTCGTTCGTAGACTACATATTCACAGTTATGCGTGACTGATGCCACTATGGGCCACCTTCTCTTCGGATTAACCTGTTACGCCAGACGACGACACGCACGGCGATAAAGTAGGAACGCCAGAATTATTTGATAGCACAGACAATCTATTATATTAACAAGATACTTCAGTGGCCGCTCTAATGATGAAAAAATCGAAGGCAGTCGGGGGAGCGGCAAGATCAGGTGGGACAATTCTAGCCAATGAGAGGGCAGATACGCGTGTGCAACAGGCACAATGGTTTCCACTAGTTACCACAGCCAAAGTCAAAATTGGCTATATGGGTCATTCTTGGCCTCGGGTAATATTTCAGTCCCTCTGACTTTTTATATTATATTTCAAGTATTGGGTCACCAAAATGAAATGTTAAAATATTTGTATATAAATTGAAATGTCCAGTATAATGAATTGAAATAAATATACATTAATTTAAACTTTATTATTAAAATAATCGTATTATTTAACTGACACTAAGAATTGTGTCATGTCCCCCAGGAATTTCACTTAATTTTTACTTGGGAAATTAATATTAAAATGTGTACATAATTCATAAATCTTGCCATTAATGCAAACATATATTTGTGTTCTTTTGTTGAGAAAGCATTTTTATCAAATAAATGCATAAATAACTATTGATTAAAAATCACACAATTTAGCTCTGGCCCTCTGTCTACAACCCTGTCACGCCAACCAAACTCCGCCAATAAAAATGGTCAGTCCATCCTTATGTGCCATCATTAACAGGAAGTGACATCATTCAACAATTTTCAACTGCATGGTACAGAAACAGGCAAGTAATCACATTATTTTATATCTGTATTTTGTTGTTTTTTTAAAGTCAGGTGGGGATCGTCGATCAGACCAACTCAACCCCGTTACATTAAATAAAGATGGAAAACTAGTACTTATCAAAATTATACTTTAACCCATAAAAATGTACAATCTATTAATTTCATGCACATTATGTGGTCTCCTGTCCTTCACCACATGAGGAGCAGAGGCCATTTTGAGCCAAAAAAAACTCAACCCCGTCACGTTTCATTGTAACAGGGTTGCTCTAGATCCTAAACTACTCAAGGAATATAGTGGTTACATGTATATATTCTAAGGCACAAAGGCCCTCCTGCTATATGTAAACACCTCGATCCAGTGCTAGACTACCTTCAGGCCACACATCCACAAGTGTCTGTATTGCACTTTTTTAGGGGTGGGCCTTGCACACAGTATAAGCAGAGGCAAATTCCTGCTTTTCACAACAGAATTACACAAACGTGGATTCAAAGCTGGTACATGTAACTTTTTTGAGTCAAGCCATGGAAAAGGGTCTCCTGATGGTGTGGGAGGAACGTTGAAGAGAAAGGCGGACAGGTTGGTGGCTAAGGGCCGTGATATCAGTGATGCACAGGAGCTTTACAAAGCTCTCCGTGAGACAAGCACATCAGTGAAGCTGCTCTTTCTGAAGAGTGCCGATGTTGAACGTATGATGGAGATGATGCCAAGTCTGATAAAAGCAGTGCCCTCCACCATGAGAATACACCAGGTCATCACCCTTGCTCCTGGTGAGCTGATGTCTCGTGATGTCAGCTGCCTTTGTTCAACAAAAAAGGACCTAAACTGTACATGCTTTAACTCACAGCACTTCAGTTTCAGGCTGCTCCAGAACAGCCAACCAATGAGGGAAATCCACAACCTGTGGACGAAATTCAGTGGAGAAATGCAGGTGTTCTTGGGCAGTGGTGTGTAGTGGAATATGATGATGACCTTTATCCAGGCATCATCCTCGGCACGGATTAAATGAGTGTACAAATGAAATGTATGCATCGTGTAGGACCAAACAGATTTTTCGGGCCTTCTCGAGACAACATCCACTGGTATCAGTTTGGTGAAGTCCTTGATGATTCCACCCCCACAGCGTGTGACATCCCGCCACGTAGAGCTTGAGAGAGATCTGTGGGCCAGACTCTCAGGAAGAAAACCATGAATGAATGAATATGGTGCTCCTGAGAAGGAGGATAGTCATGCTGACACTAGTACTGTAGTTAACAGCTGTTCTAGCTTTCTAAATGCCCTTGGAAAATGTTCCTACAGTTTGATGACACTTAACTTTTCTGATGAAACCTGTTGAATGTTATTAATTACCTTAATGTTGACATTTTTATTTGTTTCAATATTTACTGCAGTTTGGTTAATAAAACCCAGATTATTTTAAATATATCTAATGTCCTTATTACATGGTTGCATACAATGAAATGCAATGTTTTGGGGTAAATCTTGGGAGGGATTTTGATAGTAAACTAAATTAGTTTATATGGAAACCGATCTCTTCAACGCCGTTACAGTATTCAACCGTGTCACCCTAGTCTCAACCCTGTCACATAACAATATTTGTTAAATAAAATGGTAAAGATTAATAAATAGGAATTTAAAGTTTTCTGAGTTCAGTCTGAAATGTTAAGGACAATCCCAAAAAGATTAGATAGGTTAAAATTCTGAATTGAAAACATTTATTTAAATGATGATCCCACTGACACATAATGTGTCTATTTCAAGGTTTAATATAGCAAAATTCTGAGATTTTACATACATTTTATATTTATAATTTAATTGGTTTAGGGGACACATGAGCATTAGGTACATGTTGATTTACATAAGTATCTTTCAGAATCACATTCAGACAACTTCCATATTGTCTGGGACGGGGTTGAAAATAAATGGTTTCCATATCCGACAAAAATTGACAATAAAAGAGCTTTAATGCCTGAGGTGGTAAAATATGTTTTCTTGAAGGTTTAATATGTACTTAATGTTGTGGGGTTTTCAGAAAACGCATTTATTCTTTATTTAAAAACAATGTTATTGCAGCGCAAGAATGACTCCTATCATAAAAACATTAATGTGCTTTTTGGTCTTAAATTAAGGTTAGGCATAAGGTTAGGTTTAAAATCACTTTTTAAGAAGATACATTGTAGAAATGGGTGGGGTTTATGACTTTGGCTGTGGTGTGAAGACCAGGCACAAAGTTACCAGGATGTCACGTGTCCTACTTATCAGTACACTCGTAACAAACTAATCATTACGAAACTTCTATTTGATCAAATAAGCCACGTAGCAATAAGCCCTTCATATTTTTAACTAAATTCGACACTCATTGACCGCCATACAAAAACGAATGACTTGGTGAACGAAAAACGCCACCTGCTGGACAAGACCGATTTCTGACCCAGTTATCCTTCTCGTTTAGCCCTTTGCTCTCTGGTGATAGCCTAGCAACTACATCATTTTGAAATAGGTTTATTTGAAATCGCATGAATGTCATATGACGCATTTTTTTTGTCAAAACCTACCACAGATGATCTGATCTATAAATCTACCGAATGTCTAAACAACTTGGTTATGAACAGGTTCTTATGTTGCAATGATTAGCATAGCACACACCGACCCTCTTGAACAAACACCTACCCGATACCCGCCAATAAAGACGCGCCCACAGCTGTGGGGGTTACTTTATTGGCTGTTTTAGATTATACATCTCCGTTGATTGGTACAGGGAGTGTCTTTCGAGCGGGCGAGTGCACGGTTGCCGAAAAGGTTGACGCCTCTGTTGATACTTCAGGAAGTCGGTGTAGAACAAGACGTTCTACTGCTTCATCGAGTATTACTTGTTCAGATTGTGGTTCAGGTAGAAAACAAAGGTAGGCATTCATAACATCTTCTTATGCATTTCAGGAGAGTCGCTTATTATGCCTAAAAGCTTAAATGTGTGTTCATCGCAAATCCCCATTGTGTTCTGCAACAGTAACCATTGTTGGACTAAACAAAAGCTATTGGGGTCCTTTAAACCATGAAACCGCTACATGAAACGGGAATATACACTGCACAATGCATTGAAATGTTGCTTACAGATCGTTTTAATGTAGCCAGAGATGTAGGCCTGTTGAAAATCAATCACAAGTGTGGAGCTTTGTTGTAAAGGATGATAATGACATCTATTTTCACACCCGGCTCACATACATTCAGGAAGTAGAAAATCAGGATTAACATTAGGTAATTCAGACAGACTGTAACGTGAGATCTAAAGTTTATAACTTCGTCTAGTCTTTGCCAGTGTATCCCTATATTACTAACTCCTCCTCGTCATACGATGTCCATGTGTGTTTTCGTGTAACATTCTGCGGCTGCTCTTTCTGGGTCGAATGATGAAACATTGATACAAAGTTTTCAGAAGAAACAGTGTAGGCTATCTACTCCAAACTAGCACCAGTACTGCATTGTTGATTGGTTACATTTTAACTCCAGGGTTGTTGTTGGTCGAAGTAACTGAACACATCCTGCCTGTCATGTATCCCATGTTCACATTCAGAGAAATAGGAAATAGTTGTATAAATACATTTTGGTCGAGATATTTGTTAGACTTGTGAAACTAGTCACCCAGAGTTAACTGCGTTCATGTTAGTCTGATTAATCAGGCTGTAATACACAATTAATTGGCCTGAAACTAATGCCAATATACCAATTAATTGTGTATTTCAGCCTGATTAATCAGACTAGGTTCATGTTAGCGCCAGTATCGGTGCATGGGTAAAATCACTGGGAAAGCCAAGCCATATTACAACCTATGTGTTGTGATAATTGCGTTGTTTGTTTTATAACCTGTTAATTCATATGCCTTGCGACCATGATATTCAGGCCTAAAGGCCGAGACAATAAGAAGACACAATGGCAGAATAAATTCAATCACACCTTTTTGTTTTGTCACAAAACTGGATAGCAATCTAGGCTACCTGGCTAAAATGCGTGAGCGCTAGGCTAATTTCCATTAATGGACAACTTTAGTTAGTTAACATTAGCCTTCTACATATAGCTACAAATTGAACTTCCATCCTCTCAGGCCAGGGGCACAACAATGTATGAATTAATGGTTGGATCAGAATGGTCCTTATAATCATTGGCCAGTCAGAGAATTAAGTAAAGTCCAAATCCCTAGCTCCATCCATGGCTAATTTAGAAAAGTTCCAATTTTAGCTAGCTAGCTAGCCACCGGAGGACAACAACATAACCAATGGGATTTGATAGGAGTGACGCCAAAATCCAAGCCGGCTTCCGTTTACTTTTTTTTTGTTGGTGAGCCAGAACAATTCACAGTTGAGCTCGCTCAAAGCTGATTGGCAAATTTTGTATACTTTTTTTAATCAATGGAAGCCAAATGCTTGCTGGCTTCCCTTGCCTTCAATGCTACGGGCGGCAACAATGTCATACTTGTTTGGACCAGATAGCATCAGATATATGGCCTACACGTAGATAGACAGAGGGGCGCTGTTTCGCTCGCTCGGATGCTTTCTCCTGTGAGTTACATTCATCCTCTTGCAAATTGAAGGAAAATTATGAAACAGAGAAACTAAAGATATTTATTTATTTTGTATATATTTGGGGAGTGGGGGGGCTGGCTTCCCTTGGCATCCATGAATACATGCCACTGGTAAGCGGCAGGTAGCCTAGTGGCTTTTGGGCAGTAAACAAAAGGTTTCTTGTTTGAATCCCCAATCAGACTAGGTGAAAAATCAGTAGATGTGCCCTTGAGCAAGGCACTTAACCGTAATTTCTCCGGTATGTCGCTCTGGATTAGTGTCTGCTGAAAGACTAAAATGTACATATAGCTGGCTAAAATGGCCATAACAGTATCACTCCTGAAATAACTTCCAACGCTCAAAAGGCTTGGCAGTATAGTCTCAAGCTTGCCAGTTGCCCCTTTCTTGTTACCATTGACTCTGACTCTCTCTTCCCTTGTCTATCTCTCCCCCAAGTTCCAGATGTCTCAGAAGATCAAGGCAGGGTCGGTGGTGGAGATGCAGGGGGATGAGATGACCAGAGTCATCTGGGAGCTCATTAAGGAGAAGCTCATCTTCCCCTACCTGGAGATGGACCTGCACAGGTGAGTTATACCTGCTGACTGTATTCATTAGTGAACACCGTAGAAAAGCGTTTTGTAACGGGAAACGTCTTTCAATGAAAATGAGCGCTTCTTAAGAAATTCACGTAGACCGTCCCAGTTCGGGGGGGGGGGGGGGTTGTTAATGGGGGGTGGGGGTAGAAGACTTGTCACACCAGACGAGCTTGTCAACACCTGCTTCAGCTCCTCTGTGATTCAGTTTTTACCTGATTTGTCGATACTCTCTTTTTCCTGGTCAGGTCACATAGTCAGGAAAACCCATTTCCCTGTAATTTCCAGGAGTACACACAAGTGATGTGGAAATGCTGATAGTAGCTGTGCACGGCACGTCACTACGCTAACCCTTGACACTAGCACAATATCACCAAGGACACACCTGTGTGTTAGTTGTCACTGCATATTATTGCGCAGTATACAACGGGTGGGTCTAATCTGGAATGCTGATTGGTTAAAAATTCATTCCAGCCGTGTCTATTCCACCAGCTAAATCTATGACGTTAAAATGCCTATTTACTGATTGCGCAATCCACTGTCTCATCAGCCCAGCCAAGCAATTTATAAAATTGATCTCCACTATAAAAAGCATCTGGACATTATCTCACATTTCTTTTAGACTAACATTTAGTTTTCAACAGTGGCGATTTGTATAAATCTTGCTGTCTGTCTCTCTGACATTTGCAACATTGTTTCAATATTTAAATTCAATCTCCAGCTGTCCCATGGTAATGAACGTGTCGGGACGAGACAGACAGGCAGGCAGTTTCTCAGCCAGTCGAAATCATGAACAGCTGGCATAATTTTTATGGATATATACAAAGGAATGTCAATTGAAAAAAGGTCAAATGAAATTAAGTGCAGCTAGTTTGCAGACTTTCCAGCTTCAGTTTGAAGTGATTGTGTTAGCTGTGTTGTTGGCTAGCTCCTCTGAACAACAGTGTCCTGACGAGTGAACAAATGTTGTATGCCAGACAAAATCACACCTCATTAGCTCATTGTTATGGATGTATCCAAATAAATGTCATTAGAAAACAGCTTAAAGAAATGCAAATGTGGCTACTTTACTGTTATTCTGTCTACACTTTTTGACGTGACTGTAAGTTAGCCGTAGTTGGCTAGCTAGCAAGCAAGGGATAAGAACGTTGCCAGCCAGTATGGCAATGGAACATTTAGAACAAACGACTGGGACACGTCCATAGATACAGAACAAAAAGACTGAATGACTGGGTCGTGTCTCTAGCAACCAAACTGATTGGCTTGGGTAGTAACCCTAGATTTGTTTCTGGCCTATATCTTGTGGAAGGATGAAATGCATGAATAAAATCATAAAACATTTTTTTTTTTAATGAAAATGTCAATCATTTGAATATGTTGGTAACCCGTTGTATAGAAGTGATAATACCCTTGAAGCCGGTGTTTGGAGGATATATTGTCACGGTTTGCCTAACATCACCTGTGCCAATATACCCTCCAAACACCGGATTCTCTGGCATTATCACTTAAATTTGTTTTTATTGTACTCTTATGCTACCCAGTGTTAGATGTCTGTTCAGCATGTGTGGAGTGTTTCAAGTATTAGATAAGAGAGAAGTGTGCTTCTGTTGTGCTGCCCAGATCAAAGGGAGTTGGTATAATAATTGATCACTTGTATAGACAAATGCATATTCAAATTCTGAGGACGAGTCTGTCCCTAGGTGTAGCATAAAGACCAATGTATTATCCAAACCTGCAGACAATCTGATCACATGACATCAGCAGTCTACTGTAGTTGCTACTCTACTGACTGACCTAGGACGATCAAGAAAATATAATTTTCAAGATGTACAACTCTGGTCTGTATATCTGAACAGTTATAGTCTCATTCTCTAGTACCGTCCATTGATTTCCCACTCCTCCTTTTTGCACAGCCAGTATATGCCCTTTAGACTGGACTGATGACACACACACCAGTGTTAATTTTGGCACAATTTATTTTTATTTAGTCTAGTCTTCTTTCATTAAGTCTTAGTCACATTTTTGTCATTTGAATATTGATTCAGTCTATTGTCAAAATGACAAACAGTGGGCCATTTTAGTCAACTAAAAACCCTTTAATTGTAGTCACATCGCATATTTACTGCCTCATTAACTTACAGTAAACATAAATCACTGACTTCCATGTGCACAAACATATTTTTATGCATTACATTCTATCGCATGATTCTCTTCCCAATAGCCAAATTGGCAGAAGAACACATTACTCAGCAGCAGATTGAAAATCCCCCCTTGACAGGGCTCCAGACTAGCATTTTCTCCTGGTGGGATTGGTGCCAATTACTTTTTCAGTTGGCGGCACCAGCCCATGATTTGGTTGCACCAATTTTCCCCCGCGGCATCACACCATATAAAAAAGGTGTTATCACATCATTCACAGTGCTTTAGACTGTGTAATATACTACTGAGGTGGTAGGCTATTCAATAAATAAGTTGTTTCATCTAACATGTCCAAGCAGGAATGCATGATTCACTCGGAATGGCCGATCCATGCTTCCTATCTTAAAGCCATGTCAAATATCTTGGTTGTAAAATAGTTGCTATTGAGCTCAATATTAAGAGATGACAAATAAATAAAAAAATATAGCCAAAGAAAGTTGAGAACAACAGTAGTTGCATCCAAAGCTTTGTATTTCCCACAATTGCATTTTGAAATGTACAATCAGAAGCCTTTTTTCCCCTCTCCCGGAGCACATCCGGGGAGAGAGAGGGGCTCGCTCATTATTGAAGCAGGCCCAGGAGCTGGGTAGACTTTCATTAAAGGAATTGTGAGGATAATGCACTTTACTGTTTGACCAAATCATGGTTTTATCTGAAAAAATAGGACGTTTTGAAACGTTTGATTAATGTGACCCTAATGATGATCAGCTGGCACTGATGCAACCAAGTCAAAATGTGACTAAATGTTTGCAGTCTGGAGCCTTGCCCCTTGACATACTGTAGCTAAATTGCAATCAAAGTTCTGTCAAGTAGTGGTCTGTTAGGTTGGAGCAAACTAACTAGCTAGCATTATAAATATTTTATTACCTGAACATATACGGTATATTGGGATGGTGCGCTTTCAGATTTCTCTTGAGGTTGGTAGTATTTTCCCCAGTCAACTTGTGGGTGCCAACGCTGTCTACTCCAGTGGTGGAAAAAGTACCCAATTTTCATACTTGAGTAAAAGGAAAGATACCTTAATAGAAAATGACTCCAGTAGATGAGGAAATTCACACAGTAAAATAGCACTTGAGTAAAAGTCTAAAAGTATTTGGTTTTAAATATACATAAGTATCAAAAGTTAAACTTATAAATCATTTCACATTCCTTATTAAGCAAACCAGACAGCATGATTTTCTTATTTTAATGTATACTCCAACACTCAGACATCATTTACATACAAAGCATTTGTTTTTAATGAGTCTGCCAGATCAGAGGCAGTAGGGATGATCAGGTATATTCTCTTGATAAGTGTGTGAATTGAACATTTTTCCTGTCCTGCTAAGCATAAAAAATATTACAATTACTTTTTGGGTGTCAGGGAAAATGTATGGAGTAAAAAGTACATCATTTCAGGAATGTAGCAAATATAATATGTAGGTAATATAAACTCATCAAAAAAAGAAACGTCCTCTCACTGTCAACTGCGTTTATTTTCAGCAAACTTAACATGTGTAAATATTTGTATGAACATAACAAGATTCAACAACTGAGACATAAACTGAACAAGTTCCACAGACATGTGACTAACAGAAATGGAATAATGTGTCCCCGAACAAGGGGGGGTCGAAGTCAAAAGTAACAGTCAGTATCTGGTGTGGCCACCAGCTGCATTAAGTACTGCAGTGCATCTCCTCCTCATGAACTGCATCAGAATTTGCCAGTTCTTGCTGTGAGATGTTACCCCACTCTTCCACCAAGACACCTGCATGTTCCCGGACATTTCTGGGAGGAATGGCCCTAGCCCTCACCCACTGATTCAACAGGTCCCAAACGTGCCCAATGGGATTGAGATCTGGGCTCTTCGCTGGCCATGGCAGAACACTGACATTCCTGTCTTGCAGGAAATCACGCACAGAACGAGCAGTATGGCTGGTGGCATTGTCATGCTGGAGGGTCATGTCAAGATAAGCTTGCAGGAAGGGTACCACATGAGGGAGGAGGATCTCTTACCTGTAACGCACAGTGTTGAGATTCCCTGCAATGACAACAATGATGCTGTGACGCACTGCCCCAGACCATGATGGACCCTCCAAATCGATCCTGCTCTAGAGTACCGGCCTCGGTGTAACGCTCATTCCTTCGACAATAAACGCGAATCCGACCATCACCCCTAGTGAGACAACCGCGACTCATCAGTGAAGAGCACTTTTTGCCAGTCCTGTCTGGTCCAGCGATGGTGGGTTTGTGCCCATAGGTGACGTTGTTGCTGGTGATGTCTGGTGAGGACCTGCCTTACAACAGGCCTACAAGCCCTCAGTCCAGCCTCTCTCAGCCTATTGTGGACAGTCTGAGCACTGATGGACGGATTGTGCGTTCCTGGAGGGATTGTGCGTTCCTAACTCGGGCAGTTGTTGTTGCCATCCTGTACCTGTCCCGCAGGTGTGATGGTCGGATGTACCGATCCTGTGCAGGTGTTGTTACACGTGGTCTGCCACTGCAAAGACGATCAGCTGTCCTTCCCTCTCTCCCTTTAGCGCTGTCTTAGGAGTCTCACAGTACGGACATTGCAATTTATTGCCCTGGCCACAACTGCAGTCCTCATGCCTCCTTGCAGCATGCCTAAGGCACGTTCAGGGAGATGAGCAGGGACCCTGAGGATATTTATTTAGGTGTTTTTCAGAGTCAGTAGAAAGGCCTCTTTTTAGTGTCCTAAGTTTTCATAACTGTGACCTTAATTGCCTACCGTCTGTAAGCTGTTAGTGTCTTAATGACCGTTCCACAGGTACATGTTTATTAATTGTTTATGGTTTATTGAACAAGCATGGGAAACAGTGTTTAAACCCTTTATAATGAAGATCTGTGAAGTTATTTGGATTTTTAAGAATTATCTTTGAAAGACCGGGTCCTGAAAAAGGGACGTTTCTCTTTTTGCTGAGTTTGTTTGTTTGTTTTATTTATTTATATATATATATATATATATAATCTCCCCAAAAAATACTTATGTATTTTTACTTAAGTACTTTACACCACTGGTCTTCTCCCGTGGAAACGTTGCATTCGGTCTTGTTTGAATCGACACAATAAGTACAGTGGCTCCAAAAGTTGCCCCCTTTTCTACGGGGAGCTTGTGCCGTGCACCGGGAGAGTAGCCATGGTGTGTACCTTATTTGCATCAATGATGTGTGTCCACCAGATTGGAGAGCTGTTCAATATCTCCAAAAACTCTTGCCCATTCCATTTACAAGTCAGATTTTAGTCACAGAGATAATTTAGTCTCATTTTCGTCAACTGAAATTAAAAATAATTTTCATAGTTTTTTCTGGGTCTAGTTAATTGCCACTGAAAATAGGTGTTTGATGAATATTTTCATTATTTTTTTTGACAAAATTAACACTGACACACACACACAGGAGTTTAGCTGCAGTGCAGTTAATATCACAATTCACATGACCTCACCCTCTGTCTTAACTCAACTTCAAAACTGAGTTTTGGACCGAATCACCTAAAGGCCCGGAATAAATCCATAAGGTCGGTTTGTAAGAGCTGATTTCACAATATTTTCAGTATTAATGCAAGAAGGTGTATAAAGTGTAATAGTAATTATATAACCAACAGAGCCACATGAGCACAGTCAAGTCATGATACAAACCTCCAAGTGTTCCAAACCCATGACATCAGTTTCCACAAGGAAAGGCCTACAAGCAAATTATGGGTATTTATGCTTAGTCTTGTCTTTTTGGAAGTACGAGTGCACACAAAGTACTATTTTTGTGGGGTGATGAAACTGGTGTTCCTTCCTACACTACCTTGTTTTTGTGAGCAGAGCATCCCCATCCCTTGCGAGGATGTGTTGGGTCTTTCAGAGGAGTTTCTTTTGTTTGCATCTTCTACTATGCCTTCAGAAAGTATTCACACCCCTTGACTTTTTCCACAATTTGTTGTTAATAAGTGGGATTAAAAATGATTTTAATTGTAATTTTTTTTGTCAATGATCTATACAAAACGCTAATGTCAAAGTTGAAATGAAAAGGGGGAAAAAACACTAATATATCTTGATTTAGGTAAGTATTCAACCCCCTAAGTCAATACTTGTTAGAATCACCTTAGGCACCGATTACAGCTGTGAGTCATTCTGGGTAAGTCTCTAAGAGCGTTCCACACCTGGATTGTGCAACATTTGTCCATTTATTAATTCTTCAAGCTCTGTCATATTGGTTGTTGATCATTGCTAGACAACCATTTTCAGGTTTTGCCATAGATTTTCAAGTAGATTTAAGTCAAAACTGTAACTCGGCCACTCAGGAACATTCACTGTCTTCTTTGTAAGCAACTCCAGTGTAGATTTGGCCTTGTGTTTTAGATTACAATCTCCCAATGTATGATGGAAAGCAGACTGAACCAGGTTTTGCTCTAGGATTTTGTCTTTGCTTAGCTACATTCTGTTTTTTTTTCCCCCTGGTAAAACACCCCAGTCCTCAACGATTACAAGCATACTCATAACATGATACAGCCACCACTATGCTTGAAAATATGGAGAGTAGTACTCAGTAATATGTTGTATTGGATTTGCCCTAAACGTTACACTTTGTATTCAGGACAAGTGAATGAATTGCTTTGCCACTTTTTTTTTCTTCTTCAGTATTACTTTAGTGCCTTGTTGCAAACAGGATGCATGTTTGAGAATATATTTTTATTCTGTACAGGCTTCTTTTCACTCTGTCAATTAGGTTAGTATTGTGGAGTAACTATGTTTTTCATTCTTCCTCAGTTTTCTCCTATCACAGCCATTAAACTCTTAACTGTTTTAAACTCACCATTGGCCTCAAGGTGAAATCCCTGTGCGGTTTCCTTCCTCTCCGTCAACTGAGTTAGGAAGGATGCCTGTATCTTTGTAGTGACTGGGTGTATTGATACTCCATCCAAAGTGTAATTAATGCTCGAAGGGATATTCAATGTTTGCATTTTTTTTCCATCTACCAATAGGTGCCCTTCTTTGCGAGGCACTGAAAAACCTCCCTGGTCTTTGTGGTTGAATCTGTGTTTGAAATTCACTGCTCGACTGAGGGACCTTACAATTATCTGTATGTGTGGGGTACAGAGATGAGGTAGTCATTTAAGAATCATGTTAAACACTTATTGCACACAGTGAGTCCATGCAACTTATTATGTGACTTGTTAAGCACATTTTACTCCTGATCTTATTTAGGCTTGCCATAACAAAGGGGTTGAATAATTATTGACGCAGGACATTTCAGCTTTTCATTTGTAAAAATGTCTAAAAACATCATTCCACTTTGGGGTATTGTGTGTAGGCTACTGACAAAAATGTAAACCGAAATAATTTGTTTCCTGGGTCCCATGCTGCTTTGCTACAGTGTGGCTCTGTGAACTGGTAGAGCAGGGGACTCCATGGTGAGGTGGTTCAGTCATCTGAGGTAGCGGTTTGGATTGGGAATCCCCACTGACTTCATTATAGAAGGCTTAAAACCAACATAAAAAAACACACATTGTATCAGAATTAAATATGATTGTATCATAGTATAGCCAACTGTAAAACAAATAATATAATGTCAGATTAGTTTCACAGCCCAACCCACTTTTCATGGCATTTTCCCTCCCATGAAACCTGAATGTAACTAAATTCTACTTTCTCCCTACCCTGCTCCTCTCTTCTGCTACCCTCCCTGCACTTCCATCAGCTACGACCTAGGCATGGAGAACCGCGACGCCACTGACGACAAGGTTACCGTTGAGGCGGCGGAGGCGACGCGACGATACAACGTGGGCATTAAGTGTGCCACCATCACGCCGGACGAGAACCGGGTGGAGGAGTTCAAGTTGAAGCAGATGTGGCGCTCGCCCAACGGAACCATCCGTAACATCCTGGGAGGCACCGTGTTCAGGGAGGCCATCATCTGTAAGAACATCCCCCGCCTGGTGCCCGGCTGGGTCAAACCCATCATCATCGGCAGGCACGCCCACGGAGACCAGGTAACCTTACCAACCGTTCAGCAGTAGAACCCTTACTAACCATTCATCAACCCTCCTTTACTCTATGCACCCCTAATGAGTCTCTCAAGGTCGCTCTCTAGGCCCTTCTTCGTCCCTCGCTTCCTTAAATCTACCATTTTTGAAGGTAATTGATTACCTCAAAGGTGGAAGGATGGATGCTAGGCCGTAGGTAGACGACACAATGTGTTTATTAGTTCCTTGTATCTGTTAACACGTTTTCAATGAAGGGAGATCTTGTACACCAGTCTCAAAATCAGTAACCGACCCAGTTGATCACATGTTAACTTCATGCCGACTAGAGCTGTGGTTGTCAGGCCTGCTCACAGGGAGACAGATGGGCAGGCAGGGGCCTGGTGTTGTCGCTGAAGGCTCAGTCAGTCACTGATTAAATGGATCTGTTGCCCTTTGGACCATGATGTTGACACTTGTCTCCCTGGATCAAAGTCTCAAACTGCTACATCATTCATACTGTACAGCAGCTAGAGGATAATAGAACATGTACGTGGCACCATGCCATAGTTAATATGCTCAAATGACAAATGAGGTGAGCGCTGGGTTGGTTACTGATTGTTGAGAATCGTGTCACGTTACGGCCTGGATGCATGATACATGTTTTGTTTTACTGCTATTTCTCGATTTGCTTTTTCTGTTGCATCCACACTCCTGATTGGTAGAAGCCATTCGGAACAATGTTTCATATTAGCCCAATATACAACAGCATTGTAACCTGTCATCTATTCATAAAGAACTGTTAGCATATCCCCCTGAGACGCCCTTGGAGAGTGGGGTCACAACCAGGGTCTGCCATTATTACCTGTTGCACCAGACAGGGGGTGGCATTGCTGTTTTTCTCCACTAGATGGAGTCCTGTCTGTATTACATCTATTGACCTCTCCTCCTGCCTCTTTTCACAGTACAAGGCCACAGACTTTGTAGTACCAGGGCCTGGGAGATTGGAGATGAAATTCACACCCAAGTCTGGGGAGCCAATGAACTTTGTCGTCCACGACTTTGAAGGTAAAACAACATGTTTACTTGTCGATGAAAATATTTATTTGTTCTTGTATAGGCAATAATGTCCAGTACAGATTGTGTCCCTTATATAACACTGTGTTAGCCTATGGTGCCAGCCTGGGTACATCATATTGACTATCTTTACATTATGTTTGCAGTGTAAATATTACAAAATGAGAATAGCGTTATCTGATTTAACTCTGCTTGTAGGATAAATCAGCCATGGACCTCCCTTTCCTGAACATACTCTAGACAAACCTTGAACTTTGATTAAGGTTGGCTCCATCGTTCTGTTTGAATGAGAAAAGGCTGTCTTAATGAGGCTGTGTGTGTGCATGCATGTTTCTTTGTGTGTGTTTGTGTGACTGTGTACCGTATCTACATGAGAATGATGCATGTGTCTGTCTCTCTGTCCTCCAGGTTCAGGTGGTGTAGCTCTGGGGATGTACAACACAGACAGCTCCATCAGGGACTTTGCCCACAGCTCCTTCCAGATGGGCCTGGTTAAAGGTTGGCCTCTGTATCTCAGCACCAAGAACACCATCCTCAAGAAGTATGACGGACGCTTCAAAGATATCTTCCAGGAGATCTACGAGAAGTAAGACTGCCTAACCTCAGAACATTTAATCAAGTCGAGTAAATCATTATTGTCCCTACTGGCAATATATTTTTCAGGAAGTAGATCATACATGATCATCATACATGAAACATGATCATTATAAATAAAGTATGGTTGATATATGGTCAATGGCAGGCAAGCCCCCCCCCCCCCCCAACTACCATGCCTCTTTTCAATGTATGGCTCACAAGTTTAGAATGGACAGATTGAGGGTTTGGTGTGTAAACCCTGTCCTCAGACCTGTTCCTGTGTGTGTCGCAGGGAGTACCGCTCTAAGTTTGAGCAGAAGGGGATCTGGTATGAGCATCGTCTGATTGATGACATGGTGGCTCAGGCTATGAAGTCTGATGGAGGATTCATCTGGGCCTGCAAGAACTACGACGGAGACGTTCAGTCTGACTCTGTAGCACAAGGTGAGATAGTCTACATGTGTACTACAGTAGCTAGCTCTGAGGGATAAACAGTATCACGAGGTGAGTTACTGTTTAGCTAGGCTTTCTGAATGAAAACAATGTCATTGGCTACATTGCTATATTTCTCACCTTAAATGTAGGTTTTCAAGGCAGACTATACACTGTATTCTGATAGAAATTTAGTTTGCTGTTAAGCACTTTGCGACTAATGTATTTGTGTGTCCACCAGGCTATGGGTCCCTGGGTATGATGACCAGTGTGCTCATCTGTCCTGACGGCCGTACAGTAGAGTCAGAGGCTGCCCACGGTACAGTAACACGCCACTACAGACAGCACCAGCAGGGCAAGGAGACCTCCACCAACCCCATTGGTAAATAACACATAGATAGAAAGGAAAATAGAACATATTGTATCTCTATGACTGATAATACCTGCTCTTAAAACCTCTAGTCTAGCTTCTTCCTTTTCACTGTTTTTATATCTGAATGTACCAGCCAAGAGAAATAAAGGCAATACAAGGACCTAGGAAAAGATTTCCCTTATGTGTTGTGGTCGTGTGTGCGCAGCGTCCATTTTTGCGTGGTCGCGGGGGCTGCTGCACCGGGCGAAGCTGGATGACAACGCAGAGCTGCGTGTGTTTGCTGAGGCCCTGGAGGTCGTCTGCATTGAGACCATCGAGGCTGGCTTCATGACCAAGGATCTGGCTATCTGTGTCAAAGGCATGGCAGAGTGAGTCACACACACACACACACACACACACACTTCAAACTTTCTTACTTTTCCCCTCTCCTCCTTTCTTAGTACCAAACGCTCAGACTACCTGAACACCTTTGAATTCTTGGATAAGTTGGCGGAGAACCTGAAGATCAAGATGTCCAACCAACCCAAACTGTGATCTCCTCATCTCTCAATTACACACACACACTGTTGACACCCGGGACTATGGGTCCCAAGCCAACACTAAACCACTGACGGAGGGACTGTTTGACCCAGTACTGAATCAATCATTCCCATCTCCAGGAGTCTGTCTGCTAAAGGAGATTCCTTGTCCAGGAGGAGGGGATGTAGGCTTCAGATGTAGGCTGAGCTGAGGCCCCTCCATTGATCATTCACCACTATAGCAAAGCCATATCTTATGGTAACACTCATCCAGTCTAAGTGTCCTGAATCTTAACTTGAGATCCATGAGCATAACTCATGTTTATCATGATTTTAAGAAATCTGTGAGTTAAGTGTGATTATCCAAGTTAGGATTCTCGCAAGTATGATATTATGACTGTCAATACCATCACATACAGATGGTTCCAGAAATCAGACTGGACACAGAGTCAGTAATATATTTTACGATAATTGCACTGTTTTTTTTTTTTTATGATGACGTGTGTGTTTTTAAGTGTTGTCAGTCAGTGATCAGTAATAGTGGCTTGTCCTGCCTGAGTTTGTCTGAGGGTTGTCTTACCCTTGTTGCCTTATTTGTTTTATGTCAAGTAATTGATCTCAGTGTCACACATAATATATTCCATGATGACTACTGTGGTAGACGAAAGCCTGCTTGATTTTTGACTATGTTGACTTTGATTCACACAAAGGTGTTAGCATCACTTACTCCTTATGGATGGTTGTGGAAGGGGTTGTTGTGGGCCTGCTCGTTGTCTTTGTGTGTATAATCCATAGCGTAACACTTTACTCCTCAAATACAGAAACCAGTGTCAATGTACGTCTGCCAGTATCAGGGGTTGTTGGTTTGTACTCCACGGTGTGTGTGGTTAGAATATTAACTCAATAAATATTTTATTTTATTGTGGTCTTGTGCTTTTAGTTTTTCTTGTCTATTACCCCATCAATCCAAATTTTAAAAAAGAAAAGAGAACTGTTTATCTAGCTCCACTATATCTTACAAGAACAGCTTTGGAAGTTTGTAGAAATATAATTTTCCTCTTAAAGTTTGCCACCAGATGGTGCCATAGTAATCCATGTGACATTGTCATGATTGGTTGTCGTGACGATGTATGTGCATATTCCTTTTAACTGCTCTCAACTCTGAAGATAATGGTAGGTTTGCAAAGTAACACTGGGTACGAAGCAGTATCCGTGTAATCATACAAACCAACAAGACTACTATTAATGTACCGTATCATAGGCTGTCAGATTGAATTTGACAACCTGGACTGAGCCATTACTCAGTCACTGAAGTGGAATGAATATATCATCTGTAGCTTCTTTAATTTCATGCATAGATAAGATAGACAATAGGCTATTCATATCCAATGTATTATCAGTTGCAGCACGACATCCCTATAATCCTAATATATCACTGTATGGATGACTGACTGGGTCATGCATCCACATTGGGAGTATAGGCCTACAGCAGTGCACTGTCCTCATACACACTCGGGGACACCCTTGACATGATTAGCTTTTTGCACCAGATGGCATCCACTTGGTTAATCCTAGCGGAAGCTGAGATGGGTGGATAGATAGACACAGAGGAAGGGAAAGCAGAGGCACTTGGTTCTCTCCATCGGATGTCCAAGGTTTCCAAAAAGGTATCAGAGCCTGCAGGGCTGCTACTATTGTCCCAAAGTAATTGGATTTGGTCCGGGGCAAGGATGTCTCATTTGCCAGTCTGAGGCTCCACAAAGATGGCTGTGCCACTGAAAGAGCAGGATCATTATCTGTGAATGTGAACAGTGGTTACTGTTTTCAATCAGGGATGGATGGGACAACATTGCATGTTGCTTGTTGTTGATATCTCTGTGTTATTGATCTGTCAGCCCTCAGAGGGAGTAAACCCAGCTAGCACATAACATTCTGAAAATGTTTCTTAGAGCTTGGTGAGAGTGTGGTTGTCCTATGGTTATTTTGCATTCGGCCATCCTAAAACTTTCTGAGAATGGACCAGGATAGTGGCTTGGCTTTGGAACATTCTCAGCACATTTTAAGGAAATTGACAAAAAAATATTTTCTTGGTACTTCATTACTTTAACAGAACATTTACTGAAAGTTAAAACATGGTTACATTTAATGTTGGTAATTTTCTAAGAACATTATCCAACTGGTTTGACATTGGGAATGTTTTCAGATTGTTCCCAGAACATTACGAAACAACATTCTGCTGTGGGAATGTCAATACTTCAGCATAACGTTTCCTCGTGGTTCTATTTAAAGTCATGTTCTCATATTGTTCCAAGAACAAAGAAAATGTTCCACAAAAACCACAACTTTAGTAACGTTCAGAGAACATTCTAGGAATGTTATTTAAAAACATATGTTCCATTCTTAGCATCAACTAAACTGGCCTCTTGTTTAGGTGTGTTGCCCTCGCTCGCTAATTGGCCACACCTGATCTTAATGAGTTCTTGTTTCCTTTGAAATGGGTTATGTTTGAATAGACTAAAATTAACAACTTTATATGTGTAAAAAAGCAAGGCACTACCTCCATCCTGGTGGTGCAGTGGACTTATTCCATTGATAGAGAACAGAAGATTATAGGTTTGAAACTCACTGATGCTGCTGAGGGGAGCGCCGCTCATAATAATGGCTGGAATGGGGTGAATGGAATGGCATGTAACACACAGAATCCATGTGCTTGATGTACAGTATTTGGTACCATTCCACTAATTTCCCTCCAGCTATTACCACGAGCCCGTCCTACCCAATTAAGGTGCCACCAACCTCCTGTGCTTTCTATAGCTGCATGTCTATGGCGACTACAAATCTAGCACATCATGTTGTAAAAACCATGTTTCTTAGAGCTTGGTTAGAGTGTGGTTGTCCTCTGGTTATTTTGCATGCAACCTTTCCACAACTTTCTTGGATTGGTGCAGGATAGTTGCTTGGCTTTGGAACATTGTCAGCACATTTAAGGACCTTGACAAAAAAAACGTTATTTACTTGGTATTTCATTAATGTAGCCCTTTAAACTTTTGGATTGGTGTCTAAATTTAAACGCAGCGGCTGTACAGTAACATTCTATACATGACGTCAGAGCTCTGGGTCTATGCTTTACAGCTCTGATTGGGTTTTGACTGACAAGAAGTTGCCCCCATCCTTCCCGCTAATTGGGCAGCTTTTGTAAAAGACAAATGTACGAGTGAGGGAAATACTGTAAATTAAGGGAACTCAATGCATTTTAAAAGATGAGAGGATTATTTTATTATTGTTCAATTTTTTTAATCCTGTTTCCTCGGTATCCAATTGTTCGTAACAGTCTTGTTTCGTTGCTGCAACTCCCACACGGACTTGGGAAAGGCGAAGGTTGAGAGCCGTGCGTCCTCCCAAACACAACCCAACTAAGCCACACTGCTTCTTGACACAATGCCCATTTAACCCGGAAGCACCAATGTGTCAGAGGAAACACCGTACACTTGGCAACCATGTCAGCGTGCACTGAGCCCAGCCCGCCACAGGAGTCACTAGTGCGCAATGGGACAAGGACATCCCTGCCGGCCAAACCCTCCCCTAACCCGGACGACGCCAGGCCAATTGTGCACCGCTCCATGGGTCTCCTGGTCGCAGCCGGCTGCGACAGAGCCTGGACTCGAACCCAGAATCTCTAGTGGCACAGCTAGCGATGTAGCGCCTTAGACCACTGCGCCATTCGGGATGCCCCAGGGTGTCATGTTCAATGGCGCCCTGAGACCACTAAGTAAAAGATTAAAAATATATAACAAAATACAATAACAAGTACACCACACCAAAACATCACCAACATCACAGCCATAATAAACAAGTGACTAAATAAATGAAAAAATAATTGCACACCTCGGTGAACTAATTTATCATCAGGGTTTTAAAATGCCCTAGTGGTACCAGGGAATCCAAATGTAATTAATTTTGTAAGTGATTCCAAAAATGTGGAGTGTAAAAACTAAAAGCGGATTTACCTAGTTCGGTGGAAACCCGAAGAATCTGAAGAGTTAACCAGCCCTAAGAACGGGTTTGGTATCTCATTATTTTATATGTTAGCGATGAAGTTAGGTCAATCAAACAAATGTATTGATAAAGCCCTGTTCACATCAGCAGATGTCACAAAGTGCTGTACAGAAACCCAGCCTAAAACCCCAAACAGCAAGCAATGCAGATGTAGAAGCACGGTGGTTAGGAGAAACTTCATAGAAAGGCTGGAACCTAGGCTCTGAGCGGTGGCCAGTCCTCTTCTAGCTGTGCCAGGTGGATATTATAACAGTACATGGCCAAGATGTTCAAATGTTCATAGATGACCAGCAGGGTCAAATAATAATAATCACAGTGGTTGCAGAGGGTGCAACAGGTCAGCACCTCAGGAGTAAATGTCAGTTGGCTTTTCATAGCCGATCATTCAGAGTTAGAGACAGCAGCAGCACTCTCTCTCTCTCTGAAAACAGCAGGTCCGGGACCAGGTAGCACGTCTGGTGAACAGGTCAGGGTTCCATAGCCGCAGGCAGAACAGTTGAAACTGGAGCAGCAGTACGACCAGGTGGACTGGGGACAGCAAGGAGTCATCAGGCCTGGTAGTCCTGAGGAATGGTCCTAGGGCTCAGGTCCTTTGAGAGAGAGAGAGAGAGAGAGAGAGAGAGAGAGAGAGAGAGAGAGAGAGAGAGAGAGAGAGAGAGAGAGAGAGAGAGAGAGAGAGAGAGAGAAGAGAGAGAGAGAGAGAGAGAGAGAGAGAGAGAGAGAGAGAGAGAGAGAGAGAGAGAGAGAGAGAGAGAGAGAGAGAGAGAGAGAGAGAGAGAGAGAGAGAGAGAGAGAGAGAGAGAGAGAGAGAGAGAGAGAGAGAGAGAGAGAGAGAGAGAGAGAGAGAGAGAGAGAGAGAGAGAGAGAGAGAGAGAGAGAGAGAGAGAGAGAGAGAGAGAGAGAGATTATTAGAGGGAGCATACTTAAATTCACGCAGGACACCGCAGGACAGGAGAAAATACTCCAGATATAACAGACTGACCCTAGCCCCCCGACACATAAACTATTGGAGCATAAATACTGGAGGCTGAGACAGGAGGGTTCGTGTGACACTGTGGCCCCGTCCGGCAATACCCCCAAACAGGGCCAACCAGGCATGATATAACCCCACCCACTTTGCCAAAGCACAGCCCCTACACCACTAGAAGGATATCTTTAACCACCAACTTACTACCCTGAGACAAGGCCGAGTATAGCCCACGAAGATCTCCCCCACGGCATGAACCCGAAGGGGGCGCCAAACCTGGACAGGAAGATCACATCAGTGACTAAACCCACTCAAGTGACGCACCCCTCCTAGGGACAGGATGGAAGAGCGCCAGTAAGCCAGTGACTCAGCCCCCGTAATAGGGTTAGAGGCATAGAATCCCGGTAAATTAGGTAAGTTAGAAGCTAATGGCAGGGATGCAGGGTTGTGTTCCAAACAAAACAACTACAAGTGTGCTTGCTCTAGTTCGTCAACGGCACAGCTAGGAGAGCTCAAAAAAGCACCTTATAGTTGAAGAGTCTTCTTTGAGTCATAAAAATGCATTTAAATTACTTGGGAACTGTGCACAATGTGTCACTTGGAGTCACCAGTTTGACCTCTCACTCAAACCCTTGTGATTTTTTTGTCTTATGTTGCAACTAACCCAAATTATCCAAGAATATTCTTATCATATTACTGAATGTATACAGAGTATTTTCAGATTTCGTTATCGACAAATGCGGCGAAAAGTACAGTAAATGTAAAATGCACATAAAATCAACAGTGTAATGTTTGGATTCAGTCTTGTGTCAGGTGAACTGTTGTGTCCTCAGCTTTAGTTTAATAATGTTTCCATAATCTCCAAACTGTTCCCTTTTAATTGCTATCATGGTTATGCATATGCTTTCATATTTCTTCTATGAGAAACTTTTAAATTTAGCCCTATCCATATAGGCCAATTCCCACTAGTGTGAAGGGTTAACAGAATGTTTCCTGAAAGTTCAAACATGTTTACATTTCATTTCAAATTTGGTAATGTTCAAGGAACATTCTCCAACTGGTTTGACATTAGGCATGTTCTCAAATAGTTCAGAGAATGTTAAGAAACAACATTCTTCTGTGGGAATTTCAGTACTTCAGCATAATGTTTCCTGCAGGTTTCCTCATGGTTCTATTTAAAGTCATGTTCTCAAATAGTTCTGAGAACGTTAACAAAACTTTCCATGAAAACCACAAGAAAACTTTAGTAATGTTCAGATAACGTTCTAAGAATGTTATTTAAAAACATACATTCAGTTCTCAGTATCAACAAAACTCTATCTTGTTAATTGTGTTCAGGTGAGTTGGCCGCACCCACTAACAGATCTTAATGAGTGCTTGTTTCCTTTGAAATCTGTTTGAATAGACTAAAATGAACAGCTTTGTATGTGTAAAAAAAGATGGCATGCTAGCTCCATCCTGGTGGCGGGGTGGACTTATTCCATTGACAGAGAACAGAAGATAATAGGTTCAAATCTCACTGATCATTTAAAAAAAAAGTGTTTTCATGATTAATGTTTAAGGAAATTAAGTTCCATGTGTCCTATCTGTGCTTGCAGTTCATAAAAGTTAACTCAAAAGAAGCTAGCAGTGTTACTGAAAGTCATATTGAAACATTCAGTGAAAGTTTTAAGGAAGTTATTCAAAAACCTCCAAATAACCTATAATGTCCGTTCTCAGAGCATTAATAAAACCTCCCAGGAAAACGTTCAAGGAACCAGAGTAAAACATTCTCAGAACCTCCCTGCAACCTAAAAATAATATTCCCAGAAAAGTCAGGAAACATATGGCTTTGTTCCCACAACAAATGTGAAACCAAAAACATATATGTTCCCACAACTTCCAAGGAACCAAATGTGCCAGCTGGGTACATCCAGCCAGGAAGCTGTCTCTTCAGGTTGGTCATATGTTGATACTGTTGGTTTAGTCAGTGCTTTGAATGAACACATTCAGGAGGTCTAGTTTTGTAGTCCTAAATGTTTACTGCTATACATTGGGCCCCCTTTCAATTAAGTCTTTGTCCATCCTCCCTCTCACATCCTATAGTCATGATATTCATAATTATAACATACTATGCCCTTTACAGGCCCCTATGGAACAGCATATATAATGGCAACATAATGGCATGATTATGATTGTTCTGTTTTACATAGATTGAAATGCACTAGATGTCTACTGGTATGTGACTTAGCCTTGCATAGCAAACAGACATCCTGGCAAAAAATGCCATTCCAACATGAAAAAAAAACAGATCATAATACACAGTCAAATTGCCCCTATTTCTCCTGAAATCACTTCCTTTTCACAGATTTATAAGATAAGAGCTGTGTTTTCCTTTGTGTTCTTCTGTCTGTACTCTAACTCTGTCTCTGTTCTGTGGTGAGGACACCTTGCTCCGGTAGGGAGGACATAAGAGGCCCCTGTGCTGCCGTTTCCATGGGGACCCAACAGCCACTCTACTCTTCAAAAGCGGTCGAGCAGAGCAGAGGTAGCGGGCCCTTTGTGTTGGAGAGGGAGAGAGCAGAACAACACTGGCCAGATGAAAGCACTGCCATCCTTAAACCCAATCATAATTTAGTCATCAGAACAGGAGGGTATAATCAAAATATAGGGGGGAGATGGATGGGAGAAACAGACAGAGAGAAAAGAGATATAGATAGATAGAGTGGAGTGCGTGGGTCAAGAAACGAGAGAGGGAAAGAGTGCTGTTAGATGGAAAGATGAGGGGATACAGACAGAAATGGTCTTGTTCTTGATGTTGATACTCAACCTTATTTGCAATGTCAATCTTGTATCCAGGCAGCGCACTTAGATTGAAAGTTTTGTTGTGTCTTGCTGGATACAGACACTGTGGGAGGAAAATAACATATAATATGTATTATTGTATTACACAAATAAAATCATTATGTGACAAATTTGCATTTATACTTTACTTGGTGAATGAACAATTTTTCCTTCAAGTCTCTGAAGGAAGCAACCAATACCATTCAATGTTAGTAATGCCCGTGCTACAATTGTGTTCAATGCCATGATGTCCTTGAGGTTATCACATTATATACTGCTCTATTTATGTGTATATTATTTCAATATAATCCCATTTCAAAGGGTATTTATCCATTATAGTATTGAGCTATAAAACAGAACTACAAGTCCTTCTCTGCCTCCTGCATCGCTCCCAAAAGCAGCTAGGCCTAATCCCTGACTGCCATAATTGACTCTCCTCTCAGAACAAAAAAAAGAGAGGAGAGTTTGCTGGGACAAATAGAATTGAGCAGGAATTCACATGCAGCTCTATGTAGGTCATGCACAATATGGCGTCTGCAAGTTTACACCTGGGGCTCATAGCACCATTATCCCACAACAATGCTTCGGAGAGGAACTTATTTGAGCCCATTAGCCCGGGCCAGTCCCCCTCATTAGAGAAGGCTTTTTAAATGAGCCTAGACAATAAGCACACAGAAAGGGTACAGTGGAGCGCTGAGGGACCGAGTGAGGGGAGGTCGGAGGTTTAGCCAGAGAGCCCACGATAATTACTGTGTTTCTCTCTCTGGCCTGAATGAGACTTGAATAATGTTTCTCTTTCTGTGGGGCAAGCACAATGGACGCTGGGTAGCTTCAAGGACCGTTAGCTCTGCCCTATTAGGAAAAAATATGCTCTGTTCTCTTTCCTCCACCCCTCCACTCAGATTCGTCATTAGAGAAATGTCTTTATGACCTCTGTAGGAGGACTTTCAGTTTGAAATGTCCCCCCCGCTGCTGTCACCTGCCTTAGTCATTCGATTGGTATTATACTGGTCTTGAAGCAACTGTAGGTTAATTTGTGTGAATTAAAAAATACAATAAATGGTAAAAATATATATATATAATAACAAAAGGGGTGATTGAGACAGAGGGATACAGGATGAGGCAGTAACTGAAAGGTTTAGCAACTCACCAAAAGGTTGTCCATTATTATTACACACTTAGGTTCTTTCGATTAATGTTGAGATTATAGTAACACCAGCATTATCATGTTAATATTACCATACTATTACATTATTACTTATACAATAATTCATTACTATGCATGATATTGAAGAATGTACAACTCTGTACAGTAATTCTTCTGACCTGATCTGGGGGAATGCATGGCAAACTCACACAAATTGTAAGACCATGCAATAACTCCCCCGGCAGAATTGAGACGGAACATTTAATGACGGAACTATCAGTTCCATCCGGTGAACGTTTTCGCTGACGGACCAGAAAATTACATATTTGTAAACAGATTCAGGTGAGTCACGATGTATATATTTGTTTTACGTACATGTGGGTATTTAGCTAGCTTTATGTTGTTTTTGAAATACAATATTAACAAATATTGATAAATATTTGCGCGTGTAGATGGTTTTACCCCTGCTATCAAAATGACATTGTTCAAGGATGGAGGCTAGCTAACGTTAGCTAGCTTGCTAAGTTAGCTAGTTACAGTAGAGGATGGACGTTCACACCTGCTAGCTAGCTGAGTCGTTTATCTGGATTGGTACCGTTAGGCAAACTCTACAAGCTAGCTAATTATTGTTTCAATGACGAATGTTGGAAGTGGTCTAATATTCTGTGCTAATTTGGGGCTTGCTAACTAGTTATGTCAGTGAACCACTCAACCAGGATGCAGCTGGTCAGGATGTCTAACCTTATGTAAAACTGTAATACTTGCGTTGATGACAACTAGTCGACTGAAGTTCTAAGAAAGACACCTGTCTTGACTGCGCTTTCCCCTTGTATTGATCAAGGAATTGCTACCTACACTAGAGACACTTTCTCTGTTAGCTAGTTAACGTTACCACCATTTCAAATTAATATATAAAATAAAGTGCATAGTCTCTCTAGCTATAGACTATATGTTCATGCTTACAGACACACTGATGCTAGCTACTGCCCTAAATCAAAATGTATTGGTCACATACACATGGTTAGCAGATGTTATTGCGAGTGTAGCGAAATGCTTATGCTTGATACCCTAAGGGGGGATGCAATGCCTGCTGTGTGCTGCTGTGTGAGAGGGATATAAAAAGTCAGTGAGGAGGCACTGTGTGCTTCTGTGTCACACAGGGTGGTCTGCTGGGAAGGTGAGGACACAGTCGTGACTCAGCTGCTGGTGGTGCTGCTAGCCTCAGACAGTCATGCACTTAACCCATCACATGCAACCAAGCCTTTTTGAGTCAAGGTCACTCATGTCAAATGTCATGATTTGTGTTTTCCTTTTTACCGTTTGCTCTTGGGGATGGTTGAATATGTTTTCCTGGTGTTGGGCGTACTCTTTAGTGCAGGATGATTGTCTGGATGTTAGTTTGCTATGAGCATACAGTACATAGCCATGTTGACATAGTGTTTCATTAGATGCAGTGAGGTCATTGCTGAAGAGAGATTGATGAGTCCGATAGCTGCTGAAGCTGGAGTCACAACCTGCCCCAGCCTCTGGCCAGGGTTGTTGTCACGGAGATAACATTCCTAAGCACAGCCTCATCTGGCCTGCCTGCTCTCTGATCCATCCACCTCCCCACCATCACCCCCTTCCTCCACATCACCCTTTCTAAGTGAAGTACTGACTGTATGCCGTCCAGCGATTGGCTAATGGTGATGTAATGCCCTCTAAATAATTCATTACTGGAAGAAAGTGAAAGACCCTGAGCCAGAAGGGGCAAGGGAGGGAGGCAGGGAAAATCGATGGGCCTGTCAGAGAGAGAGAGAGAGAGAGAGAGAAAGAGAGGTAGCGATGGATGAGGAGTCAGAGGTTGCATCGGGGAGGAAGAGAAAAATAACAACAAACCCTGACAGTGAGAGGCTAAACTGGCTGGGCAGATGAAAGGGAACCCCGCTCCAACCAGGTTGGTCCATGCCTGAGGCACAGGTTGGCTGTGTGTTAGACTATTCCATTTACTCCCTCAAACTGGGATGATCCGAACATTTGAGGGAGCGTCTGATGATGAGTCTGACTTTTGAGGAGACGTCCATTTGAGACCCTTTTTAGCTGATGATTGAGGGTAGGTTCAGATTGATTTACAATGAGTTAAGATTGTTGGTAGTGAGTGTTTTAACTATTTTTAGGCTGTCAGGATAATGTGCATGTTCTATTATAATGGGAAATGTGAAGCTTGCTAAGCCTCGTTCAGTGCTAAACCTAACTGATGTTGACCCTGTTCTGTGTTTCTTACTGTCCAATAATCAACCCTGACATGCTTCCTTTTTTTTGTTCCCTCTTTTCCATGACACAGTGAATCTTCATATTGACATCATCACCCAATGTGGAGGAGGAGCATTCTTCTTTGTTACACACATCCATATGTGGATTCATGTGAAAGCTCTCTCTCTCTCACACACAAACACACAGCACCACAGTTCTTCAAGTGTGTGTGTGTATCGGCCTGTGTAAGAAAAACAGTGCCACCCAAAACTGTGCCATGAGAATTTCTGGCAAAGGCCAGACCTACTCCTCTTACTGTGCCAATCTCTGCATTAACTCAATAGGATCGTCCGCCTCTAGCTAGTTGATTAACAGAGCTGTGTTAAAGAGGGATTGTTGTCCTGGAAGGAGCTTCCTGCCCTCGAGGAACACCATCCGCTCAGACTGCCTCCCTCTGGGGCTCAGACGGCAGATGCTCCGGCTGCAAGTTCCAGAGCCACCCTGCCCCATAGAGGACCACCCCACCCCATAGAGGACCATCCCGGCCCATAGAGGACCACCCCGCCTGCCCTAACAGCCTCTCGGAGGGACCCACCCCGGGAGCACCATGGAAGGGCTGGAGGTGGAGGACATTAGTCCTGCCCTGGAGGCCACTGAGGACTTCCTACACTGCCTGGATGGGGGTGGAGGCCAAAGCCACTGCCAGGGTGGGGATGGGTTCCGGCAGCCCAGGCAACACCACCCCAAGCTGCAGGAGATGTCTGCAGCCCTGGGGAAGCTGAGCTCTAGCGGGGTTTGGGGCCTGCTGGCCAGGGAGCAGGGGACTGAGGTGTCCCCCCGTAACGTGGCCTGGGCTGACCAGCCCTCTGCCTTCAGTGTGCTGGCTCTGAGGCAGGGGAAAAGGAGTCGTGCTCGTTCCACCAACGACCTGGCTGCCCACACCAAGGACACCAACAACACCACCTCTAACTCCTCCAACACCGCCTTTAAGAAAGGCCACAACCGCTCACGTTCTGATGTCAACTACAGGCCGTCCTACACAGACAACACTAATGGCCTGCCTGCTGTGGACAAGAACATGCTGAAGAACATTGCTCTCAACGACCAGAGAGAAGAAGGTAAGGCAGGAAGGAAGAGTATGTCCTTCTTTGGTTAGCTGATAAGGACACACAGCTTATGTATTATTGGTTAATAATAGGGCTGTGACGGTAATTGAATAACCGTGTGATGGTTATGGAGGAAGACAGTCATGAAAATAAAATAACTGTCAAAACCATTTAAAAATAGGCCTACATACATTTTTTTGAAAAACATTTTTAATAAATATATTTTCATATAGATAAACTTGACCTATTAGCGGTATTATTAGCTAACAATTATAAGCAATTGTTTTGCTAACTAAGTCTGTCTATTAAACTGTCAACATCTCCTCTTTCCAACGGTCATTTGATGATCCAGCAGCTAAACCGCTAACGTTAGATGCGCGGGGGTGTAGAAGCGCTAGCCTATAGGCTATGCCACTTGATGAGTGGACTTTCTTTTATACAATGCATGTTTATAGACTCTTATTCCTATAATACGCCAACCCCCCCCCCCCCCCCCCCACACAATTATGTCAGTGACCGTGTACATTGCCCTGGCCAATTACCGCAACCTCAAATTCCAAGACCTTCACAGCCCTAGTTGATACTCAAATCAATGCTAGTGTCTGAGCTTTAATTCTATTAAAAATGTGATAAATAGGCTTATGCTATAATGACATGTACTTTTCCTTGCTGTGTCAGAGACTGGGTTAAGGTTAGGACTAGTTTCCACTTTTGTCTAAATGAAGATAATTTCAGCGTCCTAGAGAAAACAAATAGGCCTAGGCTATGACACAGCTGTACTGCATGCAGCAGCCAGTATTGTATTCTTCTGGAACACAGCAATGGCCACTCAGGATCAAATAAATCAAATGTTATTTGTCACATGCTTCATAGACAACAGGTGTAGACTAACAGTGAAATGCTTACTTACGGGTCCATTTCCAACAATGCAGAGTTAAAGATATATAACAAAATAGAAACTGATGAGGAATAAATGCACAGTGAATAATTAGTAAAAATAACATGGCTATATGTAGGGAGTAGAAAATAACATGGCTAAATACAGAGAGCACCAGTCGGTTTAGGGGTATGAGGTAATTGAGGTAGCTACAGTATGTACTGTACATACAGTACCAGTCAAGTTTGGACACACCTACTCATTCCAAGGTTCTTCATTTTTACTATTTTCTACATTGTAGAATAATAGTGAAGACAAAGTGTGAAACAAATTTAAATATATTTGAGATTCTTCAAAGTAGCCACCCTTTTTTGCTCGATGACAGCTTTGCACACTCTTGGCAGTCTCTCTACCAGCTTCATGAGGAAGTCACCTGGAATTCATTTCAATTTTTATTTTTATTTAACCTTTATTTAACCAGGAAGGGCTCATTGAGATTTAAAATCTCTTTTTCAAGAGCGTCCTGGCCAAGATAGGCAGCACCAAGTCATTACAAAAATTACAGACAGACAACATGAAAAACTACAAGTAATCTAGTAAAAACCATTGAATTCACAAGAGTATAACAATATCAAAAACAGCAAATTAAAAACATTGACAGGTCAGGGAATCAGCCTCAAAATCCTTCATCAGTGATTTAAAAACACCAACCGGGACAAGTTCTTCCAGTTTAAAAGTATTTTGTAAGGTGTTCCAAGACGATGGCGCAGAGTACATAAAAGACCTTTTACCAAATTCAGTTCGGACATTTAACAGGTGTGCCTAGTTAAAAGTTAATTTGTGGAATTTCTTTCCTTCTTAATGCGTTTGAGCCAGTCAGTTGTGTTGTGACAAGGTAGGGGTGGTATACAGAGGATAGCCCTATTTGGTAAAAGAGAAATGACAGTCCATCATTACTTTAAGACATGAAGGTCAGTCAATCCTGAAAATTTCAAGAACTTTTAAAGTTTCTTCAAGTGCAGTCGCAAAAACCATCAAGCGCTATGATGGAACTGGCTCTCATGAGGACCGACACAGAGTAACCTCTGCCGCAGAGGATATGTTCATTAGTTACCAGACTCTAAAATAGTTACTTCAGAGTTCAAGTAACAGACACATCTCAACATCAACTGTTCAGAGGAGACTGTGTGAATAAGGCCTTCGTGTTCAAATTACTGCAAAGAAACCACTACTAAAGGACACCAGAGGGATGGAGACTTGCTTGGGCCAAGAAATGAGCAATGGACATTAGACCGGTGGAAAGCTGTCCTTTGGTCTGATGAGTCCAACCGCTGTGTCTTTGTGATGCAGAGTAGGTGATCTCCGCATCTGTGGTTCCCACCGTGAAGCATGGAGGAGGTGGGGGGATGGTGCTTTGCTGGTGACACGGTCTGTGATTTATTTAGAATTCAAGGCACACTTAACCAGCATGGCTACCACAGCATTCTGCAGCGATATGCCATTCCATCTGGTTTGGGCTTAGTGGGACTATATATTTTTTTTCAACAGGACAATGATGGAAGGGCTGTGCTGTGTAAGGGCTATTTGACCAAGAAGGAGAGTGATGGGGTGTTGCATCAGATGACCTGGCCTCCACAATCACCCGACCTCAACCCAATTGAGATGGTTTGGGATGAGTTTGACCGCAGAGTGAAGGATAAGCAGCCAACAAGAGCTTAGCATATGTGGGAACTCCTTCAAGACTGTTAGAAAGCATTCTAGGTGAAGCTGGTTGATAGAATGGCAAGAGTGTGCAAAGCTGTCATCAAGGCAAACGGTGGCTACTAGAAGAATCCCAAATATAAAATATTTAGATTTAACACTTTTGTTTACTACATGATTCCATATGTTATTTCATAGTTTTGATGTTTTCACTATTATACAATGTAAAAAAATAAAATTTAAAAAAGACCTGGAATGAGTAGGTGTGACCAAACGTTTGACTGGTACTGTATAGGTAGGGGTAAAGTGACTAGGCAACAGGATAGATAATGTGGTGAATAATTCGAACCTCCCTGATGCATGTTGTTTAGTCTGCTTGTTTTGTATTTGTTTAGGGAGAGACCATAATATGTAATTCTGTCACCAAATGTACTCAAATGAGGAGAAAGAGAGAGGCCCAATTATCCCTCATATTAGGAGGGATTAGCATACGACTGAAAAGACATTAGTTGGCTCTAGGCAGGGAAGAGGGATGGATAGTTAGGCTTCACAAGAGGATAGTAAAATCATGGGCTGCATTCAACAGCACTTAGCATCCGAACAGATACTGCTGTTTGCCAGTCATTATAGTTGGCAATGCTTTTATGTAGGCCTAATTGTATTCTCTCTTGTCCTGTACAACATATTTCCATGACATTTGATTATGTGTGTACTGTGTAGGTAGGCCCCTAGGTGCACTTTTACCCCCTTTTTCTCCCCAATTTCGTGGTATCCAATTATAATCTTGTCCCATCGCTGCAACTCCCGTACGTACTCGGGAGATGCGAAGGTCGAGAGCCGTGCGTCCTCCGAAACACAACCCAACCAAGCCGCACTGTTTCTTGACACAATGCCCGCTTAACCCGGAAGCCAGCCGCACCAATGTGTGGAGGAAACACCGTACACCTGGTGAGTGTCAGCGTGCATTACACCCGGCCCGCCACAGGAGTCGCTAGTACGCGATGGGACAAGAATATCCCTGCCGGCCTAACCCGGACGACGATAGGGCAATTGTGTGCCACCCCATGGGTCTCCCGGTCGCGGCCGGCTGCGACAGAGTCTGGACTCAAACCAGGATCTCTAGTGACACAGCTAGCACTGTGATGCAGTGCCTTAGACCACTGCACCACTCGGGAGGCCCAGGCTGTCTCTTCTTAGAACAAACCTAAGCAGAACTGTTTAATTGATAAGAGAAAACCATGAAATCCCCACCATCTTGAATAATGTGAATAAAATGGGGATCCACTGCAGTTGTTGTCACATTAGATGCAACAGGGAAAGGAGGCTTTGGTGCCACTGGCATGCAAGAATGCTTCCTCCCTTTCCCACTGCCAGCGGTAAACGTTCCCTCATAAAGACCCCAGCCCACGTACTCCTGCAGAGTCCCTGTGGGGTGATATTTACTGATTTCCTCAGCAGCAACACTCACACACTAATGCTGATGGATCTGTTGATTTCAGCATGGCCAGAAGCTAGCCAGTGAGAGAGTGGGCTTCACAGCGACCTTCAGCTGTCAGTGTTATAGTGCTGTAGGGATTTTACTTAATTTACCAATCTACTCGTTAAGGTTTTATATTTTTGTTTAAGACATTAGACCAGACATGTACTTCTGGGATTTTAATGTATAGCCTAGCTTTATTAGCTGTTAATTGGTCTTTCAATTGGTTAACCTCATCTCTATTGAATCTCTCAGTTCTGTTGGCTTTTCATCAACACGGAACAAAAATATAAATGCAACGTGTCGGTCCCATGTTTCATGAGCTGAAATAAAAAAAAATCCAGAAAATGTCCATATGCACAAAAAGCTTATTTCTCTAAAATGTTGTGCACCAATTTGTTTACTTCTCTGTTAGTGAGCATTTTTCCTTTGCAAAGATAATCCATCCACCTGACAAGTGTGGCATTTCAAGAAGCTGATTAAACAGCATGATCATTACACAGATGCACATTGTGCTTGGACAATAAAAGGCCACTCTAAAATGTGCAGTTTTGTCACACAACGCTACAGATGCCTCAAGTTTTGAGGGAGAGTGCAATTGGCATGCTGACTGCAGGAATGTCCACCAGAGCTGTTGACAGAGAATGGAACATTAATTTCTCTACCATAAGCCGACTCCAACATAATTTTTGAGAATTTGGCAGTACGTCCAACTGGCCTCAACCGCAGACGGTCGTAACCGACTTCAGAGGGCAAATGCTCACCTTCGATAGCCACTGGCACCAGTGGAGGCTGGTGACTTGAAAAATTGAGGAGGATGGGAGACCTACGGTACAGGCACGGGACGCACAGAGACGTCAAAGTGTGTTTCAAAAATCATCAAAGTAATTATTTTAACCTAAACCATTTAATATTGTACTATAAATGTCTTTATTATTGGGAATGGGAATGAGAGGGCTAATTAGTGTTGGGAAGGGATCACAGCAGTGATTGAATGAGGGTATGAGGCAGGAGTTGAGGTAACACAGAGGCTTAACTTCAGGGGTTGACTGGGAAGACAAACAATAACAAAACACACCACACAGTTAGACTAAAGAGTTAAAGCGTTTGTCCAAGCAAGTAAAATCAATGTGTAATTGTGTATGTGATTGACTATATACAGTAATGAGAGAGAATTGATAGGGTTACTCAGTGATTGGAGAGGAAACGTTCAATGTGCCAGTTGATGAGCGGGCACATGAGACGTGGCTTCAGTTCATGTCAGGACAGAGTTGACAATGGTAGTAGTGTGGAGTGGTCATCACCTCTTAATCAGGGAACAGGAGAGGACTTAGTTGGAAATACAAATAGCAGATACAGTTGAAGTCGGAAGTTTACATACACCTTAGCCAAATACATTTAAACTCAGTTTTTCACAATTCCTGACATTTAACCCTAGTAAAAATTCCCTGTCTTAGGTCAGTTAGGATCACCACTTTATTTTAAGAATGTGAAATGTCAGAATAATAGTAGAGAGAATGATTTATTTAAGCTTTTATTTCTTTCATCACATTCCCAGTGGGTCAGAAGTTTACATACACTCAATTAGTATTTGGTAGTACTGCCTTTAAATTGTTTAACTTGGGTAAAACGTTTCAGGTAGCCTTCCACAAGCTTCCCACAATAAGTTGGGTGAATTTTGGCCATTCCTCCTGACTAAGCTGGTGTAACTGAGTCAGGTTTGTAGGCCTCCTTGCTCGCACACATTTTCTATAGGATTGAGGTCAGGGCTTTGTGATGGCCACTCCAATACTTGACTTTGTTGTCCGTAAGCCATTTTGACACAACTTTGGAAGTATGCTTGGGGTCATTGTCCATTTGGAAGACCCATTTGCGACCAAGCTTTAACTTCCTGACTGATGTCTTGAGATGTTGCTTCAATATATCCACATAATTTTTCTTCCTCATGAAGCCATCTATTTTGTGAAGTGCACCAGTCACTCCTGCAGCAAAGCACCCCCACAACATGATGCTGCCACCCCCGTGCTTCACGGTTGGGATGGTGTTCTTTGGCTTGTAAGCATCCCCCTTTTTCCTCCAAACATAACGATGGTCATTATGGCCAAACAGTTCTATTTTTGTTTCATCAGACCAGAGGACATTTCTCCAAAAAGTACGATCTATGTCCCCATGTGCAGTTGCAAACTGTAGTCTGGCTTTTTTATGGCGGTTTTGGAGCAGTGGCTTCTTCCTTGCTGAGCGGTCTTTCAGGTTATGTCAATATAGGACTGTTGTTCTGGGATTGATTTGCACTTTTCGCACCAAAGTACGTTCATCTCTAGGAGACGAACAAGTCTCCTTCCTGAGCAGTATGACGGCTCCGTGGTCCCATGGTGTTTATACTTGCGTACTATTGTTTGTACAGATGAACGTGGTACCTTCAGGCATTTGGAAATTGCTCCCAAGGATGAACCAGACTTGTGGAGGTCTACAATTTTTTTTCTGAGGTCTTGGCTGATTTCTTTTGATTTTCCCATGATGTCAGTTTGAAGGTAGGCCTTGAAATACATCCATGGGTACACCTCCAATAGGCTAATTGACATAATTTGAGTCAATCAGAAGCTTCTAAAGCCATGACATAATTTTATGGAATTTCCAAGCTGTTTAAAGGCACAGTCATTTCTGACCCACTGGAATGGCTATACAGTGAAATAATCTGTCTGTAAACATTTGTTGGAAAAATTATTTGCATCATGCACAAAGTAGATGTCCTAACCGACTTGCCAAAACTATAGTTTGTTCACAAGAAATGTGTGGAGTGGTTGAAAAACGAGTTTTAATGACTCCAACTTAAGTGTATGTAAACTTCCGACTTCAACTGTACATTCCATTACAGCTGCACCATAGGTTTGAACAGCAAGTTTCTCCATTAAGTTAAACACAGAGTGCGCATCTCACCCACTTGACACATCAAAGTTGCCCAAGAAACATTCCTGAATAATGCCCTGGTCATCCACATAACTGACAACTGCAAGCAGACTGGTGGCTCCATAGGTCCCAGAGTGGCGGGGCAATTTTTACCCCCTGGGGCCCAGAGTTTTTCCTTATCTGTTAACCTAACCAGGAAAACTTGAGACCCTATAAGGTGTGACAGTGATTAATCCGTTGTAAAAATGAAAGAGCTATGATGGGACCAGTTTTTCCCAATCAGGTCACATGGTTTTTAAAAACTCCTGGCCCCTGGGGGGGGGGGGGTGAAAACCCTGTCCAACTGCAGCAACATTATACTTGGTCATATGAATTATAGTTAGACTAGATGAGCAAACTCTACCCAGACAGAGACAACAACTGATAGACAATAGCACTCACAGGGCTGAGCTTGCTTGCAGTTCTATGTAACTGTAGGCCTAGTATTTTTTTTAAATGACTCACATCTGTCATCACTATTATGTTGATTGATTAATTCCAGTTAACAATTTGGGATTGAAAACGAATAGGCAGCCTAGCCAGCCACATTTTGAATATAAACCAAATTGGATCACATTCACATTTCTCCTTAGTTACCCTGACCAAATGGACAGCGCACGTAGGCTGTATGCAGCTGCTCTTATTAGTAGCCTACTGTTGATCAGACTGAAGAAATAGTCTCGTTTTCAACCCATAAAACATTTGTGTAATACGTTTTTGCTTGGGTCTGTCCGGATTGATTGAGTTATATTTCTAAATAAATACCGGAAGAAAGTGGAAAATGTACTTGAGCGCGTGCGGAAAAATACGCAGCGTCCACCTCTTTCTTTAATCTAACTTTTAATGGATGATGCGATGGAAGCTATCAAATCATTCTGAATTGATTTGACATCCTAGAAAAGACAGAACGTTCCATGTGTTCAGCAAGTAAAGCATCGTAACGTGCAATTACCACTGCAAGTTCATTGTAGTTGCACTTGTTAGCGGAACTTTCCCTTTCGTCGTGTCCTTTTAAAAGCCAATTCTTGAAAACCCAGTGGTGTTGATAAACCGCTTGAGAACATTCCTGTTCCTTCTTACTTTATCGTTGTGTTGCGCAGTTTGAATACGCAGACCTTTGTCATGATCGATGCAGCTTTTCCCCAGAAGCTTGAATCTGATGTGGCCATTTATATGCACCTTGCTTTTGTTTTGCCGTTTAGCTGAACGATTAATGTTCTTCAGGTCTTTGTACCCTCTTTCGCCCAAGGCACAGACTTTCCAAAAAGCAGGCAAGGCCAGCAATATCCATAGCAAACACCCAAACGGCGTTCCATAGTTGGCGGCAAAAACGGCACACTGGAGCTGGTAGATAGCTAGCTAGCTACGGCTACTTGCTACTGAAGTTAGTACAATTTATTTAAATTTGCCTTGTAAACTGGACACAAAAATAAAGTTCTAAAACCAAGAAAACAATGTATAATCTCACCCCCATCTCCTGTAATTTGAAGAAACTAATTTGAATGGAATAATAACCAAAAAGTTCAACTATCACTTTTCATCTATCCAATAATGTCACCAAGCTTCTCTTCATCTTCTTTGATGAGGTTTAACAGCGGTTGGCATCCACCAAGCTTCTCAATACATAGAACCCACCATAATGCTTTGCGGCACAACCCCAATACAAAACACCAGGTTCGTTCTCTGGTCCTAATCCTATGATTGGATGGACAACATGTCAGTTCATACTGCAAAGGTTTTAATTGGTTTGAGGTTGTCCTCCAGAAGTGGTCATAATTACCATGTATGTCTATGGAAGGGGGTAAGGCCTTTGAGCCTCCTAGGTTTTGTATTGAAGTCAATGTATCCAGAGGAAGACAGAAGCTAGCTGTTCTCCGGCTACACCATGGTGCTACCCCAGAGAGTGCAGTTGAAGTTACTATAGACCATTAAAAACAGTGTGTTTTAATCAATTATTTGGTGACATATATATTTTGTATAGTTGTATCTAAAAAGGAAAACTTTTTTAGTGTTTCACAATTTTTATTTTTATGAAATTTCACTGAGGAGGATGGTCCTCCCCTTCCTCCTCTGAGGAGCCTCCACTGACTGGCACGCTGGAGAAGTGTGCTCTTCATGGATGAATCCCAGGTTTCAACTGTACAGGGCAGATGGCAGACAGTGTGGATGGCTTCGTGTGGGCGAGCGGTTTGCTGATGTCAACGTTGTGAACATAGTGCCCCATGGTGGTGGTGGTGGGGTTATGGTATGGGCAAGCATAAGCTACGGACAATGGGAAAAAATAGCATTTTATCAACGGCAATTTGAATGCACAGAGATACCGTGACAAGATCCTGAGGCCCATTGTCTTGCCATTCATCCGCCACCATCACCTCATGTTTAAGCATGATAATGCACAGTCCCATGTTGCAAGGATCTGCACACAATTCCTGGAAGCTGAAAATATCCCAGTTCTTCCATGGCCTGCATACTCACCAGACATGTCACCCATTGAGCATGTTTGGGATGCTCTGGATTGACGTGTACAACAGCGTGTTTCAGTTCCCACCAATAACCAGCAACTTTGCACAGCCATTGAAGAGAAGTGGGACAACATTCCACAGGCCACAATCAACAGCCTGATCAGCTCTATGTGAAGGAGATGTGTCGAGCTGCATGAGGCAAATGATGGTTACACAAGATACTGACTGGTTTTCTGTTCCATGCCCCTACTTTTTTTTAAAGGTATCTATGATGTGACCAACAGATGCATATCTGTATTGTTAAGTCCATAGATTAGGGCCTACTGAATTTATTTCAATTGACTGATTTCCTTATATGATCTGTAACTCAGTAAAATCTTAAAAATGTATGCATGTTGCGTTTTATATTTTTGTTCGTTTTAACTAGGAACCAGCGAATTAAATAGAACACTAATAATATATATGTATGTTTGGGATGTTTTCCTTACTGGAAACACATTATTCCTTTCTGTTCTCTTTGAGTCTGTCTGTCCTGGTTATGGTGTCCAGGATTCACCAGGGGGTCCATTGGTAAAACATCTCGTCTCTAAAGGCCAAAGTTATAAAATGGCACTTGTTCTGTTGTGATTGGCTGTCCTTGGTCTGTCTGGGTGTGGCAGTCAGTCATTACAGTAAGAGTGACTGCTCTAGCAATTCTGTCTGGACTTTGGCAGCCTAACCGGTACTCCCTATTCCTGGTACAACCCTCCCCCTCCCCCCCAAATTACACCCTAGCCCATGTACAGTGTTTATTGTCACGTCCCCATGTAAGCCTAAAGGCAGCTGCTTTAGTGTGATTACAGCTCTGGATGGACTGATATCCTATTTCAGCGTTTTATCTGCAGGACTGAGGCAAGCGTTAGCTACGTGTTGGTGGTTTTACAGAATGTCAGTTTTGATTTCAGGCTGTTGGGGCCCAAGGCTGCGTGGCGTAACGTTAGCTTGTTCATGTCTCACAGTGTTACCGGAGCATGATGTCACGGCACACAAGCGGTGGTGTAGTAATTGAACAGTGTGTGTGTGTGTCTCACCTCTTAATTCTGCTCCACACTCCACCGAGCGTGGCGACTGTCGAGCGGAGGCTGAATCTCAATCAGGCTCCTGGCTGCATTTACATATTTATTGGTCCCTAAGGAGTATTTTAGCATGCAAGTGCAAGACTCAAAGTGACACCTTGTCTGTCAGTGTTTTTGTGCAGTAAGATGGATGGGACACCCAACCACCACCTTCGTTTACCTCAGTAGTCAAGAAAGAAGGAAGGAAAGGGACCATTGCCCATTTGAACCACATTTAGCCTCGTTTCTAGAAGTATTTTCCCATCTTATTAGGCTAGCCGAGTTCATCTAGTGAATCTATTATACTATCACTAAGGGACAAGGTACAGCTAAACCACACAGTTTTGAGTTGAGTATAATATGAACTGATGGCTCAGACACCAACAATGAGTTCATAACAAGATGTCCTCTCCTCACCTGCCTCTGGGCCAGACCATTCACATCACGTTAATGTTAAGTCCCTGTGACATTTCAGCAATGCTATCGCATCAGGTGGCACTAACGGCCATGCAGGGCCAGGCCAGGACAGCCAGTTCAATCCAGTGGAAGTGTAGGGCCGTGTAGGGCTAGGATGCTGCTGGTTGACCAGGCCCAGCAAAGCAAAGCGCCGACTGAGACTCTACTAATTGAGTCATGTCCGTGCGCCTCGCCTCCTTTGTAGCGTGAAATGAACAGTGACCTACACCGCACCCACGTGCTCACAGGAGCCTTTGAAGCCCAGGGGGACAGGCGAGCCCCCTAGCACCCCCAACCTTTGCCTGAGGGGCTCCCGAAGGACAAAGCACAGCGGCCAACTGGCCCGGCCGTCTGGTCGTCTGTCCCGGGCTTCTGGCATCTGCTCTCTCCGTCTGACAAACGTAGACAAATTAGCCTACAGACCCACAGCCGCCTTTTGCCACCCTCGATTGACAGAGGAGAACAGGGAGTAGGTTGGGTCAGAGCCTATTGGGTTTTAAAGGGGAGTGAAACAGCAGGTAGGCTACATAACAGTATAGTACAAGATACATTGAACTGAACTCTGAACTTATTTTTTGGTCAGTTGATTATCAGTTATTATCATTGATTGGTCAAGGATTACACCCACCTGTTAACCCTGGTATAACATCATTTCTGATAAGGATAAAAACAAGTATACGTCAAGGCTGCGAGTTGTGCTCCAATGACAACTAGTGTATGCTGGAGCACTACAGATAAGGAAAGTGGCTCCTATATGTCTCAGACATTTCTATTTACGTGCAATGCTATTTGGCTTCAGCAATGCTCCTGGGCCACTGGTAGGTGGAGACACGTCTGCCCTTCTACACCCTACGTGCAGCCACAGCACAAGTCAAAATCCACCATGACCACTGAACAGGAAGCTGAGAGATGAGATGCAAAAAGGAGGAATGGAAAGGAAAAGAGATAAAGAAAGGAGTGTGTAAAAGAAACGGATGGAGGGAGGAAGGGCAGAGAGAGGGTGTGCCCCAGATAAGTGAGTTTCTCCTGGTTCTCTGTGTTTGCACAGCGTTCTGGGTAACAATGCTGTTTCTTCCTGCTGACCTCACAGGAAGGACTTTCAAAGCTAACTCTGCTAGTTGCTATCACAAACCAAAATATAATCTCTCACGTTCAGACCTGAGCATCTGTGTTTGGCTCCGATAAATAACGTGTCAAAAGTGCTATCAGACTTGTGGCCCTCAAATGGTGGGAGTTGCATGGTAGCCTAATTCATTTAGTGAAAACGCTGGCTAAGCAAGCTGACCCAGAATAGGCTAGGCAGTTAGAAGTTTGCCCCTGCACTTAGTAATGTGTCGCATTTGAGTTGTTTAATAAGTTGAGAATTTTAGGCTGCGGTTTGAAGATGTGTCCTTAATGACGGGAGAATGAATGTCCTACGCGGTATATTAGCCAAGAGCACACTGCTGAGTGCTGACTGTTGAATGGAGACCAGTGTTATTGATCCAATGAGCAGATAATAAGATGAAATTGCTGCAGAGACATTCTATGAGTGGTAATAGCATGTGTGGCTGGCAGCATAGCCCATTGGAAGGGCCTGCACCCCCCCCCCCCCCCCCCCCCATTCCGCCGCACCCATTTACAATCAGATAGTCACTGTTCTTTTGTCTGCCCTCTGAATCTTTCTAAGGCAGTTAGCTTCTACATGTAACCTCTTCCAGTAGGCTATACATTGTTCAATATAACAAGTAAGGCCTAATAAATGTAGTTCTAGCCTATGTGTTTAGCAGTGGGGTAAAAATACACTGCTCAAAAAAATAAAGGGAACACAAAAATAACACATCCTAGATCTGAATGAATGAAATATTTTATAGAAAAATACTTTTTTCTTTACATAGTTGAATGTGCTGACAACAAAATCACACAAAAATTATCAATGGAAATCAAATGTATCAACCCATGGAGGTCTGGATTTGGAGTCGCACTCAAAATTAAAGTGGAAAACCACACTACAGGCTGATCCAACTTTGATGTAATGTTGTGAGGCTCAGTAGTGTGTGTGGCCTCCACGTGCCTGTATGACCTCCCTACAACGCCTGGGCATGCTCCTGATGAGGTAGCGGATGGTCTCCTGAGGGTTCTCCTCCCAGACCTGGACTAAAGCATCCGCCAACTCCTGGACAGTCTGTGGTGCAACGTGGCGTTGGTGGATGGAGTGACACATGATGTCCCAGATGTGCTCAATTGGATTCAGGTCTGGGGAACGGGCGGGCCAGTCCATAGCATCAATGCCTTCCTCTTGCAGGAACTGCTGACACACTCCAGCCACATGAGGTCTAGCATTGTCTTGCATTAGGAGGAACCCAGGGCCAACCGCACCAGCATATGGTCTCACAAGGGGTCTGAGGATCTCATCTCGGTACCTAATGGCAGTCAGGCTACCTCTGGCGAGTGGCGAATTTGCCAATCTTGGTGTTCTCTGGCAAATGCCAAACGTCCTGCACGGTGTTGGGCTGTAAGCACAACCCCCACCTGTGGACGTCGGGCCCTCATACCACCCTCATGGAGTCTGTTTCTGACCGTTTGAGCAGACACATGCACATTTGTGGCCTGCTGGAGGTCATTTTGCAGGGCTCTGGCAGTGCTCCTCCTTGCACAAAGGCGGAGGTAGCGGTCCTGCTGCTGGGTTGTTGCCCTCCTACGGCCTCCTCCACGTCTCCTGATGTACTGGCCTGTCTCCTGGTAGCGCCTCCATGCTCTGGACACTACGCTGACAGACACAGCAAACCTTCTTGCCACAGCTCGCATTGATGTGCCATCCTGGATGAGCTGCACTACCTGAGCCACTTGTGTGGGTTGTAGACTCCGTCTCATGCTACCACTAGAGTGAAAGCACCGTCACCATTCAAAAGTGACCAAAACATCAGCCAGGAAGCATAGGAACTGAGAAGTGGTCTGTGGTCACCACCTGCAGAACCACTCCTTTATTGGGGGTGTCTTGCTAATTGCCTATAATTTCCACCTGTTGTCTATTCCATTTGCACAACAGCATGTGAAATTTATTGTCAATCAGTGTTGCTTCCTAAGTGGACAGTTTGATTTCACAGAAGTGTGATTGACTTGGAGTTACATTGTGTTGTTTAAGTGTTCCCTTTATTTTTTTTAGCAGTGTACTTTCAAGTACTCCTTAAGTAGTTTTTTTGGCTATCTGTACTTTACAATTTATATTTTTGACAACTTTTACTTTACTTCATTACATTCTTAAAGAAAATAATGTACTTTTTAATCCATACATTTTCCTTGACACCCAAAAGTAGTCGTTACATTTTGAATGCCTAGCAGGACAGGAAAAATGTAAAATTGACACACTTATCAAGAGAACATCCCTGGTCATCCCTACTGCCTCTGATCTGGCGGACTCACTATAAACACAAATTGTTCGTTTGTAAAGATGTCTAAGTTTTGAAGTGTGCCCCTGGCTATCTGTAAAATGGTGCCACCTGGTTTGCTTAATATAAGGAATTTGAAATGATTTATACTTTTACTTTTGATACTTAAGTATATTTAAAACCAAATACTTTTAGACTTTTACTCAAGTAGTATTTTCCTGGGTGATTTTCACTTTTACTTTAGTCATTTTCTATTAAGGTATCTTTGCTTTTACTGAAGTATGACAATTGGGTACTTTTTCCACCACTGGTGTTTTGCTGTATATCAAATAGTGTTTTCTGCAGATGATCCTGTTGCTGAATTTATGTTGTGTTTGTTCCAGCCCATAAGGACAGCAGCAGCGGCAGTGTGGTGAAGCAGGGTTCCCTGGAGCATCGTGAGGGTCAGAAGGGTCGTTGGAGCATCTGCCACCTAGAGCTGACCCCCTGTGAGCTGCGTCTCTACAGCCTGGACAGCAGTGGTAACCGCCAGCTCTGCACCGCCTACTCCCTGTCCCACTGCCAGGGGGTTAGCCAGCCCCAGCCACCACAGGACGGACGAGTCCTCCAGGCCCTCTTCTTCAACAGGTAAATTAACGGTGCTCAACTCTTAGGAGACCTCTTGCCAGGTCTCCTTCCTAAAATAGGTCTTCTAACCTCAACGGAACTTCCTGGATAAATAAAATAAATCAAAGATTGTTTGAGTCAACGGTCAATCACATAAACATGAGTTGCAATTGAAGCTATTTCTCTCATAACATGTTTTAATAGACCACTCACTGACCTCATCTTCAACAGCTCCACCCGCCTGCAGTTACGTGCCGCCTGCCAGTGGGAGGCGCTAGACTGGAGGAGGCAGATCTGGGAGAGAGTATTGGCTGCCCGGCCCGCCCACAAACAGGCAGAGGCGCCTCCAGTCTTATCCCCGTCGTCATCCATCTCCTCTGGAGGTCTCGACACCAGACCAGACCCCATTGGTCCTGCTGAGGCTGCCCTGACCCCTCATACCTCGCATCTCCCCCCAGCCCGGCCCACGGCCCTGCCCCTGTTCACCAAGCACTGTGCTGATGTCCTCAAGGTGGGTCTGCTCCACCAGCAGACTGACCTCAACAACTGGAGGGCCTTCACCTTCGTGCTGAGTCGTTCCACGCTGCAGGCCTTCCCAACCGAGGGCCGGGGGCCCGTGTCCGAACCTGTCCTCCACTACCCGCTGGCCTCCTGCCTGGTCGTGCAGAGGGACGAGGTCGAGGGGGACAGCGCCGCCCGTTTCCAGGCAGTCTTCCCCAGAGAGGTGCTCCGTCTGCGGGCTGAGAGCCAACTCAAGGCCCAGGACTGGATGGAGGCCCTGCTGACGGCCGTGGCGGCCCAGAGGCCCCAGGGGGAGGAGGGTCAGGGCTCCATCCAGGCCCAGCCAGGTGCAGTGTCGATGGGGACGGGGGTGCTGCTGAGGACCAAGCCCTCCAGGGAGAGGAAGCAGAGGGATGCCCAGAGGGCCAAGAGACAGTCAGTCACCACCAGCTTCCTCAGTATCCTCACCTGCCTGGCTGTGGAGAAGGGCCTGACCACCCAGAGCTTCAGGTGTGCAGGTAGAGACCTCCTCCTGTTACCACACAGACACACACACACAGTCAGTCTGAGCAAGACACTTACCCCTAAAGTGACACATTCTTCACTAAAGTTCCAAAAATATAATCTGTTACATCACTGGTTCATCTACATATCTCTACTCTTTATGGAAATATTTTTTACAACATAATCCATCAAAACCGTGGCTTTATATTGACTCAAGGAGTAACCACTGTCATTACTCAAAAATCTATTGATATTACTACAGAAAGAGACAGCATACTTCAGTAGTGCTCTGCAAACAGATGCATTACACAATCTCAGTCTGCTAATGAGTGTGTTCAAGAGGCCTACTTGTTAACTGGATGCATACTCCCGTGAGGGTAGCTAGCTAATGACTGTCAGATGGTGCAATATAGGCTTTGTATCTCTCAATCCTATCTACAGTGCCTTCAGAAAGTATTCACACCCCTTTACTTTTTCCAAATTGTGTTATATTATAGTCTGAATTTAAAATGGATTAAATTGAGGTATTTAGTCACTGGCCTACACACAATACCCCTTAAGGTCGAAGTGGAATTATGATTTTCCAAAAAATTTCTAATAAAAAGTTTAAATGTCTTGAGTCAATAAGTATTCAACCTCCTTTGTTATGGCAATCCTAAATAAGTTCAGGAGTAAAAATGTGCTTAATAAGTTCCATGGACTCCATCTGTGTGCAATAATGGCGTTTAACATAGTTTTTTTATGACTAACTCATCTCTGTACCCCACACATACAATTGTCTATAAGGTCCCTCAGTCGAGCAGTGAATTTCAAACACAGATTCAACCACAAAGGCCAGGGAGGTTTTCCAATGCCTCGCAAAGAAGGGCACCTATTGGTAGATGAGTAAAAATAAAAACAGTCATTGAATATCCCTTTGAGCATGGTGAAGTTATTAATTACACTTTGCATGATGTATCAATACACCCAGTCACTGCCGCTTTCCCTCCAACAAAACAAACACAAACAGACAGACAAACAGCATCCCTCCAATGGAACACTTGGTAGATCAACAGATTTTTTGGGGTCTGTAATTTTATGAGTTCCTATTTTATGAGCCCCTATTTTGTTTCTCTTTATTTTTCACTGCACGACGACATGGCATTACCCAGAGTCCTGTGCGGTGGCGTTACCTTTGTTGGCAAAGCAGCTTTGTTGTGGAGGGCTTCATAAGGGCAGCTGGGAGACGGCTGGGGATCAAGGTGTCTGGGGCTCTCACCCACAGCCACCAGTCCTTTGAGCTTAGACCAGTCACCTGTTACACCACTGGGGGTCACAGACCCCCCCTCCCCAAATAACTACCTTTCTCACACACACACACACACACACACACACACACACACACACACACACACACTGGCTGGCTGCAGCAGTTTTTGTATTTACTAGGCTTATGACCTGACCTGTATGTTTGTAGGAGTTATAGAGAGGTAGCTACAGTTCATAGTTCCCCTTAGAGATGTCGCCACCATTACATCTGTTTCGTTCCCTAAGCCTCTGGACCATAACTGATATCTCACTACCAGATAGCCCTCTCTTCTGTCTGACAGCTCAGTAAATGGAGCCATGGCGGCTCTGTGTTTGGTCTTTCTGGGTGTGAAATCTGTGCTCACTAAAAGGGGATGAATGAGGTGGTTTCCTCCTTCTCTTCTGTAACCAGCGCTCTATTAATGCATGCCGTCTGAAAGGGCCACTGAACAAGGGGAGCGGGCACCTGACGATAATTGGCCGGCATAAAGCAGAGGGAAAAAATATTTTTTTATAATCAAAGACAGGCGCCCGGGAGGCTGGGATGCTATCGTCAATGCGGAAGCTAATTGTTTGATACAGGGGCTCTTTTTGCTCGGGCTGCAGACCTGTTTGAATGAGACACAAGCAGAGAATAACAGCTGGATACAGCTTGTCCCATGCTCTGTTCACAAAACCCTTTAATTATGCGCTCTCTTTCTCTCCCTATTTCTCCTTTCTCTCTTTCTCGTTCATTCAGACTCGCACAGTCTCTCATGCTGTCACTGTGTTCACTGAACTCTACTCTTTCTCTCTGGCTCATTCTCTCCCTCTGTCCCCCCTCTATCTCCCTCTCTCTCTCTCTCTCTCTCTCTCTCATGCTCTCGCTCGCTTTTTCCTCTCTCTAGCTCTTCCCGCCCTCCCCAATCCCCTTGCCTGGCTCCTTGGTAGAGTGCCAGTTTCCTTTTGACTGCTTGTTCTTGTCAGTCACTTAGCTTTGGATGGAGAGTCAGGAGCCAGCCTGTTGTATTACAGTTTAATGGCTTTTCCCTAAACAAATATCCCTGGCCTCCACGGCTCTGTTAGGGGGATTAGGGGATGCGCGATGAGGAGGGGTGAGGACAACAGGCAAATAGAGGGAAAGTGAGAGAGTGGGAGAAAGAGAGGAGAGTGGGAGAGAGGGGAAGTTACCATTGTTGGGTCTGACAGAGAGCACAATGGCCAGGGAGTGTAGGAGGGGGGCGTGGGGGTTCAGGGGTCCCCATTACTGTAGCCTTCGCCCCTCTGTCTATTTGGGGGCTGTGATTGAGCACCCTGTGCCTCTTCTGTCCCCCACCTCCCCACCGGCCGACACCCTCTGGCACCAATTTGTTAGCCCCCATAAAGTATAGATGATGGATGGTGGATTGGCCCCGCCTCCTCCTGTGCCTGTGTGTGTGATTCTGGGGGGAAGGTTGAGGGAGCATGTGCACCCTCTTTTCAACTGGGCTCTGGTGTCTACTAATTACCCATCAGACCTCAGCAACTTAATGGTCTAGGAATTTGTAAAGAGGCCAGAGCACAATAGGCAAAAAAAATGCAACAAAACAACCAAAAACAATCCTTGAGTTGAATCTTCTTGCCTTCATTCCCCCTGTCTTGCCCTGCTCTTCCCTGTGCTAGCCAAATCATCAAATGTATTTATGAAGCCCCTTTTACTTCAGCAGATGTCACAAAGTGCTATATAGAAACCCAGCCTAAAACCCCAAACAGCAAGCAATGCAGATGTAGAAGCACGGTGGCGAGGAAAAACTCCCTAGAAAGGTAGGAACCGAGGAAGAAACCTAGAGAGGAGCCAGTCTCTGAGGGGTGGCCAGTCGTCTTCTGGCTGTGCTGGGTGGAGAATCTAAGAGTACATGTCATTAAGGACAGATTGGGGAGGAGAATCTGACTCAAATCTCATGTGCTTTACCATTTCTTTTTCGGCTGTTCTTTTGACCCGAAAGTGAAGTCAAAATATCCTTGTTAGAACAGCGGCCTGTAATGAGGAGTTTTGGCATTGCGTCTCAAAGCTTCAGATGAAGGGTCTTAATTTGATCACCCTGTTATTGCAGAAAACTTGTAGTGTATTCTAGGCAAAAAAAAATGCTTCTAAAGTTTGTAAGTTCCACATTAAAATATCAGACTTGATTTACCTTAACTAAAAATATATCAACCCCTATAAAAATATCCGTTCATTATAATCCACACAATAATTTACATTTTCACATTATATGTTCCTGCTGTGAGAAAGGGTCAAATTAAGATCTTACATCTGTATTCACATGAACCAGAAACAAAATTCCCAAAACAATTCTGGGCCTGGCTGAACACAATTTTTTTTAAATCAGTTATTGATGAATATTGAACTGTGACCTAAATGCATCTATAAGATTGTCACTGGTCAGATGGATACTACTATGTGAATGCACTATATTCAGGTTTGGGTATTTTTTTTTATTTTTTATTTTTATGTAATCCGTTACTAGTTACTTGTCCAAAATTGTAATCAGTAACGTAACTTTTAAATTACCCAAACTCAGTAACGTAATCTGATTACATACTTTTAGAAGACAAAAATGTATGTTACCAATTGAACGACATCTATTGCAGGATAAATCAATGTTAAAGTTTACATAGCTGGTCATATATAGATGTTAAATTTTACTTTATGGGTTGGTTATGTAGTCTTCTTCTAACCCATCGCTTTCTACTACATATAATAATACAATTAAATTATATCTTTACATTAAAAACCAAAGTCTATCAGAATTCCAGTCATTCCAATAAATGTTATACCCCTTGATCTTCCAGAATAGGACTTGGAAGTATAGATTAGCTAAATTGTTTTACCTGAGCATAACCCCAAAACTAAGGACTTATTATCCAGCCCTACTCTGTTTATGATTTTGTTGTCACGGAGGACTGATTGGGCTCATTGATTCGAGTTGAAAAATAAATGCTGCCCTTATGGAATGGCATGCTTTGAGCGCACCTGAAAAGTGCTATTTACTTGTGAAAAATGAATGCCATATGCTGCATTTGCTATAGGCCTATTGTTTACCTTTTTGTTGGTGACACTTTGATATCTTGCTAATATGCAGCTGTTTAAAGGGCAAATCCACAGACGAAACAATAACAAAATGTACACCCCGCCTCTGTTTTGGTAAAAACCTGAGGGATGGGACTGGAGAAATGTAATGACTCTCAGAATAATAGACAGAGCAATGGATGCAAGGACTGACCATCCTTGATAACATGGTTAAAACAATAATTTCGATATGAGGCTATACAGTTTTTGTTTACATCTACAATGTTTACAAACATTGGAGAAAAACAAGCGTATATTTTGGGTTCCTTGTGGTGTATGACAGTTGAACTAAGCTCATGAGGCATTTATAAGTTATATTCTTCAAGAAGCAATGGATATATACAGTACCAGTCAAAAGTTTGGACACATCTACTCATTCCAGAGTTTTTCTTTATTTTTTTATATTTTCTATATTGTAGAATAATAGCGAAGACATCAAAACTATGAAATAACACATATGGAATCATGTAGTAACAGAAAAAGTGTTAAACAAATACAATATATTATAATTCTTCAAAGTAGCCACCCTTTGCCTTGATGACAGCTTTGCACACTCTTTGCATTCTCTCAACCAGCTTCAGGAGGTAGTCACCTGGAATGCATTTCAATTAACAGGGGTGCCTTGTTAATTTGTGGAATTTCTTTCCTTCTTAATGTGTTTGAGCCAATCAGTTGTGTTGTGACAAGGTAGGGGTGGTATACAGAGGATAGCCCTATTTGGTAAAAGACCAAGTCCATATTCAGCAAGAACAGCTGAAATAAGCAAAGAGAAACAACAGTCCATCATTACTTTAAGACATGAAGGTCAGTCAATGCGGAACATTTCAAGAACTTTTAATGTTTCTTCAAGTGTAGTCGCAAAAACCATCAAGCACTATGATAAAACTGTCTTTCATGAGGACTGCCACAGGAATGGAAGACCCAGAGTAACCTCTGCCGCAAACATCCTTTCTGAATTTAATTATCTAGTTTTTCAAAAGTATCTGTAATCTGATTGGAATATTTTTGCTGGTAGCGTAATGGATTACAGTTACCGTTCTTTTTGTAATCTGTTACATCCCCAACCCTATCTATATTTGCCAATCTATAAAATAAGATTTTTGGTACAAAGCAGGTTTAAAGTATCTGTCCAGTGAACATCTCACTTTTAAGAGTTCATATTCTGTTAAATAATGTTGTTGACTCGTCCTATACTCATATTTGTGTCCATTTAAAAAATATATAGCTATTTCCTCATAGACCTTGATGTCATCTCCCTGAGGAAGATGAGTTGGCCAATCAGCGGTCTAGAGGAGAATGAGCTGGCCAATCAGTGGTCAACTTGCATGAATATCTTTAATGACCGTTATACAGCCACACCATTCCAACACAGAAAAGCAGATTTTTAACATTATTATTTTTTTTTTTTAAGAAATACTATTTCTACAAATACTACTTTTTAAAGAAATACTATAACTACTATTTCATATTGTTAGTAATTATAGGTAATATTTCATAGATATCTGGAATCACTGGGCAGTTACTTTTGCTAACCAGTCATGCAGGTCAGGACCCTACCATGAAAGGCCAGTGACCCTCCACCTGCGTGTTGTCTTTGTCCTTTTGTTTCATAAGAATTGTGCCACATGCATATGGGGCAAGTGATTGTTCACATCAAACCCATACTGAAACAGAATTTAATGAGCAATATTTATTCAGCTAATTGCACATGGGGAAACACATGGTTGTTTTTTTGTTGCCGATGTTCGTTTGAAGCCTGATTACCCCCCCCCCCCCCCCCCCCGCCTAACACCACCTCTACCATTCTATAAGGGGCTGAATGTACCCCCAGGTTCTTCTCAAAGTTTGCTTGACCCCGGTCTTTCAGCCTGTGTGGATTCACAGGGTCCTCAGAGGAGAGGGCTTTGTAGGGAGGAGGACTGGAGTATCCAGAGGGACAACCAGGGAGAGGAGGTTGAGAAAAGAGAGATGCTTTGGGGTTGGGTGGGAATCTGTAGGTGGAAAGGGGTGTTAGGGGAAGAGGTGGGCGTTCACATCAAAAGATGGGCAGCGCATCCCCCACCCTCCCCCCACACACAAGCACTCTCACTCTCTCTCACATACAATTTTCTCCCTCACACACAAGTGTTCATCTGCCTGAATGAGACACATCAAAGCAGAGGCCTCTTGTCTTTGCCCCCTGTGCATGCACACATACACACACACACTGGTCAATGTCCCCTCAGCGGTGCGGTGGTGTAAAACGTCAGACAGTTGAAAGCGTGGCTGAGTAGGAACCCCTCTCTGAGGACGACAGAGCAGAATGACCCTCTCTAGCTGTGGGACTGGGACCTGAGGGGCCACAGTTTCATCATAGCAGCAGGTAGACCTGGGGTGCCTCAGTATTACAACAGTGGATTTCTCTCACGTTCCATCTCCTCCCATCACCTCTTCTCCCCTCAGTGTCAGCCATTTTGAGGCGACACTGGAGGTTTTGGGGAATCCCTACAGTGGCCTCTCAAGTGGGAGCTTGAGATGGTGGGTCCATGGTTTTATTCCTCTTCTTTCCCACACTGGTGGGCATAGACAATCCTAGAGGGCATGTTGTTACCATGAGCACCACTGCTCTGCCCTCTGCACTCTACACTAGAAGGCTACTAGAATGTACCTAGCTGTGTTAGGGGGCTGTGGCTTTAGGGAGGACATAACCATGAAGTAAGCTCCCGTGTGGCTTAGTTGGTAGAGCATGGCCCTTGCAACACCAGGGTTGTTGGTTCGATTCCCATGGGGGACCAGTATGGAAAAGTATTAATGTATGCACTCATTACTGTAAGTTGCTATGTATATGAGCGTCTGCTATATGACTAAACTGTAAAAATTTAGATCAATTTGCGTTTTTTTTTTTGTGTGAGGGTTTTTCTTGTTGTTGTTTTTTTACTGACAGTGACAGCAGACCCAGCGGCCGTTCCAGCTGTGGTTTGCTAGTGGCCAGCTCCTTCCCAGCAGTTACACAGCGTTTGGCCGCTGGCACTGACCATCCTCTCCTCTCTGCTGGACATTGCTCATGGAGGCCCTAACATCCATCACATACTCACTAAAATAAGCCACATCATCCACATCATTAGTATAGGATCTGTATTGCCAAGGCACCATCCAACACAACAAGTTACCATCCAGATTTAAACATGCTGGATCCTATTTCAGAGAATCTAACTTATACAGAAGCCAAGGTGTAGTTCTGGAAACGACAATGTTAGTGAATGCTATCAATAATTTCCGAGAACACTTGGAGGAGCCCTTTTCAGAACCCCAATGGCTAAATCCAGCCCTAGTGAGTGAGTTGATGGGCATCAGAGCAGCAGCAGGCTGGTTTGTTTTCTGGGGGAGTGGATGGGATGTGTGTATTTATGGAGCGGAGTGGTTAGTGTGGGTTTGTGCTGCGCTCCTACACTGATTACAGGGCAGCCCCGACACACGACACCCCGCCGCATGGTCTGTGGTACACTCCACACTGCAGCCTCCTGTGTGTGTGTGTGTGTGTGTGTGTGTGTGTGTGTGTGTGTGTGTGTGTGTGTGTGTGTGTGTGTGTGTGTGTGTGTGTGTGTGTGTGTGTGTGTGTGTGTGTGTGTGTGTGTGTGTGTGTGTGTGTGTGTGTGTGTGTGTGTGTGTGTAAGCACAGGGATGGATGGTAAAGAGGGAACTAGAGTTGAGGGGGGAAGACACCAACTCTCTTTTTATAGTTTGGGGTCCCTGCCGCAAAAACCTCAAGTTGACATTAGCTCCAGTGTGCCTGATCGGCTGATTGGTGCGTGGCTAACTCCTTACCTCAGCCAGTGGCAGTGCAGCCCCTGTGTTTATGCCATATTGCCTTGGGTTTAGGAAGGCATAAGGAGGAGATGGGTTCTCTCTCCAAGAGAAACGGGCACACCACATCGGTCCCTGCTTAGTCATTTATCTGACTCATTGGGGCCTCTTATATTGCTTTGGGTTGTGTTCTTCACCGGCTTTCCCTCTGACTGAATCACAGTAGAAACTAATGGGCCTCAAAGTTTGTCCCCAGAGTTTGAGGTAATTAAGATGTTGGCTGGAGAGGCTATTGGGTTAATGTAGTGTTTGCGGTCTGTAAGGTTTTTACATTGGTGTCCCTTATGTACACAGTGGTGAATGTTCAACCAATTACTCCCAAATTTATTTTACACCTGGACTAAAAAGCATGCTCATTGAAGAATCTCCATTACAAGTGCTCGGCCTAATGTCTGTCCAGGAATAGGCTTGAGCCACCGGCCCGATATGTTTTTATTTGAGACGCATTACCCTTTGGTTTCTCTCTGTAGTCATAGAAGGGCACTAGTGCTCTATCAGGTACTTCAACAACAACATCCCATAGAAAGCCTCCGCAGATAAAGCAGACAAAATCAGAGACTTGTATTATGTTCATTCTAAGTCTCTCAGGTCCTGATCTGCTGCTCTGATAGCTGGCATCGGTGTCCGGCTATGGAGACGGTGTTTTCCTCTCTGTCTTTTCCTCTCCTCTGTCTCTTTTCTTTCTTTCTCTCTATCCACGTCTGATCTCTTGCCCCTCTCTTGTCTCTGTGAAGTTAAGAGGAAGGCACCACGCTCCATCGAAAAAGAGCAAGAGCGTGCAAGTCTTTATCCATCTGATGTCCTTCCCCCTCTCCCTCCATTGCCTTCTCCCTCTTCTCTTGTTCCTTTCTTCCTCCGTGGCGCTCCCGGCCCTACCAGATCATCCTGGGGATAAGGGATACCTGCCGTTGCCCCGTTCACCTGTTTGGGTTCCAATCGTCACCCGTGGCGTGGGACCTGAGTATTTGGGGGAATGCAGACAGGAACAATAAAAGAGGGTTTTCAGAGGATAGCAGCACTACTAAAGAACCTCAATAGAAGCCTAGGATCTCTCTCTTTAGTGTTCATTAGACAGCAGAGCATTGAAGTCCTTTCTTGTTGTGACTGCAGGTAGGAGTGGGGGAACCTATTGATCTCTACCTCAGTCTCAACTGAGTTTGAGGGATTTACTGAACAGGTGATGTGGCTGCAGTTGAATGGTTCTCGTAGTTATAGATGTTTGTTTGCTTGGTTGAACGTGGTTAGTGTGGCAATTAAGAGGTGCCATAAACTGCTACATATTAACACTGTGTTTAAGGGCCCAGACCGACTGGGTCGCTCCTCTCTAATCATTAGCCGTAGCAAATGGGACTTTCAATCTCCTGACACACACACAGTTCAGCTGTAGACACACACACACACACACACACACACACACACACACACACACACACACACACACACACACACACACACACACACACACACACCCTTATCCAGTATCTCCTCTCTATCTCTGTGCAGGGTGTCAGAAGCCAGTAGGGTTGTCGCGGGGCAAGGCCAAGGTGTGTTGCTACAGTGGCAGGTACTACTGCCAGAGCTGTCATCAAGACAACCTGTTCCTCATCCCTGCCCGCCTGCTGCACAACTGGGACACCAACAGACACAAGGTGAGAATCAATGGTGATAAATGCACACATTTCAGAAATATGTCCAGCTTATTGAGATACACTCTAAAATGCACTTGGGAACGTTCCCTAGTTACACACATGCTTATCTTAAATTGGGTCGACCCATGGATGTGGGTTTGGGTGCCACCATACAGTATAGAGATTGCTGCCAGGTTACATTTTCCCTCCAAACTACCCCATGTGGTCCCACAACTCTCACACACACACACACACACACACACACACACACACACACACACACACACACACACACACACACACACACACATACATACATACATACACATATGTATACACAGTCACAACCCCACATCCCTATGCGTTCTCCACCACTCAGCCCTCCCATCCCTCCCCTGTGTGTCCTGTCCAGGTGTCCAAGCAGGCCAAGGAGTTCCTGGAGTTTGTGTATGAGGAACCGCTGCTGGACGTGCAGCAGCTGAACCCGTGTCTGTATGAACACTGTGAGGGCCTGGCTGCAGTACTGCGCCTGAGACAGCAGCTCCAGTCCCTTAGAGCATACCTGTTCAGCTGCCGCGCTGCCGTGGCCGAGGACCTCCGTAGAAGGTGAGAGCGGGGCAATTTCCAAACGGTAGTAGACCCAGTTCCTCCTCAGAGCATACCTGTTCAGCTGCTGCCCTGCTTTGGCCGAGGGGCGCTTTGAAGGCGAGGGGCATGGGGAGAGGGGAGGAGTTAAAGAATGATTCATCAAGGCCTTGATTGTTCATTGAGTCAGGTGTATGAGCACTGAACTGAAACTCCATGACCATCTTTAGTGACTACAGATATAAAGAGTTGTGAATGGGCAAGATGTTGGGGGGCCACGACAGTGAAGGGTGATGTGAAGGAGGAAGAGAGAGAATGGTGTGTAATGAGACTGCAAGCATCAAAGTAGGATTTCATAAAACACAGGAATATAGTGAAGAAGTTTGGAATGGTAATTGTATGTCTGATGTCCATTGAAAGACCCTTTGTTGACTTGATTCCTAGCCCATGTTGAGTATGACTGTATGTAGGCCTTTAGGCCCCTACATGCTCTCTCTGTATGATGGGAATGAGGGGATTGTGTTTATGTGAGGGGGTCCAGACTAAAAGGCCTGTCTCTGGGGTGATGGATGCTCACTGCCCTGGATGGGGTCACTCCCATGGACTACAGACACTCTTCGTACCCCCTCCCCACACTATACTCTTGTACTCGCACTTTGTGAAGTACACTCAACACATCTCTAAAGAACTGGTTAGTAAGCTTCTCATTTTGTCCAGGTTAGTCACATTTGTTTTTAAAGACAGTCCTGGTCCATATACTTGTGTCTAAAACATGTCCTTCTTTATGTGCTTTTGAGAGTCTGACTGGCAGGTTTATGTCCTCTGTCTACAGTGAGTGTGTAGGTCGATGTAGACTGCAGACATCCCAGGTTCACCTGTCCTTTTGATGTCTGTCTCTGCTGTGCTGAGGTCTGTTTGAAGTAACCTACTGACAGAAACCAACAGAGAGGGTGGGGCTCTGAGACCCTCCTACTCCTCCACACCCACCCTGGGCCCTCAGAGCCATCCCATCTGGCTGTCGGAAAGAGGGTGTAACTTCATCTAGCTGTGATGTTTACGGCAATGGTGGCGACCCCGGAACGATGCTCGCTCACCGGGGCCCATGTTTACCGCTACACCATTAGCCCACAGCGACTAATGCCCCACACTTCAAAACACTACAGGATTAATGAGGCCGGAGGCGCTAAAACCTTCCCCCGGCCATCCATCGGCCCTCCATAGGCCTACCATGGCCCTGAACAGGGCTAAAGGGCTAGGGAGCTCGGAGGAAGCCTGCCCTGTGTTTATGCTCAACCCCTGGGAGATGGGAGAGAGCTGTCACGGCCCACACTGCCTGCGCTGATCTAACGCACACCTCTGAACCCCACGGGTACCCCACATACACAGACACACAGAAACGCTGCAGACGCTCAGACACACAGAAACGCTGCACATGTGTGGATAGTCTGCACACATACATATGAACACACAGGCATGCACCATACTGTTTACAGACATCGTTCATAGTTCACGCTAAGTGTACAATACTTTATCTCCTATTCACATAAGCCGAAGTCATAACCTCCATTAAACAGTGAACCTGTTGTAATCAATATATAATAGTTGTAGTCTTATCAAACCACACACTGACTGACTGGCTGTGATCTTACCCCAGCAGGGTGTGCTGGTCGGTTACTGGCAGAGCCAGCGCTGATACCCACAGGAAGAGTCAACACTGCAGAATCAACACTGTGTGTGTGTGCGTGCGTGTGTGCGTGCGTTCAAATAAAATGTTATTGGTCACATTGTTAGCAGATGTTAATGCGAAATGCTTATGCTTCTAGTTTCGACAGTGCAGTAATATCTAACAAGTAATCTAACAATTACCTAATACACACAAATCTAAAGGGGTGAATGAGAATATGTACATATAAGTATATGGATGAACGATGGCCGAGCGGCATAGGCAAGGTGCAATAGATGGTATAAAATACAGTATATACATGTGATATGAGTAATGTAAGATATGTAAACATTATTAAAGTAGCATTATTTAAAGTGCCATTGTTTAAAGTGACTAGTGATCCATTTATTAAAGTGGCCAGTGATTGGGTCTCAATGTAGGCAGCAGCCTCTCTGAGTTAGTGATTGCTGTATTGCAGTCTGATGGCCTTGAGATAGAAGCTGTTTTTCAGTCTCTCGGTCCCAGCTTTGATGCACCTGTACTGACCTCACCTTCTGGATGGTAGCGGTGTCAACAGGCAGTGGCTCGGGTGGTTGTTGTCCTTGATGATCTTTTTGGCCTTCCTGACATCGGGTGCTGTAGGTGTCATGGAGGGCAGATAGTTTACCCCCGGTGATGCGTGGTGCAGACCGCACCACCCTCTGGAAAGCCTTGCCGTTGAGGGCGGTGCAGTTGCCATACCAGGCTGTGATACAGCCCGACAGGATGCTCTCGATTGTGCGTCTGTAAAGGTTTGTCAGGGTTTTGGGTGACATGCCAAATTTCTTCAGCCTCCTGAGGTTGAAGAGGCGCAGGTGGGCCTTCTTTACCACACTGTCTGTGTTGGTGGACCACACTCCGAGTGCCCTCACCTCCTCCCTGTAGGCTGTCTCGTCGTTGTTGGTATTCAAGCCCGCTACTGTTGTGTCATCTGCAAACTTAATGATTGAGTTTGAGGCGTGCATGGCCACGCAGTCATGGGTGAACAGGGAGTACAGGAGGGGGCTGAGTACGCACCTTTGTTGGGGCCCCAGTGTTGAGGGTCAGCGAAGTGGAGATGTTGTTTCCTACCTTCACCACCTGGGGGCGGCCCGTCAAAGTCCAGGACCCAATTGACAGGGCGGGGTTGAGACCCAGGGCTCCAGCTTAATGATGAGCTTGGAAGGCACTATGGTGCTGAATGCTGAGCTGTAGTCAATGAACAGCGTTCTTACATAGGTATTCCTTTTGTCCAGATTGTGCAGTGTGATGGCGATTGCGGCGTCTGTGGACCTGTTGGGGTGGTATGCAAACTGAAGTGGGTCTAGGGTGGTCGGTAAGGTGGAGGTGATATGATCCTTGACTAGTCTCTCAAAGCACTTCATGATGACAGAAGTGAGTGCTACGGGGCGATAGTCATTTAGTTCAGTTATCTTTGCCTTTTTGGGTACAGGAACAATGGTAGCCATCTTGAAGCATGTGAGGACAACAGACTGGGATAGGGAGCGATTGAATATGTCCGTAAACACACCAGCCAGCTGGTCTGCGCATGCTCTGAGTACGCGGCTAGGGATGCCATCTGGGCCAGCAGTTTGTCTGGAAGCGTGACGTCGGTGTCCGTGACGTGGCTGGTTTTCTTTTTGTAGTCTGTGATTTCCTGTAGACCCTGCCACATACGTCTCATGTCTGAGCCATTAAATTGCGACTCCACCTTGTCCCTGTACCGGCATTTGATTGCCTTGCGGAGGGAAACACTGTTTATATTCATCCATATTCCCAGACCTCTTTCCATGGTTAAATGCGGTGGTTTGCGTTTTCAGTTCAGGGGAGGGCTTTGTATGCATCGCGGAAGTTAGAGTTGCAGTGGTCGAGTGTACTACTCCTGCGCGTAGTGCAATCAATATGCTGATAGAATTTAGGTAGCCTTGTTCTCAAATTTGCTTTGTTAAAATCCCCAGCTACAATAAATGCAGTCTCGGGATATATGGTTTCCAGTTTACATAGAGTCCAGTGAACTTCCTTGAGAGCCGTCTTGGTGTCTACTTGTGGGGGAATGTACACAGCTGTGACTATAACTGAGGAGTATGCTCTTGGTAGGTAAAATGGCCGGCATTTGATTGGAAGGAATTCTAGGTTGGGTGAGCAGAAGGACTTGAGTTCCTGTATGTTGTTATGATTACACCATGAGTCGTTAATCATGAAGCATACACCTCCTCCCTTCCTCTTCCCAGAGAGTTGTTTATCTCTGTCGGCGCGATGCATAGAGAAGCCCGGTGGCTGAACCGATTCCGACAACATATCCCGAGAGAGCCATGTTTCCGAATGTTACAATCTCTGATGTCTCTCTGGAAGGCAACCCTTGCTCGAAATTTGTCTACCTTGTTGTCAAGAGACTGGACATTGGCGAGTAGTATACTCGGGAGCAGTGGGCGATGTGCACGTATACGCAGCCTGACCAGGAAGCCGCTCCATCTGCCCCTTCTGCGGCGCCGTTGTTTTGGGTCGGCTGGGATTAGATCCATTGTCCCGGGTGGTGGTCCGAACAGAGGATTTGCTTCGGGAAAGTCGTATTCCTGGTCATAATGTTGGTAAGTTGACGTTGCTCTTATATCCAATAGTTCTTCCCAGCTATATGTAATAAGACTTAAGATTTCCTGAGGTAACAATGTAAGAAATAATACATAAAAAAAACAAATACCTCATGGTTGTCTCACTTCGAGTTCTTAGGAAACTATCTCTGTCGGCGCCATCGTGTGTGTGTGTGACAGTCGTGATACAGTCCCGTCGAGGTGCTAAGTCACCACTGATAAGTGTCCTCCTAGCTGGCTCTGCTCTGTTTGCTAGCCAGGCCTGTATCTGGGGGTTACCACCACTGCAAACACTTGACCAATGAGAGGAAAGGAGAAAAGGAGATTACTGTCCAGCCCTTGTGGACTGGCACGCAGGCAGGCAGGCCCCTGAGAAAATGACAATCACACAAACCAGGGGATTTAACAGGGATTGACACGGCAGACTGGGTGGCTACTGGATGTCTCTATTGGAGGCTTAAACACTCAGGTTAGATATCACAGTTATGATGCCTTTTTTTAAACCACTTTTTCTGTCTCCAGTGATTTGTTGTTTTGGGAAGGAGTTCTCCGGGGGTATGTTCTTTACAATGTAGAACGGAAGTGAGTGAAGATGAAGATCCATAGTGGGTTGTCATGTCATATGGCCAAAACATATTTTGCAGCAATCAGGGTGAGAGGCAGGTAGTCTCCCCTAAATATGTCTGTCAGTAGACATACACCCTATGCTCCTGCTTCCTTGAACATAACACTGATATCCTCCAATTAAAGCTGGTGCTGTCCCTCTGATGAACCCTGTACTGTAGCAGTTACATTAGTCAGTTATGGCATGGACTGTACATTCCCTAGCTGTGTGTCTGGTATGTATGTATGCTCTATGTTGTTCTGACTCTGGTTGCGTTCCATATGCTACCCTATTCTCTATGAAGTGCACTACTGTTGTCCAGGGCCCATAGGGCTCTGATCAAAAGTAATGCACTATGCAGGGAATAGGGTGACGTTTAGGACGAAGCCTCTGACTGCTGGCTTCACTCTCTCAGTAGGGGCTAGTCTCTCTGACAGTCCCCCCAACTCTCTGTCTATCTCTTACTGACTGGAAAGCTACACACACACACCTCCCTGGCTATCGCTTAACTGTAAAGCTTCCCACAAACACATGAAAAGGGAATTCATCCTCAGCTAAACAAATTGCCCGCCCTCTGAGCCTGTGTGTGTGTCAGGTTAGTGCTGTAATGAAGCCTGGCTAATGAGGCCTGAGGCTGATGTGTGAATGGGGCTTTGCTCTCTCTGACTGGACCTTTGCCATGCCTCCTCTCACAATGACCACATAAAGTCTGCCTGTCTGTGGGCATACACGCACACGCTCTGCCTCTATATCTGAGCAAACTCATACATGCTTGATCACACACTCTCTGTCTCTCTCTCTCTGTCTGTCTCTCTCTCTGTCTCTCTCTCTGTGTCTCTCTCTGTGTCTCTCTCTGTCTCACTCTCTGTCTCACTCTCTGTCTCTCTCTCTCTGTCTCTCTCTCTGTCTCTCTCTCTGTCTCTCTCTCTCTGTCTCTCTCTCTGTCTCTCTCTCTGTCTCTCTCTCTGTCTCTCTCTGTCTCTCTCGCTCTGTCTCTCTCGCTCTGTCTCTCTCTCTCTGTCTCTCTCTCTCTGTCTCTCTCTGTCTCACTCTCTGTCTCTCTCTCACTCTCTGTCTCTCTCTCTGTCTCACTCTCTGTCTCTCTCTCACTCTCTCTCTCACTCTCTGTCTCTCTCTCTGTCTCACTCTCTGTCTCACTCTCTGTCTCACTCTCTGTCTCACTCTCTGTCTCACTCTCTGTCTCTCTCTCTGTCTCTCTCTGTGTCTCTCTGTGTCTCTCTGTCTCTGTCTCTCTCTCTCTGTCTCTCTCTCTGTGTCTCTCTCTGTCTCTCTCTCACTCTCTGTCTCTCTGTCTCTCTCTCTCTCTCTGTCTCTCTGTAAAATACTGATGTACACACACATTCCACATAATTTATATAGATATTGCAACCCTCTTCAGATTAAGGCGTGCCATAGAACCTGCATAGAGCTGTGTATGTGTGTGCCTCTCTCCACTCTCAGGAGTCACATTAGAGTTGTGTGTGTGTCTCTTTTCACATTGTTACTAGTGCAGAGAGTGAGTGCACCCAAATTGTCCATGTGATCCCATATCTCCCCCTCTCCATCTTCTTCTCTCTCTCTCTCTCTCTCTCTCTCTCTCTCTCTCTCTCTCTCTCTCTCTCTCTCTCTCTCTCTCTCTCTCTGTGTCACTTTGTGGATTCTCGAGCTGTAATGTGAGCTAGCGTGGGCGAGAGTGTGTGTGAATTAGTGTGTGTATGTTTGTCTGTGTGTATGTGAGTATGTATGCTAACGTTTGTATGTATGTAGTTCAGGCAGATGAGCGTAGAGAGGGCTGTAATAGCGAGACAGGCAGGATGAAGAGAGCATTGAGGGTACCCCGCTTCACCCCGTAATAAAGGCAGAGGGATTTTAAACCCCTATACCCCAGCCTCCACTGCCACCCCAACCCAGCTCCCACTCTATTGAATTGACCCCCATTTTCAGGGCAATTTGGCCACTCGTTGCCACAGTTACACAGGCCCGATCATGGCGTGTGTGTGAGAGATGTGACTCATGGTGTGCATTCTGTTATCGTCCTAAATTAATCTGAACATGAAAGCAGAATCTCCTTTCTGTCATGTATGATACTGTCATGTTGATGTATGAATATACTTTCATGTTTAATATGCTGTATGTAATACTGTAATTAAAAATAATAATAATAATAATAATTTCACCTTTATTTAACCAGGTAGGCCAGTTGAGAACAAGTTCTCATTTACAACCACGACCTGGCCAAGATAAAGCAAAGCAGTGTGACAAAAACAATAACACAGAGTTACACATGGGATAAACAAACGTGCAGTCAATAACACAATAGAATAATCTGTATACAGTGTGTGCAAATGAAGTAAGTAATTACAATTTAGCAATTTACACGAGTGATATATGTGCAGATAAGGATGTGCAATTAGAAATACTAGTGTGCAAAAGAGCAGAAAAACAAATATGGGGATGAGGTAGGTAGTTGGTTGGATGGGCTATTTACAGATGGGCTGTGTACAGCTGCAGCGATCGGTAAGCTGCTCTGACAGCTGACGCTTAAAGTTAGTGAGGGAGATTTAAGTCTCCAGCTTCGATGATTTTTGCAATTCGTTCCAGTCATTGACAGCAGAGAACTGGAAGGAAAGGCGGCCAAAGGAGGTGTTGGCTTTGGGGATGACCAGTGAAATATACCTGTTGGAGCGTGTGCTACGGGTGGGTGTTGCTATGGTGACCAATGAGCTGAGATAAGGCGGAGCTTTACCTAGCAAAGACTTATAGATGACCTGGAGCCAGTGGGTTTGGCGACGAATATGTAGCGAGGACCAGCCAACGAGAGCATACAGGTCGCAGTGGTGGGTAGTATATGGGGCTTTGGTGACAAAACAGATGGCACTGTGAAAGACTGCATCCAATTTGCTGAGTAGAGTGTTGGAGGCTATTTTGTAAATGACAACACCGAAATCAAAGATCGGTAGGATAGTCAGTTTTACAAGGTTATGTTTGGCAGCATGACTGAAGGAGGCTTTGTTACGAAATAGGAAGCCGATTCTAGATTTAACTCTGGATTGGAGATGCTTAATGTGAGTCTGGAAGGAGAGTTTACAGTCTAACCAGACACCCAGGTATTTATAGTTGTCCACATATTCTAAGTCAGAACTATCCAGAGTAGTGATGCTAGTCGGGCGGGCGGGTGCGGGCAACGATCGGTTGAAAGCATGCATTTGGTTTTACTAGCATTTAAGAGCAGTTGGAAGCAACGGAAGGAGTGTTGTATGACGTTGAAGCTCGTTTGGAGGTTTGTTAACACAGTGTCCAAAGAAGGGCCAGATGTATACAGAATGGTGTCGTCTGCGTAGAGGTGGCTCAAAGAATCACCCGCAGCAAGAGCGACATCATTGATATATACAGAGAAAAGAGTCGGCCCGAGAATTGAACCCTGTGGCATCCCCATAGAGACTGCCAGAGGTCCGGACAACAGGCCCTCCGATTTGACACACTGAACTCTATCTGAGAAGTAGTTAGTGAACCAGACGAGTCAGTCATTAGAGAAACCAAGGCTGTTGAGTCTGCCGATAAGAATACGGTGATTGACAGAGTCAAAAGCCTTAGCCAGGTCAATGAAGACGGCTGCACAGTACTGTCTTTTATCGATGGCGGTTATGATATTGTTTAGGACCTTTTAATGTATGATATACCATTAAACGGTGTTATACATTTACATACGTGTACTTTGAAGTTACCGGTCAGTTTATTTCAAGTAAAACATGAAAATATATGCACGCACTGCTGTAAAGTGTCTGTCAAATGGTATGTATTATTATATATTATGAAAGGATATAAGTCATGGTTCTAAGAAAATATTCCAATATTTGAATACATACGGTAAAAAAGTCAATCTAACTCGACCAAAACAATGGAAATGCCATGGAAATGCATAGGGGAAAGATCTGCGGGGAAAGATTCCGAATATCCTCATTGCCCCCCAGCAAAATTAGCCTACATTTTGGCTATTATTTATTTGTATTTCACACTATGTTGAGGTAAAAATCTGAGTATAATGCTTGTATGGATGTTAACCCCAACACATGTCCATGTCACCTTAACCAATCAACTGCATTACAGTTCAAAATGTCTTTAACTACCACCACCAATTTTTTATGCTAGCTATGCTACCAGCTTATACGAACGGGAGTTAGCATTTAGCTGTCACTTCTTCTAAACCTTAAAAAGGACCATTTCTAAATGTTATGCAGGGAAAACAGCGAAATAGATACACATCGGACTTTAGTAACCACATTGTGGGCCTGTTACTTATACCAATCATTACGGATTTGACAAATATCTGCTTTGTTAGATCAGATTTGTTAAATATGCACCAATCCAACGTCCTCCGTCTATTCCCCAGTCTGCTTTCCATTGACCTCTTTACTGCATCTATGCATTAGTGTAATGCTCTCTCTCTCCCCATAGGATCTTCCCCAGAGAATACCTACTGCAACACATCCACCTGTACTCACTGGCTGACCTGCAGCAGGTAAGACACACAGGCTGCTTTTAGGCCATGTCTACACTTGATAGTTGATGCAGCTTTTGTATTCTGATCATTGAGTTCTGATCATGGAATTTCGAATATGTCATGCTTCTACACTAGGGATCATCAACTAGATTTTTTTTCTTGAGGGGATGGTCAGTGAGCCGGAATATAATTACAAATCATTTGTAGACTGCAAATTGACTGCAAGAAGCACAAACGGATATAATATTTGACTAAAACATAATCATTTCAAACCTTACTTACATTTGTTTACAATCACGTGTCTCTCTATTATGCGTGGGAATACTTGGGAGCAGAATTCCACAATTAAAATCACTTGGAGCTGATTTCCTGGTGTTTTTACAGTCTCATGTTTTTTTATTACATTTTCTTAAACTTTGGGGGACAAATAAAACCACCGGTGGGACAAATTCGACACGAGGGCCACCAGTAGGGGAACCCTGGTCTACACCTACATTTTAAATATGTCTACCGTGTCCACATTGTATCCGGATTCCCTTATCCCACACTATATTCAAATGCCTGTATGCATTCTGAAAACGGTGGAAAAGGCTAAATCTGATAAAACAACAACAACTTGATTGTAGCCAACTACTGTAGCTAACTAGTCAGCTAACCTCTCTAACTAGCCAGCAAGCTAGCTAGCAAAGCTAAAGGGATTGCAAATAGGTTAGCATTTATGAAGCCAGCAAACACATTCCTCATACGCTAGGAATGCATTTCCTCCAACGTTTAAAAAGATACTTTGGGATTTTAACTTGATCTACTTCCCCCAGTCAGGTGAATTTTTATGTCTCTGTGTCCAGTATGAAGGAAGTTCGAGGTAGTTATGCGAGCCAATGCTAACTAGTGTATGCTAGCAGATACCCATAGACTTCCAGTCATTGTGCTAACGCTAGTTAGTATTGGTTCACAAAACTACTTCTAACTTAACTCTGGGGAAGTAGATATTTGGTATTTTATTAGGATCCCCGTTAGCTGTTGCAAAAGCAGCAGCCACTCTTCCTGGGGTCCACACGAAACATAATACAGAATGACATAATGCAGAACATCAATAGACAAGAACAGCTCAAAGACAGAACTTTTTTTAATGGCACACATAGACTACATATCAATGCATACACACAAACTATCTATGTCAAATAGGGCCTCATTGACAAAATATAGATAAAGGGCCTCATTGACAAAATCCCGAAGTATACCTTTATTAATAACCCCCTAAATTCAATCGAATTAGCATAATAAAACAATTCCCTGAATTATCGTTTGTTTATGTGTCAATTAATCCTGATTTGACACGGGGGGAAAAATGTCATTCAAAATGTCATTCGTTCAGTCAGTTTAAGCTAGAGATATCTGTTTTTTGCATTGGATGCGTCTATATGTTGTTCCATGTAGGGAATCTGTTATTGAGTGCGTTTGTATGGGCTGATGGCAGTTTCTTTCATCAAATAATGTTTTCATATTTTTTTTTGTTATGCTTCAAGGGGTCTTAAAATTCTAAATCAAATAGCAAAATTATCCTTGGTATGACCTTCTTAAACAATTCCATATACACTATATATACAAAAGTATGTGGACACCCCTTCAAATGTGTGGATTTGGTGTGGATTTTGATTTGGTGTATAAAATCGAGCACACAGCCATGCAATCTCCATAGGAAAACATTGGCAGTAGATTCACCTTACCGAAGAACTCAGTGACTTTCAACGTGGCACCGTCATAGGATGTCACCTTTCCAACAAGTCAGTTCATAGCATTTCTGCCCTGCTAGAGCTGCCCCGGTCAACTGTAAGTGCTGTTATTGTGAAGTGGAAACGTCTAGGAGCAACAACGGCTCAGCCACGAAGTGGTAGGCCACACAAGCTCACAGAAAGGGACCGCCGAGTGCTGAAGCGCGTAATGCGTAAAAATCATCTGCAGCACAAGAACTGTTCATCGGGAGCTTCAATAGACTGGGTTTCCATGGCTGAGCATCCTCACACAAGCATACGATCACCATTCTTAATGCCAAGTGTCGGCTGGAGTTGTATAAATCTCGCCACCATTGGACTCTGGAGCAGTGGAAACGCGTTCTCTGGAGTGATCAATCACGCTTCACCATCTGGCAGTCCGACGGACGAATCTGGGTTTGGCGGATGCCAGGAGAACGCTACCTGCCCCAATGCATAGTGCCAACTGTAAAGTTAGGTGGAGGCTGTTTTTCATGGTTTGGGCTAGGCCCCTTAGTTCTAGTGGAGGGAAATCTTAACGCTACAGCATAAAATTACATTCTGGACAATTCTGTGCTTCCAACTTTGTGGCAACAGTTTGGGCATGATAATGTCCCCGTGCATAAAGCGAGGTCCATACAGAAATGGTTTGTCAAGATCGGTGTGGAATATTTGTCTAAATATTTTGATATTGTTTTGTATTTTTTACCTCTTTCTCCCCAATTTTGCGATATCCAATTGGTAGTTACGGTCTTGTCCCGTCACTGCAACTCACAACCCTGCCAAGCCGCTCTGATTCTTGACACACTGTTCGCTTAACCCGGAAGCCAGCCACACCAATGGGTCGGAGGAAACACCGTACAACTGGTAACCAAAGTCAGCATGCATGCGCCCGGACCGCCACAAGGAGTCGCTAGAGCGCAGTGTGGAAGAACTTGACTGGACTGCACAGAGCCCTGACCTCAACCCCATCAAACATCTTTGGGATGAATTGGAAGCCAGGCCTAGTCGCCCAACATCAGTGCCCAACCTCACTAATGCTCTTGTGGCTGAATGGAATCAAGTCCCCACAGCAATGTTCCAACATCTAGTGGAAAGCCTTCCCAGAGGAGTAGAGGCTGTTATAGCAGCAAAGGGGGGACCAACTCCATATTAATGCCCATGACTTTGGAATGACATGTTTGATGAGCAGGTGTCCACATACTTTTGATCATGTAGTGGGGGACTGCTCACTCCCTCTCTCTCTCTGACCCCCCCCCCCCCTCTCTTAACAACCCAGGGAGAGTCCACAGCCCTCTACTCCCCCTTCCCTGCTCCCTCCATGTCCCCCTCTCCCCCTGGCCCGTTCACTAATTACACACATTCAGAATCAACAGGCAGGAAAACAAGAGTGTGACAGTCCACCATTCTTCCCTACATCCCCTGCCCTGACACTGTCTCTCTCTTCCCCCTCTTTTGCTATCCTTCTATCTCCTTTCTCCTCCGCTTTACCCCCTCTATCGCTCTGTACTTCTATCCCCTCTCACTCCTCTCTCTATCCCTCTCTCCCTCTCTCTCTTTCTCTCTTTGGGTGTCTGCGTGTGTCATTGTCACATTCTCCAGTGGACTGCACACAACACTCAGCCAGGTTATGATGCCCATGTCAAACAAACTCTAATAGATGGCTTAAAGTGTACCTCAAGTTGAGGACACCGCAACATGCTACTACAGACATGCTGCTACAGGCAACTTACTCAGGGCTTGACAACTGCTTTAAAAGTTGCAAACAGCTCAACAAATAAATTGATGGATGGCTGCATTTGTTTTCCCCATAATTGATCAACTATATTAGAACCTATTTGCCAAGTACACTTTTCCCCATATATTCTCTCTCTCTCTCTCTCGCTCTCGCTCTCTCACAGCTTCTTAATTGGCTTTCCATATTAACGAGCTGTTTCTTTTATTTCTCCTGAATAATCAGAGCTCCTTCATCAAGCCTGGCTTTTATTGTTGCCCGGCGAGATCAATGAAGACTGAACCGTCTCTCCCTGGCTAGTTATAGACTAGACCCAGTCCTTCATAGAAAGCAGCAGTGCACTTGGCTCTTTGCTATTGAACTCCCAACAAACGCGTCCTATTTGGAGCAGCCTCCGTCTTTAAACCATCAGACTGTTGGCCATATTTGTTTGCCCAGGGCCTGCCCAGAGGCTGGACTTGTTTGGCTACTGGCCCTTTTGTTGCTTCATTGAAATGTTTTTTTGCTTTTCCAGTTGTAAAGTAGTGGGATGGGGAGATAGGCTTGTTGTGGAGGACTGAGGAGTACCATATAGATGCTAATTGTATTGTGTGTCGTGTACCGGGGCAGCAGTCCTAGTCCTGCCAACGACCTACAAACAACTGGAGGGGACAAAGGGGCATTGAGCAGCCCCGGCCCGGATTGCACGGTGGCCATGGTGACACGCACATACGTGCAATAGGGCAGATTCCCACACTGACACCCTGGCATACAACTTACGCACACCACAGGCTATCTAGTAGCCACACTGACGTATACACAAGGACTTCCTAGTTGAGCCCAGATACAGACATAGACACAGGCATTAGGCATGTATGCCCTTACACTGGCACGCTCATTGGAATAGGGGCATGTTGGTCATCTTGAGAGCTGTTGGGTAAATCGTAATTATGCAGCTTTTTCGGAACTGTAAGATATTGATTTTAAACTCAAAAGTTGCATATATTTCTGCATTTAAACATTTAAAAAAAGCTTGAACACCGCTGCCTCTCAGTCCCACACAGACCTACACGGACATTCTCTCTATCTCTCACTCACTCTCATCCATAATCACACTCCCCACTACACGTCTTACACACACACACACACACACTGGGGCTGGTAGTAATCCTGTTTGGTGAGAGGGGTGTTATCCAAACAGAGCTCACCCTGTCTTTATGTGTGTAATCCGGGTGGCTTTCTGAGCATCACTAATGGAGGCCCGGCCTTCATCAGCGGAACACTAGAGAGGGATAACGTAGCGGGTGTTAAACAGAGGTTTTAGGGGATTAAGCCGTTTGGACCACAAAGCCCCCCACACGGGACAGGGCCAGAGGGGTGTGACTTTATGAGGAGTGGGGGGTGAGGAGGATTTGATTGAGGGGTGTTGGTGGAAGGAGGGGGGGTGCTGGGGCTGGTGTTCCAGGAACAATGACACTGCAGCGAAGGAAGGCAGCTGCAGGCAGGACAAACGAATGGTAGCCCCGCTCTGACTGCACCCCTCCCTCAGACCAGCTGTAGGTGGGGTATCACTTCTCTGAGGAGAATGTATCCACCTGGTTGGCAAAGAAAGGGAAACCTGGGGCTACTGCCATTTTCTGTTTTTATTTTTTCCTAAAGCATCTCCCATTCACACCTCTCCTGCCCTTTCTCTCCCTTCAATTCCAACTCTCTCTATCTCTCTCACTTCCTCGCTCTCTCCCTCTGCAACTTTTGCCTTCTCTCTGTCCCTTTCCCTCTGTTTCCCTTAATCTCCCTCTCTCCTTGTCCACTGAGCATCAGTCCCAGTCAGAAGAACCCAGTGTGGTGTGTTGCCAGTCGTTTCATTCTCCTAAACTAAATTATGGAGTGTCTTAATTACCTCTGGTGTCAGCATTGATCAGGGGTGGCATATATCATCTGGGCTGGGCTTGGCTAGGGGATGGGGAACACTGCCTGGCTGGCTGGCAGGCTGCTCTGCCTGTCTGGCTCTCTGGATTGCTGGCTGACTCACTGACTGGCTGCTCTGCCTCACTGCTCCACACTACACACAGCCTTTGATTGCTGGGCTACAGCCTGACTCATGTCACCATGCTAGACAGCATTATTCACAGTGTTGTAGCTCTCCCAGACTGGGGTTGCCACAGCCTCCGGGCTGGAGGGATGGAAAGATGGAGGGATGGAAAGATGGAGGTGTGGTGTGTTTTCAGCCACTGCTTGAGGAGTTATAAGGACTGTTCCTGGTTGTCGCCCATTCTCTAGGTAGTTAGTCATGAGCTGTTGTAGACCAGTTAGTATTACATTATGTAATCTCTCATTCTCTGTCCAAACCATACAGACATAACCTCCCCCTCCCCTGCAGAGCACCTTTTCAGTTATACATCTCCATTGTGTGTACGTATGCATGTGCGTGCGTGTGTAGGAGTGGGGGTCGGGGTGGTCTCCTCTCCTTTCTTCGTTCTCCTTTCACCTTCAGCCCCCCTCCTCACCCCCATCCTCCTTCTTCAGCCTCTCCTTCCCTCTGTCCCCCTCTCCCTCTCTCTCATCTTTTCTCCTTCTCTTCTCTCCTCCAGGCTGAAGAATGCCTGGCAGGCCTTAATTGGTGCAGCCCCAGCGCTGCCAGGTGTAGCCACTTGTCTCTGCCCCCTCAGCTTCCCTCAGTGTTCTCTGGAGGTCCACTCAGGCCCATTCCCTTCCCCAGCCCCATTCAACAGAGCCACAATGCTCTCTACCAGGCCCTCACCAATCAAAGGCCCTGCCGGTTTTAACTACTCGCCCACCGGCATTCACATATCATTTTTTGCTAAAACGGCCCCCAAAAAAAGGAATTCCCCCCGCCCCCCAGGCCTCTCCAGCCAGCCTTTCTCCCAGGGCCTTCATTAGTTTTGATGTAAATTCCCGATGTGAATTCCTGACGTGAACTCTTGTCCATCTCCTCTATGCGCTGCGCTGCATTGGCTCCCAATGGGACCTGTATTAAAAGTGTTTATCCTCCCAGGGAAAATTCTGCTGTCTTCTTCTCTCTGTATAGTAGAATATATTACAGCAGTACATTCTTATAGATGGGAAATAGAATGGTTGAATTAGAATGAAAATGTTGAATTTGAATTCTATCGTGGAGAATGAGGAAGAGAATGTTTTGGAAAGTACATTTTATTTCACTTCATCCATTATTCCCTTTTTTCCTTCTCTCTCTCTCTCTTGTCTATCTCCATCTCCTTTTTTTCCATCTCCTTTCTCTCTCTCTACAGGTGATTGATGGGAAGCTGGCCCCCTTTCTCTCCAAGGTGATTAAGTTTGCCAGTTCCCACGTCTTCAGCTGCAGCCAGTGCAGAGAGAAGGGCTTCATCTGTGAGATGTGTCAGAACGGACAGGTCATCTACCCCTTCCAGGAGAGCGCCACTAAGAGGTGAGGCCCCTTCATGCACAGATATAGGATCAGCTCAATACTTCAACAATCTTAACCTTATTAACTATTCAGGGTAAAAGAGAAAACGGATGTTAGATCAGCGACTTGCATGATGGCATCCTGGAAGAATGAATGGAGTAAAGAGGAGTGTGTCTCTGTCTCCTGTTAATTACACGCTGGCAGGGGCACGGGTGACAGGGAGAACATGGTGTCCTACTGGAGAGGAACAGTTCATCCCCCTAGTCCCTGGCTCCGTCCCTGTTTCTGTCCTTGTCTCCCTCTGCCTGAGCCTTATGACATGCCACTGTTAAGGAATGGCCCTCTCTCACCTCAGGGAGGTTTCATTCACTTTGGAGAGAACAAGACAGGAAGGGGGAGAAGAGGAGGAAAGAAGATCCTCTCTTTTACAGGAGAGGATGGTGGAGAAGAGGAGAAGAGAGGACACAGAAGAGGACAGGGTAGAGGACAGGGGAGATCGCCAGACGTGGCTGTGCTGCTCTTGGCCAGAAGCCAGAGAGCGAGACAGGCAGATAAAACATTCATTAATGTCTAGTCTGTCCACACACTCTTAAATTATTGATCTCTGCTGCCTCAGCTCACACACATCTCTCTTCTGGGTTAACGGAGAGCCTCTGAAGGCAGGGCCGTGAGAAGCAGCGGTTGTGTGTGTGCGTGCGTTACGATCTTTGCTGAAGTGAATATATAATATATATTAATCTGTGCTCAACTAGCTTTAAAGGTATCAACTCCCCACATAAACATTATGCTGTTTCTTCAGCTGACAGAAGATGCTGTAGACTAGAGCTAATGATTTAATTGCAGTGCTTGGTACACACACACACCCTTCACTATCAGGCTGGATGGCACACCTCAACTGTTGACCAGGGTTTATTGCCCTTGGCTAGGAAGTATCACATTAACTGATAGTGATAGTACACCAGTTATACTGTAGTACGAGTAACAGCTTAGTCCCTGGGCCAGACTTTGACCCCCGAGAGCAGGACCTGCTCCTTTCCTGGTTGCATCAGCTTTACCACCTCATCCATGACATAGCCTGGGACACTCAGTTAGTTAGCCTGCCATATAGACACTGTTAATCATCAATATGTGAAGAATTGGATTCTTTGGGACTGGTGCCCCATTTTGATTAGAGTGGCTATGAATATGTTGTGTCGGATGCATTCCATAATCGTTTCTGAAATATGTTCTACATTGTTTATTCCAATTTATGGTCTTTATTTTTTTTTACTTTCTAAATGTCACTACAAATGTATTTATTTTCAGGCAAAGTAAATGCTTTCACCATTCCATGTTCCAGAAGTTTTATGGTGAACTGTGTAGCCTAGTTAAGTGGATGCTGAACAAGGTTTCTCTCGTCTTATCTTCTATACATATGCTCAGCAGATCGCTAGATACTGCCACCTGTGTATAATGCTATCCTGTCCTATAGATACCTGGGAGGGTGGCAACGTGATCAAGCCTCCAGACGGGGCTGGACAGGGCTGGGTGAAACTAATGTTCATCCACTCTTTTAGTACAGTGATGTGTTCATCTGGAAATGTATATTTCCAGCTCATACATTTCCGACATCAGTGACCAACCTACAAGCTAAAACTAATATGCTTTTTCCCACCCTTCAGATTTGTGTTGTATTGATGTTTGTGACTCTGTGCTTGGTCTGTATGTGTCCAGATGTGATGGTTGTGGAGCGGTGTTCCATACAGAGTGTCATCAGAAGGCCCAGCCGTGTCCACGCTGCGTACACAGAGAGCTCCACCATAAGAGAGCCTCGTCTTTCTGGAGCCCTGACGACGATACACCAGGCTGCTTCACACTGCCTTACCAGTACACCTGATCACAAATACACACACATCCTGGGACAGACAGACACACACACACACACACACACACACACACACACACACACACACACACACACACACACACACCCAACACACGGAGATACACACACACACACACACACACACACACACACACACACACCCAACACCCGGAGATACACACACACACACAGAGATTGAAACAGCGGTTCCACTCCACAGAGCTACTCTCACCAAAGTCAATGGAAGCATGTGTGTTTGTGTGTGTGAGCCGGCCAGGATACACAGTGAGAGTGTTGATGACTAAGAAAGGGTTATGCTCTCTCACACACACCTGCTTTGTGAGCTAAGCTGACATCACTCTCACCTGGGAGAGATGGATCCCAACGCAACACCCACCGGAGAGGAACTGCTCTGCCTCTTAGCCTCTCTGCTATGTGCTATCTTCATAGTGCTGCACACACACACACACACACAAACACAGATACACACACACACACAAACACAGACACCACAAATAAAGGGAGAGGGACTATGCTGACTCAACAGCAGGGATTGGTCCTCTTGACTTTCTGGACACAGTCGCACACACACACACACACACACACACACACACCACCTGAAGGTGTTACGAGGTGACCTGTCCACATAGACATACACACACCAGGTGACCAAACAGCTGCTTAAAAGAAGAACAGCTGGTGTGATGTCACTATAGCCTATATCTATAGCCTATATCTGGACTGTTGGTGTGATGTCACTATAGCCTATATCTGGACTGTTGGTGTGATGTCACTATAGCCTATATCTGGACTGTTGGTGTGATGTCACTATAGCCTATATCTGGACTGTTGGTGTGATGTCACTATAGCCTATATCTATAGCCTATATCTGGACTGTTGGTGTGCTGTCACTATAGCCTATATCTATAGCCTATATCTGGACTGTTGGTGTGCTGTCACTATAGCCTATATCTATAGCCTATATCTGGACTGTTGGTGTGCTGTCACTATAGCCTATATCTATAGCCTATATCTGGACTCTGTTGGTGTGATGTCGCAACTCGCTATATATTTGGACTATATATCTGAACTCTACATGTCCCTCCTTCCCCACACTGTCCCTCTGCCCTTCACTCTCTCTTTATCCTCCCCGTCACATGTTTTTGCACTATTTATGCATGTTCATTAGGATGTCAAGCCACAGACTGGGCTAGTAGCCACTGTATTTAAGGATGAGTTTGCTTATTTAACTCACCTCTTAGCCCTTAGAGCCCCTCTAACCAACCAACCTTTATCCAGACATATTCAATAGGAGGGTCCAAGTGGGGGGACGCTTATTATGATCAAGACACACTTGAAACTAGAATGAGATTGAGTCATAGTTATTTTCAAATCACATATCATCCTACCATGTATACTTTTTCCTTGAGAGTGATAGGACAGCAGTAGGGAGTAGCTGCCCCTATGGGGCTAGAGGCTGGTGGATGTATTGACTGTCTCCATTATACTCAGTAGGAAAGGCTCCATCAGGTCAGCCCTACATCCCCCAGGCCTCAGCCACAGAGGGCCCAAATTACAGTCTATGGAAAAGACCATGCAGGGCTTAGTTATGTTACGCAAGCCATCTCAAACCCACAGGAGCTGGGACTCTTCTACTGCTATGACTCAGTGCTCTCACTCTAGAGCCATATCGTGAGTGAGTGAGTGAGTGAGTGAGTGAGTGAGTGAGTGTGAGAAAGGTGGTTATTTGGGGAGGGGGGGGTCTATGACTCCCTAGTGTGACTGGTCTAAGCTCAAAGGACTGGTGGTGGAGGATGAGAGCCCCAGTGTGTGTACTGTATGTGTGCTTTAGGATCCCCTTTTTCCATTACTTGAACTCTACTTGGGCAATAATATGTTTTCTCTGCATTGTTGCCTTTTCCTCTCCTCTCTTTCTTCTACTTTCTGAGGTACTGTGCTTTAATCGTACAAACTTTACAAGACAGAAGCTTTAGCTTGAGTCATGTCTTCCTTATGCAGCTAGGCCTTTATTTTCAGATTCTGCTTTCCCTAGAATGTCTTTGTTTATCACTTTCCACATTTCTTCCCATTTTGTCCCATCTCTCCTGAAAGGGCCTTAGTACCCCTTAAGCTGCTCATCCAAGTTTTGGTTTGTTTATTTATTCACGTATTTGTATGTAAGTGTGTATGGTTTACATTTGAAGTTACAAGTCATGTCACCTTCTGGAAAAAGGCTTGATTGAAAGCTGGATAACAGCTAACTCTGGTTCAGGCTGTTTGTGTGGCCTGCTAACACTGAGCCAGTGTTACCAAGCAGCACTAATGCCCTGAACAAGAGCAAGATAACGGCTAGCTAAGTGGCTGTGCTTGTTTAAATGCAGCTACATTATCATTTGGTTTTCAGTATTTTTACATTTTGCACTATCAATTATTTTGCTGTTATAATGTTTGGGGTTGTATGCTATTATGTCCAGTAAATCAATCGCTTGTTTTTTGTGTGAATTATAATTACCTGCTCTGACCATTTCATTCATGTTATTTATTGAGTGTCTTTTCGCCTGCCTTAAAATGAAAGCCAATCCTGTTACAGCGATAATGTAGTTTGTGTGAGACTGACGTGTGGGCTTCCATCTTTAATCATCAAAATGCCTCAGATGCCCATGTAGTATTAAGCCATGTTTCTGTTTTTCATTGTATAGAAGAGATCCAAAACCGATGGTCACTGTTGCTTGAATAAAGGTGTTTACTCCAATCTGGAAAGCAAAGGAGATAATATCTTAAATATGATATTTTCTTTTAATTGGCTTCTAGCAAAGCTCAATGTACTAAGAGCAGAAAGGGAAGGCTTATAAACCGTCTGTTCTTTGAAGTAAAACTCTGTGCATACTTGCAGTAAAATGTACATAACTGAAGTCTATCAGAGTGCCGGCTCTCATAGACTGTCTTAAAAAGCTTATATGACTAGTAGTGTTACTGCTTCTCTTAATGTATGTTGAGCTTAAACATCAGGAATTCACTGCACTGGAAATGGTGGACAATACAGTCACTACTGAGGGACTGATGAGGGCATTGAACCTAAGGGAAGTATTCTCCTGGACATGTTTTTCCTGTTCAGATGGACCGACAAATAGGGATATCTTTCTTTCCACATACTTTCTCCAACCTTCACACCATGAGCACTTAGTTCCTGGATTAATGAATACACCCTGCTATTCAATACTGGGTTTTTATTGTGGATTTTACTCTGCCTTTGTTACATTTTGTTATTTTGTATCACTTATTTATTTTATTTATGTTGTGCACCAACCAGCACTTTGGACTTCAGCACTGTTTCAGGTTTACCTACTGTTCTATCTACTGTTTCGGTATGTATCACAGCCAACAGCCAACCTCTTACAGAGACTTGTGTTTCAGTACCTGATCCCTCCTTCCTCCTGCTTTTCTTTGTCTTTTTTTTCAGTTTTTACCACTGATGCCAATAAAACAAACAACTTAATACAGGCTGGTGTGGACAGTGATTTTCTGATCTGGAGTGAATACTCATTGGAGGCAGGTGTATGATGACACTGTAGGGACAGGAGTTTCTCCATAACAGGTAAAAAGCCAGTCCCTAGAGATTTACCTTCTATGGTCACATGGTCTGGTTAAACTGGTCCTAGTTAGATAATACATTTGTGAAATACATAAGTCCCTGCTTGTGAGTCAGAACCAACCTAAGAATGGTAACAGTCGAACAAATTATTCAGTCCTGTCTATTTATATTCGTAGTCCTGTTGATCGCCCTAAATTACGTTTCATATTGGGCTTGGTTTGGTTTAGGGCCAGAGCAGGTCCAAACACTGACTCTCTGACTCTCACTAATCCCAAATTACAAACCTGACTGAATGTATCAGGTTCCTTTCCTCATGGAGGAGAACCAAGACCCAGCCAGCCTGAGGACCTGTCACAAACCACACTTTACTAGCAGCCTTGTAATCATCAAGGCTCTGACTGCGTTCCACCACTCGCTTTGTGGCTTTTTTTAATAGTGAATTGCCTTATATTGTTTATGCTGGCACAGGCTGGTACATTACCTTGTTCTGTCCTTATTCAAAGGTTAAGATCTGAAAGAATCCTTGAAAGAATGGATTAATCCAATGGCATGCCCTCATGGGCGAGGCAGGGTCCACCTGGCATCACCCAGCCACACCTCTCCAGCCTGGCATAGGATTGGGGAGGAGTTGTTCCTAACCACTGATACAGGGTCAGATATTATTTCATCTAACCCAATGGTTAACAATAGGACTGGATGCAGGGTAGTCTCATCCTAGATATGTGGTTAGGGCCAACTTCTACCTCGAGCCCTGGCATACAGCAGCCAATGGGATCCCTGCTCCATCTGTCAGAGCAAACCACTGAGTCCACACAAAGCCTGAGAAACCCACTCTCCCACCATCACCCCCACGCCCCCCTTTTCTCCCTGCCTTTTTGGCAGCAGCCATTCCTCCAGGTCTTGTCCAGGAGAGAGCACTAAAGCTTTCCACCTGACACAGTAATCCACCGGGATCTGAGGCCCACCGATGGGCTGGAACATGCCCGCCCACCATGTGTGCGTGTGTGTGTGTGTTCGACACTTTTTTGTTCTCTGAAGTGGCAGAGAGGTTTGGGTGGTTTTTAGAGGGGCCTTGAGCCTCGCCGCTCTGTTGATTCCAAACTCCATTAAGTTCTTAATGTTGGACAGGCCAGAGTTGATCTCTCTCTCTTTTTTTTCCCCCTTCCCCCCCCCTTTCCTAAATGGAACCCTCACACATTTCTTTCCCTAGGGGACACGGGGGTTACAGGCGTTGTAACCCTTTAAGATTTTAAACAGATTTTCAGTGTGAGGTATTAACGACACCAAGTGTTTGTACTTGTATGCAATGAGTGAGTGGAGCGGTTGACACATTCCTTCCCTTCTATTGGAAATATATCTACTGTAGTTACCAGAGGAATGAAAGCCCTGTAAAATGTCATTGGACTTTGAAACAATAACTCTGTATGTAAATTCTGTATGTAGTTTGCCGACATGACAAAAGATATGTGTCCAAACATGGTTGGGAAAAAATGTTGCTCAGCCTTTATAGTTCCTATCCTTATTCTCCTCCCGAATCTCTCAGCAGGCTTCCCAAACAAGACGAGTAAAAGTGTAACAAAACTGTGTGTGTGTGTGTGGATGTAAGTGTGTGTGTGTGTGGGGGGGGGGGGGGGGGGCACGTGCATGTGTGTGTGCAGACTGTGTATTGCCTGACTCATTTGCCTGTGATTTGTATTGAGGAGAGGGCAAATTGAACCTGAGTGTCGACCGCGCTTAATTGTCATCGCCAATTAGTGCATTGTCAGCGGCCACAATGGCTCAACTGTACCGAGTGGAACACGGTCCTTTGTGCTTCTCCAGTGGCCCGGGGGCCAGTCAAGACTCATTTAGGGCCTTGACAACAAGAGAGGAGAAATGCAATAAAATAAAAAAAGAAAGAAAACAAAAGGCGGTTTAAGGAGAAAAAGACGATTGGAGAGAGGAGGGGTGGAGAGAGGGTAGAGGGAGGAGGGCGGTGGACACCGGTAACATGGGATGGAACGCAAGGCTGAGGGTCCTTTTGAAAGGGGGAAGAGAGTAGTGCTACGACCCCCCTTACTAACCCTCCCCTTCTCTGACACATACACATACACACACATACACACAAACTGGCCCTCTGACATGGGGCAGCCACACAAAGGCACACAGGACCCTGCTGTTCTGGGTGACCTGGATCAGAGGAGAAAGAGTAGCTAGTACTTCTGCTCTGTACAGTTACAACTGTTGCCTAATGGTGCATTCTGACTGGGGCCTCTAGCATAGACCTATGTCCATGTGTAAAAGCCTATGAATCTAAACTAGGTCATTGCTCTGCTCAGTCCACATTATCAAAAACATTGTGCTTTACTCAAGTGAGTAGCTACACTATTTTGATTGGTTGGGGTCAGTTCCATTTTATTTCAATTAAGGAGATACAGTACATTGAAATTCCAATTCAATAATTTGAAAGAGGCCATTTATTTTCAATGAGGATTTCTCCATTCCTGAAGTGGAATTCCAATCCACTTTCTCTAGTTTACTGAATAGAGATGGAGTTGACCCTAGCTCTGGTTGCTAATGGCTACTGATGCCTGCTGTGATTGTTGCTTTCTGTTGGACAGACAGGGATGGACAGTGATGGACTGCTACGAACACACAGCAGTTTAGCCATCTCTGACAGGCAGATTCAGTGACTTCCCCAGGTAGACGCTAAATTCCCACAGCAGCACCCTAACCAACACCAACCCAACCCCCTCTACAACATGTCACACCACTCTCAGTCTAGTGATGCTCTCTTTGCCCTCTGACTAAAGGTTTGAACTGGTTATTAAGTAATTTGTAGGGCCCAGGCTCATGGATAGAGTCACATAGCAGGATATATTCCTGGCCCCAGGTATGTGTTATAAATAGGGCCAGGGTTGTTTTCCAAACCATGTTAACTGACCAGGAAAATCTCTGGTCCTTAGCTGAGGCTCCTCACTGTATGACAACACTGAACAACACTGAAAATATTACTGTTATACAAAACACTCAAACTATTATAGAAGTGGGGATTGGAGTTACAATCTTATCACACAAAAAGTGGGATTTACACATGATTGTAGGTCCCTAAATGTGGGATTATGGTTGTTTTGAGTAATTATGTCCGGTATTGTGTATCCCTGACCTCATGTCTATGTATATAAAGGTTAAATCATAGAGTGGGAGGGGGAGTGGAGACAGGAAAATGTGAATGCATTTACAAATGTAACATTGTGTGATTAGCCTTTTGTGTGTGTGTGTTAGTGTGTGTGTCTATGGAGAAGGCTGAATGAGGAGCAGGATAAAGGCTTTTGTGTAGACACCTGTACGGGCACGTAGGCTCATCCCTGGCCCTGGAAAGAGAGAGAGGGGAGGGAAGGAGGGAGGGAGGGGGACGGAAAAGCCAGGGAGGGGAGCATTGTGCCACAGATTTTGCCACAACACTCAATTTTACTCACATACCCAAGCTAACTGATATGGAACCCACAATCTTTACTGTGTGTGTTTTGTAGGTGAGCTCAGGTCGTTATTTTGATTCCAAAGAAATCAGAAGACCTAAATAAACTGACCTGTGATTAGATGTTGTGTCCAATCTCTGAGCAGCTCTGCCTGTGTGGTCAATTGTTGATTAGGTTTGCCTAGCTGTCAGATTTGTTGATATGCTGTTCTCTGTAACCTGTGGTTACCAGACTGGTCAATGATGCAGGTCAGGGTTTGTTTGAATGTGTCAAGTCTTAGTCAAACATCTCAGGTACCAGGGAAATTTAGCAAGAGTGACCCAGCGTGTGTGTGTTTTTGTGTATGTGAGGTTTAGTGTGTGTGTGTCACAGTTTTTTTTTTAGTTTTTTTTTTACATTTAACCTTTATTTAACTAGGCAAGTCAGTTAAGAACAAATTCTTATTTACAATGATGGCCTGCCCCGGCCAAACACTAACCCGGACGACACTGGGCCAATTGTGCGCCGTCCTATGGGACTCCCAATCACGGCTGGATGTGATACAGCTTGGATTCTAACTAGGGACTGTACAGTAGTGACGCCTCTTGCACTGAGATGCAGTGCCTTAGACCGCTGCGCCACTCGGGAGCAGTCTTTTGATTGATACCACAGAGTCTTTCAGGAATGTGGACCTTTCTATTGACTCATTTATCTTGGTAACATGCAGTTTATCCAATGGAATCTGGGTGTGAACAGGTAATCGAAACGCTTGACTAGGCAGTTAAGAGACACAGTCAGTCAGACAGACACATAGATGCATTTGCGCACATACACACACAAACACACACACACACACACACACACCCTGCAAGACCTTTGGACTTCAGAAAGCCTCAGCACCTCTATGTCACCTGGGCAGGAAATGTGTGTGTGTGTATCAACCCTATCCTGTATGAATGTTCCCTGACCTTAAAGAGACAGGTCAAAAGAAACAAGCTGAGTGAAACCATTGGCTACGTCCCAAATGGCACATTATTTCCAATATAGTGCACTACTTTTGACCAGGACCCAAAAGTAGTGCACTATATAGGGAATAGGGTGCCATTTGGGACACATACATGCTTTGTGGAGGGGCCTTCCATGTGATCACAGTGTATGTCTTGTGTGTGGGACCCATTGTCATGAATGTTTAGACTCACTCCTGCTAGGTCAACAGACTCACAAAGCACGACTGTTGTTTACCTTCCCTATATGCCTACTTATTTACCTTACCTATATGCCTACCCTCCCTCTCTACCACAGGAGGCTGCTGAGGGGAGGACGGCTAATAATAATGGCCGGAAGGAGCTGATGGAAGGGCATTAAACATGTGTTTGATGTATTTGATACCATTCCACTGATTCTGCTCCAGCCAGTGGATGACCCCGTCTTCCGCAGTTAAGGTGCCACCAACCTCCTGTGCTACCTACCTGCCTCCCTATCCAGCCTGGTCTCATAGACTAGACATAACATAGTAAGCATAAATCTGGGACACTCAAATTAGTAAGATATGCTACATTTGGTATGGTTACAAAAGACAGAAGGTTACTTAAGGCAAAAACGAAAGAAGGGTGGTTGGGTGGGCATATATAACGCGAACGTCTAGCAACCTAAAGGTTGCGTGTTCGAATCTTATCATGAACAACTTTAGCATTTTAGCTAAGCAACTTTGGAACTAGTTATTACTTTTTAGCTACTTTGCAACTACTAAACCTTCCCCTAACCTTAACCATTTAAACTAACTCTTAACCCTAACCTAAACCTAACTCCTAACCCTAACGTTAACACTAACCTTAACCCCTAACCCAGGTATTCCCGTTGGGGGTACGCCAAATAAAAATGTGATTAACATTTTATTTTTTTATAATAAAAAATCTTCACATTTTCAAATAGTACATTTATATTTTCCAACGGGGCTATACATTTGGGTGAGTTTTTTTCTCGCATGAGTAGCCTCGTTTCACTGCCAAAAATAAAATTAAACCATCTAGTGTTCAGCAAAACAACAACACAATGTCAAATACAGGTAGCCTAGTCAAATAGTTAACATCCAATCACATTAACCATTACTCTCTTGCGGGAAACCTTCACTCGTGCGCAGACATTTAGAAACCAAACATGACAATTTGAAAAATAAGCAACTGTAGTTTTTTGAGCGAGAATCAAGACAACTTTCGAGTAGTAACTTGTTTAAGAAGTTTTTTTTACATTTTAAGACACTGATGCCCTTTGCAACCACGTACCTACAGTTGAAGTCGGAAGTTTACATACACTTAGGTTGGAGTCATTAAAACTTGTTTTTCAACCACTCCGCAAATTTCTTGTTAACAAACTATAGTTTTGACAAGTTGGTTAGGACATCTCATTTGTGCATGACACAAGTAATTTTCCCAACAATTGTTTACAGACAGATTATTTCACTTATAATTCACTGTATCTCAATTCCAGTGGGTCAGAAGTTTACATACACCAAGTTGACTATGCCTTTAAACAGCTTGGAACATTCCAGAAATTGATGTCATGGCTTTAGAAGCTTCTGATAGGCTAATTGACATCATTTGAGTCAATTGGAGGTGTATCTGTGGATGTATTTCAAGGCCTACCTTCAAACTCAGTGCCTCTTTGCTTGACATCATGGGAAAATCAAAGAAATCAGCCAAGACCTCAGAAAAGAAATTGTGGACCTCCACAAGTCTGGTTCATCCTTGGGAGCAATTTCCAAATGCCCGAAGGTGCCACGTTCATCTGTACAAACAATACTGTAGTACGCAAGTATAAACACCATGGGACCACGCAGCTGTCATACCGCTCAGGAAGGAGACGCGTTCTGTCTCCTTGAGATGAACATACGTTGGTGTAAAAAGTGCAAATCAATCCCAGAACAACAGCAAAGAAACTTGTGAAGATGCTGGAGGAAACAGGTACACAAGTATCTTTTCCCACAGTAAAACGAGTCCTATATTGACATAACCTGAAAGGCCACTCAGCAAGGAAGAAGCCACTGCTCTAAAACCACCATAAAAAAGCCAGACTACAGTTTGCAACTGCACATGGGGACATAGATCGTACTTTTTGGAGAAATGTCCTCTGGTCTGATAAAACAAAAATAGAACTGTTTGACCATAATGACCATTGCTATGTTTGGAGGAAATAGGAGGAGGCTTGCAAGTCGAAGAACACCATCTCAACCGTGAAGCACGGGGGTGGCAGCACCATGCTGTGGGGGTGCTTTGCTGTAGGAGGTACTGGTGCACTTAACGAAAGGAAGGCAATGCTACCAAATAATAATTAAGTGTATGTAAACTTCTGACCCACTGGGAATGTGATGAAATAAATAAAAGCTGAAATAAATCATTCTCTCTACTATTATTCTTACATTTCACATTCTTTAAATAAAGTTGTGATCCCAACTGACCTAAGACAGGGGATTAAATGTCAGGAATTGTGAAAAACTGAACTAAATGTATTTGGCTAAGGTGTATGCAAACTTCCGACTTCAACTGTATGTGTGCATTCTCGGCCCTCACTAGCATGAAAACGAAATACAGGCGCAGACTGTGTGTGGAAATGATTTAAGACTGAGACTCTCCAATACAACCCAACATTGCAGAGTTATGTGCATCCTTTCAAGCACACCCATCTCATTAACCTGTGGTGAGTTATTCACCCTTTTTGATAAACAAATAAGGTGTTATATGTAAGATGGCTAAAGAAAGAACAAAATTATTGATTATTATTATTTGTGCCCTGGTCCTATAAGAGATCTTTGTCACTTCCCACGTGCCGGGTTGTGACAAAAACTCACACTCATTCTTATGTTTAATAAATGTATTGTATAGTGTGTGTGTGGCAGGCTTACAATGATGGCAAAAAACAACATTTGTGATTGAACTGACCCTGGTGCTAGAGGGGGTACGCAGCTGGAGGTTGAATCTTTGAAGGGGTATGGGACTTTAAAAAGTTTTGGAACCACTGCCCTGACCCTTAGCCTAGCTAATGTTAGCGTTAGCCACCTAGCTAACGTTAGCCACAACAAATTGCAATTCGTAACATATCATACGAATTGCAATTCGTAACATATCACAAGAATTGTAATTTGTAACATATCATATACGAAATTAGATGATGGACATCCACAAATTAATACATACCATGTCATACTAAATAGATTTTCCTGGATTTACATACAGCATAATAGAGAATTCTCTGAGACCAGGCTGCCCTTTTATTTAACTAGGCAAGTCAGTTAAGAACAAATTCTTATTTACAATGACAGCCTAGGAACAGTGGGGTTAACTGCCTTGTTCAGGGGCAGAACGACAGATTTTTACCTTGTCAGCTCGGGGATTCAATCTAGTAACCTTTCGGTTACTGGCCCAACGCTCTAACCACTAGGCTACTTGCCACCCCTACCTCCCTACTTCCCTACCTACCTACATACCTCGGCCTGCACTGACTGATAATTCAGGATGTTAAGAATTGGACTGGTCCAATAATGCAGGGCCTCAAGGTGGGTCCTTGTGGTCCTCTGTAGCTCAGTTCGCAGAGCATGGCTTTGACTTTGGCGCTATTTTACTAATGCTAGGCTGTCAACCATGTCCAATCACCATCTCCATGTCCATGATTCAAAAGCCAATCATGTATAGCTTCTCATTCTTTGGAAGAAGGACTCAGCCTATAGCGTCGTTCCATCTTTTGAAAGATGGAGGGGTGTGATGCTATTGGTTGACTCAACCAGACAGAACTGTAGCTAGCTAGCTACTGTAGCCAACCGTCTCTAACTTTCTCCTAAATGATCAGCTTTTCATACCACAAGGTAAGATTAAACTCCATACTGCAATGGTGATATTAACCAGAGCAAACTTGTTTTCCAACAGTAGAAGTTAAATAGCAACCGCTGGTAACGGTACAGTAAAGTTACAGTAACTCTAGCATTAGTTTTCATAGGTAAGAAAACTCTCAAAGTTGGTGAGATCTAAAATATAATACAATCTGCTAACGTTAAGTTATTGCCCATTGTAGTAAATGTTATTCTGCTAGCTAAGTTTATTAGCTATCTAGCTAATGTTTGCAATCTATGTAAACAGCTTAAGGTATGGTCACGCATTACATTTTGACATTTTTTTGCTAGGTAGCTATATTATTATGCCAGCTAGCTGTATTATTATGCCAGCTAAGTTAGATAATGCTTTGATATCCAGGGGATGAACTTTGTTCTAGCCATAGCTAACATATGTTTAGGAATTTAGGAATTAAAATCAGTCAGTCCATGATATTTTATTTAACCAGGCAAGTCAGTTAAGAACAAATTCTTATTCACAATGATGGTCTACCCAGGATGACACTGGGCCAATCACGGCCGGTTGTGATACAGCCTGGAATCGTACCAGGGTCTGTAATGACGCCTCTAGCACTGAGATGTAGTGCCTTAGACCGCTGCACCACTCAGGAGCCTAGCTGATATATCAAATCAAATGTATTTATATAGCCCTTCTTACATCAGCTGATATCTCAAAGTGCTGTACAGAAACCCAGCCTAAAACCCCAAACAGCAAGCAATGCAGGTGTAGAAGCACGGTGGCTAGGAAAAACAAAGGCCAAAACCTAGGAAGAAACCTAGAGAGGAACCAGGCTATGAGGGGTGGCCATTCCTCTTCTGGCTGTGCCGGGTGGAGATCATAACAGAACATGGCCAAGATGTTCAAATGTTCATAAATGACCAGCATGGTCAAATAATAATAATCACAGTGGTTGTCGAGGGTGCAACAAGTCAGCACCTCAGGAGTAAATGTCAGTTGGCTTTTCATAGCCGATCATTAAGAGTATCTCTACCGCTCCTGCTGTCTCTAGAGAGTTGAAAACAGCAGGTCTGGGACAGGTAGTACGTCCGGTGAACAGGTCAGGGTTCCATAGCCGCAGGCAGAAGAGTTGAAACTGGAGCAGCAGCACGGCCAGGTGGACTGGGGACAGCAAGGAGTCATCATGCCAGGTAGTCCTGAGGCATGGTCCTAGGGCTCAGGTCCTCCGAGAGAGAGAGAGAAAGAAAGAGAGAATTAGAGAGAGCATACTCTCACTCATATTCACACAGGACACCAGATGAGACAGGAGAAGTACTCCAGATATAACAGACTGACCCTAGCCCCCCAACACATAAACTACTGCAGCATAAATACTGGAGGCTGAGACAGGAGGGGTCAGGAGACACTGTAGCCCCATCCAATGATACCCCCGGACAGGGCCAAACAGGCAGGATATAACCCCACCCACTTTGCCAAAGCACAGTCCCCACACCACCAGAGGGATATCTTCAACCACCAACTTACCATCCTGAGACAAGGCCGAGTATAGCCCACAAAGATCTCCGCCACGGCACAACCCAAGGGGGGGGCGCCAACTAGGACAGGAAGATCACGTCAGTGACTCAACCCACTCAAGTGACGCACCCCTCCTAGGGACGGCATGGAAGAGCACCAGTAAGTCAGTGACTCAGCCCCTGTAATAGGGTTAGAGGCAGAGAATCCCAGTGGAGGGGAACCGGCCAGGCAGAGACAGCAAGGGCGGTTCGTTGCTCCAGTGCCTTTCCGTTCACCTTCACACTCCTGGACCAGACTACACTCAATCATAGGACCTACTGAAGAGATGAGTCTTCAGTAAAGACTTAAAGGTTGAGACCGAGTCTGCGTCTCTCACATGGGTAGGCAGACCATTCCATAAAAATGGAGCTCTATAGGAGAAAGCCCTGCCTCCAGCTGTTTGCTTAGAAATTCTAGGGACAATTAGGAGGCCTGCGTCTTGTGACCGTAGCGTACGTGTAGGTATGTACGGCAGGACCAAAACGGTAAGATAAGTAGGAGCAAGCCCATGTAATGCTTTGTAGGTTAGCAGTAAAACCTTGAAATCAGCCCTTGCCTTAACAGGAAGCCAGTGTAGGGAGGCTAGTACTGGAGTAATATGATCTATTTTTTTGGTTCTAGTCAGGATTCTAGCAGCCGTATTTAGCACTAACTGAAGTTTATTTAGTGCTTTATCCAGGTAGCCGGAAAGTAGAGCCTTGCAGTAGTCTAACCTAGAAGTAACAAAAGCATGGATAAATTTTTCTGCATAATTTTTGGATAGAAAGTTTCTGATTTTTGCAATGTTACGTAGATGGAAAAAAGCTGTCATTGAAACAGTCTTGATATGTTCGTCAAAAGAGAGATCAGGGTCCAGAGTAACGCCGAGGTCATTCACAGTTTTATTTGAGACGACTGTACAACCATCAAGATTAATTGTCAGATTCAACAGAAGATCTCTTTGTTTCTTGGGACCTAGAACAAGCATCTCTGTTTTGTCCGAGTTTAAAAGTAGAACGTTTGCAGCCATCCACTTCCTTATTTCTGAAACACAGGCTTCTAGCGAGGGCAATTTTGGGGCTTCACCATGTTTCATTGAAATGTACAGCTGTGTGTCATCCGCAAAGCTGTGAAAGTTAACATTATGTTTTCGAATGACATCCCCAAGAGGTAAAATATATAGTGAAAACAATAGTGGTCCTAAAACGGAACCTTGAGGAACACCGAAATTTACAGTTGATTTGTCAGAGGACAAACCCTTCACAGAGACAAACTGATATCTTTCCGACAGATAAGATCTAAACCAGGCCAGAACTTGTCCGTGTAGACCAATTTGGGTTTCCAATCTCTCCAAAAGAATGTGGTGATCGATGGTATCAAAGGCAGCACTAAGGTCTAGTAGCACGAGGACAGATGCAGAGCCTCGGTCTGACGCCATTAAAAGGTAATTTACCACCTTCACAAGTGCAGTCTCAGTGCTATGATGGTGTCTAAAACCAGACTGAAGCATTTCGTATACATTGTTTGTCTTCAGGAAGGCAGTGAGTTGCTTCGCAACAGCTTTTTCTAAAAATGTTGAGAGGGATGGAAGATTCGATATAGGCCGATAGTTTTTTATATTTTCTGGGTCAAGGTCTGGCTTTTTCAAGAGAGGCTTTATTACTGCCACTTTTAGTGAGTTTGGTACACATCCGGTGGATAGAGAGCCGTTTATTATGTTCAACATAGGAGGGCCAAGCACAGGAAGCAGCTCTTTCAGTAGTTTAGTTGGAATAAGGTCCAGTATGCAGCTTGAAGGTTTAGAGGCCATGATTATTTTCATCATTATGTCAAGAGATATAGTACTAAAACACTTAAGTGTCTCTCTTGATCCTAGGTCCTGGCAGAGTTGTGCAGACTCAGGACAACTGAGTTTTGGAGGAATATGCAGATTTAAAGAGGAGTCCGTAATTTGCTTTCTAATGATCATGATCTTTTCCTCAAAGAAGTTCATGAATTTATCACTGCTGAAGTGAAAGCCATCCTCTCTTGGGGAATGCTGCTTTTTAGTTAGCTTTGCGACAGTATCAAAAATAAATTTGGGATTGTTCTTATTTTCCTCAATTAAGTTGGAAAAATAGGATGATCGAGCAGCAGTGAGGGCTCTTCGATACTGCACGGTACTGTCTTTCCAACCTAGTCGGAAGACTTCCAGTTTGGTGTGGCGCCATTTCCGTTCCAATTTTCTGGAAGCTTGCTTCAGAGCTCGGGTATTTTCTGTATACCAGGGAGCTAGTTTCTTATGACAAATGTCTTTAGTTTTTAGGGGTGCAACTGCATCTAGGGTATTGCGCAAGGTTAAATTGAGTTCCTCAGTTAGGCGGTTAACTGATTTTTGTCCTCTGACGTCCTTGGGTAGGCGAAGGGGGTCTGGAAGGGCATCAAGGAATCTTTGGGTTGTCTGAGAATTTATAGCACGACTTTGATGATCCTTGGTTGGGGTCTGAGCAGATTATTTGTTGCGATTACAAACGTAATAAAATGGTGGTCCGATAGTCCAGCATTATGAGGAAAAACATTAAGATCCACAACATTTATTCCATGGGACAAAACTAGGTCCAGAGTATGACTGTGACAGTGAGTAGGTCCAGAGACATGTTGGACAAAACCCACTGAGTCGATGATGGCTCCGAAAGCCTTTTGGAGTGGGTCTGTGGACTTTTCCATGTGAATATTAAAATCACCAAAAATTAGAATATTATCTGCTATGACTACAAGGTCCGATAGGAATTCAGGGAACTCAGTGAGGAATGCTGTATATGGCCCACGAGGCCTGTAAACAGTAGCTATAAAAAGTGATTGAGTAGGCTAAATAGATTTCATGACTAGAAGCTCAAAAGACGAAAACGTTGGGGTTTATTTTGTAAATTGAAATTTGCTATTGTAAATGTTAGCAACACCTCCGCCTTTGCGGGATGCACGGGGGATATGGTCACTAGTGTAACCAGGAGGTGAGGCCTCATTTAACACAGTAAATTCATCAGGCTTAAGCCATGTTTCAGTCAGGCCAATCACATCAAGATTATGATCAGTGATTAGTTCATTGACTATAACTGCCTTTGAAGTGAGGGATCTAACATTAAGTAGCCCTATTTTGAGATGTGAGGTATCACGATCTCTTTCAATAATGGCAGGAATGGAGGAGGTCTTTATTCTAGTGAGATTGCTAAGGCGAACACCGCCATGTTTAGTTTTGCCCAACCTAGGTCGTGGCACAGGCACGGTCTCAATGGAGATAGCTGAGCTGACTACACTGAGTGTGCTAGTGGCAGACTCCATTAAGCTGGCAGGCTGGCTAACAGCCTGCTGCCTGGCCTGCACCCTATTTCATAGCCTAAATTGACTATTTGCTAACACCATGAATTCTTGTAGGCTGACTATATTAGCATAGTTTACATTAGCTTTGCTGTGTATTGCTAATTGTTCTTGTGGTAGTGTTATACATCCATCCTGTTGGTTTCAGATGTCTAAAAGAAGGGCACTGTGTGCTAGCTTAGCCAGCTAGTCCTAAGGAGGACTCCGGCACACTGCAGGCGGGAGGTGGGGCGACACCGTGTGCTTTTGTACTTTTTGTTCGTCTAGAAAACATACTGTATTACTAGAAAAAGCTGTCATTAAATATAGCCCTTTACTACTAATGAACAGCAACTTTATTATAATATTTGGCCATCAAATTGTCATTGCATATTGTAACAAAGAGTATACACAGTGTCAAAGTCCCAAGCTGTGATCTTGTCAACCAATCACAACAGGTTAACAAAAGTTCCAGAGAGAGGTAGAGTTCATCACCCCTTGACTCTTGACTGATGTTTTGGGTGTGGGGGATGGGTAGTGGGGTGAGCTGCTTGTGAGTTCTGGGAGATGGTGAAGTCACCAGCAGGTGACTTCATAACAGGCTTGCTTATGTATTGTTACAGATAGAGAATTGTCCAATGCAGGTCCATGGACAACTCTGCTCGGGGGGCTTCAGAGATGTGTCTGTGGATTTCACCCCCAGGAGATCAAATGAATAAAGCTTACAGGCTAAACGAACATGCATTCTCTTTTCTGATTTACTGAAATTAGATACCATACTCTAGTGTTGTCTCTGTATTTTCCCCCCTATATTTGAAGCAGGTCTCTATCTACAGCTTCGCCAGTGCCTGTGTCTGTGTCTGCTGTTCAGACTCCTCCATTGAGGACTGGAATTGAACTTGTTGTCAATGGTAAATGTTACATTTCTTTTTTTACCATTAGGTTTTTCTTTCTCTTTTGCAGTTCAATAAGCAAAGTTTTTGGAGGCTCTCGTTTCTGCAGTAAGACCAAACCTTAACTTGGCAAGGAAGCCTTTTAATTTTTTATTTCTTTAACCTTTATTTAACTAGGCAAGTCAGTTAAGAAATCCTGCTCATGTAAATCAAATACAGACTAACCTGTCAAAAGCTTGGCTTGTATTGATCTGTTTTTATAACAGTATAACCTTAAATAATCTTAATGTAACTACATAGATGTCCGTAGCCCGGCCAAGTTCTCTACAGCCTCTCTGAGTGCCCCCACCACTACACAGCGTCTGAGTACCCCAATCCCTGCACCCCTGTCTGTGAGTGGAATTGTACCTGCTACATCATACACTGTTGTCATTTTAGAACTAATACCTAGAACTTACATCAATCAAACATGATGGAGAAAAAGTATTGTGTGTCATGTTTGAAATATCGCATGACCATATTGTCGGTATTCATACACATATTTCCCTTTAGCATTTCAGCATGATGTGCCTAGGAAGCCTGTTTGGGAAAATATTATATAGCTTAACCTGTCAAGAGCTTGTTTGGTTAATACTGTTCACCCTCAAATCATTTTCATATTAGGTTATATAATAATCTTCTACCATTTCCCCTTCCTCTCGGCCCTTCTCCAGCCCTGCTACAGCCTCTGTGAAGACCACCTCGCCTTTCTCCCAGACCCCCTCTGCTACATCCTCTGTGAAGACAGCCACTCTGCTGTTTCTAATGGGCACCGCCAGCTCTTCTAGAGCTTCTGAGTGCTCTCCTCTGATAGAGCCTCTAAGTGCTCTCCTCTGATAGAGCCTCTAAGTGCTCTCCTCTGATAGAGCCTCTAAGTGCTCTCCTCTGATAGAGCCTCTAAGTGCTCTCCTCTGATAGAGCCTCTAAGTGCTCTCCTCTGATAGAGCCTCTAAGTGCTCTCCTCTGATAGAGCCTCTAAGTGCTCTCCTCTGATAGAGCCTCTAAGTGCTCTCCTCTGATAGAGCCTCTAAGTGCTCTCCTCTGATAGAGCCTCTAAGAGGAACCTCAGTACATAACACGCTGTCATTTCTTAACTAATATTGTTTTTAAAACTGTGTCAGTGTTTTGATTTTATTAAGATATTGTGAGTAATCATATTAATCTATTTTTGGCTTGTTTTGCATTCAGTTGTCTTTGTCATTCTCAGGAGAGCTGATTGGTGTGTGGACAACCTGCTCAGACAGACTGGGAAGGTCATACATGACATGGACCTGACTCAGAAGAGACTGATATTCAGGACTATTCAATGGACCCCAGAGGCTAGTCTTTTGGATGGCTTCACTAACACCACCACTGCTGACTTCTCTGCTGCCAGGCCCACCCAAACTGCTCCCACTACAGTCCAACCTGCTTCCTCCAGTGTCAAGTCTGCTGCCACCAATACCTGGCCTGCTTCACCCACAGCCCAGTCTGCTGCCAGCCAAGTCCTCCCATGCAAAAAAACTTGAGTGACAACGCGTCACTAGTTTCCATATAGACCCTGCTGGAAGTTTCCTTATAGACCCTGCTATACTCCAGCCCTTTTTATCTTTCTAAAATTAGGGTCATCCAGTAAATCAGACTGAGCATTAACCCACGGTTGTTCTCGTGTGTCACAAACCACTAGCTTCCTTCCCACTGGGCACACCTGGGTAGAATCTATTTGGTTCCCACGTCAATCCAATGAAACTACGTTGAACTACTACGTTGAACTACTACGTTGAACTACTACGTTGGTTCAACGTAGTTTCATTGAAATGACGTGGGAACCAAATTGAATTGACATCTGTGCCCAGTGGAATGTGATGAATTTATAATTATATCAGGTAATATGCAGTCCACAAGAAACTGCAACAGATAACTGAATATTTAAGATACTAATTGCAAGATACTAATTGTATAGTACTCGAACTGGGGACCTTAGGGTCCACTCTTCCCCTTCCTCTCCTCTCCCCTCCCCTTAACTTATTATTGTTCCCCAGCTTTGGCGCTTGCTTTGATTCCCGGGACCACCCGTATGTAAGAATGTACGCACGCATGACTGTAAGTCGTTTAGGATAAAAGCGTCTGCTAAATGGCATATATTATGTTATTATTATATGAATTCGTTTTTCCTGACCATGTGCAAAGCTGAGACTGACCCTAGGGACCTATAGGAAGTGATGTCAAGGGGGTGTAGTTCCTTTTTCTGCAGGTGTGTGTTGATCATTCAGGCTGCATTTTAATAGCTAAGCAGACGAGTTTCATGCCACTTCATTCCTTTGCTGGAATAGGCCCTTAGGGTAAACACACACTATACAGGGACCCATGAATACACACACACACCCTCTCCAAGACAATCCCCACCCTTCATTTGTCCCTACATTGACTCTTTAGCTATTTGTTTGACCCACGGTGCATATACATATACAACCTGCTGGCTGCATCCATGTATTGTGTGAAATCCTGTATTAAGACTACACTACAGTAGGGTCTGGCTGCCATCATCTGGATCACAAGTTCACATACTGAGGGTATGTAGGCTACATTTCCCCACATACTACTCAAAAGGTTGTATTCAGCCCACAGTATACATCTAGAGTATGGCATATTTGGTGTGTGTTATCATACTTTATTTTTTTCACCATCATACTTTCCCTTGAAGTGCAGGTGCGTTACGTCTCCAAATGCCACCTGTCCCTCCACATCCGGTGGGCTACATCTTAGTCCATAATTGAACTGATTTGGTCAATATTGTCGCCCACAACTCAGGTCCTGATTGGCACAAAAGGTACAAGGGGCGCGGCGTTGAAGTGCGAGTAGGCGTGGTAAAACTATCCAAACAGTCCTGGGCAATGAAACCGAGTGCTCGAGGACTGGCGCTCTGAATGAGGTGGGCGTTCTGTAGCGGGACGAGAGGGGTCTCCTGAGTTATTTCGGCTCCAGCGCAGTGAGATGTGTAGCGCAACACAGTGATACCTGCTAATATCATTGGATACAAATTTGGAAAACAAGTGCTTTAGTTTGGAATAAAACGTCTTTGTGGTTATCCAAGTGATCGGACAAAGGCAAGCGTAACGAGTTTCCCAAACTTTGGATAGAGAGGAGTGTAAACCTGTTTTCTACCTCTACATTAGGACCCCGAGAGCGGCTGCATAAAGAGTGGATTCTGTTTTTATTGGATTTTAATCTGGACTTCAAATTAAACACATTATTTTCCTAAAATGTATTCAAACATTTTTGCTTCCAACTGTTTTTTATTGAATATAGAGCCGCTGTGACCGAGGCACGGGTGACTTCACCTGTCATGCGGGATACAAACTAGGAATAGGAAATCGTTTCCGGATTAAGCCTGCGGTTACAGTTGTTACATTTATTGGCGCGTGACTTAACTGCAAGTAAAGAGGAAATTCATTTTAAACTCATGTAATTGTAAAGCTTGGTGAATGATTTACAATTCGACCTCTTTAGACACTCGACTTGGTGCTTTAGTCCATCTTTCGAAATCCTCACACATGTTTAATTGATTCGTTGGATTAAACAACAGTGAACGTTTATTTAGATTTTTTCCCGGACCTTAACTGCATTTATAATCACCATGGTTCATTCGAAAGGTGCTCGTGCTGTTGGAACAGAAACTTGTGGTCTGGAATGAAACTTGTCGGTGATTTATAGAACAGAGGACTCTGGGCATGCTGCTGGAGCAATTACTCTCTCCTGGGATTTCATATTTCCGAGATGCAGTCATAAATTAAAAGAAGGACTGAGCTGAGAAAATACTCAAATCCACAGCACACAGTGCAATTTTTCTACCTATATTTCTTTCTGGAAATATCCCACTTTCCAATGGCGACCACAGTAAAAACCCCGCTATGCGGTGTCGTCCGTTGGTTGCTCGCGCTGCTCCTCTCCCAGCTGCCCCGGCTCGCGCAAACTGCCTCCAAGGATATAGTGTGTGAGCCCATCACGGTGCCCATGTGTAAGGGCATCGGATACAACCTCACCTACATGCCCAACCAGTTCAACCACGACACCCAGGAGGAGGTGGGGCTGGAGGTCCATCAGTTCTGGCCCTTGGTCCGCATCCACTGCTCCCCAGATCTGCTCTTCTTCCTGTGTTCCATGTACACCCCTATCTGTCTGCAGGACTACAAGAAGCCCCTGCCCCCCTGCCGCTCTGTATGTGAGCGGGCCAAGCGAGGCTGCTCACCCCTCATGATCCAGTATGGTTTTGAGTGGCCAGAGAGGATGAGCTGTGAGCAGCTGCCTCAGCTGGGAGACGAGACTCTGTGTATGGAACAGAACAGTAGCGAGACCACCACCCTTTCCCCTCCCTTGCCCAAACCCACCCCCAAAGGCACCCGCCGCAGGCAGCCCGCCCCCAAACCCCCCGCCCCCCAGGAGTGTGACCGGGACTGCCGCTGTCGGGACCCTCTGGTGCCTATCAAGAAAGACGCCCACCCCTTATACAACCGGGTCCACACTGGCCCTGTGGATAACTGTGCCCAGCCCTGCCACCACCCTTACTTCTCCCAGGACGAACGCACCTTCACCACCTTCTGGATCGGCCTGTGGTCCGTCCTGTGCTTCGTCTCCACCCTGACCACCGTTGCCACCTTCCTCATCGACATGGAGCGCTTCCAGTACCCTGAGAGACCCATCATCTTCCTGGCTGCCTGCTACCTTTTTGTCTCCCTGGGCTATATTATAAGACTAGTGGCGGGTCACGAGAGGGTGGCGTGCACTGGGAGCGGAGACCAGCAGCACATCCTGTATGACACCACTGGCCCACCCCTGTGTACCCTGGTCTTCCTGCTCATCTACTTCTTCAGCATGGCCAGCTCCATCTGGTGGGTGGTGCTCTCCCTCACCTGGTTCCTGGCCGCGGGCATGAAGTGGGGCAACGAGGCGATCGCTGGTTACTCCCAGTACTTCCACCTGGCTGCCTGGCTGATCCCCAGCGTCAAGTCCATCGTCGTCCTCGCTCTGAGCTCTGTGGACGGAGACCCAGTGGTGGGGATCTGCTACGTGGGGAACCAGAGTCTGGAGAGCCTGCGGGGATTTGTGTTAGCTCCCCTGGTGGTCTACCTCTTCACCGGCTCCCTGTTCCTCCTAGCGGGCTTTGTGTCTCTGTTCCGCATCCGCAGCATCATCAAACAGGGAGGGACCAAGACAGACAAACTGGAGAAGCTGATGATCAGGATCGGATTGTTCACGGTGCTTTACACGGTTCCTGCTACTATAGTAGTAGCCTGCCTGGTGTACGAGCAGCACTACAGGCCTGGTTGGGACCGGGCTCTATCCTGCTCCTGTCAGGCTGAGAGACAGAGGCTGGGCCTGGGGCCCGACTACGCCGTCTTCATGTTGAAATACTTCATGTGTCTGGTGGTGGGGATTACGTCCGGTGTGTGGATCTGGTCCGGAAAGACCCTGGAGTCGTGGAGGAGGTTCACCGCTCGCTGCTGCCTCTGCTGGGCCTCCAAGCCCACCGCACCCCCCTCCATGTACAGCGAGGCCAGTACGGCCCTCACAGGACACCCCAGTGCGGCCCTGCCACCAGGGTCCTACCACAAACCTGCCCTGCCCTCACACGTGTGAACGGGACCCTAGAGGGTAGAGGAGCCACGAATGCACATGTCCAGTGATAGCCCCCTGTCCTATGTTGACTGTGAACGTGCCTCACCTGGAAATTGGACAAGATGGTGACTGTGATAAAAACACCATACAGCTCTCTGGAAGGAAAAGGGACAGAGGACAAGGAGATAACCAAGTAATTCCACAGGTTGTAAATAGAACATTTATTGACCAACCAGCCTCACTAGCTCTTCTTCTTGGAACACGAAGAACAGACACAAATGTGTTTTAACAGGAAAGAAATGGAACGTTTGTATCATATGAACTCTGTGGTACTTCTGATGCGCCTTACTGCTTTGGTAAAGTACCACTACTTCAAAAGAGCCACTAGAACATTCTCTGAGAGGGGGAAAATGGAGATGTGTTTTTATGTGTATAAACCAGTACTCCTGTCAATCTATCTGAACCATTAGAGATTACTCACTATTTATTCCTGTATACAGTACCAGTCAAAAGTTTGGACACACCTACTCATTCAAGGTTTTTACATTTTTTGAAGCTATTTTCTACATTGTAGAATAATAGTGATGACATCAGAACTATGAAATAACACATATGGAATCATGTAGTAAACAAAAAAGTGTTAAACAACTCAAAATATATTTTAGATTTTAGATTCTTCAAAGTAACCACCCTTTGACTTAATGACAGCTTTGCACACTCTTGGCATTCTCTCAATCGGCTTCACCTGGAATGCTTTTCCAACAGTCTTGAAGGAGTTCCCACATATGCTGAGCTCTTGTTGGCTGCTTTTCCTTCAATGTTTGGTCCAACTCATCCCAAACCATCTCAATTGGGTTGAGGTTGGGTGATTGTGGAGGCCAGGTCATCTGATGCAAAACTCCATCACTCTCCTTCTTGGTCAAATAGCCCTTACACAGCCTGGAGGTGTGTTGGGTCATTGTCCTGTTGAAAAACAAACAATAGTCCCACTAAGTGCAAACCAGATGGGATGGCGTATCGCTGCAGAATGCTGTGGTAGCCATGCTTGTTAAGTGTGCCTTGAATTCTAAATAAATCACAGACAGTGTCACCAGCAAAGCACTCCCACACCATCACACCTCCTCCCCCATGCTTCACGGTGGGAACCACACATGTGGAGATCATCCGTTCACCTACTCGTCTCACAAAGACACGGCGGTTGGAACCAAATATCTCAAATTTGGACTCATCAGACCAAAGGACAGATTTCCACCGGTCTAATGTCCATTGCTCGTGTTTCTTGGCCCAAGCAAGTCTCTTTTTATTGGTGTCCTTTAGTAGTGGTTTCTTTGCAGGAATTCGACCATGAAGGCCTGATTCACGCAGTCTTATCTGAACAGTTGATTTTGAGATGTGTCTGTTACTTGAACTCTGTGAAGCATTTATTTGGGCTGCAATTTCTGAGGCTGGTAACTCTAATGAACATATCCTCTGCAGCAGAGGTAACTCTGGGTCTTCCTTTCTTGTGACGGTCCTCATGAGAGCAAGTTTCATTATAGTGCTTGATGGTTTTTGCGACTGCACTTGAAGAAACTTTCAAAGTTCTTGAAATTTCCCGGATTGACTGACCTTCATGTCTTAAAGTAATGATGGACTGTCATTTCTCTTTGCTTATTTTAGCTGTTCTTGCCATAATATGGACTTGGTCTTTTACCAAATAGGGCTATCTTCTGTATACCACCCCTACCTTGTCACAACACAACTGATTGGCTCAAATGCATTAAGAAGGAAAGAAATTCTACAAATGAACTTTTCACAAGGCACACCTGTTGATTGAAATGGTGACTACCTCATGAAGCTGGTTGAGAGAATGCCAAGAGTGTGCAAAGCTGTCATCAAGGCAAAGGGTGCCTACTTTGAAGAATCTCAAATATATTTTGCTTTGTTTAACACTTTTTTGGTTACTACATGATTCCATATGTGTTATTTCATAGTTTTGATGTCTCCACTTTTAATTTACAATGTATAAAATAGTAAAAACAAAGAAAAACCCTTGAATGAGTAGGTGTGTCCAAACTTTTGACTGGTACTGTGTATGATGCTCTATAAAAGATTATGGATTGAGCTGGCCCAGAATGCCCCAATTATCCAGGGTATTATTCATTGTGGACACTGAGTCCGTAATGGGTGAAAACAAAACTCGAGGAACACTGATGAAAATATTTTTTTTTTATTTTCAGCATGATCCCGTGATTTAAATCACAATATTCTGTATGAATCAAGTACATATGTGGTATGGATGTGTTTGTATGCTGCTCGAGTTGAATCAATCAGTATGTACCAATGCACAAAATCTTTGCCATATTCTGCCTGGTAAATCCAGCTGGTTGACTGGCCGGTCTGTGAACAACCTAGCCGGTCAGTACAATAGTAGGATGAGGACCTCTAGCCCAACTGTTGACCAGTTGCTGGACTGGAGTTATGGTAAAACAGCCTCCCAAGAGGTAATCCGAGTATGGATGTGGAGCAATGTACCAGTAAACAACAGTTATGAAGTCTATACTTTTCTCAAACAGTGTATTATTTTATTTTAGAAATCAATGTCAAAGGTAACCTCTAAAAAACCACAAGCCCCATAATAGCCATTGCAGTAAATGTAGTGCTTTGGAATAGCCTTGATACTGAACATGTTGTAAAGTGGTTTGGAGAGACTACTGTCTGTCAGATCAGTCTCCCAGGCCAGAAGAGAGTAGTCTCAAAGTGCACCTGGCTTTTGCTCAGTGAGTCCTTTGCCATTGTGTTACTGCCCCTAGTGGTACACACAGGAACTGTTCACACCAACCCAATGGTGAACTTATGTATCTCTTAGGGCTCTGTATACATTTTCAATGACCGTGTCAGTACTTATCTTGTGAGTTTTACAAGTCAGAGGTTTACAAAAAATGGCAAAACATTTCTGTTCAATGGTATCCTGCAGACATCAAAAACTGTCTTCTCACACTTGATATACTAATCATCTATAGGAACTGTGGTGGAGAGCCAGAGTATGGTTGAACCAAAACTCTGGGTGAACCAAAACCTTGTCAAGTAGCCGTTTTACTCTGCTGTGCTTGTCCAAGTTGTCGTGTGCCTCGTTGTTTTTCTAACTAGACTAATGTGTAAATGGTCCAGTGTCTGTTTCATTTATTAGCCTGTTTCCTCTGTGTGTGTTCTACCCCATCATTTGTACATCTGCTTTGGCATCCTTCCATAGGAGTCTGGACTGCATCGTTGTGTGTACTTAATTCTCCAAGAATGAAATGTCAGATTTCTTTAAATAGATATTTATGAAAATGCATTCTTTCACTCGTTTCATTTGTCTCTGACTGATAGAGAATTAAACTGTGGACCAATCTGTTTCTGAGTATGTGTCATTTGATGTGTAAAGTAAAATGTACATTTTTACAATGCGCTGTGCCACTCTTGCATAGTCTCATCTCCACTCCAATGAAAGCCACACGGATGTTTCATGATTAGTGTTTATTTAAAATACTCCATCTGCAAATTATTTTTCCATTTAAAAACAGAAAAATGTCACAGCTAGCAGCCTACATAGTAAGCAATTTTTTTTTTTTTAAATAAACAGGAAAGGAGTCTTTTCTTTTCTCTCTGTAGTGAATAAGTTATTTTGCACAGGGGTCTGGGACCAGCCAGTCAGGGGAGGGGGCATGAGGGGCTGCCAACGACAAATCCCTGAGAGGTACGAGTTGGTATGGGGTTTGTGGCGAGTCATGGTTAGGTATCCTGGAGTGTTTGTTGGTTAGGCCGTAGAGGTCAGATATTGTGTCGCTGTCCAGTGAGCACAACATTGGTGTATGGCTGTCCAATAAGAGAACAGCATTCGAGTGACATTTGTCCAATGAGAGAACAGCACTGTAGTATGGCTGGCCTATGAGAGTACAGCATTGGAGCAGCGGATGCCCACCAGGTTGTCAGCGCTAAAGGACCTCCTCATGGCTGCTCGGCTCCGGTCCTTATACTTGTCCTCACACAGTCTGGAGATGGCCTGAACACACACACACACACACACACACACACACACACACACACACACACACACACACACACACACACACACAGGGATGAGTGACTAGTCACTGTGGCTTCAAACCTAATGGACTGGTTAAATTCCCTTTCTACAACTCTTGTGTCCCTCTCTGCTACCATCTTTTCTGTGACGCATTCTCAAACTTCTACTGATACCTGTAAGCTCCATCATAGCCCTCTCCCACCCACCACCCTTTAACTACCCCTCATTGCCGTACCTCCAGTTTCTGTGCCCTCTCGTTGCCGAGTGTCTCCAGTGGGAAGCGGAGGTTGTTGTCGTCAGCCAGAGAGCGCAGGTCGAAGTAGTACTTGGCATAAACACTAGCCGGGACGTTGATGTTGAACTGCAGCAGCTCCAGGAATTGGCGTTCCATCTCGTTCCTGAAAGGGGAGAGCGAGGGAAACATGGTTAATATACACATTCCTAGTAAAAGTTGCTCTTAGGCACAGCTATAGGATCAACCTCCCCAAATTAAATAATAACCCTGACAATCAGTGGGGGAGAAATGCCAAATGGACTTTAGATCAGTGATAGGGGTAGCTTCATCCACAGGCAAGCCCTCAGGGCATCAATCTAATCCATAGCAAACTCCACTTGTCTTTCCCTGGAGCAGCAAGGAGAACGGTACATGAGGGCTATTCATTCTAACTGTCCTGCAGTGAAGACCATACTGGCTTTCTGACAGAGCGGCTTGCTTCAGGTATATCATGTCTCTCCCTGTACAGATCCCCCTCATCATCCTCATCTTCACGACAATGAATAAGAGCGGCATGCCGGTCACCATGGAGACAGCATCCAGGATGCTTTGTGGGAAAGGAGACATGAGAGGGCCAGGGTGGCTGAAGGTTGGTGTGTGTGTGTGTGTGTGTGTGTGTGTGTGTGTGTGTGTGTGTGTGTGTGTGTGTGTGGTCTCCCAGGGAAACTAATGGAGCGGGCGAGGGCTGGGGCCATTATGTAGTAGCGGTGAGAGCCACTCCAGACCCTCCCTCCCCTTTCCTACCCCCGCCAGTCCTCGGCCCAGCTCACAAAGAGCACTTCAATGGAGGAGATGAAACTAGACCGCGAGAAGAGAGGGACAGCACACACACAGAAAAACATGTACACACGTGTACTGTTAAACAAATGAGACATACAACACACTCCAAAACCTACTAGAATGATGGCCAGTAGTGTAGTGAGGAGCAGCCTACTGATTGCTTTGAGATTGCCTTCTGAACACAACCTCACTCAGCCTCCGTGCCTCTCTCCCTCTGTAGTCTCCTCTCAGTTTGATCCTAACACAGGGGCCCACATCACACAGCCCTGATCAGAGCTAGAGACAAGACTACTGTACCAGTCTACAGACCACTGCCCAATGACTGATCATCAGACCAGGAAGGCGGTCTACGTCTGTCCTCCACCTGGACATGACTCAAAAGAATGACTGCCAATGAGCCTCTTCCTTCAATGTGAAAAGATGACATCTGAACCAGCACAGTACGGTTCAGGTTGGCACAATAGTGAAAAAAGGGTATATTGTGTGTAATGACTCTATATAAAAGTGACAACTGTGGCAGACGTACATGTCCTCCACGGTGATGTCTTTGAGGATCTGGCAGTAATCTACGTTCCAGACAGCCTGGTCATCCCACACCTTGGAGGCCAGCAGGATGGCCCCCAGTACAATGCGCTTCCAGTTACATGGACAGATGTCTATCTCAGCGTAGGTCAGCAGACGCTCCAGGTACACCTGGTGAGGTAGATAAACCTGCGGTGGCTATTTCACTTCAGAAATGTGATTGGCACAACAAAGAAAATAAGTAAGCGCAATCAGTGGGTAACAGCATGTTATTGATTTATTTGAACCAATCACACTGTAATAAACAAATGCAGGTCTACTCTGTTCATTGAGATGAGGCTCTGTTCACTTGACTTGCTGTGCTTTATCAATGGTTTCTAATACTTTGCTGCCCTCTGGTGGTACATTAGTGCAGATGCAGGTTAATACAAAATCAAATCAAACTTTGTCACATGCACCGAATACAAGAAGTGTAGATCTTACCGTGAAATGCTTACAAGTCTTTAACCAACAGTGCAGTTCAAGAAGAGTTAATAAAATATTTACCAAGTAGACTAAAGTAAAAAATAAAAAGTAACAATAACAAGTCAATGTGTGGGGGTACAGGTTAGAGGTAATTTGTACATGCAGGTAGGGGTGAAGTGACTATGCATAGATAATAAACAGCAAGTAGCAGCAGTGTACAAAACAAATGGGGGGGGGGGGTCAATGTAATAGTCCGGTGACCATTTGATTAATTGTTCAGCAGTCTTATGGCTTGGGGGTAGAAGCTGTTAAGGAGCCTTTTGGTCCTAGACTTGGCGCTCCGGTACCGCTTGCTGTGCGGTAGCAAAGAAAACAGTCTATGACTTGGGTGACTGGTCTGACAATTTTATGGGCTTTCCTCTGACACCGCCTATTATATTAGGTCCTGGATGGCAGGAAGCTTGGCCCCATTGATGTACTGGGCCATACGCACTACCCTCTAGCGTCTTATGGTCAGATGCTGAGTAATTGCCATACCAGGCTGTAATGCAACCGGTCAGGATGCTCTCGATGGTGCAGCTGTAGAACCTTTGAGGATCTGGGGACCCATGCCAAATCTTTTCAGTCTCCTGAGGGGGAAAAGATTTGGTCGTGCCCTCTTCACAACTGTCTTGGTGTGTTTGGATCATGATAGATCGTTGGTGATGTGGACACCAAGGAACTTGAAACTCTCAACCCGTTCCACTACAGCCCCGTTGATGTTAATGGGGGCATGCTTGGCCCACCTTTTCCTGTAGTCCACAATCAGCTCCTTTGTCTTGCTCACATTGAGGGAGAGGTTGTTGTCCTGGCACCACACTGCCAGTTCTCTGACCTCCTCCCAATAGGCGGTCTCATCGTTGTCGATGACCACTGTTGTGTCGTCAGCAAACTTAATAACGGTGTTGGAGTCGTGTTTGGCCATGCAGTCGTGAGTGAACAGGGAGTACAGGAGTGGACTAAGTACACACCCCTGAGGGGCCCCAGTGTTGAGGATCAGCGTAGCAGATGTGTTGTTGCCTACCCTTACTACCTGGGGGCAACCAGTCAGAAAGTCCAGGATCCAGTTGCCGAGGGAGGTGTTTAGTCCCAGGGTCCTTAGCTTAGTGATGAGCTTCATGAGCACTATGGTGTTGAACGCTGAGATATAGTTAACAAACAGCATTCTCACATAGGTGTTCCTTTTGTCCAGGTGGGAAAGGGCAGTGTGAAGTGCGATTGAGATTGCGTCATCTGTGGATCTGTTGGGGCGGTATGCGAATTGGAGTGGGTCTAGGGTATCCGGGAGGATGCTGTTGATGTGAGCCATGACCAGCCTTTCAAAGCACTTCATGAGTACCGACGTGAGTGCTACGTGGTGGTAATCATTTAGGAAGGTTACCTTCGCTTTCTTGGACAACAATAACTAGCGGAATACATCTACAGCACAGGAGGTTGGTGGAACCTTATTTGGGGATGGGCTTGTGTTAATGGCTGGAGCGGAATGGTATCAAATACAGCAAACACACGCGCCGTTCCAGCCACTAATATGAGCCATCCTCCCCTCAGCAAACTCCACTGATCTATTGTATCCTTTCATATATGTGTTGATTAATCATGTATTCGCTGCTGATACGTGGGTGTATAATGTGTTTTGATTGTGTTGTTGCTGACTGGACTCACCAAGGTGACGATGGCACACTCTGCAGTGAGCTGTGCAGCGCTGAACAGAGTTCTGACAAAGCGGTAGATGAGTTTGTGCTCGGGGTCCGTACGAGAGTAGTCACCAGGAACCTGCTCTCTCTTCAGGGAGAAGACCGTGTTAGACACAGATACAATATACACCAGTGGAGGCTGCTGAGGGGAGGACGGCTCATAATAATGTCTAGAAAAGGAGCGAATGGAATGGTATCAAACCATGTGTTTAATGCATTTGATACCATTCCACTCATTACCACGAGCCCGTCCTCCCCAAATAAGGTGCCACCAACCTCACATGATACACCAGCCCAGATTCAACACATTCAGTCTTAAATGGCGTATAGACTACTCTCAACAAGATACAGTTGAAGTCGGAAGTTTACATACACCTTAGCCAAATACATTTAAACTCAGTTTCACAATTTCTGACAATTAATCCTAGTAAAAATTCCCTGTCTTAGGTCAGTTAGGATCACCACTTTATTTTAAGAATGTGAAATGTCAGAATATTAGTAGAGAGAATGATTTATTTCATCACATTCCCAGTGAGTCAGAAGATTACATACCAAATACTAATTGATTGTATCATTGCCTATAAATTGTTTAACGTTTCAGGTAGCCTTCCACAAGCTTCCTACAATAAGTTGGGTGAATTTTGGCCCATCCCTCCTCACAGAGCTGGTGTAACTGAGTCAGGTTTGTAGGCCTCCTTGATCACACACACTTTTTCAGTTCTGCCCACAAATGTTCTATAGGATTGAGGTCAGGGCTTGTGATGGCCACTCCAATACCTTGACTTTGTTGTCCTTAAGCCATTTTGCCACAACTTTGGAAGTATTCTTGGGGTCCTTGTCCATTTGGAAGACCCATTTGCAACCAAGCTTTAACTTCCTGACTGATTTCTTGAGATGTAGCTTCAATATAGCCACATCATTTTCCTCCCTCATGAAGCCATCTATTTTGTTTAGTGGACCAGTCCCTCCTGCAGCAAAGCACCCCACAACATGATGCTGCCACCCCCATGCTTCACAGTTGGGATGGTGTACTTTGTCCCCATGTGCAGTTGCAAACCGTAGTCTGGGTTTTTAATGGCGGTTTTGGAGCAGTGGCTTCTTGCTTGCTGAGTGGCCTTTCAGGTTATGTCGATATAGGACTCGTTTTACTGTGGATACTGTGGTACCCGTTTCCTCCAGAATCTTCACAAGGTCCTTTGCTGTTGTTCTGGGATTGATTTGCACTTTTCGCACCAAAGTACGTTCATCTCTAGGAGACAGAACGCGTCTCCTTCCTGAGCGGTATGATGGCTGCGTGGTCCCATGGTGTTTATACTTGCATACTATTGTTTGTACATGTTTTTTTTCTGAGGTCTTGGCTGATTTCTTTTGATTTTTCCATGATGTCAGGCAAAGAGGCACTGAGTTTGAAGGTAGGCCTTGAAATACATCCACAGGTACACCTCCAATTGACTCAAATGATGTCAATTAGCCTATCAGAAGCTTCTAAAGCCATGACATCATTTTCGGGAATTTTCCAAGCTTTTTAAAGGCACAGTCAACTTTGTGTATGTAAACTTCTGACCCACTGGAATTGTGATACAGTGAATTATAAGTGAAATAATCTGTCTGTAAACATTTGTTGGGAAAATTACTTGTGTCATGCACAAATGAGATGTCCTAACCAACTTGCCAAAACTATAGTTTGTTAACAAGAAATTTGTGGAGTGGTTGAAAAACAAGTTTTAATGACTACAACCTCTGTGTATGTAAACTTCCGACTTCAACTGTAAATAAAATATTTAAGTAATTTCTAAATTTAGGTGAACTATCAAACCTAATGGGTTTATGTTGAGTTTTCTACTAGCTAAACTAAATATTATTCAATCCTCCTGCAGTGGTGTGTTTTATGCTGAAGTTGGAACTAGAGGTGCACTGGGCTGGGCTATGGCATAAAGTTACAGTGTAAGGTCTAGAAGGGTGTGGGCAGACTGGCTGATGCCAGATATTGATGTAGACAAGGGCAGACACACCAGTACAGACAACAGTAGATCCACTGCAGATCCCTGTTTGGATGTAAACCTATATTAGAAGCTATTCTTTGGAATACATAAGATTCTGCAAACCCAGAGTGGATTATGGCAAAACTGGAACTGCCCACTCACCGATAAGGGGTGCATCTTCTCATCAAAAATGTCCAGTGACCTGTCAGAGTCCCTGAGACAGAGAGAACACCACTCTTTCACAAACCCCAATACACAGACATTTTGCCAGGCCCAGAGACCACCAACAGATCCATAATACCTACTACCTATGTATACTCAAAATGAACAAGTCAAGACACTGCCACTCACCTGTTTTTAATGTGGTAGTATATCGCTAGTGTAACACTGGAAGAGGAGAAAGATAATTCATTAGGACCTGTGTTCAACTAGAAAAGGTACATGTCTTGTATGTGCATATGAAGGTAGCAGGAACCCACCATTTTATTGTGCTTTTCAAGTTGGGCTGGCTGACCGTGCTGTCATCTATAAAGATGGTGGAACAGGAACTGTACTTCTTAGAGAGAGGAGAGGTCTGCAAAAGGAAATGTGTGACATTCAGTGGAAGTTGTCTTGGAAGTCAGACAATGCTACACTGCTCAAAAAAATAAAGGGAACACTTAAACAACACAATGTAACTCCAAGTCAATCACACTTCTGTGAAATCAAACTGTCCACTTAGGAAGCAACACTGATTGACAATAAATTTCACATGCTGTTGTGCAAATGGAATAGACAAAAGGTGGAAATTATAGGCAATTAGCAAGACACCCCCAATAAAGGAGTGGTTCTGCAGGTGGTGACCACAGACCACTTCTCAGTTCCTATGCTTCCTGGCTGATGTTTTGGTCACTTTTGAATGCTGGCGGTGCTTTCACTCTAGTGGTAGCATGAGACGGAGTCTACAACCCACACAAGTGGCTCAGGTAGTGCAGCTCATCCAGGATGGCACATCAATGCGAGCTGTGGCAAGAAGGTTTACTGTGTCTGTCAGCGTAGTGTCCAGAGCATGGAGGCGCTACCAGGAGACAGGCCAGTACATCAGGAGACGTGGAGGAGGCCGTAGGAGGGCAACAACCCAGCAGCAGGACCGCTACCTCCGCCTTTGTGCAAGGAGGAGCACTGCCAGAGCCCTGCAAAATGACCTCCAGCAGGCCACAAATGTGCATGTCAGCATATGGTCTCACAAGGGTTCTGAGGATCTCATCTCGGTACCTAATGGCAGTCAGGCTACCTCTGGCGAGCACATGGAGGGCTGTGCGGCCCCACAAAGAAATGCCACCCCACACCATGACTGACCCACCGCCAAACCGGTCATGCTGGAGGATGTTGCAGGCAGCAGAACGTTCTCCACGGCGTCTCCAGACTCTGTCACGTCTGTCACATGTGCTCAGTGTGAACCTGCTTTCATCTGTGAAGAGCACAGGGCGCCAGTGACGAATTTGCCAATCTTGGTGTTCTCTGGCAAATGCCAAACGTCCTGCACGGTGTTGGGCTGTAAGCACAACCCCCACCTGTGGATGTCGGGCCCTCATACCACCCTCATGGAGTCTGTTTCTGACCGTTTGAGCAGACACATGCACATTTGTGGCCTGCTGGAGGTCATTTTGCAGGGCTCTGGCAGTGCTCCTCCTTGCACAAAGGCGGAGGTAGCGGTCCTGCTGCTGGGTTGTTGCCCTCCTACGGCCTCCTCCACGTCTCCTGATGTACTGGCCTGTCTCCTGGTAGCGCCTTCATGCTCTGGACACTACGCTGACAGACACAGCAAACCTTCTTGCCACAGCTCGCATTGATGTGCCATCCTGGATGAGCTGCACTACCTGAGCCACTTGTGTGGGTTGTAGACTCCGTCTCATGCTACCACTAGAGTGAAAGCACCGCCAGCATTCAAAAGTGACCAAAACATCAGCCAGGAAGCATAGGAACTGAGAAGTGGTCTGTGGTCACCACCTGCAGAACCACTCCTTTATTGGGGGTGTCTTGCTAATTGCCTATAATTTCCACCTTTTGTCTATTCCATTTGCACAACAGCATGTGAAATTTATTGTCAATCAGTGTTGCTTCCTAAGTGGACAGTTTGATTTCACAGAAGTGTGATTGACTTGGAGTTACATTGTGTTGTTTAAGTGTTCCCTTTATTTTTTTGAGCAGTGTATATTGAACCCTATCCCTTTGAGGTAATTGATGCTAACGCTAGCCTGTGGTGGCTATAGCCAAATAATGACGTCACCAATTGGTTGCAGTCACTCCTGACAAACTACTTCCAAGGTAAAAGGTTAGGTTTGAAATGTGGGTGAACTAGGCTATGTAATCTTGGGTCAGGGCAGTCACTATAATACAGATGTGTAGTTGAGGCAGGACAGTGGACACACTTAAAACATTCATACCAGGTCTCCTGTTTAATTGTGTTTGTCTTTTAGCTGACCGGACACCCCAGCCACTTACTACAGGGCTAGTCTGTTCTGTTCACCACAAGCACATAGGCTACATGAACACACACACAGTAGGGTATTTGACCAGGTCAAAAAGTCTAGGCAATTAGTTAGTTTCCACAGTGGAGATATTAAATAGAGGTCAGAGTAAACAAAGATTAAGAGGGGAGCCATAATGTCAGCCAACCCTCTGCTCAGACCCTATAAAAGCTGACCAATCATCAGGTATGATGTCAGATAGTTAAATTTGCATATGTATTAGTTTGGTGTTGTCCTCCAGAGTAGGGACACAATGTTTTGGTGTCTCATCTGCCAGAGCCACAGTGCATCCGATGACCCCAGGTGACAATGACATCATACAGCTAACTCTAGAGCATGTGATGAATACACACAGTAGCCACCCCCCACACACACAAAACCTTAATTATTGTTGGTTGACAAAAACCCAACCTAACCATGAAATACTTACATGACTAACATGGTTTATGTGATTGCTTTTCCTCTTGTCTTGCACTGGAAGGAAAAAGAAAATAGGCCATGTCAGACTCAGGCAAAACAGTCACATTGAAAGGGAAAGGATGAGGAACAGTCACATTGTGCTTATGAGAGAGCATAGAAGAGTCACTTACAGTAGCCTAAGTATCATCTCTTTACATAGCGTGCTAGAGCAGAGACATTGGTGGTGGAGAGGGCGAGTTACCACCGTACCAAGTAGCTAAAGTGCATAAAACGAGAGTTTGAGACGTGTGCCGTATGGACTCTCACGGCATCATGATCATGTCTCGTGTGATGATGTGATGCGAGCAGAGTAGATTACTTACACGCACAGTCTGTCTGGGACTTGCTGAGGAAGATGGTGCTGACTCGGGCATGGTTCGATGGGTGGGACTCCTGGGCCAGGTCTGGAACACACAAAGTCACCATGGACCAATAGAAAACAGTAGATAAAAGGGGGATAATGATACAGACTGTTATTGAAGAGACTGACTTGTTCCATGGTTAGTGATACAGAGAACAGCCTGTGTAAACTCTTAGTTCACCGGAGGCCGGTATGTTGACCAGAGGCCGGTATGTTGACCCGAGGCCGGTATGTTGACCCGAGGCCGGTATGTTGACCAGAGGCCGGTATGTTGACCCGAGGCCGGTATGTTGACCAGAGGCCGGTATGTTGACCCGAGGCCGGTATGTTGACCCGAGGCCGGTATGTTGACCCGAGGCCGGTATGTTGACCCGAGGCCGGTATGTTGACCAGAGGCCGGTATGTTGACCAGAGGCCGGTATGTTGACCAGAGGCCGGTATGTTGACCAGAGGCCGGTATGTTGGCCAGAGGCCGGTATGTTGGCCAGAGGCCGGTATGTTGACCAGAGGCCGGTATGTTGACCAGAGGCCGGTATGTTGGCCAGAGGCCGGTATGTTGACCCGAGGCCGGTATGTTGACCCGAGGCCGGTATGTTGACAGCAGCATCATCGCATACTAAACGATGAAGATCGATTTGATGACCTCATTTGAAACCACACCACATAATCGGTCCATTACACACAGGTTCAATGGTTAGGCTTAGCAATTAGACAACCTGAACCAACCGTAATGTATTAACAGCTGCCTCTCTGTCTGGGATTGTGAGCCCCTGGTGTGGAACGTGGCAGGCAGGGCCAGGGGGATATCAGATCAGGCGGCTTGGCAGAGCCAGCATACCCCCCCGTCCACTCAGGCTGTGGCCGGGGATGGTGGTATGGGACTGGCAGGGAAGGGGCAACAATGAGGCCTTTGTCTGGGGTCTCTGTGGAGAACACTGGGTCCTCTCTCCTTAAGCTCCACCCATACTGGCCAGCATGCTGAGAAACAGAAGGTGGAGCAGAGAGGAGGGGTGCCAGTCATGCCTGCCCATCTGCAGACATGCTACCGAACAGCGTGTGCGCTTTGCAGAGCATAGAGAAGCGTCATGGACAACTTGGACCAACAGGTAAAACCAGTGGTTTTCAACCTGTGGTCCAACCACTGTTGATCCGTGGGGTACTGGAGGTAGTTTTTTGGTAAAAAGCTATTTGATATTACAATAGGCCTTTAAATCTGTTACAGTCACTGATAAAATTGACTCTTAAATTTGACCACTAAAATATTTGTGATTTGGTGGTCCCCGGAACAGAAAATGTTGAGAACTGCCGAGGTAGACTTTTGCAACACGGTGCAACATACACACTTCTGCCACTACCGATCAGATAAATGGCACGCTGTCTGGGATTGTGAGCCCCTGGGCTCCCGAGTGGCGCAGCGGCCTAAGGCACTGCATCTCAATGCTAGAGGCATCACTACAGACCGTGGTTCGATTCCAGGCTGTATCACAACCGGCAGTGATCAGGAATCTCATTGTGCGCCGCCCTATTGGCCCAGCGTCGTCCGGGTTAGGGTTTGGCCGGGGTAGGCCGTCATTGTGAATAAGAATTTGTTCTTACCTGACTTACCTAGTTAAAAGGTTAAATAAAATACAACTCAGATTAGAGTACATCAGACACCATCATGTGATTACTGCATCCTAGATAAGATAGAGCCTCAGCTCCCCTACCCAGCCACACATCTCCTCCCTCCACCAGCATCTACCATTCACGCCCTGACCCCTACATGGACTGGAGTCTTCCTGCCGGGGAATCCCATGCCCGCTGAGCACTGTCTGTGCCCGTCATGGTATTTCTGTCCCGGCTCCACTGCTCCAGTTTAAGAGGTATGCCACTGCCATGTGATGCCAGGAATGGGATGTGGAGTTGGAGCCAGGCGGGCATACAGTATCTCTCAACAGTAAGGAGGGCAAGCCATGGTTAGCATGTTACCCACTAGCCTATACATACCCACTACTGCAGTAGTAGGCCTATGAGAATCTGCCCTGCCCCTGGACCTACTACAGCAGGTATAGGTCTTCCGAGTCATAACCAGTGGTCATACAAACTGGATACACAGATTACTTCATTCAGCCCCCTTCACTCGTATTCGTCCCATTTTGCCATGGCTCATGCTGTGTTCTTATACTATCCGAGTGACTCAAAATCAATGGGGGCCCCATGCCATGTTTGAATTTTAGTGTTGCGATTCAGTGATGTAAATGCGAAAGCACAACCGTCACTCACCGCTCTGTTTTTCCTCTATGTCACGGGCACTCAGAGGCTGCGTGACAGCGAAGCCTAGTCTGACTTGCCTGTTTGTTCTTACATGCTAAATAAAAACATATCTAGTATCCACTTTGCTAACGCTGCGATGGTTGTGATGGTGATGTAGTCTATTGTGCTAAAATGCGTCACTGGCGCTAGGCCGAAGAGTGGCTGTCTGAAGTCTCTGCACATGGTGATTACGCTCTAAAACTTCTCATTTCCTGGCTCTCACAAGACAACACTTTGGCATGAGTGGCCCTTATCAGGTGATCTACCCTCAGTTCAGTCTCCTACTCGTTATCATCCACCTACAGCTGGTCCTAGACCTGTGATGAAAAGCAGGAGGACTGTCTTCATAATAGTGCTGAGCAATTAGTGCTTTTTGAGGTCGGTTTGGTTATTAAAAAATAAAGATTTTCCGTTTCGATAATTGTTTTTAAACATGAAATGCACTATGCATTATGTCGGTTGAATGCTGTAAAACCACAATAAAACAATGAATAAAAGTCACATGACGGTAGTGACTGCCATACCCATGACACTTATTAACAATCAGTTATTCACAGTATTTAATAAAAATATTTCAGGTTGTGTATTTAACATGTTTTATTTGATAACTTGTATTTCATTCCAAATCATCTCTATAGAGCTGTTTCCTATGCTGTCTAACAAAACCACTATTGTAGTAGTTCAAAGTAAATAAGAATACTTTTGTAACGGTTGAATACCAATTATTAATCACTTAGATAATGTATTTTCAGGTAAAGATGCCTCATGAAAAAACTGCTCTCTTGATCGTGGATTCTTCTGTCTCCTATGTAGCAGGCGTAAAAGAAACAGACTGGACAAGTTTAGCAGTCAATGGACTATGGTCATTGTAGTTTATTATCAAGTTGTCTGCGGTAAACTATGTAGAAACTATGTTGGAAACTACAACTCCCTTCTACATCACACCGTTTGAGCTTGATCCGATTTATCTCTAGAGAAACTGCAGCACACATTGAGCTCACCCAACAACAAAAAAGAACATGGAATTCAAATAATTTAACCAAAGTCAGTTTAAAAATGAAAAATAACCAACATTTCAGTAACAAAACAACCAACTCAGCACTACTACATAAGGACACAAAGAGAGACTGACCATCTAACCCTGACCCAGGGTTAGCCTTACAACAGCTGGGTCCAACACACTAGGCTTAGTGCTAGTAGACAGGCAGACCCTCACTCTCTCTGAAGTCAAAAATAAACCAAGGGGGCTGGGGAAAAGTGCTCTCTCAAGGGAATGCCTCTGTTACAGTAGGGTGTTGCAGAGATCAGAGGCTATATCAATGATTCATTCATCCGTTTATGGCAAGGACTGCTAAAACAAAACATCCTTGTAACATTGCTGCAATTCTTTCATGGGGAGGATATCCCAAGCTGGAAGGCATGCAATGAAATCACATGGGAGTCATCCATAGACACAAGGGGTCTTATACTCACTGAGGATTAAAATAGTTATACTGTAGCTACATAACACTGCTTATCAGAGCATAGTGTACATAGTATTGGTTTAAAACAGATTTTCCACTTGTATATGATGTGTGTATGTGTGTGTGTGTCAGCTGTCCTGTGGTATAACATCAGGATGCCAGGGATATCTGGCAGATTTGGGGAATAGATTCTTGGGGGTCTGTGCCATATTACACCAACCAGCCAGCCTCACCATGCAAATGGCACCCTATGCCATAGTGCAGTACTTTTGACAAGGGCCCATAGGGCTCTGGTAGTGCACGAAATGTAGTCCTTTGTAGTGCAGTTGGTAGAGCATAGCACTTGTAATGCCAGGGTAGTGGGTTTGATTCCCAGAACCAACCATATGTAAAATGTATAAATGCATGACTACGTCATTTTGGATAAAAGCATCTGGTAAATGGCATACACTCACTAGCGTTTTAGGTACACCCACATTTTAGGTACACCCATTTAGTACCGGGTCAGACCCCCCCTTGCCTCCAGAACAGCCTGAATTATTTGGGGCATGGAAATGTTGCTAAATTGGTATCAAGGGACCTAACGTGTGCCAGGAAAACATTCCCCACACAATTACATCAACAGCCTGTACTGTTGAGACCAGGCAGGATAGGGCCATGTTGCAGCAGATGACCACACCGGGTTCCACTCCGATAATGCTGCTTACGCCAAATCATGACTGCCATCAGCATGATGCAACAGAAACTGGGATTCGTCAGACCAGGCAATGTTTTTCCACTCTTCAATTGTCCAGTTTTGGTGATCATGTGCCCACTGGAACCACTTCTTGTTTTTCCTCTGATTGAAGTGGAACCCGGTGTGGTCGTCTGCTGCAATAGCCCATCCTTGACAAGGACCGACAAGTTGTGTGTTACGAGATTTTGTTCCACACACCACTGTTGTACTGCGCTGTTATTTGCCTGGATCAAACACTCCTCCTTCCCAGGCAGCCTCACCACACCTAACTTTATGTGCATGTAATTCAATTGGCTACAGACCTGAGGGAGGTGTATGAGAAATGGTGTGCGCAAAAGACTAAATGTGTGTAAAACTAATCAGAATATTGTACCTTTAGTATCTCTACTGCAGCAACTACAGCAGCTAATCCCAACTGCGCGTGCTTGACACCTACCGTCAGGCTCCTCTCTGTCGCTAATGTGCTGCAGGTACGGGCCGGTGTCTTCCCTCACGTTCGCGCTTATTTGGTAGTCTTCCTGGCGGTCCGCCAGTTGCCTTGGTAACTTTGGGCTTCTCTCCGGGGACACGCAGCATGCTATCGTATTCCCCATTCCGCACGAGGAATAACTTCAATACTATTTTAGAATCAAGAGTAGTGCAAAATTCCTTCAAATCAAGTATGCCAGCTAGCTAGTTTCAGCTACCAACAAATACATACGCTTATCATTCAGCTACAAAAAACATTAAAAACTTTAAATATTAAATTATAAACCAAATTGCTGACAATAAATATCAATAAATTGCACTTCTGTCCATGGGGGTGTGCTTGCCTGTTCTCCTTCCGCACCATGCATTAATCAAGATTGCTGGCTGTGCAACAAAAATAAAAAGCGATGTTTCTTCGTGTATACTATATTAGCTACATTGAGCAAAAACAAGGTTGCTCGCTACTTAAAGACATAAATCATTTGTAACACCGAGGTCATCAAGAAGCTATTTAAACCTGAGCAATACAAGTGGCTGCCCATTCATCCATTGGCCATTCCTTTACAAGCAAAGTCAGCTAGCCAGCAAGCTAGCTATAGCAGCAACGGAACACTGTCTGTATGAGCGATTAGCTTGTCCCTTTAAACAATATAACTACTCCACGCATATGCAACTAGTTTCCAACCGTCGATTCCGAAGTAAATTAGATATCTCACGCCAGTCCCTTTTTTGATTACCAATCCCAGGATCAGACGCCAACTCTATCCCGAGGCTTGGTGTTCACGTAGCTGCCGTCTTGATAAAGAAATCAAAGCCGGAGCGGTTCAAATCATTTATCGAAGTCAATCTGGTCAAGTCTTCCCGAAGTTCATCTTCGACCCCACCCCCCTAACTTTCGGACTCAGGATCATCCGTTACCCCCTCCTCCCCACCGGACAGTTCTGCGTACCGCTCGCAGCCACTACGGCCATCTGTTCCGAACACCGCTACCTGGCATGCACAGTTGACAGAATTCCTTAAATTACTATTGGGCGTGTAATCAAAACGAGTGGAATTTCTCAATGGCCATTGGTTCAAAAACGTGTAAATTGAAATTAATTCGGGAAAATAAATACGTTCAGAGCATACATCTCATCCTTATTGCTCTTCAAAATATGAATAATTAAGAATGACCGTCTCCCATCGTTCAATGGGCGGATTCGATCATTCTGAGCCGCGGGACACCGGCCCATGGCCCGTGACGTAACCGGGCAATGGCGGTAAGGCATGAACGCCGTAATCTACGTCGCGTGGTCCTGTCGTCAACAAGGCACCATGGTGCATCGTCCAGAAACATACATATATTTTCCATAAAACATACACTCACCGAACAGTTTATTACTAAAACGAATGCAATCAACTTTCACCCTGTGCAAAACACGCCGACCCGACCGCCTGATTAATCGAATCCCCTCATTGTACATGTCCAATTTTTATTTTGATGTAACCTTTATTTAACTAGGCAAGTCAGTTAAGAACACATTCTTATTTACAATGACGGCCTACACCGACCAAACCTGGACGACGCTGGGTCAATGGTGCGCTGCCCTATGGGACTCCCAATCACGGCCGGTTGTGATACAACCTGGATTCGAACCAGGGTGTCTGTAGTGCCAGACAGCTGCGCCACTCGGGAGACAATCAAGTTGTTCCATATAACGACACCGCTTGTTTAATCGTCATTTGATTGGACAAAAAACAAGGAAAAGGCCATACCTCAATTATTCTTACAGAAGCAGCGCCTTTATATTGAGATAGCTCTTCATTCTGAACATTTTAAAATTCCAATTAGAAGACGCTCAGGTCAGAAATTATAACACATACTGCTTGCAGTTAGAGAGGTAGGAGGTGAACCAGTTTAGGGCAGTCCCACAGATGGCAGTGTGCTCTCTGAGGTGCTGCTGTGTTCTACTGCGTCAAAAGCAACACTGAGGTCCAGAAGAATCAAGATGGTGGGGGATCCTGTATCTGCAGCCATGAGCAGGTCATTAGCAGCCGCCTTCACCAGGGCTGTCTGTGCATGGGTCTGAAGCCAGACTGGAGAGCTTCGTAAAGCTGGTTAGCGCTGAGGTGTGAGGGAAGTTGAGTTGCCACCATCTTCTCCAGGAATTTAGATATAAATGGGAGGTTGGAAATAGGTCTGTAGTTTGAGAGGAGGTCTGGGTCAAGGGATGTTTTTTTGAGAAAAGCGGTGATGGCAGCAATTTTGAATAGTGAAGGCACCTGCCCGCTGTGGAGGGACTTGTTGAACAGATTTGTTAAAAACTGGATGAGAGCAGCTGAGCATGTTTTGAACAGTGATGTTGGAATAGGGTCGAGAGTGCCACTGGTAGTTTTCAATTTTTATATTAGTTTATATTAGCAAAGTCACTTAGAGGATGAGCAGATACGGGTGGTGGTGTAGGAGCCAGAGTGGGGTTAGATTTGGAGGATAGTATGTTCTCTCGGATGGTGTTGATTTTAGCCTTGAAGAACTCAGCAAATATATTGCATTGTTCGGTAGTTGCTGTGGGAGGGCCAGAGTCTGTAGGGTGGAGGAGGTGACTGATGGTGGAAAACAAGGTCCTAGGATTTCCTCGGTTGTTGTCTATCATGGCAGAGTAGAAGGTGGAGCGGGCTGCTTTAATGCTTTGAAATAGCAAGCCTGGTGGTCTTTATGGTTTGCTCTAGCTTGCGGCCATGGGTATTCATCAATGGTGTACTGTATATAAACCCTGGATTGCTGATGCTATATATTGGATATTGAGAGGCTTTGAAGCCACCGGTCAGCCATATTGGCACTCCCCAGTAGCAGCAGTTCTCCATAGGAATGAATGGAATTCTACAGTGTTTCAATTAAATGTTTCAAGGACGAAATTAAATGTATGGAAGTATTTTTGTTGTTATAGTGGGAACAGTAACATTTGTGCGCTACAATTTTTTTTTTTAAGGAAAATGTTTTATTTTTATGTTTATTTATATAATTATGTACGCATTAAGGTGTCTAATAGAATAAACGTGTCAAAAACAAATGTAGACATTAATAAGTGCATTTTTATAGCTTCCAAAATCTTTTTAACAATGGTAGAGGAGTAACAAGATTGCTGTGCGGTGGCTTCAATACAGCGCCCCCTGTCAGTCATCCAGGGTTTATACACATCATTGGCCTTCATGCAACTCAGCTCCTCTGTGAACCATGGGGATGACCATTGGAAGGATAGTTTACGTGTTTTTTCAGGGGCAAGGCTGTTTATGGTCCTTAGAGTGCTGTTATACAGGTCAACCATCACATCAGGGGTGGACTCATGACAGTCAGCTTGTAGGGCAGGGAAAACAGACTCCTGGAAGATGGGGGTGTCTAGGGACATGATGTTTCTGAATTGAATAGTGTGCTTTAATAGGCTCATTTTAATGGCTGGAATGGAATCAATGGAACAGACTCAAACATGTGGTTTCCGAGATGACGAACCAGCACAGGTGTAACCATACTGACTAACGAGGTGACACTAATTGGTGCGCCCCACGTGCTAACATCCAACCTCGAAATATAAAAACTAAAGCCAATTTCTTTGAAAAGTACCCCATAGGGAGTTTAACATTGTTATCGTCTTTCTGTTACTACTGGACTTTTTGCAAGAACTTTGCTGTGATTGTTGCGCTACTTACAGATTTGATCAGTGCGAACATCGTTTTCTGGCTTTTGAGAAGACAAAGACCCTTTCGGTGCTAGCTGCTCCGGATTTTCGTTGTCCATTTGCTTTGTACACCGATTCCAGCGACGTAGGCCCCTGCTCCTACGTCGCTGGAATCGGTGTACAAAGCAAATGGACAACGAAAATCCGGAGCAGCTAGCACCGAAAGGGTGGGCTATACTCGACCTTGTCTCAGGATGGTAAGTTGGTGGTAGAAGATATCCCTCTAGTGGTGTGGGGGCTGTGCTTTGCAGATTCTCACTGGCAAACTCACACGTGCGGTGCAATCTGTATCGAAAAGCGCAAACGTGCTCCAACAGATTTGTTTTGTGTTTAAGGTGTTGCCCTGCAACAACCTCTCTCTCAGCAAGCTCAAAGGACCTCTGACATGATGTCCAAACACAAGCTCATTCGGACTAAAACCAAGACATTCCTGAACAACCTCCTGGGCTGAAAACAGCGGGATCCATTCATCCCAGTCTTTCTCAAACTCAAAGCAGTAAGCTCTTAACATCGACTTCAAAGTCTGATAAAATCTCAAGAGCACCTTGAGACTCTGGGTGGTATGCACTAGAGGGGCAATGGGTAACACCCAATTGCTGTAGCAGTGACGGGAAGACCTTTGACATGAAATTCGAACCTTTGTTCGATTGCACTACCTGCGGAAGCTCAAACGCTGAAAATAATTTCACCAGGGCCTTAACAACACAGGGAGCTGTGATTTTTCTCAGTGGAATGGCCTCAGGGAAATGAGTGGCAGTGCACATGATGGTCAAGATAAAGTGGTTACCACTCTTTGCTTTGGGCAAAGGACCAACACAAACCACTAGAACCCTGCTGAAAGGTTTGTCCAAAGCAGGAATAGGCAGCAAAGGTGCAACAGGTTCAACTTGGTTCAGTTTACCCGTCCGCTAGCAAGCACAACAGGATTTATAGTAAGACACAGTATCCTGTTTCAGACCAGGCCAGAAGAATTTATGCAAGATACGGTCATACGTCTTGTTGACCCCAAGATGGCCTGCCATACTACCATTGTGAGCCAACCTCAGTATCTCTTGTCAAAGTGTAACTGTAACAAAAATTTGAGAAACAATGGGCCAATCGACATGCCCAGAAGTGGCGCGAGAATGCCATTTCCTTATTAGAACACCATCTCTGTCAAAGTAACCCCCACAAATTTAATCAAACTCCTCCTCTGGACGTATCTCAGCGAAAAGAGGGGAAAAGGAAACATCTTTACTTTGTTCAGCAATCAGCTGCTTCCTAGACATCAAGTCCTACAAACTCGCTCACCTTTGGGGTTTCTTTTTTTTGTTTATTACCCCTTTTTCTCCCCAATTCCGTGGTATCCAATTGGTAGTTACAGTCTTGTCCCATCGCTACAACTCCGATACGGACTCGGGTGAGGCGAAGGTCCAGAGCTGTGCGTCCTCCGAAACACAACCCAGCCAAGCCAAGCCGCTTCTTGACACAATGCCTGCTTAATCCTGAAGCCAGCCACACCAATGTGTCGGAGGAAACACCGCACACCTGGTGACCGTGTCAGCGTACACTGCGCCCTGCCTGCCACAGGAGTCACTAGTGTGCGATGGTACAAGAACATCCCTGCCTTGCCAAACCCGGATGACGCTGGGCCAATTGTGCGCCGCCCCATGGGTCTCCCATCACAGCTGGCTGCGACAGAGCCTGGACTCGAACCATGATCTCTAGTGGCACAGCTAGCACTGCGATGCAGTGCCTTAGACCACTGCGTCACTCGGGAGGCCCACTTTTGGTGTTTTCAAGGGAGAGGTCAACTCAGGAGAGGTCAACTCAGGAGATTTACCGAAATCAGGATAACCCATAAACGTCTCAGACAGATTGACCATGGTGGGATTGTTGACATCCTCCTCAACACTAGACTTGTTCCCGGCGACTTTCTTAGACAGCACGTGTAACGGCACACGCTGGAAACACTCTAGGGTACTTTCTGATTACCCATCAGGTTCCTATACTCTGGATTCCTTACAAACGACAGGATTTGGCACGACCTTCCCTCCAGCCAAATCGTTTCCCAAAATGAATGAGACCCCTGTCACTGGTAGGCTAGGCCTCACTCCAACGATCAGACTCAAGTTCCACATTATACAAAAGAACTTCCATGAAACCCATCTCCACGCCTTGCACTAACCAGTTGTTGAAGTGTCAGACAAAGGCAATACACCCTTCAAATGAATGACTGGGCTGCCCAGTATCTCGCAGTGTCTTCACCGGCTACTTAACAGCATTTCCACTCTGCAGAGACACGAACCCGGGTTCATGCACATCTGATCCAAAATCTTGTTTAGGAGCTACACCAGTCACAACCAGAAACTTAATGGGCTGGAGTGCTCCCACAAGAACAAACTGCTTTTTCTCTCATTTTTATGTTTTAACTTAGGACACAGAGACAATGTGTCCTTTCCCACGGTAGTAATGACAAACTGGCAGATACAAAAAATACTGTTTTGCGCCAATCCTTATCTTTGGGCACTGTAGAAAAGGACTGAAACCTCGCAGTAGGAGGTGACTTCTCTGGATTGCTTTTTGCGTAGGGATAACTACTGGGTGCTTTGTTCATCTACAAGAACTGCAGCTTTCTCAGGAGTGAGATCCATAAATGTAGGTAGCAACCCTTTTCGTGAAGGCAATTTTTGAACTGCTTGAGAAGTATGAGTGTCTTTAAATCCTCAAAGTCCAAAAAGACAGGCTTGTTCCCTTAAGAACTTAACATGGCTTTGTGATTCCGTCTTTTGTAATTTACGGAATTGTTGTCTGTTGGTCTTGAGAGAGGTGGATGGTTAACACCTTTAGTTGTCTCTCCGTATTTGATTTCTAGACAAACAATCCTTTATCTGATCTTCCCTGTATTCGTTTTGCTGCACTTTTTGGTTTGCTTTTGTCTTGAAGTTTGGTGTGGGTTTTAACTTAGGCTAATTAGTGCGTGCTCATGGTGGGTGTGTTTTAGGTTCCAGTTGTTGTTTCTAGTCAACTTTCAGTGGACACCCCTGTTGTCACGCTGTATAATGATAGGAACCTAAAATAAAGTACGTCATGAAAACAATGAGGACAAAGCCCAAAAACAAACACGTATATATATATAACACAGGGATGTAACCCAAACAATAGAGTGAGGTGTAAACCTCTAAATAATACACGGGACGAGACCCGTAATAACAAGTGCACAATAACACGTAGCACGAAAGCCGATACAACGGAGCACACGACCAACGGACATGGGACAATGATCGACAAGGACAATGGGGAACAGAGGGCACATATATACACATATTAATCAGGGGGAATGGGAACCAGGTGCGCGTAATGAGATAAGACAGTCCGCGGTTGGTGGTAGTGAATTCAGTTCAGTGACGCCTAGAAGGCTGGTGATGTAGACCTCCGGAGCTGGTGAACTGAATGAGCAGCAGTACCGGGGGAAGAGTGTCCCCTCTTAGCTTGACCTGGTAAAATCAACGATGTTAGCTACATAGCTAGTAGCTAGCTAATGAACAGCTTTCCAGTCCCAAAGAGAGAACTATGAAAATACAAAAACACAATTGCAACAAAAATATCAAATGTTATATCACTTCAAAATAATGATGCAAGTCCAGGTCTAATTTCTGTTTCCTAACCTCAGATACAGAGACCTGTGAAAGCTGATAAACCCTGTCTGCTGATGAATGTCCCAAAGAAAGTCCCAAGTCCTGGAGAGACTGAAGGGTATATCTCCAACGTGTCATATATGCTATTGGTTTACTGTTACAATTGGTTGTAGGACTACCAAAATACTGTTAAAAGTAACAATGCATAGACCTAGAACATGCATGGACAACCTTGCTCTTAGAGGTCTAGCTACTGGGTGTGCAGGTTTCTGTTCCAGCCCTGACATTCTGGCTATTATTTGTAATAGACACTTGTTTTAGAGTAAGATGAATGTTTAAACCCACTAACCATTTACATATGCGTTCTTTGTATGATATGAAATAAAGTGTTGATTCTTTGATTTAAGTATAGTGTATTTTTTGGTAATTTAACATTCCTTGTTTGTCTGGTTTATTTGGTTGTCATTTACTCTCATTTTGTCTGATTATATTGCCCAGATTTGCAGCTGCAGCTGATGTCCTTGATCATTGTTATAGGTGTAACAATCTCTGTATGGCTGAGCTAGGATGCAACCCCTGTCCACAACAGCACTTCATACCCACAAAGCAGCGTCCATTATCCTACAAAAAACATAATCTTGGTTGGGCTAGGATAACAGTACTTTAGTTCGCAGGGCAGGGGACATCACCACACGAAGGCTACTAGGGCTTTGCCATACTTTGTCTTTCCTTGATTACTCGCATTCTACCTCCTCAACTGTATTGTCTTGCAACTGTATTGGAGGAGAAGGTGCAAGGTCCCGCCCATCAGACCTATCCATGCTCTACCCTTTTGGTTACAGTGGATGTGAGATTATTTATGGCATGCATGCCAAATGCAGACATACGATGAGATTAATATTGACCTCGTGGGCATGACAATTCATCTTGATGGTTGTACAGTCGTCTCAAATAAAACTGTGAAGGACCTCGGCGTTACTCTGGACCCTGATCTCTCTTTTGACGAACATATCAAGACTGTTTCAAGGACAGCTTTTTTCCATTTACGTAACATTGCAAAAATCAGACATTTTCTGTCCAAAAATGAGGCAGAAAAATTAATCCATGCTTTTGTTACTTCTAGGTTAGACTACTGCAATGCTCTACTTTCTGGCTACCCCGATAAAGCACTAAATAAACTTCAGTTAGTGCTAAATACGGCTGCTAGAATCCTGACTAGAACCAAAAAAATGGATCATATTACTCCAGTGCTAGCCTCTCTACACTGGCTTCCTGTTAAGGCAAGGGATGATGTCAAGGTTTTACTGCTAACCTACAAAGCATTACATGGGCTTGCTCCTACCTGTCTTACCGATTTGGTCCTGCCGTACATACCTACACGTACGCTACGGTCACAAGACGCAGGCCTCCTAATTGTCCCTAGAATTTCTAAGCAAACAGCTGGAGGCTTTCTCCTATAGAGCTCCATTTTTATGGAATGGTCTGCCTACCCATGTGAGAGACGCAGACTCGGTCTCAACCTTTAAGTCTTTACTGAAGACTCATCTCTTCAGTAGGTCCTATGATTGAGTGTAGTCTGGTCCAGGAGTGTGAAGGTGAACGGAAAGGCACTGGAGCAACGAACCGCCCTTGCTGTCTCTGCCTGGCCGGTTCCCCTCTCTCCACTGGGATTCTCTGCCTCTAACCCTATTACAGGGGCTGAGTCACTGGCTTACTGGTGCTCTTCCATGCCGTCCCTAGGAGGGGTGCGTCACTTGAGTGGGTTGAGTCACTGACGTGGTCTTCCTGTCCGGGTTGGCGCCCCCCCCCCCCCCCCCCCCATTGGTTGTGCCGTGGCGGAGATCTTTGTGGGCTATACTCGACCTTGTCTCAGGATGGTAAGTTGGTGGTAGAAGATATCCCTCTAGTGGTGTGGGTGCTGTGCTTTGGCAAAGTGGGTGGGGTTATATCCTGCCTGTTTGGCCCTATCCGGGGGTATCATCGGATGGTGCCACAGTGTCCCCTGACCCCTCCTGTCTCAGCCTCCAGTATTTATGCTGCAGTAGTTTATGTGTCAGGGGGCTAGGGTCAGTCTGTTATATCTGGAGTATTTCTCCTGTCTTATCTGGTGTCCTGTGTGAATTTAAGTATGCTCTCTCTAATTCTCTCTTTCTTTCTTTCTCTCTCTCGAAGGACCTGAGCCCTAGGACCATGCCTCAGGACTACCTGGCATGATGACTCCTTGTTCAACTGTTCTGCCTGCGGCTATGGAACCCTGACCTGTTCACTGTGATTACTATTATTTGACCATGCTGGTCATTTATGAACATTTGAACATCTTGGCCATGTTCTATTATAATCTCCACCCGGCACAGCCAGAAGAGGACTGGCCATCCCCCATAGCCTGGTTCCTCTCTAGGTTTCTTCCTAGGTTTTGGCCTTTCTAGGGAGTTTTTCCTAGCCACCGTGCTTCTACACCTGCATTGCTTGCTGTTTGGGGTTTTAGGCTGGGTTTCTGTACAGCACTTTGATATATCAGCTGATGTAAGAAGGGCTATATAAATACATTTGATTTGAAATTTGATTTGTTTAATGCACTTGAACATTTGGCTTGTCATTTCTATACTGAAACCGGATTAGCAAATCCTCACACATTGTTTACATTTTGTTGAGATGTTTTCTCCATTTCAAATTATAGTATTAGAAATAGGAAACGCAATCACATATCAGTGATAATTTATATGTGTCACAGATGGCCTGAGGCACCTTAATTGGGGAGAATGGGCTCATAGTAATGGCTGGAACGTATCGAACAAGTCAAACACATTGTGTCAGAGTGTTTGATACCATTCCATTAACTCCATTCCATCCATTATTATGAACCATTCTCCCCTCTGCAACCTTTTGTGGTGTGTGGGAATCATTTGCTAATAACATGAAAGAATAGAAAAGGCTGATACTGGCAAGATCAGTGTGTGGGTTTTTCTTTTTCATAAGACAATTAATGAGGCTAACCATGTTGAAGGATATCCAATTTGACTTCTACAGCTACTGTATATGCTGTCATGAAATGGATTAGTGCAAGCCCTATCCTTGTAATGAAGGTAGGTAGGCCTTAAGGATGACATGCACAGGAGAGAGATATTACTAGCAAATATCACTATGAGTGTGTGCAGAAAGGAATTATTTAAGGTTATTTGATTTAATTTCAAAATACATGTTGCTTTAAATAAAGTTGCAATTTGTTTGCTTCATGTATCATTCTGGTGTAATTAATATGCAGTTCTACATTATCACCACAAGTTGCCTTCCGACTGGTGCAGCGGTCCAAGGCACTGCATCGATCCTGGACTGTATTGCAGGCTTCGACCGGGAGACCCATGAGGCGGCAAACAATTGTCCCAGCGTCGTCCGGGTTAGGGGAGGGTTTGGCAAGGCAGGGATGTTCTTGTCCCATCGCGCCTGTGGAGGGTCGGGCGCATGCACGTCGCCAGTTTGACGGTGTCTCCTCTGAAACATTGGTGCGGCTGGCTTCTGGTTTAAACGGGCAGTGTGTCAAGAAGCAGTGCGGCTTGTGTTTCGGAGGACGCATGGCTCTTGACCTTTGCAGCGATGGGACAAGACTGTAACTACGAATTGGATATGACGAAACTGGGGAGAAAAAGGGGGTAAAAAATAAATAAAAATGATCTGCGTTAGCATTTGTACAATAGTCTCCTATAGCTTTACAATGTAAACAAACCACTAGCTAGGTCTAGTAGTTGTGAGGTCAATAATACATGCCTAGCACAAGCTAGTGGGTCATTAAAACTACAGTATATTTCTTAATTGAAACTAAGTGAGCTATACGCTTGGTAAAATATATTTGCGTTTTGGAGGAAGTAGATGAAGAGCTAGGAGAGACAGATTGGTGAGGGGGGAGTGAGAGGTTGATAGTGAGATAATTACTGCTGCTAGCTAACTTTTGATGTAAACAATGTGGCCGTCAAAACATTGGACTCGTATGCTAGCAACATTTAGTTTAGTTATATTGTTGGCTGTCTTGAGATAAATTATCTGGCTAACAAGGTAAGCTGATCTTTACTTTGACATCACGCTAGCTCTGTGGTTATTTGCTGTGCTCGCCAAATGTAACAGCACCAGAGCAAACGGATAATAACCAGGAAATTAACGTTGTCTGATGATTTGCGCGTGCATATCGAACATGTTATTGTTTTGACAGTTAAAAAGTTCTATAAAATGATGACAAATAAGGCACTTTGAATGCAATTTATTGTGGCATAAATGTTTACAAAAGAGTGGTACAATGTGTTACATAGCGCTTTCAAAATGTCTATCTGTCCATAGCTGTGGAAAGATGTTTCGGGGTGGTGACATTTTTTAAAGATTTTCTTTTGTCTGCTGACAAGTACTTTGCTTCGCTCCACTTGTACAGGAGTAATAAAGGCCTAGTGCACTAATTTGATTAAATGTTTATTTCTTTATTGATCAGAGGACAGCACCCCTATTCCCCGCGGCTTTGTATCTGTCTAAATTGTGGATCGTTTAGCGCTTTAGTTTAATGCTGTTCACAGACAGTATATACAATGGACAGATACACAACTGGAACACAATAAAACCTCCCTTAACAGGATTACATTATGTACAATAAATGGTATTTAAAGATTACAATTTGTAAAATTGGCAATATTCAAACAGGGCACAAAAGTTTAGAAAAAGGTTATTGTTCAAAGTTCCACTATGACAGGCTGTTCATGCAAGAAGTAAAGCCAGGTTATGTACCTCAAAATGATACAGAAACCAAACCACTAGGCTATTGATCTTTTTTGAATTCATTCAGCTACTTAAATTTAATTAAATGCTAAATAAAAAAGCCTATAGGCAAGTTTACCTCTTGGTATCTTCACTGGTATTTTGTCAAGATGAATTCTTCTGTTCAAGCAAACCTCACCTACTGTTTTGTAAGCGCCATTGACCTGCTCTGCTCAGTTCTGCTCTTCTGTCATAAAATAATTAGTTTTACAGAGCCGGCAAAGCTGAAGCTCAAGGTGTGCTGTGTCAAATTGCATCCCTTCAGCATGAATCCATAATCTACCCTGAAAAAGCTTTGCTAAGAGATTACCTCTGCAATTCGTCATGCTTGGATTCAGCCGCACAAATGACTTGTCAAAGCGTCTGTAAAAACTGAAAGAGTAGGGCCAGGACAAGGTAATGATTCAAACGACTTAATAGATGGCTTTGCCTTTTGCAAGCAACAGAAGAACAAAATTACAGTGCTACCCTTGCACAATGATAATCAGAAACATTACTTTCTGTGACCATTTCACACGAACCCAACCCACTTTTCTTTTTACAATACCATTCACATAATATGATGAATGGTGTACATTATAAACAGTCTCTTAATGTAGAAAAATAAAGCAAGCAGAGTGACACTGGATTGACTGAATCTCAACGTACAAACACAGTAAAAATGATAACCATTAACAAACTACCCCCATCCTAACAGAAAACTGAAAACTCAAGAAGCTATGCTGTTTGATGTGCATGAGATGAATCTGGGTATTCACACTGAAGATACATTCCAATTCCAATGTGTTGATTTGTTTTTCATGGTTCACCCAGGATCAATATATTTAGATTCCTGATGCGTCCTCCTGAATACAAAAAGACTAACAAACTAGGATTTTGGTACTGATTATTTCCACAAATAATGTTTAAAAAAAAAGATATTACAGTTTTGGACTTGGCTGAACCATGTATTTATTTCACATTCAATTCAGGAATATTCTAGTGTCTAAAATGTATTCTTATTTATAAAGTACAAACAAAGACAAAAAATGTAGGAAGAAATGCATTTACTGTACCGTGACATTACATATGACATAATATCTAACAAAAAGAAAAAAAAGCTTTTGTTGCATGATGGTGTTGCTTCCTAATCTAGGGGGGTGGGGGTGTGCTCTGTGATGAAATGCATTTATAGTAAGCATGTTACAACATTCGCAAGAGGCTTTTACAACCACTTAGGGCTCTCAGTCCTCTGTACAGATGAGTGGTGTGGCCGGCAGAATCACATTTATTTCTTAGCCATTTACAGTTTAATGAAACCCAGAGGAATAATTGAACTAATATGTCTTGTGGGTTGTAATAGCTTCCAACAGGCTGTTCACTCGCCTGCCTCAAAAGAAGATGAGCAGAGCACCACAAAGCATGATGAGTTTAAAAAAGGCCTTTTTCTTAAATAGCTGCCGACATTGTAATAGGCCTGGTAAGCTAAAGGAATATACATGTATATATTTTTTTATTTTTTTATGTGCTGCAGTATATGATACAAATACGTTAATCTATATTGGTTTCATATTATGCATAACAATTTTCTTATCAAATCAATAGAAATATCATAGTAAAATCTACACATGCTGTAGGCTCCATGTACAGTAATTATATCAAAAGAAAAATAATCAATATGTAATACAACATGGTACTACTTTATCCTATCATAAACAGAATATAAAGTATCTCTGTCTGTGATGTTGGAAGATTGATCCCAAGTCCTACATAAACCTACTAACGAATTGTTAATGTAATCGTATACACTACCGTTCAAAAGTTTGGGGTCACTTAGAAATGTCCTTGTTTTTGAAAGAAAAGCAAATGTTTTGCCCATTAAAATAACATCAAATTGATCTGAAATACAGTGTGGACATTGTTAATGTTGTAAATGACTATTGTAGCTGAAATCACTCCTGTGTTCCAATGGCACGTTGTGTTAGCTAATCCAAGTTTATCATTTTAAAAGGCTAATTGATCATTAGAAAACCCTGTTGCAATTATGTTAGCACAGCTGAAAACTGGTGTTCTGAATAAAGAAGCAATAAAACTGGCCTTTAGACTAGTTGAGTATCTGGAGCATCAGCATTTGTGGGTTCCATTACAGGCTCAAAATGGCCAGAATCAAATAACTTTCTTCTGAAACTCGTCAGTCTATTCTTGTTCAGAGAAATTAAGGCTATTCCATGCGAGAAATTGCCAAGAAACTGAAGATCTCGTACAACGCTGTGTACTACTCTCTTCACAGAACAGCGCAAACTGTCTCTAACCAGAATAGAAAGAGGAGTGGGAGGCCCCAGTGCACAACTGAGCAAGAGCACAAATACATTAGAGTGTCGAGTTTGAGAAACAGACGCCTCACAAGTCCTCAACTGGCAGCTTCATTAAATAGTACCCGCAAAACACCAGTCTCAACGTCAACAGTGAAGAGGTGACTCCGGGATGCTGGCCTAGGCAGAGTTGCAAAGAAAAAGCCATATCTCAGACTGGCCAATAAACATAAAAGATTAAGATGGGCGAAAGAACACAGACACTGGACAGAGGAACTCTTGCCTAGAATGATCAATTAGCTTTTTAAAATTATCAACTTGGATTAGCTAACACAACGTGACATTGGAACACAGGAGTGATGGTTGCTGATAACGGGCCTCTGTACGCCTATGTAGATAATTAATTAAAAATCAGCCGTTTCCAGCTACAATAGTCATTTACAACATTAACAATGCCTACACTGTATTTCTGATCAATTTTATGTTCTTTTAATGGCCCCAAAAATGTGCTTTGATTTGAAAAACAAGGACATTTTAAGTGACCCCAAACTTTTGAACGGTAGTGTATGTACTGAATGTATGTACAGTAGTACACTCACCATAAATATGTGTATGCCGGAGATTACAAATGTATCTATTCCAACAAGATTTACTTGGGTGAATTTAATCTCAGATAATTGCCATTAACCCATAGAGGGCTATGTGGTGTGTACTGACAACTTTCCCCTGTATTCAGACATGAATCTGTTTTCTTCAGTAGTTATATGGGATCCATATTCCACCACCACCTAGCAACAGCCCAAATCTTTAGAGCGTAACAAAAGTAGCTCAAATCTCAGATATCAAAATGTAACGAAATAAAGAAAATACCCAAGACACTTGAAATGGAAGATGAATCCGAGTTGATGGGTTATACTGATTATGGAGGTTTAACCTAAGCACTGAGATCTAGAAAATAACATAATCTGATCTCATATCATCTACTAAGCAGGGCCCGGTTTCCTGATAGCGATGGAATTTAGGCGTGTTTTAACAATGTATCTTTCCCGAAGATGTAACATGCGTTTCCCAAAACACCACATAGAGAGAACGCTCGCTAAGAGCGTCGTTTGATCATGTGTCGATACTGATAGGATTGAAAGAAAGGGAACTTTCCTCAACATTATAATTATTTCACAATACTGACGACAGATCAGCTCCTAGAGTGATATTACCATGGCCGCAGGAAGTTGTTTTGGGGTGGGGGTGCTGAAATGTTTTGTTGACGGGGGAGTTGGGGGGCATTTCCCCGCTCTGCTGATGAGTATTTTTCTCCGCTCATACAGGGGTAATAAAGGCCTAGTGCACCAATTTGGTTTATTCAAAGGCCTAGTGGACTAATTTGGTTTATTGTGATATATCAGGGGGTGATTCAGCACCCTTACTTCCCGCGGCTGTGGATATTACCACCTATGGATGCAAATATTGAGGCGCCTTTAGTCTAATGCTTACCCACTAAATCAAAGATTTGGCACATCATTGAGCACGTTAGGCTACACATCATGAAATATATTGAGACAAATTACAAACATTAGCCTAGTAGCAAAATAGAACTCAATTGATTGAACATGGTATGTATTTCAATAGGACTGAAATAGGCCTATATCCTACTGTTTATATTTTAATGCAGTCATCTCGGTTTTCATTTGAAGCATATTTTTAGACGTTGCTTGTTTGTATCAATTACAAAGACATTGTCAACTTTGCATTCGTAGTCAACTTTGTTCTGAAGTTATCGGCGGTCACAGAGAGACGGATAAACCATGTGATGTTTAGCAGAGATCTTCTGTATATAAAGGGAGGGCAAAAAAGCATCTAACGACGCACTGCTGTTCTACGAGTGGTGTGAAGCATGCGTTAGATTACGAGCGCTTTCAAGTGCAATGTTAAGAACGAGATTTAACGAGGCTCCTACAAAGGTTCTAACGATGAACTTAGCCTTAAGATGCTTTTGGGAAACCGGGCCCAGGGAAATCTACAATGTCTTAACTGACTCCAATGCCAGGGTTCTGGAGGCTACCTTGACTTCCTTGTCTTGACTTCCTCTTGAGCTGATTGGACATTCAGACGCTAACCCTCTTGTTTGATTGGCTAACCTTTGTTAGTGAAGACATAAGAGGCTTTGGGTTAATAAAAAATGACTATGTCAGAAGTCTGTGACTTCTCTTCCCAGTAATCAAACCCCAAACAAGAAGCTTGAATAGGGTAAAAGAGTTAGTGTTGTGTTTCACCACGTTATCCCTGGAACCACAACTGACGAATGAATCCTCATCCTTTCAGTTCCGCGGTGGGATAATATTGAGAGAAGTTGGGAGAGGCAAAGAAAGATGAAAAGGTGGATAACAAGTGAGCGGGAGAAGAAGGAGTGGAAGCAAGAGGATGTGAGAGAGAAGACAGGGTGAAAATGGATTGGTGGATGGGAGATTGGGGGACGTATGGGCCAAAGTGGTCGTGTTTACTACAATTCCCACAAAGCACTGTCCATCACTGATCTCCCGTCCATCAATCCATTTTCATTCTGTCTTCTCTCTCACATCCTCTTGCTTCAGATGTCATGGGTCATGCCCGTAGGCCAATGCTTGGCAGAGTCTCTGTACAGGTCAGTGGGCAGTCTGATGCCCGCTGAATAGGGAGTGACAGTTGGGCTAGGATGGGTTATTTTGAAGCTACTCAGATTTATGGCAGTACAGGTCTTTAAGTGCTTTCAGTTCCTCTATGAGGGTTTTGTTCTGGTTCTCCAGCACGGCCACGCGGTTCTCAAGACACTTGACATACTCCTTCTTCTTCCTGCGACACTCGCGGGCCGCCTCTCTGTGACACAACAAGGACCAAGACACAGTTAGGGAAACCTCTGGCTATTGGCTCAGCTAGCATGGGATGGTACACATCATCTTCTCTAGAGCAGCTTCTAGTTTTGTGCCAAAAACTCTTGAAGTTTTTCTTCATTTGTATTTGTAAATATGTATATATATAGCCTGTGACTGCATAGAATTCTTCCAATCCTTTATGCTGTACATGTTTTGTGTTGTATGTCATCTGTCTTGTATCTAGCAATCCGTCACCACACATGAAGTTATTGGAATTGAATGAATTGATGGTCTTGGTTACACTTTACTTAATGCAAGCAGGTATAATGCTTTATTACTTGTAGCATGTATAAGCCCTAAAATGGCTTATTATAAGGTTTACAGGTCTTGGCTAAATGGAGTTCACAGTAGACCATAACCAAAGGGAACCTCACTCTGTCCTTACCTGTTCTTCATGAGTCTGACCTCTCTCTTGCGGGTAACTTCTACCTCTGGGCCCCCCTGGCCAGACATGGCAGGGGAGGAGGCCATGACCACCCCAGGGGCGATGGTGCTAGTGGGGGCCGTGCGGATCTGGTAGGCCTGCACATCTCCCGACGCAGCTGGGGAACAATGGAAACGATCCAAACGATCTCAACCACTCCGATTGACTGTGTGTTTTTATTCATATCAAGAGGTAAGGCACTACCACTCACCTTGCACTACCACCTGGTTGCTGGGCACCAGGATCTGCTGGCCGTCCGAGGTCTGAGCGTACTGCAGGATGGTGGTGCCCTGCTGGGCGGCCGCAGCGTTGGTCATAGTCAGGGTCTGCAGTCCCTGGATCCCGTCTGTTCCGTTATTGGCCAGCTGGATTGCCCCGCCCTGGGTGATGGCGACTGGGAGAGGGGAGGGAAGGAGAGAGCAAGAGAGAGAGAGAGAGAGACAAAGAGAATACAAAGAGAGAGACAGAGAATGAGGGCAGACAAAGAGAGAGCGAGAGAAGGAAAATAATGTTGTAACATTAGCAACTAAACATCTTGCTTAAAATACCCTCTTAAATTACCTCTGTCAGTGACTGAAAAAATAACTTTTGCTGCTCCGATGACCATGACATTGTTGAGTAAAAGAACAAAGGGTCAAACGTGACGTACTGTACTGGCCACTGCTGGTCTGGTAGATGGGGCATGATGTGGGCATGGTAACCGTGGTGATGGCGGGCGCTGTGTCCTCCTCCGACTTCTCTTCCTCGATCCTGGGAACCCCTGGGGTGTCACCTGATGACAGGTCATTCAGGATCTTCCTGTTGGGGTTAGAGGGCAGGATGTCAGATAAACACAAAGGAACACCTACAGTAATCACAGCACTGCATTATCACACACACACCAAATGGTACCTATATGAGGGGCGTCGTGAGAGTATCTCTCTGCGTTTCTGAGAGTCAGTCATACTGTCCACTGACTCCTGAGAGTCTTCACTCTCTGCTAGGGTGGAGATCTGGAAAAGTCCAATCAGGTGTGTTAGTGCTGGGCAGGAACAAATATTTATTTACACTGTATTTCTTCAACACCAGGGTTGGTGATCATAATTGGTGTATTATGACCTAGTCTGGTTGGGATCACAGTGAATTCTTCTAGTGCTAAGTTGTTGTATCTAAGCTAAGGGTTTGGCTAAAGTTTTTTATCTTAACGACAAAGATCTATAAATAAAGGTTAGATGAAAAGGTCTACTCACCTGAACAGTCTGGACCTGTGGTGACTGTATGACAGAGGGCTGAGCGGCCTGGATGACGCCGTGAACCTGGACCGTCTGACCGTTGGGCAGCTGCACCAGGGTGACCGTAGGACCGCTGGATGTGGCGTGACCTGCTGCCATGGAAACCTGCAAAGCATAAACATAATCCTGCTGTCCAGGGGACACACACCTATAACTAGAACCCCCGAGTTCTCCTGGTCTGGAAAAACTTGGGGTTTTCTGGGCCCTACTACTTACGTTTATAAAACACCTGTTTGCTACATTCTTTTGTCTCTGTATGTATACATATTTACTGCATTGGTGTGCATATGAGAATGAAGCGGTAGCGTGAATGATGTCAGTATGTACAGTATATTCTGTGACATCCTACTGTCTCCTGCTTGCATCTTGCATCAGCCTCTTCTGCTGTAACTGAACTTGTGGGGGGGGTGACTATTTCCATGTCTTCCTATTTCTTGTACAACAGGGTCATGCTGACTACCGTCTCCCAGTGAGTCATACTGTATATATCTGCTGGGTGTGTGAAGTGGCATACCATTCCCTATCAGTCAGAGAGTATTCACAACCCTGTGAGGGACTGAGTCCAGTCATAGATGAGTCAGTGGGGTAGTGAGTGGTAGATGTAATGTGCGAGTGTGTGGTAGAGAGGCAGAGTAGGCTTACCTGTGAGTGGTAGTAGTAATGTTATACTGTACTAGTGTGTGGTAGGTAGATGGGCCGGCTACTTACCTGTGCCAGGGTGGCTATCTGTGCCTGGGAGATCTGTTGGCTCTCTGTCTCTGACACTGCCGTGTCTCCTCCCTGATGAACCTCTGCTCCCGACTCCATGGTCATCGACTTAGCTGTAGGGGAAAAGGGAGAGAAGGACATTAGGGTTAGAGAGGGCTTATATTGGACTTTCTGATACATTTTATGGATGTCTTGTTATGATCATTAAGGAGAAAATCTCAGTAATGCTGATGATCATTTCAGCTGGTTTGACCTGGTTTTTGTTGAGAGATATGGTAGTATTGTGCTTAGTAGTACTTTCTACTTGTACTTATTTTGAAGGATTCAACACAACAGATAGTTAGTTACCTGGCACCAAATGGAATTTGGGGCGGCAGGTAGCCTAGTGGTTAGAGCGTTAGGCCAGTAACCGAAAGGTTGCAAGATCGAATCCCCGAGCTGACAATGTAAAAATCTGTCGTTCTGCCCCTGAACAAGGCAGTTAACCAACTGTTCCTAGGCCGTCATTGTAAATAAGACTTTGTTCTTAACTGACTTGCCTAGTTAAATAAAGGTAAAAATGTGTTATTATCATGCTAATTAACATGTAATAGCAGATTGTGAGCAATGCATGTAATTAATCTGCCTTCACAGCTCATTGAAAGGAAATCAGTGGAAAGCCTGTCTCTAGAATCAACCCACTCCTTGTCTGTTAGACAAGAGTTTGTTTCTGCAAACTGACCACAGCCGTCCTTCCAGCTTTTATGAACAGAGTATTTAATAACTGAAACAGATGTGGATTATGTGACTGTTTGTAACTGACCCAGTTTTATATGTCTTGTGTCACTTAAAAGTGACTGGCAACATGATAGCTTGTACCTCTCAGAAGTCAAGCGGGGCGAAGCCGCTTCTCACGGATGTAACTGAGAGGTGCAATGTAAGTTGATAAGTTCTCAGGGCTATTCCTAAGCTTGATCATACTCTTCTAAAGCTACATAAGAGAGTTGGGGCTACCCTTTGACAATGTGATGTCCTTTTTGGGCTGGAAATCTTTTTAGGAATGTCCTGAGACAACCTTGGAAAACAGATGGCATTACTATAAAGAACAAATTATTCCATTCTGACTGAGAAATACCTTGGAGACTGGCGTAGAGGAGTAAGGAAGTGACCCCTTCCTAGGTTATAAACACACACACACACACATTTACAAGCATTTCCCTACACCTGCAATAACATCTGCTAAATATGTATTTGCGACCAATAAAATGTGATTTGACACAAACACCCCCCCCTATCCCCTGGAGAGGTCATTCATCTCATTGTCTAGGAATGCGTCACTTTCCTCCGTATAGGGCCTAGCAGCTAGCGTGTGTTTGGTTTGGGCAGCTGACATTCCCTCTGGTCCACCTTGTTCAGCAGAAGGCCTGTACATCCACCTAATGGCTACCAAACATAGCTTGGCTGCACATGAAATGGCATCCTATACCCTATATCAGGAGTCCCCAATAACATTCAGCCGTGGGCTGATTTTTCCTTGAGCGGATGGTCGGAGGGCCGGAACATAGTTATAAATAATTTGTACAGTGCAAACAGACCGCAAGAATCCCAAACAGTATTTGACAAAAACAGAATCATTTTAAACTTTAATTACAGTGGAATACAATCACATATGCCTCTCTATTTATGCGTGGGAATACTTGGGAACAGATTTACTCAACTAAAATAATTTTGAGCTAATTCCCTGGTGATTTTTCAGTCTTTTATGTCCCCAAAAAATTATAATAATTCTCATAAAACTTGGGGTCGCGAGTCGCCTTTTGACCTAAGGCCCATAGAGCGCTAGCCAAAAGTAGTGCACTATTTACGGGATAGTGTGCTGGCCTCTGGTCAAAAGTAATACACTATAAAGGGGATAGGGTGCCATTTTGGACTCTTCTCTAGACCTTTAAGCTTAAATATTCTCTGATAGCTGTTGCTAAACTCCACAGAGTCCGACCAACTCAGACTTGGCAAACATGTGCACTGCCAGAAACCCATTACCAACATGTCATGCATTGGCTTTATCCGCTAGAGGCTTTTCCCAGATTCCCAAAACACTTCCGCCCCCTACTCCTCTGTCTTGTCAATATGCCATGTCTTTAGACTAGCCAGAGAAATGTTTCACCTAACAGGGATAGCTAGGACAGGACACACACACGGGACAGGGCTCTCAGGCAGTCTGTGGCCATAGGCACATATGTGTTATGACTTGTCTGGCCTGTCTGGTCTGCCAGTGCCACCCCAACGGCGCTAGCTCTGTCTGTCAGAGAATACAATGTTGGAAATCCCCCTACTACCAGTGACCATTGGCTGGCTGCTAAACATGGTAGTCTGGTTGTGGAGGGGAGGGAGGGCCAGCAGCCACAAGCCCTCCCTCAGTGGAAAAGCAGGGTCATGAAAGAGGTGCCTGTTGCAGACAAAGGGAGAGAAACAGCTTCATTCTCCCCTGCTAGTCAACTCTTTTTTCTTGCCCTTTTTATTTTATTTAACCTTTTCAGAACCATAGAGAAAGAGCACGGCAGAAGAACATTTGTGGAATAAAGCTATCAACCATGAGTGTAGCCTATAGATTTTGACAATAATATTTTGACAATGTAATTAAAAAAAAAGTTTTTACTAAATAGCAATGCAACAGTAATAGTGTGTAGAATGATCAATCATTATTAAAGTCCCATTCAAAAGAAAGAAATGAAAGCATCGTGAGCTCACACACTGCATCACAGTCGGTCACAGTGCATAACGTCTCAGTGAAATCTTACAGAGTTCGCCCTCTTCAAAAGTCATTGGGTGTGTTCGAGCGGTAAGGCTTAAAGTAACCGACTGTAGACAATAGTCGAGGAGTGAAGTTGGGGGAGACAGCTGAAAGTCGGACACTAATGTGGTTTTCAACAGCAAGGCTCAGTGCAACATGGCAGTATAAAAAAAGATTTCTCTAACCACCATATCACACATTTTCTAACAAAAAATATGTGTACATAACGACTTTATATCTGCTCAGTGACAAGACAGAGAGCCACATGGAGAGTAGCGACGCCCCCTTTGTGTCATACCGTTCATAAATAGCTTACCATTGGTTTAACATTTAGTTCGCGACAATTTTTGTGAACTTTTGAGAGCGATATATAACATTATTTCATGCTATATAATAAGTGAATATCCAAAATAGGCTTACCAAAAACTCATGGCCTTATGCGTTTGAGAATGTTTTGACTAGACTCCACTTACATAACTTTATTTTGGCAAAAAACGACTAGAAGCAAATAGACTAGCATTACGTGATGGGTCATATTATTGTAGCGACCCAGGCATATGGATACATAATCCAAATTAGAGCACGTGTCTAAACTGACGATTTCTTATTATAGACTAGGACAGCAAAGCAACAACCCTTCTCCCAAATAGTTGGTTTGACAAGTGTACTAGGCCTACCCCTATAAATAAAATCGACATTTTGCACTTTAAGAATTTAAGTTCAATAATACTCAACACATTTTTCGTACGAACAATTATTTAGCAGTTGAGTTTGGCTTATAGAACCACTACATTTTTTAGGCTACATAAAATCTAAGACAGCTCCCTTTGCATTTCTACTCTACAGGCGAGGGCTAGGCTGCTGCGCAAGAATACCCACAGCGCGCGAGTAGCCTTCACTAGGCTTTTGAAAGCAGAAAGTCTAATATTTGATCACAGTGCGCATTTGCTTGTAAATGTCGCATCACAGACTATGCTGTCCAAACAAGCAATATTCTCGATCCTGACTGGCGAGCTAGCATACTCCTCATTCCCTGCCTTTTTCTACTAGCCGCAGCAGCCTCCCCTCCCTCCATGCCTGCCTGAAACAAGCCCGCCGCCATGATCTCTTTGTTCATCCGATATGAACCGGACCAGAATACAGTTTATGTGGGACGCGCCTTGTCTCTCTTCCCCTGGACACTAGTCCTCTCTTACCGAAACAGACTCCCTCGGTCACTCCCGGGCCCTCGGAGCTCCACTTTTATTCAGGCCGACACGTAAGAGACCGCGTCAGGCTACACCTCCGTCGCGTCACCGAGAACAACAACACCGAGAACGAGAGGGACGAAAATCAAATCGTCAGCGGCACCATCGAGAACGACCGAATGATGGCCGGAACAAGCCGAACAACTGACGGAGTAGACCGAAGTCATCTCGAAAATAGGCGGAAAGGAACGAACGTTTAGGCGAGACATAAATGGTCATAATTCTGTTACAAAGTAGCATCGTATTTTGATACATTTAAGCGAGGTTACTTTGTAGCGACTAGTTGGTACGCCAACCAAGTGAAGTGCAATGTTACAATGTGGCAACCTGTGCTGTGTGTGTCCCAAGGTTATTATAGTAAATTTAGTAAAAATATTCAATCAAATAATTAACAAACCGCTAAATGTATCTAAAACTAAAATATACTTACACTATTATACTGTATTTGACTCCAAAACTAAATCAATTACAATAAAAAACATCATGTTTTCAGTTTTAGTTTTTTTCTCTCAAAGTTTTGGGCAAAATCAAATGAGGTTTTCACAATTTTTTCTAAAGTGTTTTTAAGCTTCTGAATCTGGTGGGTCACATTGAGATTTACTTTAATTCAAATGTAGACTCAGCAAAATTATATTTCCACAAGCAGAGATGCAGATATTGGTTGTGTTCCCCTGCTCAGATGTTGCATGCATCATCTGTCGGCACCAGATTTCTATACATGTTGGTTACGTCCCTCTGCTCAGAATTTCCGAAAGCATGCCAGATCTTACAATGCATGGATAGGTATTTTGTGCATCAGCTAACCACATCATATGGTATAGCAGTCTGGTGCTCGATTGCACAGTCAACGACTTGGCATGCACCCATTGGTTGATGCATGCAACTTCTGAGCAGCGGTACGCGGCCATGATGTGGTTAGCTAATACCTAAAATACCTATCCAAGTGTTGTAGGATTTAGCAGACGTCAGCAACGTCTGAGCAGATGAACACATGCTCCCATTGAGATGAGCGCAATGCAATAATTTGCTCTCACACAGTCACACAAAGTATCTGCACATGTGCACAGGTGCTTCAAACTGCTAACTAACAATGGGCGCGTTTGAGTGTTAAGCTGAAAGTAGCAAACTGTAGACGGAAGTCGATGAGTAAAGTCGTGGGAGATGCGTCTGCACCGACAGCAAATTGGACAACTTTTGCTTTCTTTTTTAATATTTTTTTTTACTTTTCTAAAAACATATTCAATGCCTTCGGAAAGTATTCAGACCCCTTGACTTTTTTCACATTTTGTTACGTTACAGCTTTATTATAAAATGCATTCCAAAAAATTGTCCTCATCAATCTACACACAACACCCCACAATGACAAAGCAAAAACAGGTTTTTAGAAATGTTTGCTAATTTATAAAAAAATAAAAAAAATAAAAGAAATATCACATTTACATAAGTATTCAGACCCTTTAGTACTTTGTTGAAGCATCTTTGCCAGCGATTAGAGCATTGAGTCTTATTGTGTATTAAGCTACAAGCTTGGCACACCTGTATTTGGGGAGTTTCTCCAATTCTTCTATGCAGATCCTCTCAAGCGCTGTCAGGTTGGATGGGGAGGGTTTCTGCATAGCTATTTTCAGGTCTCTCCAGAGATGTTCGATCAGGTTCAAGTCCAGGTCCTGGCTGGGCCACTCAAGGACATTGCGACATTACATCTTGGCTGTGTGCTTAGGGTTGTTGTTCTGTTGGAAAGTGAACATTCACCCCAGTCTGAGGTCCTGAGCGCTCTGGAGCAGGTTTTCATCAAGGATCTCTCTATACTTTGCTCTGTTCATCTTTCCCTCAATCCTGACTAATCTCCCAGTCCCTGCTGCCGAAAAACATCCCCACAACATGATGCTGCCACCACCAAGCTTCACGGTAGGGATGGTGCCAGGTTTCCTCCAGACATGACGCTTGGCATTTAGGCCAAAGAGTTCAATCTTGGTTTCATCAGACCATAGCAAGACCTGAAAATGGGTGTCTAGCAATGATCAACAACCAATATGACAAAGCTTGAAGAATTTTGCAAAGAATAATGGTCAAATGTTGCACAATCTAGGTGTGGAAAGCTCTTAGAGCAGTATTTCCCAAACTCGGTCCTGGGGACCTGAAGGGGTGGATGTTTTGTTTTTTGCCCTAGAAAAACACAGATGATTCAAATAATGAACTCATCATCAAGCTTTGATTATTTGAATCAGCTGTGTAGTGCACAGGAGGTTCGTGTCACCTTCATTGGGGAGAACGGGCTTGTGGTAATGACTGGAGAGGAATAAGTGAAATGGTATCAAATTCATCAAACACGGTTTCCAGGTGTTTGATGTCATTCCATTTGCTCCGTTCCCAGCGTTATTATGAGTCGTTCTCCCCACAGCAGCCTCCTGTGGTGTAGTGCTAGGGCAAAAACCAAAACGTGCACCACTTGGGGTCCTCAGGACCGAGTTTGGGAAACACTGTGTTAGAAACTTACCCAGAAAGACTCACAGCTTTAATCACTGCCAAAGGTGCTTCTACAAAGTATTGACTCAGGGGTGTGAATACTATGTAAGTTAGATATTTCATTTTCAATGAATTTGCAAAAATGTCCAAAACATGTTATCACTTTGTCATTATGGGGTATTGTGTGTAGATGAGTGAGAGAGAAAATCTATGTAATCAATTTTGAATTCAGGCTGTAACACAACAAAATGTGTAATAAGTCAATGTAAGCATGGAGACTTTCTGAAGGCACTGTATATGGACTTAGTCTAGTGTCTGTGAAAGCACAGTAGAACTTGGTGTCAGTTGTATACAGTGGAGGCTAGCTCTATGAAGCCTTTATGAAGTTTTTTTTTTATACCTTCCGCCAACTGTTCCCTGTCCCCTAGAACCTGTGTTTTAAATGGATGATGGATAGACGTCCAAAATTGGAGACAAATTAAAGATAAATTAAAGAGACAAATTAAAGATAAAAATCAGACTTTTTTTCTATTGCTCCTTGAATGAAACGTGCAGTTGACATTAGCCCACTGGAATGTATAAATGTAGAAAGCCTTTTGAAAAGTGTAGGCCTCGGCCGGCCTATTGAAAAGGGTAGGACTAGGTCTATTGAAAAGGGTAGGTCTGGGCCTATTGAAAAGGGTAGGACTAGGCCTATTGAAAAGGGTAGGTCTGGGCCTATTGAAAAGGGTAGGTCTGGGCCTATTTAAAAGGGTAGTTCTGGGCCTATTGAAAAGGGTAGGTCTGGGCCTATTGAAAAGGGTAGGTCTGGGCCTATTGAAAAGGGTAGGTCTGGGCCTATTGAAAAGGGTAGGACTAGGCCTATTGAAAAGGGTAGGTCTGGGCCTATTGAAAAGGGTAGGTCTGGGCCTATTGAAAATGGTAGGACTAGGCCTATTGAAAAGGGTAGGTCTGGGCCTATTGAAAAGGGTAGTACTAGGCCTATTGAAAAGGGTAGGTCTGGGCCTATTGAAAAGGGTAGGACTAGGCCTATTGAAAAAGGTAGGTCTGGGCCTATTGAAAAGGGTAGGACAAGGCCTATTGAAAAGGGTAGTTCTGGGCCTATTGAAAAGGGTAGGACTAGGCCTATTGAAAAGGGTAGGACTAGGCCTATTGAAAAGGGTAGGTCTGGGGCTATTGGAAAGGGTAGGTCTGGGCCTATTGAAAAGGGTAGGCCTAGGCCTATTGAAAAGGGTAGGTCTGGGCCTATTGAAAAGGGTAGGTCTGGGCCTATTGAAAAGGGTAGGTCTGGGCCTATTGAAAAAGAAAGCGGTTGAGACATCTGAACTCATTTTATTTATCAAAAGAGCACGAATGGATTGATGTTTCTCCATTCTCTACATCACATATCAATCAATATATTTAGGTTAGAAACTGATACACTGCATTTTGTCAGCCCCACTCTATTTCCAACAAGTATTCAAATGCTTATCACTGTTAACTTCAGTTGACAAAACGGTTGATCAATGCACCGATGAGATAATGACTGTTATTATTTTAGAATACTGTACAAAGCCTATGGGCACATAGATGATTGTTAGTTTTTTCTTATTGTTATGTAAAACTTGTGAAATAACCCAGAAGAGGGTGGTCTTACCACTTTGTCATGGGTTGTCCTTTCACTGACAGTACCTCTTCTGTCCAGATGGGGGCACCCTACAACAGTGTACTGGAAGAGGACCAATGGCTTCCAGTCTCAACCTACTGCCTGTTTAAGAGGGGGTTGTAGCTGCTGCGGTGGATATGTGAGTTTATCAAGGCAATTTTTTTTATAATCCTCCAGATACTCGCTTGTACTTGTTTTATCTGTTTAATAGTGCTTTATGGCCACGAGCCATAAAAAACTGCTTTTTATTGTGACATGAAACACATTGTTTGGGGAATTGACCCTGCCTCGTTAATGAACAACAGTGAATTTGCGGCTGCTGGCTAAAACCTCAAAGGAGAAAAAAATACAATTTTGACCAAGCAGTGTAACGATCTTTTTGAAAGAGGAACAAACATCACAGTCACACTAACACAGAGCTGTCCGTGCTCACATATGCATAAACAGACACAGAATAATCAATAGAAGCATTTGGTCTATTATCATAAATACGCTGTGCATCTGTGTTCGAATAATCAGCTTTTTATCACCAGGTGGTTGGCTTTGACTTGGCTAATAAACACTATAGTTTGTTCAATATAGAGATATGTCACATAGAAAGAGATGCAGGGAGCTGCTTCTCTTTTTATTCTCTACCTTGAGTATGTCTAGTGTGCAGGCACTGTGTACCTGTCTATGTTTGTTTGTGTGTGTGTGTGACTCTGTGTGTTTTCCTGGCTCTGTGAGTGTGTGCTCACTGTGTGTGTGTGTGTGTGTGTGTGTGTGTGTGTGTGTGTGTGTGTGTGTGTGTGTGTGTGTGTGTGTGTGTGTGTGTGTGTGTGTGTGTGTGTGTGTGTGTGTGTGTGTGTGTGTACCTGGCTCTGTGTGTGTACCCGGCTCTGTGATTGACCTTGAGAAAGCAGGCACAGTTGGAGCAGAGTGGGCCGTGGAGGCTCTTTTTCTTTCTCTCTGAGCCCCGCTGCGTGTCTTCCCCTGGGTTAGCGCTCGCTTTGTCTTTGGCTCCCCGCCTCACGCTCATCGCGACCGTATCCCTGGGCCAGCATGGAGCCAACCTGACGGGCTAGCTGAATTACTCTGCTCTCCTTTAGGAGATCCTTTCATACTGCCAAGGTGCTCCACCAAAAATGCATGAAAGGCCTAACCATGCCTCAAGCTTTGAAAATGCATAACCAAATGGTAATTCAAAGGAAAGAGACAGGTGTCTTAGTGTATGATACAGTTCATGAGGCATTTCTTTATGTCTGATGCATGTATTTACCTTGGTTACTAAAGGAGCTTGGTGTGTTGTTATCTAGTATTTGGTAGTATTTGTTCCTCACAGCTTGCACTGCATCTCACACTTTCTTTGTTGTTTCCTCTCTAAAGCTTTCCTCAAAATGCTCATGAAAGAAATATTAAAACAGTTTGATTTCGTATAGAAAAAAACCATACAGGCTTTATTTGTGGATGTTCTCTCGCATTGTGTTGCCCCTTGATAGTTTGTTTTCTGAAGCAAACGGCAACAAAATATTGGCTATATTTTATACATGGTTATTTTTCTAATCATTGGGGACGGGGAGGTTTTGAGTAGAACTGTAACGGTTATTGGTCTATGTTATAATTTATGTTTGCATAGGGCCTTATGCAACATTCAACAGCATCTATTTACATTCTATCCCCAGTTAATAGGAACTGATGAATTGCTCTGTGTTTAGGTGCTAGTGAGCCTTGTTGTCACCTTTACTTCCTCTGCAGGGAGAAGCTTTCAATGTGCATCAGGCAGATAGGTCTGAAACAGCAGGGGACTATTGTCTTCATTCAGTATAGTGGAAGTGAATGAGTTCTCTACTCAGTTCTGAAAAACTGTCTCCGTCTCTGTCTCAAGGGCGGGGGTGTGTGTCTCTTTGTTAACAACACCTGGTGCGCAATCTTTAATATTAAGGAAGTCTCAAGGTTCTGCTCGTCTGAGTTAGAATACCTCATGATAAGTTCTAGACCATACTATTTACCAAGATTAGTTTTCATCTATATTTTACTTAGATGTCTATTTACCACCACAAACTGATGCTGGCACTAGGATTGCACACAATGAGCTATATAGGGCCAGAAGCCATCAAGAAAATGCTCATCCAGAGGCAGGGCTCCTAGTGGCCGGTGATTTTAATGCAGGAAAACTGAAATCCGTTTTACCTCATTTCTACCAGCATGTCCCCTGTGCAACTAGAGGGATAAATAACTCTAGATTACCTTTACTCCACACACAGAGACACATAGAAGGCTCTCCCTCGCCTTCCATTTGGCAAATTTGACCATAACTCTATCCTCCTGATCAACCTGGTCTCAGAGCATTTTGTAATATTCTGTACGTAAATCCATTTAGTATGATATATTCCATTTGGTATGGTATGTGTTAATTTGTGGATATCCATCACCCATTTCGTATGATATGTTACGAATTACAATTCGTATAATATGTTACAAATTTGCCTAAAACGTATAATATGTTAAAAATTTGCAAAACATATGCTATGTTATGAATTTTTAAGATGTATGATATGATACGAATTCTAGTTAGCTAGCTGGCTAATGTTAACTAGGCTAGGGGTTAGAGTTAGGGTTAAGGTTAGGGTTAAGTTTAGGAGTTAGGTTAAGGTTAGGGGAAGGGTTAGCTAAAAGGGTTAAGGTTAGGGTTTGGTGAAGGGTTAGCTAAATGGGTTAAGGTAGGGGAAGGTTTAGCTAATGTGCTAAGTAGTTGGAAAGTAGCTAAAAAGTAGTAAGTAGTTTAAAAGTTGCTAATTACCTGAAATGCTTAAGTTGTCCTAGATGAGATTCGAACTCGCAACCTTTTGGATTGCTAGGCGTTCACATTATATGACTACCCATCCACTCCGACCAACCACCCTACTTTGTTTTTTGCCCTTAAGATGGTTGATCTTTCTTATTTAACCATCCCAAACGTAACATATCGTACTAAATGGAGTGTTTCGGATTTACATACAGAATAATACAAAATGCTCTGAGACCAGGCTGTCCTAATTCCTGGTTACAAGCCAAAACTCAAACAGGAAGTACCAGTGACACGCTCAACTCGGAAGTGGTCTGATGAAGCATATGCTAACCTTAAGGACTGTTTTGCTAGCACATGTTCCGGGATTCATCTGATGACATTGTGGAGTTTACCACATCAGTCACCGGCTTCATTAATAAGGGTATCGGCGACGTCATCCCCACAGTGAACGTACATGCATATCCCAACCAGAAGCCATGGATTACAGACAACATCCGTTTTGAACTAAAGGCTAGAGCTGCCGCTTTCAAGGAGTGGGACACTAACCCAGACGCTTATAAGAAGTCCCGCTACTCCCTCCGATGAACCATCAAACAGCAAAGCTTCAATACAGGACTAAGATTGAATTGTACTACACCAGCTCTGACGCTCGTCACATGTGGCAGGGCTTGCAAACTATCACAGATTACAAAGAGAAACCCAGCCACAAGCTGCCCAGTGACACAAGCATACCAGACGAGCTAAATGCCTTCTATGCTCGCTTCGAGGCAAGCAACACTGAGCCATGCGTGAGAGCACCAGCTGTTCCCGAACACTGTGTGATCACGCTCTCTGTAGCCAATGTAAGACCTTTAAATAGGCTAACATTCACAAGGCCGCAGGGCCAGACCGATTATCATAATGACCCCTACTCGGAGCATGCGCTTACCAGTTGGCAAGTGTCTTCACTGACATTTTCAACCTACCTACATCTTTCAAGCAGACCAGCATAGTTCCTGTGCCCAAGAATGCCAAGGTAACCTGTCTAAATGACTATCACACTGTACCACTCACATCTGTAGCCATGAAATTCTTTGAAAGGCTGGTCCTTGCTCATATCAACACCATCATTCCAGACACCCTGGACCCACTCAATTTCGCATACCGCCTCAACAGATCCACAGATGACACATTCTCTATTGCACTCCACACTGCCCTTTCCCACCTGGACAAAACGAACACTTATGTGAGAATGCTGTTCATTGACTTTAGCTCAGCATACAACACCATAGTGCCCTCAAAGCTCATTACTAAGCTAAGGTCCCTGGGACAAAACACCTCTCTCTGCAACTGGATCCTGGACTCCAGGATCCAGTTGCCGCCCCCCAGGTGGTGAAGTAGTCAACAACACATCTGCCACACTGACTCTCAACATGGGGCGCCCCTCGGGTGAGTGGTTAGTCCCCTCCTGTACTCCCATAGTGAGGGCACTATGACTGCGTGGCTGCGCATGACTCCAACACCATCATTAAGTTTGCCAGGGATACAACTGCGGTAGGCCTGATCACCGACGACGATGAGACTTGGCAGTGTGGTGCCAGGACAACAACCTCTCCCTCAATGTCAGTAAGACAAAGGAGCTGATTGTGGACTACATCTAATGGAGGGCCGAGCATGCCCCCATTCACATTGTAATGGCTGTAATGGAGCTGGTCGAGAGCTTCAAGTTCCACTAAGGATCTATCATGGTCCAGACACACCAACACAGTCGTGAAGAGGGCACAACAACACCTCTTCCCTCTCAGAAGGCTGAAAAGATTTGGCATGGGTCCCCAGATCCTCAAAAGGTTCAACAGCTGCACCATCGAGAGCATCTTGACTGGTTGCATTACCTCTTGGTATGGGAACTGCTTTGCATCTGACTTCAAGGTGCTACAGAGGGTAGTGCTTACGGCCCATTACATCACTGGGGCTGAGCTCCCTGCTATCCAGGACCTCTATAGCAGGCAGTGTCAGAGGAAGCCCCCCAAGCCACAGACTGGTCTCTCTGCTACTATACGGCAAGCGGTACAAATGCACCAAGTCTGGAACCAACAGGACCCTGAACAGCTTCTACCCTCAAGCCATAAGACTTCTAAACAAGACTGCTAAATAGCTAATAAAATGGCTACCTGGACTACCTGCATTGACCTTTTTTGCTCTAACTCTTTTGCACTCTCTATGCACACACACTAGACTCTACACACACACACACACGCACACGCACGCACGCACGCACGCACGCACGCACGCACGCACGCACGCACGCACGCACACACACACACACACACACACACACACACACACTTGTTGCTGCTTGTCACTTTACCCCTACCTATATGTACAGTACATGGCTACCTCAATTACCTCGGTACTCCCTGTATATAGCCATGTTATTTTCTACTCCCTGTATATAGCCATGTTATTTTCTACACCCTGTATATAGCCATGTTTTTTTCTACTCCCTGTATATAGCCATGTTATTTTCTACTCCCTGTATATAGTCATGTTATTTTCTACTCCCTGTATATAGCCATGTTTTTTTCTACTCCCTGTATATAGCCATGTTATTTTCTACTCCCTGTATATAGTCATGTTATTTTCTACACCCTGTATATAGCCATGTTTTTTTCTACTCCCTGTATATAGCCATGTTATTTTCTACTCCCTGTATATAGCCATGTTATTTCTACTCCCTGTATATAGTCATGTTATTTTCTACTCCCTGTATATAGCCATGTTATTTTCTACTCCCTGTATATAGCCATGTTATTTTCTACTCCCTGTATATAGTCATGTTATTTTCTACTCCCTGTATATAGCCATGTTATTTTCTACTCCCTGTATATAGTCATGTTATTTTCTACTCCCTGTATATAGCCATGTTATTTTCTACTCCCTGTATATAGTCATGTTATTTTCTACTCCCTGTATATAGCCATGTTATTTTCTACTCCCTGTATATAGTCATGTTATTTTCTACTCCCTGTATATAGTCATGTTATTTTCTATTCCCTGTATATAGTCATGTTATTTTCTACTCCCTGTATATAGTCATGTTATTTTCTACTCCCTGTATATAGCCATGTTATTTTCTACTCCCTGTATATAGCCATGTTAGTTTCTACTCCCTGTATATAGCCATGTTTTTTTCTACTCCCTGTATATAGCCATGTTATTTTCTACTCCCTGTATATAGTCATGTTATTTTCTACTCCCTGTATATAGTCATGTTATTTTCTACTCCCTGTATATATGTAATGGGTGCGTGTTGGTGGCAGGGAAGTCAGGCGCAGGAGAATGAACTTGGTATAAACGGAGCAGTTGTAACGTCTGGAGAGTGATGGGTGTGGAGTCAGACGCAGAGAGCAGAAGGTTGACGGGAAAAAGGCTTTAATGTCCTTTCGCAATGTAACCAGTTACAAACATGGGTGAAGCCCAAAACACAGGCGCAACAAACCCAAAACCATAGTTACTAAAATACCGGACAGCGAAAACCCAAAAGAACACAAACACCACTAACGTGAAATAACAACAAGCCCGCTGTCACGCCCTGGCCTTAGTTATCTTTGTTTTCTTTATTATTTTAGTTAGGTCAGGGTGTGACATGGGGAATGTATGTGTTTTTGTAGTGTCTAGGGGTGTTGTATGTGTATGGGGCAGTGTCTAGTGTAGTTGTCTAGGTAAGTCTATGGTTGCCTGAATGGGTCTCAATCAGAGACAGCTGTCATTCATTGTCTCTGATTGGGAGCCATATTTAAGGCAGCCATAGGCATTAGGTTAATGTGGGTAATTGTCTATGTTGTACGTTTGATGCTTGTGTATGCACTTACGTTGTTAGCTTCACGGTTGTTTGTTGTTTTGTTTAGTTTGTAAGTGTTTAGTTTGTGTTTCATCTTCGTCTAATAAAAGAAGATGTATTTTTCTCACGCTGCGCCTTGGTCCACTCTTTCACCCATAGACGACCGTGACACCCGCACAAACACCAGCGGGCTAAACGAACTTAAATAACACCCATCGCAAAACCCCAACAAGGAACAGGTGAAAACAATTAGACAAAAACAAACGAAAAGGAAAAAGGGATCGGTGGCAGCTAGTAGACCGGCGACGACGACCGCCGAGCGCCACCCGAACAGGAAGGGGAGCCACCTTCGGTGGTATTCGTGACAGCAGTTTAATAAGTGCTCACAAAACTCCGAAAACCAAAATATACTAAATAATAAAAGTGGGTACAAAACCCGTCGCACACCAACACATAACTTGCACATAACATACAATCAAACAATCACCGACAAGGACATGAGGGGAAACAGAGGGTTAAATACACAACAATGTAATTGATGGGATTGGAACCAGGTGTGAAGGAAGACAAGACAAAACTAATGGAAAATGAAAAATGGATCAGCGATGGCTAGAAGGTCGGTGACATCGACCGCCGAACACCGCCCGAACAAGGAGAGGGACCGACTTCAGCGGAAGTCGTGACAATATAGCCATGTTATTTTCTACTCCCTGTATATAGCCATGTTATTTCTACTCCCTGTATATAGCCATGTTATTTCTACTCCCTGTATATAGCCATGTTATTTATACTCCCTTAATATAGCCATGTTATTTCTACTCCCTGTATATAGCCATGTTATTTTGACTCCCTGTATATAGCCATGTTATTTCTACTCCCTGTATATAGCCATGTTATTTCTACTCCCTGTATATAGCCATGTTATTTTCTACTCCCTGTATATAGCCATGTTATTTTCTACTCCCTGTATATAGCCATGTTATTTCTACTCCCTGTATATAGCCATGTTATTTCTACTCCCTGTATATAGCCATGTTATTTCTACTCCCTGTATATAGCCATGTTATTTCTACTCCCTGTATATAGCCATGTTATTTCTACTCCCTGTATATAGCCATGTTATTTCTACTCCCTGTATATAGCCATGTTATTTCTACTCCCTGTATATAGCCATGTTATTTCTACTCCCTGTATATAGCCATGTTATTTCTACTCCCTGTATATAGCCATGTTATTTCTACTCCCTGTATATAGCCATGTTATTTTCTACTCCCTGTATATAGCCATGTTATTTTCTACTCTCTGTATATAGCCATGTTATTTCTACTCCCTGTATATAGCCATGTTATTTATACTCCCTGTATATAGCCATGTTATTTTCTACTCTCTGTATATAGCCATGTTATTTCTACTCCCTGTATATAGCCATGTTATTTCTACTCTCTGTATATAGCCATGTTATTTCTACTCCCTGTATATAGCCATGTTATTTTCTACTCCCTGTATATAGCCATGTTATTTCTACTCCCTGTATATAGCCATGTTATTTTCTACTCCCTGTATATAGCCATGTTATTTCTACTCCCTGTATATAGCCATGTTATTTTCTACTCCCTGTATATAGCCATGTTATTTTCTACTCCCTGTATATAGCCATGTTATTTTCTACTCCCTGTATATAGCCATGTTATTTTCTACTCCCTGTATATAGCCATGTTATTTCTACTCCCTGTATATAGCCATGTTATTTCTACTCTCTGTATATAGCCATGTTATTTTCTACTCCCTGTATATAGCCATGTTATTTTCTACTCCCTGTATATAGCCATGTTATTTTCTACTCCTTGTATATAGCCATGTTATTTTCTACTCCCTGTATATAGCCATGTTATTTCTACTCCCTGTATATAGCCATGTTATTTCTACTCTCTGTATATAGCCATGTTATTTTCTACTCCCTGTATATAGCCATGTTATTTTCTACTCCCTGTATATAGCCATGTTATTTCTACTCTCTGTATATAGCCATGTTATTTCTACTCCCTGTATATAGCCATGTTATTTCTACTCCCTGTATATAGCCATGTTATTTCTACTCCCTGTATATAGCCATGTTATTTCTACTCTCTGTATATAGCCATGTTATTTTCTACTCCCTGTATATAGCCATGTTATTTCTACTCCCTGTATATAGCCATGTTATTTCTACTCCCTGTATATAGCCATGTTATTTCTACTCTCTGTATATAGCCATGTTATTTTCTACTCCCTGTATATAGCCATGTTATTTTCTACTCCCTGTATATAGCCATGTTATTTCTACTCCCTGTATATAGCCATGTTATTTCTACTCTCTGTATATAGCCATGTTATTTCTACTCCCTGTATATAGCCATGTTATTTCTACTCCCTGTATATAGCCATGTTATTTCTACTCCCTGTATATAGCCATGTTATTTCTACACCCTGTATATAGCCATGTTATTTTCTACTCCCTGTATATAGCCATGTTATTTCTACTCCCTGTATATAGCCATGTTATTTCTACTCTCTGTATATAGCCATGTTATTTCTACTCCCTGTATATAGCCATGTTATTTCTACTCCCTGTATATAGCCATGTTATTTCTACTCCCTGTATATAGCCATGTTATTTCTACTCTCTGTATATAGCCATGTTATTTCTACTCTCTGTATATAGCCATGTTATTTCTACTCCCTGTATATAGCCATGTTATTTCTACTCTCTGTATATAGCCATGTTATTTCTACTCCCTGTATATAGCCATGTTATTTCTACTCCCTGTATATAGCCATGTTATTTCTACTCTCTGTATATAGCCATGTTATTTTCTACTCCCTGTATATAGCCATGTTATTTCTACTCCCTGTATATAGCCATGTTATTTCTACTCCCTGTATATAGCCATGTTATTTCTACTCCCTGTATATAGCCATGTTATTTCTACTCCCTGTATATAGCCATGTTATTTCTACACCCTGTATATAGCCATGTTATTTTCTACTCCCTGTATATAGCCATGTTATTTCTACTCCCTGTATATAGCCATGTTATTTCTACTCTCTGTATATAGCCATGTTATTTCTACTCCCTGTATATAGCCATGTTATTTCTACTCCCTGTATATAGCCATGTTATTTCTACTCCCTGTATATAGCCATGTTATTTCTACTCTCTGTATATAGCCATGTTATTTCTACTCTCTGTATATAGCCATGTTATTTCTACTCCCTGTATATAGCCATGTTATTTCTACTCTCTGTATATAGCCATGTTATTTCTACTCCCTGTATATAGCCATGTTATTTCTACTCCCTGTATATAGCCATGTTATTTCTACTCTCTGTATATAGCCATGTTATTTTCTACTCCCTGTATATAGCCATGTTATTTCTACTCCCTGTATATAGCCATGTTATTTCTACTCCCTGTATATAGCCATGTTATTTCTACTCTCTGTATATAGCCATGTTATTTTCTACTCCCTGTATATAGTCATGTTATTTCCTACTCCCTGTATATAGCCATGTTATTTTCTACTCCCTGTATATAGCCATGTTATTTCTACTCCCTGTATATAGCCATGTTATTTCTACTCTCTGTATATAGCCATGTTATTTTCTACTCCCTGTATATAGCCATGTTATTTCTACTCCCTGTATATAGCCATGTTATTTCTACTCCCTGTATATAGCCATGTTATTTCTACTCTCTGTATATAGCCATGTTATTTTCTACTCCCTGTATATAGCCATGTTATTTCTACTCCCTGTATATAGCCATGTTATTTCTACTCTCTGTATATAGCCATGTTATTTCTACTCCCTGTATATAGCCATGTTATTTCTACTCCCTGTATATAGCCATGTTATTTTCTACTCCCTGTATATAGCCATGTTATTTCTACTCCCTGTATATAGCCATGTTATTTCTACTCTCTGTATATAGCCATGTTATTTCTACTCTCTGTATATAGCCATGTTATTTTCTACTCCCTGTATATAGCCATGTTATTTCTACTCCCTGTATATAGCCATGTTATTTCTACTCCCTGTATATAGCCATGTTATTTCTACTCTCTGTATATAGCCATGTTATTTTCTACTCCCTGTATATAGCCATGTTATTTTCTACTCCCTGTATATAGCCATGTTATTTCTACTCCCTGTATATAGCCATGTTATTTCTACTCTCTGTATATAGCCATGTTATTTCTACTCCCTGTATATAGCCATGTTATTTCTACTCTCTGTATATAGCCATGTTATTTTCTACTCCCTGTATATAGCCATGTTATTTCTACTCCCTGTATATAGCCATGTTATTTCTACTCCCTGTATATAGCCATGTTATTTCTACTCTCTGTATATAGCCATGTTATTTCTACTCCCTGTATATAGCCATGTTATTTCTACTCTCTGTATATAGCCATGTTATTTCTACTCTCTGTATATAGCCATGCTATTTCTACTCCCTGTATATAGCCATGTTATTTTCTACTCCCTGTATATAGCCATGTTATTTCTACTCCCTGTATATAGCCATGTTATTTCTACTCCCTGTATATAGCCATGTTATTTCTACTCTCTGTATATAGCCATGTTATTTTCTACTCCCTGTATATAGCCATGTTATTCACTGTATCAAATTTTTTATTTTTTAGAATACATAAAAAATCTTATATTTAACTCTGCATTGCTGGAAAAGGACCCGTAAGTAAACATTTCACTGTTAGGCTACACCTGTTGTGTACGAAGCATGTGACAAATAACATTTGATTTGATTTCTCTGTCTGTCTCTCACTTTCTCGCTCTCACTCTCTCTCTTTATTCTTCTATCTCTATTCCTCCCTATCTCTCCGTCTCTGTCTCTCTCCGTCCCCTCACCACCCCTTTTTCTTTCTGACTCTTTCTCTCTTCCTCTCTGTATGTTTCAACAGTAGTGCTGATAGCTGCAGTCTTACAGAGAACTGCATGTTGCTGTTATTGATGTGTGGGCTCAAAGGATCCCAGACTGCCTGACTGCCAGAGGAGAGGCACTCCACTCTGTCTCTATATTGAGCCCTCAATAGGTGCTGTCTGTAGTGTACTATAGTGTAGCAGCACACAGCTAGAAGGAGAATATAACCTCATTAGTAGCTAGAGGTCCATTTTCAACACAGTTCTATTCATTATAACTCTGCTTGTGTTGGAGGTGTGTGAATGCAAGGTTGACCTTGTATAGAGTGCACATCACACATGTATCACAAATTAAATATTGACTTCCATGAAGAAATAACTACCAGTGAATGAACTTAAGTAATTATTTTGTAATACCATTATTTCCTGCATTAATGTACCTAGTAGTAGTTACCACTTTCACCAGTGCAGGATGAGACTCCCCTGCTTCTCTAACATGTAATATTCATACACCGCCTGCCTGCAATTGGACACTGTTATGTAAATGCTCAGAGCCCACAGTGCATGCTGGGAAATATTATTGCATTGGCCCCTGCACATCGCTGTCTCTAGAAAGGTTTCCTCTCCTTTAGACTATATATGTGAACATAACTGAGAAAGCACAGCAGGACTATACACCAAGACATATCTACTTATGATTCCTCCCTCCCTTTACTTATCCATTCCCCCAAAGTGCAATGGCAAAGAAAGAGTGAAGGCAAGCATATGAGGGAGGGAGGGACTGTGGCACCACAGGCATTTTATTAAGCAGGCAATAAAAAGATGGGGACGAGGCATCTCTGACATCTAAGGCCCCTGTCGTCCAGACTGACGCAGCCTCCTCTGCTTTTGTCTCTCTCTACCGAGGAGGGATGAAAATAACAACAGCAATAACCATGCTCAGGAGGGAGAGAGGAAGAGGGAGAGATGGAGGGAGGGATTGAGAGAAAGGGGCAGAGGGGTGTCGTAAACAACGATGCTAACTACATGTACCCTACATGCGAGTAAAATAGCTGTAAGTAGCAGTAGAAGTATCGTTGTCTGTTAGTTTACTCTAATCAGGGGAGGGCTGGTAGGGTTGGGGAAAATGATCATACAAAAAATAATATAATAAATAAGGGGGATTATAAATGATGCAAACAATTAAATTGATAGAACCCAAAATCTATCTGCAATATTAAAGCGGGGGATCTACCCCCCCCATTGGTTGGTTGGTGCTATTTTTACTAGCACGGTGCAGGAGGAGGATGAAGTGGAATAGAAATGCGAGCACTGCATAATGTATGCCCCCTGTGGAGCCACGGATCTGCCTTACACAATCAGGTGCTCTCTCTCAGGGACCACAGAGAGAGACAGACAAACCGACAGACAGACCATCAGACAATTTCTGGGCCAATCTTAGGTCTCATACCTGTCTCTTGGTTCCCAGCTTTGTCTGTGTTATGATTTCCCTCTCTGTGCATCAAAACTATTTGTGTGAGCAGAACAATGGTCTTAAAGGCCTTGAAAAAACATGCAGTTCTTTATTTAGCTATGCTCTCCAATGTCCATTTCATCGAGTCCACTTCAATGGTTCTTGACTTGGAAAAGTCTGTGTGGCTGAGTTGGCCCAGTGCACCCTCACTTCGATGGGGCTCATTCAGTAGCTTGTTGTCCATTAGGCCACTCAGTGTTAATGCTTTGTGGGCTTCACATGACCCTATCCAAAGCAATTTAGATCATGGACAGTCAATCCCTACAATTTCTATCGATGCCAACACCATAATTTGATTGTGTCTGGACAGAGTGGCAGCATCCCAAATGGCACCCTCTTCCCTATATAGTGCACTACTTTTGACCAGCTCTGGTCAAATTAGGGAATAGGCTGCCATTTGGGATGCAGCCTGAGATTCAGGAGATGGAAGATGGAGCTGAATCAGAACATAAAGTGTCTGCTGAGGGGGAGGTCATCAGGCCCTGTAGAGGAGAACAGGACAACAGGATGTTATGTTGACCATTACCTGCTTCTCCTTTAAGTCCTGTTTATTGACATTAGTTGACATTTATAGAGTTATGTGCATATTTGATGTTCTATCGCCATCGCATACGTTTATGTATTTGTGTGTCTATGTTTATGCATGCGTGAAGTCAGGTGCAGGAGAGCAGAGTGTAGTGAACAGGCACACTTTTTATTCCGGTCAAAATGACAGCACAAAATAACATAAAATGTTCCCAAAACACGGAACATAGACAAAAAGTAATGCGTGTAACAATATCCACAATATAAAAATACACGTAACACAAAACAATCCTACACAAAGACATGATGGGGAACAGAGGAATAAATACATATGAATTGATTGGGGAATGAAAACGAGGTGTGCAGGGAACAAGACAATGGATACATGAAAAATGGAGCGTCGATGGCTAGAAAGCCAGTCACGTCGACCGCCGAACGCTGCCTGAACAAGGAGAGGAGCCGACTTCGGCGGAAGTCGTGACAATATTAGTGAGCTACGTCAAGAGTCCAGTGTATCAATAAATATGTGGTGTGTATAAACAGTGTAACTAAAATGTACAGTATTAGAAATATTATGATGAGCTACATCAGGGAATACTGTTTTTAAATACACAGTGTGAAACTGGTAGTGATGTGTGGTTCAATGTCTCTATGCAATGGTTACCAAACGTTTTATAGTCCCGTACCCCTTCAAACATTCAACCTCCAGCTGCGTACCCCCTCTACCACCAGGGTTAGCGTACTCTCAAATGTTGTTTTTTGCCATCATTGTAAGCCTGCCACACACACACTATACAATACATTTATTAAACATAAGAATGAGTGTGAGTTTTTGTCACAACCCGGCACGTGGGAAGTGACAAAGAGCTCTTATAGGACCAGGGCACAAATAATAATATAATAATAATCAATAATTTTGCTCTTTATTTAACCATCTTACATATAAAACCTTATTGTTAATCGAAAATTGTGAATAACTCACCACATGTTAATGAGAAGGGTACGCTTGAAAGGATGCACATAACTCTGCAATGTTGGGTTGTATTGGAGAGAGTCTCAGTCTTAAATCATTTTCCACACACAGTCTGTGCATGTATTTAGTTTTCATGCTAGTGAGGGCGGAGAATCCACTCTCACATATAGTTGAAGTCGGAAGTTTCCATACACCTTAGCTAAATGCATTTCAACTCAGTTTTTCACAATTTCTGACATTTAATCGTAGTAAAAATTCCCAGTCATAGGTCAGTTAGGATCACAATTTTATTTTAAGAATGTGAAGAATAATAGTAGAGAGAATGATTTATTTCAGCTTGTATTTCATTCATCACATTCCCAGTGGGTCAGAAGTTTACATACACTCAATTAGTATTTGGTAGCATTGCCTTTAAATTGTTTAACTTGGGTCAAACGTTTTGGATAGCCTTCCAAATGCTTCCCACAATAAGTTGGATGAATTTTGGCCCATTCCTCCTGACAGAGCTGGTGTAACTGAGTCAGGTTTGTAGGCCTCCTTGCTCGCACATGCTTTTTCAGTTCTGCCCACTAATTTTCTATAGGATTGAGTTTAGGGCTTTGTGATGGCCACTCCAATACCTTGACTTTGTTGTCCTTAAGTCATTTTGCCACAACTTTGGAAGTATGCTTGGGGTCATTGTCCATTTGGAAGACCCATTTGCGACCAAGCTTTAACTTCCTGACTGATGTCTTGAGATGTTGCTTCAATATATCCACATAATTTTTCTTCCTCATGAAGCCATCTATTTTGTGAAGTGCACCAGTCCCTCCTGCAGCAAAGCACCCCCACAACATGATGCTGCCACTCCCGTGCTTCACGAATGGGAATGGGGTTCTTTGGCTTGCAAGCCTCCCCCTTTTTCATCCAAACATAACAATAGTCATTATAGCCAAAAATGTCTATTTTTGTTTCATCAGACCAGAGGACATTTCTCCAAAAAGTACAATCTTTGTTTCCATGTGCAGTTGCAAACCGTAGTCTGGCTTTTTTTATGGCGGTTTTGGAGCAGTGGCTTCTTCCTTGCTGAGCTGCCTTTCAGGTTATGTCGATATAGGACCAGTTTTACTATGGATATAGATACTTTTGTACCTGTTTCCTCCAGCATCTTCACAAAGTCCTTTGCTGTTGTTCTGGGATTGATTTGCAATTTTCTCTCTAGGAGACGAACGAGTTTCCTTCCTGAGCGGTATAACGGCTGCGTGGTCCCATGGTGTTTATACTTGCGTACTATTGTTTGTACAGATGAACGTGGTACCTTCAGGCATTTGGAAATTGCTCCCAAGGATGAATCAGACTTGTGGAGGTCTACAATTTTCTTTCTGAGGTCTTGGCTGATTTCTTTTGATTTTTCCATGATGTCAAGCAAGGAGGCACTGAGTTTGAAGGTAGGCCTTGAAATACATCCACAGGTACACCTCCAATTGACTCAATTGATGTCAATTAGCCTATCAGAAACTTCTAAAGCCATGACATAATTTTATGGAATTTTCCAAGCTTTTTAAAGGCACAGTCAACTTAGTTAATGTAAACTTCTGACCCACTGGAATTGTGATACAGTGAATTATAAGTGAAATAATCTGTCTGTAAACAATTGTTGGAGAAATTACTTGTGTCATGCACAAAGTAGATGTCCTAACCGAGTTGCCAAAACTATAGTTTGTTAACAAGAAATTTGTGGAGTGGTTGAAAATGAGTTTGAATGACTCCAACCTAAGTGTATGTAAACTTACGACTTCAACTGTAGGTACGTGGTTGCCAAGGGCATCAGTGTCTTAAAACTTCTCTAGGGTAGGGGGCAGCATTCTGAATTTTGGATGAAATGCATGCCCAAATTAAACTGCCTGCTTCTCGGGCCCAGAAGATATGATATGCATATAACTGGTAGATTTGGATAGAAAACACTCTAGAAGTTTCCAAAACTGTTAAAATAGTGTCTGTGAGTATAACAGAACCGATTTGGCAGGCGAAAACCTGAGAAAAATCCATTCAGGAAGTAGTTTTTTTGGTTTTGTAGTTTTCTATTCAATGCCATTACAGTATCCATTGACTTAGGACTGACATTGCAGTTTCTATGTCTTTAGTCTTCAGTCTTTAGAAATTGTATCAGGTTTGTATTCTGAAAAATGAGGAAGTAAGAGCAGTCTGAATGAGTGGACCCTAAAGTGTCACAGAGCTTTTTCATGCGCGAGACGGAGAGAATACGTTTCTTGTTTACCTTTTAAATTGACTATGTTATTGTCCGGTTGAAATATTATAGATTATTTATGCTAAAATCAACCTGAGGATTGAATATAAACATCGTTTGACATGTTTCTATGAACTTTACGGATACAATTTGGATTCTTTTGTCTTCCTGTTTTGACTGCGTCTGAGCCTGTGGATTACTGAAGAAAACACGCGAACAAAACTGAGGTTTTTGGATATAAAGAAACTTTATCGAACAAAAGGAACATTTATTGAGTAAATGAATGTCTGCTGAGTGCAACCATATGAAGATCATCAAAGGTAAGGGATTAATTTTATCTCTATTTCTGACTTGTGTAACTGTTCTACTTGGCTGGTTACTGTTTGTAATGATTTGTCTAGTGGGCTATGTTCTCAAATAATCTTAAGGTATGCTTTCGCTGTAAAGCATGTTTAAAATCCGACACCGTGGTTGGATTCACAAGAAGTTAATCTTTAAACCTATGTAAAATATGTTTTTTTCCCAGAATTTTTATAATGAGTATTTCTGTATTTGAATTTGGCGCCCAGCAGTTTCACTGGCTGTTGAAGAGGTGGGACGCTAACGTCTCACGTACCCAAGAGAGGTTAATAACAGCACAATTTCCCAAGGCACGATACTTTGATCGCAGCCCAATCCAGAACCTGTCAGTGGCTTCTGATTAAATTAAATTTTCACAGAACCGCTTGTTGCAATTTCAATGAGGCTCTCTTGTTCAGATATCGGTAAGTGGACTGGAGGCAGGGCATGAAAGGGATAACAAATCCAGTTGTTTGTGTCATCTGTTTTGGGAAAGTACCTGCGTAATTGCGCACCCAGCTCACTCAGGCGCTTCGCTATATCACATTTGACATTGTCCGAGTTTATTTGCACACAAAAAAATCATACAATGATGGAAAGACCTGTGTGTTGACCTTGTTAATGGAGACAGAAAAGAGCTCCAACTTCTTAATTATAGCCTCAATTTTGTCCCGCACATTGAATATAGTTGCGGAGAGTCCCTGTAATCCTAGATTCAGATCATTCAGGCGAGAAAAAAGATCACCCAGATAGGCCAGTCGTGTGAGAAACTCGTCATCATGCAAGCGGTCAGACAAGTGAACATTATGGTCAGTAAAGAAAAATTTAAGCTCGTCTCTCAATTTAAAAAAACGTGTCAATACTTTGCCCCTTGATAACCAGCGCACTTCTGTATGTTGTAAAAGCGTTACATGGTCGCTGCCCATATCATTGCATAGTCCAGAAAATACACTAGATTTCAGGGGCCTTGCTTTAACAAAGTTAACCATTTTCACTGTAGTGTCCAAAACATCTTTCAAGCTGTCAGGCATTCCCTTGACAGCAAGAGCCTCTCGGTGGATGCTGCAGTGTACCCAAGTGGCGTCGGGAGCAACTGTTTTGTTTGCGCTTTACCACTCACTATGTCTCCCTGTCATGGCTTTTGCGCCAACAGTACAGATACCAACACATCTTGACCACCGAAGTCCATTTATGTCACAAAGCTGTCCACTGGTTTCCAGAAGCTGTCCTGGTTTCCAGTGGTTTGCAGAAGAGGATGTCTTCCTTAATTGACCCCCCATAAACGTAACGGATATATACCAGGAGGTATGCAAGGCCCGCCACGTCTGTTGACTCATCAAGCTGTAACTCATAGAATTCACTGTATTTGTTTTAAATGTGAATCACATTTTTATTTGGCGTACCACTGACGGCAATGCACATACCCCCAGGGGGTACGCAATAGAGCATACCCTAGGTTAGGAATACCTGCTCTATAGCATGGGACAGCAGCGTTGGCTGTGTGTGTGAGTGTGTGAGTATGTGTGTATGTGCGTGCGTTTGTGAGCATGAGGTGTGTGTGTGTGATAGCGCATGTGTGTATTATATGTGAGTGAGTGTGAATCACCTGGTAGACGGCTAGTGATGGCCATTCAACAGTTTACTGGTCTGGTAATAGAAGCTGTTCAACAGTCTGATGGTCTGGTAATAGAAGCTGTTCAACAGTCTGATGGTTTGGTAATAGAAGCTGTTCAACAGTCTGGTGGTCTGGTAATAGAAGCTGTTCAACAGTCTAATGGTCTGGTAAAAGAAGCTGTTACACAGTCTGATGGTCTGGTAATAGAAGCTGTTCAACAGTCTGATGGTCTGGTAATAGAAGCTGTTCAACAGTCGGATGGTAATAGAAGCTGTTCAACAGTCGGATGGTAACAGAAGCTGTTCAACAGTCTGATGGTCTGGTGATAGAAGCTGTTCAACAGTCTGATGGTCTGGTAATAGAAGCTGTTCAACAGTCTGATGGTCTGGTGATAGAAGCTGTTCAACAGTCTGATGGTCTGGTAATAGAAGCTGTTCAACAGTCTGATGGTCTGGTGATAGAAGCTGTTCAACAGTCTGATGGTGATAGAAGCTGTTCAACAGTCTGATGGTCTGGTGATAGAAGCTGTTCAACAGTCTGATGGTAATAGAAGCTGTTCAACAGTCTGATGGTCTGGTAATAGAAGCTGATAAAACAGTCTGATGGTCTGGTGATAGAAGCTGTTCAACAGTCTGATGGTGATAGAAGCTGTTCAACAGTCTGATGGTCTGGTAATAGAAGCTGTCAACAGTCTGATGGTAATAGAAGCTGTTCAACAGTCTAATGGTAATAGAAGCTGTTCAACAGTCTGATGGTAATAGAAGCTGTTCAACAGTCTGATGGTAACAGAAGCTATTCAACAGTCTGATGGTCTGGTGAAAGAAGCTGTTCAACAGTCTGATGGTCTGATAATAGAAGCTGTTACACAGTCTGATGGTCTGGTGAAAGAAGCTGTTCAACAGTCTGATGGTCTGGTGAAAGAAGCTGTTCAACAGTCTGATGGTCTGGTGATAGAAGCTGTTCAACAGTCTGATGGTCTGGTAATAGAAGCTGTTCAACAGTCTGATGGTAATAGAAGCTGTTCAATAGTCTGATGGTCTGGTAATAGAAGCTGTTCAGCAGTCTGATGGTCTGGTGATAGAAGCTGTTCAACGGTCTGATGGTCTGGTAATAGAAGCTGTTCAATAGTCTGATGGTCTGGTGATAGAAGCTGTTCAACAGTCTGATGGTCTGGTAATAGAAGCTGTCAACAGTCTGATGGTCTGGTGATAGAAGCTGTTCAATAGTCTGATGGTCTGGTGATAGAAGCTGTCCAACAGTCTGATGGTCTGGTAATAGAAGCTGTTCAATAGTCTGATGGTCTGGTGATAGAAGCTGTCCAACAGTCTGATGGTCTGGTAATAGAAGCTGTCCAACAGTCTGATGGTCTGGTAATAGAAGCTGTTCAATAGTCTGATGGTCTGGTGATAGAAGCTGTCCAACAGTCTGATGGTCTGGTAATAGAAGCTGTTCAATAGTCTGATGGTCTGGTGATAGAAGCTGTTCAACAGTCTGATGGTCTGGTGATAGAAGCTGTTCAACAGTCTGATGGTCTGGTAATAGAAGCTGTTCAATAGTCTGATGGTCTGGTGATAGAAGCTGTTACACAGTCTGATGGTCTGGTGATAGAAGCTGTTCAGCAGTCTGATGGTCTGGTAATAGAAGCTGTTCAATAGTCTGATGGTCTGGTAAAACAATTTTAGCTCTGATGCACCTGAGCTTTCTCTGTAGAAGTTTGTGAGGGTCTTAGGGGCCATTTCTTTGCCTCCTTGGGTTGTAGAGGTGCTGTTTTGCGCCTTCTTCACCACAATGTCGTTGTGGCGAGACCATTTCAGGTCCTCAGTGATGTGCATGCCGAGGAACTTGAAGCATTTGACCCACTCCACTGCCCCCCCGTCGATGAGGATGGGGTGTTCTCTCTTCTCTCCTGTAGTCAGTCCATGATAAACTCCTTCGTTTTGGTGACGTTTACGGAGAGGTTATTTTCCTGGCACCACTCCGCCAGGGCTTTAACCTCCTTCCTGTACGCTATCTCATCGTTGTTAATAATCAGGCCTACCACTGTTATGTCGTCAGCAAACTTGATGATTGAGTTGCAGTCGTGTGTAGTAACACAGTCATGGGTGAACAGGGAGTACAAGGTACATAAGAGTACCAAGGGTACCATGGCAACATTAGTTAAAGACAGGAGGACTGGTAAGACATCCCACAGAAACAGACATATTGTGACTACTAGGTTCAGTGTTGTGATCTCCTCTCCTCCACCAGTATGTAGAAATCAAACAGTAACATCTGAGCTGAAGCTAGAGGATGGGTGGCTGGATGGATGGACTGTTGGGCTGGTGAATGGACGGAAAGAACGACGGACAGGCTGCCGGGCGTACACATGGATGGAGTGATGTGAATTGGTTGTGGCAGCAAGTAGACATGTGACGTATAGAAGGTTCCGGGCCTCCCCCCTCCATCTCTGTGATGACTAGGCTTTAATTACCAAGTCCTCTATCTGACGCTTTCCCAATAATTAGAAATATTCAACCTCCTTCCTCCGAGCCTGGTAGAAAGGAATACATTAGAGTCAACAATGAAATAGAAAGTGACCTTCAGGGCTGAAGGGGACAGTTGGCTTTTAAAAAGGAAGCAAAAAAGGCTATTGTCCAATACTGCTGCTTTGCTTTATTAGGGAATTGGAAAGTTAGAAATGTATTGAAAGACTTCCAGTAGTGATTGTAGGAGCCATTTTAGTGTCTGTGTGATACTGCAGTATCGGAATTTGCATTTTAAATGAAAGAACACGTTTTTGTTAAAATGTGAGTATTTCTGTATTTGTTTGCAAAAAATGAAAGGTTTTCATCCAAGGACCCTTAATGGCCTGAAAAGACTCCGTAGGCAAAAGGTACTGTAAGTACGTCGACATAAAAACGCTGGCCATATCACAATTATACACTGTGCCCTGAGATGTGTGCCATACTGCCATTTGCTTGTAGAATGAGAATAATTCCTATAATGACATGTGTCTCATGGTGAACTCAGGTTTTCCGTTTAGGTTGATTCTAAAGTGGACATGACATGCATTACACACACAACGTCAAATCAATCACAGCTCCTGCATCATAATCTCCACCTGTTCTAATCTCAATCAGGTCCCTCCTTGTCTCGTCCCACCTGGAGGATAAATACATGTTTAATCCGTGTTTAATCTGTGTTTAATCCATGTTAGGGAGAGTTCCTGAATAAATGAAGTGATTAGTGAGATTAGCAGTGAACTAGTATTAGGAGTGTGGTTGCTTTGGAAACCCTTCACTATAGGGTTGAATGGCGGGAACCCGCTTACCGAGATTTACCGGCCAAAACCACTCCCTTTTCCCGGGATAAATAACTGCGATAAACATCTAAATTATAATAAATGATTTATATTAACAGCATGATGTGAAATGGAACTGTTAAATGATATGCCATGTCTAAATCTGGCTTCTCTAAGGCCTTCTCTCTGCTTTCTGCATGATGAATCATCAACGTTCAGGGTGGGGACAGACAGCCCATCTCATTATGGAGCGCAGTTCACAATGCATGTAGATTTATCATCTCATCATGGTAAATGTTTTTCTTGTGACAGGTAGGCATACATTTGCTGCAGCATAGCCTATGCTACAGTAATATAAAGACTAAAAATGACTTAAATGTAAATGACTGACTGTGCGTTTAATTTACCCATCTCCATCTGGCTTTCGGAGGTCAACTTATTTTTTAATTGTACATTTTCTATTTTTTATTGCAGCTGCAATGTTTTAAAACAGCCTATCACTCAAATATCATTGCATTTAATCAGTGCACGGGAGAGCACTCTCTCGCAGCCTTTCTCAAATCCATTCAAATTGCATCGAAATAGATAATCCTGTTCAAGATTGATAAAGGCATATGTACTGTATAGATATCCTAGCCTATCTCTTTCAGGTAATACATTCAATGCAGTATTAGCCTTCTATTTAACTAATTAATGATGGGTCATGCATAATAAGCTTCTAACTTGTAGCCTCGGTCTCTTGCACAATACGCACAAACCTGTGCTCTGCTGGCCTCTCTCCTTAAAAAACACTCCTTAGCTCTTTCATAAAGAATATATATATTTTTATTTTATTTAACTAGGCAAGTCAGTTAAGAACAAATTCCTATTTACAATGACAGCCTACCCCAGCCAAACCTGGGCCAATTGTACGCCACCCTATGGGACTCCCAATCACTGCCGGATGTGATACAGCCTGGATTCAAACCAGGGACTGTAGTGATGCCTCTTGCACTGAGATGCAGTGCCTTAGACCGCTGCGCCACTCGGGAGCCCAAATTAGATGCAGACGGGACATTCACTTCTCTTCAGGAAGATTGAATGGTTATGGGTCTGAATAAATAAGTGCTTTAGCCGACCACCATTGCGTGTTCGCTCTTCTTTCAAACGATCTGTGAGTTCTATTGGCTGCTGTATTTAACATTCATCAAACAAGAGCTTGCGTCCCTCTTCGAATAGTCTATTGGAGAAGAAATGCAATGAAAAAATGTCCAGTAAACTATTCTAGTCTAGCCTTTCCTGCATGGGACTCCAAATCCAGGCTGTATCACATCCGGCCATGATTGGGAGTCCCATAGGGTGGCGCACAATTGGCCCAGCGTTGTCCGGGTTAGGGTTTGGCCGGGGTAGGCCATCATTGTATATAAAAATGTGTTCTTAACTGACTTGCCTAGTTAAATAAAGGTAAAATAAATTTAAAATATATTATTGTCCTATATTATGCAAGCATGTCATTAGAATGATAAAGATAAGGACAATTATACATATTTTATTTAACTGTTTTTATTTTTTATTTGATTTAACCTTTATTTAACTAGGCAAGTCAGTTACGAACAAATTCTTATTTACAATGATGGCCTACCAAAAAGCAAAAGCCCCCACGCAGGGATTGGGACTTTGGATAAAAAAAAAATATATATATATATATAGGACAAAACACACATCACGACAAGAGAGACAACACAACACTACATAAAGAGAGACCTAAGATGACAACATAGCATGGCAGCAACACATGAAAACGCAGCATGGTAGCAACACAACATGACAACAACATGGTAGCAACACAACATGGCAGCAGCACAACATGATAGCAGAACAAAACAGGGTACAAACATTGTTGGGCACAGACAACAGCACAAAGAGCAAGAAGGTAGAGACAACAATACATCACGCAAAGCAGCCACAACTGTCAGTAAGAGTGTCCATGATTGAGTCTTTTAATGAAGAGATTGAGATTAAACTGTTCAGTTTGAGTGTTTGTTGCAGCTCGTTCCAGTCGCTAGCTGCAGCGAACTGAAGAGAGGAACGACTCAGGGATGTGTGTGCTTTGGGGACCTTTAACGGAATGTGACTGGCAGAACGGGTGTTGTATGTGGAGGATGAGGGCTGCAGTAGGTATCTCAGAAAGGGGGGAGTGGGTTTTATAAATAGGCAACATCCAGTGGGTCTTGAAGCATCAATAGAGAGCAACACAGAGAGAGAAAGAGGAGGTAGGCCAACAACATTAGGATAAATATTATGAAAGGTATGTCAACCACTAATTATACAAATAGGCCCTATTATATTTCAACATTAAAATCAGGTTCTCTCCCTACATTTTCTCTCCCTGCTTTATCATTATTTGAAGGAGATGCGTAATTCCAGTCCATTAAAATGGCGCCGGAAGAAACGGCAGCAGTTTTACGGGCACCCAACCAATTGTGCTATTATGTGTTTTTTTCCGCGTTATTTGTAACTTAGTTTGAACATAATGTTTCTGCAACCATTACGGCAAAAAAGAGCTTCTGGATATCAGGACAGCGATCACTCACCTCGGATTAGACTAAAAAAATTATTCAACAAACAAGACGCACAACACCCGGCAGGGCCGACATCCCCGTTATTTGCAAGAGGAAGTGACGCAGGTACAGAGGACAAAGAGCCGGGTGCCTGGTCAGGACCCGGAAAAGGCGAGAGGGAAAGCTGCCGCTACCATCAATACTACTCGCCAACGTGCAATCATTGGACAATTAACTAGACGAGGTACGATCACGAATATCCTACCAACGGGACATCAAAAACTGTAATATCCTATGTTTCACGGAATCGTGGCTGAATGACGATATGTATACACGCTGCACCGGCAAGATAGAACAGCACACTCCGATAAGACGAGGGGGGGAGGTCTGTGCATATTTGTAAACAGCAGCTGGTGCACGAAATCTAAGGAAGTCTCTAGATTTTGCTCGCCTGAAGTAGAGTATATTGTGATAAATTGCAGGCCACACTACTTGCCCAGAGAGTTTTCATCTATACTTTTCGTGGCTGTTCATTTACCACCACAGACAGATGCTGGCACTAAGACCGCACTCAGTCAGGAAATAAGCAAACAGGAAACCACTCACCCAGAGGTGGCGCTCCTAGGGGCCGGAGACTTTAATGCAGGGAAACTTAAATCAGTTCTACCAAATTTCCATCAACATGTTAAATGTGCAACCAGAGGGAAAACAATTCTAGATCACCTGTACTCTACACACAGAGACGCGTACAAAGCTCTCCCCCGCCCTCCATTTGGTAAATCCGACCATAACTCTATCCTCCTGATTCCTGCTTACAAGCAAAAATTAAAGCAGGAAGCACCCGTGACACGGTCTATAAAAAAGTGGTCAGATGAAGCAGATGCTAAACTACAAGACTGTTTAGCTATCACAGGCTGGAATATGTTCCGGGATTCTTCCGATGGCATTGAGGAGTACACCACATCAGTCACTGGCTTTATCAATAAGTACATTGAGGACGTCGTTCCCACAGTGACTGTACGTACATACCCCAGCCAGAAGCTATGGATAACAGGCAACATTTGCACTGAGCTAAAGAGCTGCCGCTTTCAAGGTGCGGGACTCTAACCCGGAAGCTTACAAGAAATCCTGCTATGCCCTGCAACGAACCATCAAACAGGCAAAGCGTCAATACAGGGCTAAGATTGAATCATACTACACCGGCTCCGGCGCTCGTCTTATGTGACAGGGCTTGCAAACTATTACAGACTACAAAGGGAAGCACAGCCGCGAGCTGCCCAGTGACACGAGCCTACCAGATGAGTCGAGGCAAGCAACACTGAGGCATGCATGAGAGCATCAGCTGTTCCGGACGACTGTGTGATCACGCTCTCCGTAGCCGACGTGAGTAAGACCTTTAAACAGGTCAACATACACAAGGCTGCGGGGCCAGACGAATTACCAGGATGTGTGCTCTGGGCATGTGCTGACCAACTGGCAGGTGTCTTCACTGACATTTTCAACATGTCCTTGATTAAGTCAGTAATACCAACATGTTTCAAGCAGACCACCATAGTCCCTGTGCCCAAGAACACAAAGGCAACCTGCCTAAATGACTACAGACCCGTAGCACTCACGTCTGTAGCCATGAAGTGCTTTGAAAGGTTGGTAATGGCTCTGACCGCAAGGCACTACAGAGGGTAGTGCGTACGGCCCAGTACATCACTGGGGCTAAGCTGCTTGCCATCCAGGACCTCTACACCAGGCGGTGTCAGAGGAAGGCCCTAAAAATGGTCAAAGACCCCAGCCACCCCAGTCATAGACTGTTCTCTCTACTATCGCATGGCAAGCGGTACCGGAGTGCCAAGTCTAGGACAAAAAGGCTTCTCAACAGTTTTTACCCCCAAGCCATAAGACTCCTGAACAGGTAATCAAATAGCTACCCAGACTATTTGCATTGTGTGCCCCCCCCCAACCCCTCTTTTTACGCTGCTGCTACTCTCTGTTTATCATATATGCATAGTCACTTTAACCATATCTACATGTACATACTTCCTCAATCAGCCTGACTAACCGGTGTCTGTATGTAGCCTCGCTACTGTATATAGCCTGTCTTTTTACTGCTGTTTTATTTCTTTACTTACCTATTGTTCATCTAATACCTTTTTTGCACTATTGGTTAGAGCCTGTAAGTAAACATTTCAGTGTAAGGTCTACACCTGTTGTATTCAGCGCACGTGACAAATAAACTTTGATTTGAAAATACAGTATAATACAGTACAGTAATACAGTTCACACTGAAAAAGATTAGCCTACCATAGCTAGTTTAATTTATTTACATAAGAGAGCATATAGCTAGCTACATCTATGGGCTTTTATGTTTTTATGTTGTGGGTAATGTATTTTATTTATTTTTATTTTTTATTTCACCTTTATTTAACCAGGTAGGCAAGTTGAGAACAAATTCTCATTTACAATTGCGACCTGGCCAAGATAAAGCAAAGCAGTTCGACACATACAACAACACAGAGTTACACATGGAGTAAAACAAACATACAGTCAATAATACAGTAGAAAAAAAATAAGTATTTACAATGTGAGCAAATGAGGTGAGATAAGGGAGGTAAAGGCAAATAAAAGGCCATGGTGGCGAAGTAAATACAATATAGCAAGTAAAACACTGGAATGGTAGATTTGCAGTAGAAGAATGTGCAAAGTAAAGATAGAAATAATGGGGTGCAAAGGAGCTAAATAAATAAATAAATACAGTAGGGGGAGAGGTAGTTGTTTGGGCTAAATTATAGATGGGCTATGTACAGGTGCAGTAATCTGTGAGCTGCTCTGACAGCTGGTGCTTATTAAAGCTAGTGAGGGAGATAAGTGTCTCCAGTTTCAGAGATTTTTGTAGTTTGTTCCAGTCATTGGCAGCAGAGAACTGGAAGGAGAGGCGGCCAAAGGAAGAATTGGTTTTGGGGGTGACCAGAGAGATATACCTGCTGGAGCGCGTGCTACAGGTGGGTGCTGCTATGGTGACCAGCGAGCTGAGATAAGGGGGGACTTTACCTAGCAGTGTCTTGTAGATGACCTGGAGTCAGTGTTATTTTTTATTTTTATTTTTTTTATTTTTTTTATCCATTATTTTACCAGGTAAGTTGACTGAGAACACGTTCTCATTTGCAGCAACGACCTGGGGAATAGTTACAGGGGAGAGGAGGGGGATGAATGAGCCAATTGTAAACTGGGGATTATTAGGTGACCGTGATGGTTGAGGGCCAGATTGGGAATTTAGCCAGGACACCGGGGTTAACACCCCTACTCTTACGACAAGTGCCATGGGATCTTTAATGACCTCAGAGAGTCAGGTTTGGCGACGAGTATGAAGCGAGGACCAGCCAACGAGAGTGTACAGGTCGCAGTGGTGGGTAGTATATGGGGCTTTGGTGACAAAACGGATGGCACTGTGATAGACTGCATCCAATTTATTGAGTAGGGTATTGGAGGCTATTTTGTAAATTACATCGACGAAGTCGAGGATCGGTAGGATGGTCAGTTTTACAAGGGTATGTTTAGCAGCATGAGTGAAGGATGCTTTGTTGCGAAATAGGAAGCCAATTCTAGATTTAACTTTGGATTGGAGATGTTTGATGTGAGTCTGGAAGGAGAGTTTACAGTCTAACCAGACACCTAGTTATTTGTAGTTGTCCACATATTCTAAGTCAGAACCGTCCAAAGTAGTGATGTTGGACGGGTGAGCAGGTGCAGGCAGCGATCGATTGAAGAGCATGCATTTAGTTTTACTTGTATTTAAGAGCAATTGGAGGCCACGGAAGGAGAGTTGAATGGCATTGAAGCTCGTCTGGAGGGTTGTTAACACAGTGTCCAAAGAAGGGCCAGAGTATACAGAATGGTGTCGTCTGCGTAGAGGTGGATCAGAGACTCACCTATTTATCATAAATGTATTGGATAACGGCACAATCATTTTGGCTTTTTTGGACTTGGGCTCATAAAATGTCTTTAATGTAATGCTTATAAAATGTATTTAATAATGTCTCATCAGGCTCAGGTAGCATCAGACTAGCTCCTCACACTGCTCCATACATCCTGTCTCAGACCAGTAGTAGTATAGTTCCTCACACTGCTCCATACATCCTGTCTCAGACCAGTAGTAGTATAGTTCCTCACACTGCTCCATACATCCTGTCTCAGACCAGTAGTAGTATAGCTCCTCACACTGCTCCATACATCCTGTCTCAGACCAGTAATAGTATAGCTCCTCACACTGCTCCATACATCCTGTCTCAGACCAGTAGTAGTATAGTTCCTCACACTGCTCCATACATCCTGTCTCAGACCAGTAGTAGTATAGCTCCTCACACTGCTCCATACATCCTGTCTCAGACCAGTAGTAGTATAGCTCCTCACACTGCTCCATACATCCTGTCTCAGACCAGTAGTAGTATAGCTCCTCACACTGCTCCATACATCCTGTCTCAGACCAGTAGTAGTATAGCTCCTCACACTGCTCCATACATCCTGTCTCAGACCAGTAGTAGTATAGCTCCTCACACTGCTCCATACATCCTGTCTCAGACCAGTAATAGTATAGCTCCTCACACTGCTCCATACATCCTGTCTCAGACCAGTAATAGTATAGCTCCTCACACTGCTCCATACATCCTGTCTCAGAACAGTAGTAGTATAGCTCCTCACACTGCTCCATACATCCTGTCTCAGACCAGTAATAGTATAGCTCCTCACACTGCTCCATACATCCTGTCTCAGACCAGTAGTAGTATAGTTCCTCACACTGCTCCATACATCCTGTCTCAGACCAGTAGTAGTATAGTTCCTCACACTGCTCCATACATCCTGTCTCAGACCAGTAATAGTATAGCTCCTCACACTGCTCCATACATCCTGTCTCAGACCAGTAGTAGTATAGCTCCTCACACTGCTCCATACATCCTGTCTCAGACCAGTAATAGTATAGCTCCTCACACTGCTCCATACATCCTGTCTCAGACCAGTAGTAGTATAGTTCCTCACACTGCTCCATACATCCTGTCTCAGACCAGTAGTAGTATAGCTCCTCACACTGCTCCATACATCCTGTCTCAGACCAGTAGTACTATAGTTCCTCACACTGCTCCATACATCCTGTCTCAGACCAGTAGTAGTATAGCTCCTCACACTGCTCCATACATCCTGTCTCAGACCAGTAGTACTATAGTTCCTCACACTGCTCCATACATCCTGTCTCAGACCAGTAATAGTATAGCTCCTCACACTGCTCCATACATCCTGTCTCAGACCAGTAGTACTATAGTTCCTCACACTGCTCCATACATCCTGTCTCAGACCAGTAATAGTATAGCTCCTCACACTGCTCCATACATCCTGTCTCAGACCAGTAGTACTATAGTTCCTCACACTGCTCCATACATCCTGTCTCAGACCAGTAATACTATAGTTCCTCACACTGCTCCATACATCCTGTCTCAGACCAGTAGTAGTATAGCTCCTCACACTGCTCCATACATCCTGTCTCAGACCAGTAGTAGTATAGCTCCTCACACTGCTCCATACATCCTGTCTCAGACCAGTAGTACTATAGTTCCTCACACTGCTCCATACATCCTGTCTCAGACCAGTAATAGTATAGCTCCTCACACTGCTCCATACATCCTGTCTCAGACCAGTAGTACTATAGTTCCTCACACTGCTCCATACATCCTGTCTCAGACCAGTAGTAGTATAGCTCCTCACACTGCTCCATACATCCTGTCTCAGACCAGTAGTAGTATAGCTCCTCACACTGCTCCATACATCCTGTCTCAGACCAGTAGTACTATAGTTCCTCACACTGCTCCATACATCCTGTCTCAGACCAGTAGTAGTATAGTTCCTCACACTGCTCCATACATCCTGTCTCAGACCAGTAGTAGTATAGTTCCTCACACTGCTCCATACATCCTGTATCAGACCAGTAATAGTATAGCTCCTCACACTGCTCCATACATCCTGTCTCAGACCAGTAGTACTATAGTTCCTCACACTGCTCCATACATCCTGTCTCAGACCAGTAATAGTATAGCTCCTCACACTGCTCCATACATCCTGTCTCAGACCAGTAGTACTATAGTTCCTCACACTGCTCCATACATCCTGTCTCAGACCAGTAATAGTATAGCTCCTCACACTGCTCCATACATCCTGTCTCAGACCAGTAGTACTATAGTTCCTCACACTGCTCCATACATCCTGTCTCAGACCAGTAGTAGTATAGCTCCTCACACTGCTCCATACATCCTGTCTCAGACCAGTAGTAGTATAGCTCCTCACACTGCTCCATACATCCTGTCTCAGACCAGTAGTAGTATAGCTCCTCACACTGCTCCATACATCCTGTCTCAGACCAGTAGTAGTATAGCTCCTCACACTGCTCCATACATCCTGTCTCAGACCAGTAGTACTATAGTTCCTCACACTGCTCCATACATCCTGTCTCAGACCAGTAATAGTATAGCTCCTCACACTGCTCCATACATCCTGTCTCAGACCAGTAGTACTATAGTTCCTCACACTGCTCCATACATCCTGTCTCAGACCAGTAGTAGTATAGCTCCTCACACTGCTCCATACATCCTGTCTCAGACCAGTAGTAGTATAGCTCCTCACACTGCTCCATACATCCTGTCTCAGACCAGTAGTACTATAGTTCCTCACACTGCTCCATACATCCTGTCTCAGACCAGTAGTAGTATAGTTCCTCACACTGCTCCATACATCCTGTCTCAGACCAGTAGTAGTATAGTTCCTCACACTGCTCCATACATCCTGTATCAGACCAGTAATAGTATAGCTCCTCACACTGCTCCATACATCCTGTCTCAGACCAGTAGTACTATAGTTCCTCACACTGCTCCATACATCCTGTCTCAGACCAGTAATAGTATAGCTCCTCACACTGCTCCATACATCCTGTCTCAGACCAGTAGTACTATAGTTCCTCACACTGCTCCATACATCCTGTCTCAGACCAGTAATAGTATAGCTCCTCACACTGCTCCATACATCCTGTCTCAGACCAGTAGTAGTATAGTTCCTCACACTGCTCCATACATCCTGTCTCAGACCAGTAATAGTATAGCTCCTCACACTGCTCCATACATCCTGTCTCAGACCAGTAATAGTATAGCTCCTCACACTGCTCCATACATCCTGTCTCAGACCAGTAGTAGTATAGCTCCTCACACTGCTCCATACATCCTGTCTCAGACCAGTAGTAGTATAGTTCCTCACACTGCTCCATACATCCTGTCTCAGACCAGTAGTAGTATAGCTCCTCACACTGCTCCATACATCCTGTCTCAGACCAGTAGTAGTATAGTTCCTCACACTGCTCCATACATCCTGTCTCAGACCAGTAGTAGTATAGTTCCTCACACTGCTCCATACATCCTGTCTCAGACCAGTAGTAGTATAGCTCCTCACACTGCTCCATACATCCTGTCTCAGACCAGTAGTAGTATAGCATCAGATCAGGACAGGAGGATTGGATCTGGAGGAGATAAATGAGAGTAGGTCTCTAATGTGCTTCCACTGGGTGATGCTTGGCGTGTAGACACGGCCAGATGTAGAGATACTGTATTTTGCTGTTGTTAATCTGGCCAAGACAGCCTGCCACAGATCTGACAGCACATAGTGATTTTTGTGTTACCTGAAAGGCAATAAATAGGGTCTGTTCAGGCCAGCTACCTACGTTGAGTTAAGACACCGCCGTTGACTAGCTCTTCTCCCATCTCGCTTGCTCTCTCTCAATCTCTCTCTCTGCCTGCACCCCTCCCTCTCTATCTCGCACTCGTTGCCTTGGCTAAGGCAGCAGTTTCTCCAATAAAATGATTCAACAATGACTCTGTATGACCCGCAGTGGAATTGAGCAGCAACAACCTCACAGCTGCATCGCCAAAGCCATAGGCCAGGGAGATGCTTGGTGCCCTGTATGCTATTGTAGGCAGGTACACCATTAGTGGCATCAGTGGAGTAGTGATATTCATGTGGAGTCACGTGACAGGCTGATAAATGTTGTAACAAGGTGAGGGCGTTGGGAACTGACCCTGTGCATGTGTGATGTTTATCCTCCCACACCATCTCCTGCATCACAACAAGCTGAGTGGAAAATAAAGAGAGGTGGGGGTTAAGGTTGTAGACAGGCCAGGTAAACAGACATTATTATTGCATGTGGTGCTCTCTGGTGCATTACAACCCACTGCAGTGCAGGGAACCTTCTTCCTGGCACACTGGTGAGGAAGAGCTGGCACGAGGGACACATGGGGCATACGGAGAAAGGAGAAAGGGGGGATAAAGCCCAAGCTGGACTCTGAAGGCTTTTACCCACACACACACACACACACACACACACACACACACACACACACACACACACACACACACACACACACACACACACACACACACACACACACACACACACACACACACACACACACACACACACACACACACACACACACACACACACACACACACACACACATACACACATACATACATACATACAAGAAATTAAGCATAATTGCAACTGACAATCCGGCCCCCCTCCACTACCCTTCACCACCCAATCTGTCCTGGGTGTCTGACTTGAAAGAATAGCAGGTGGGTTGTTTTGGTTGAGCCCCATATGTGGGATGTTGAGAGGAAGAGATGTCTCCTCTTCCTCTAATCAAGTGTGCCTGAGCACACACGACAACAACATCCACTCTGCAGGCAGACAGGCAGGGGCCCGTGTGGGCCATCTGTGGGACTGGGAAGGGAGCAGGAGTAGAGCGGGAGGGGGGACGGGGTTGCCCGTTCAAGGCCTGACACAGACACGCTGCATGGTGGCAGGGGACGGCCTGGTCCCCACCTGTCCCACTGGCGTGGCCTGAGAGGTGACGGAGAAGAGAGCGAGGAGGAGGGATAAACAGAAAGAGAGAGAGGGAGGGATAAACAGAGAGAGACAGAGAGAGGTAGGGCTAGGAGGGATGAGGAGAGGCTTGTAGGAAGAAGCCTGAGGCGGGTGTTGAATAGGATATGTAGAAATAGGAGTGAGAGTGGAGGCTTCAGATAATAAAGAGTAGAATAATTTGGAGACATTGTATAATTATTTTCTTAAAAGGATCAAATGGAAACTGCAGAGCTGGAAAGTGTAACTGCACAGAGAAGAGGAAATGGTGTGTTTGTTATCATACACAGAGCTACAAATAACACACCACATGGCACCGCATGGCAGACCTACATTGTACTTCCATGATGCAAAGCGGGCAAGCTCAACTGCAGTGATGGAGCATATGAGTAAGGGAGGGGTGTTTGTTTTCGCTCAGCCTCATGAAGCCGTAGCCTAAGCCCCTCTGTCTTGGCAGTCAGGAGTCACAGGGTTAAACCCACTTGCCAAGTCCCTGCAAGCCTGGGCTGGGTGGTGCTGGGTGGTGCTGGGCGGTGCTGGGCCCCCCTGCTACTCCCCTCCGCTGCGCCTCCCCCTGCGTCTTCTCATCCCTCCTCTGCTCAGCCCAATTCAGATGTCATGTGTGTATTCTCCCCGGATCAAAGGGAGGTCACGTTAATTAACAGATTTCACACTCCTCTGCCAGCAAACACCCCCGTCTGTCCTCTCCTCCTTTCCTTCCCTCCCCTTCCTCCCCTCCCTTCTTTCTCTACGCCTCAGATTCGACGCAGTGTCAGAGAGGCATAAGACATGTTAATTACTGGCTCTTAATAAGCGAAAAAGGAAGAGCCAATCAGAGCGCTCGGCTAGGGGTCGTAGATGAAGGTCACGGCGGGGCCTGGCCAGTAGGGGTGATCCAGGAGTAACGGAGGTGATCCCCTGCTTTCATCCATGTCCTCCAGTGAGGGTGTTGGGTCAGGGATCCGATCACCTGGTGGCGATTATGAAAGAAAACTCTTGACTCTTGCCTCTGGGGGGGTATGTGTGGTGAGCAGAGTGTGTGTGCATGTGTGTATGTGTGAGTGCACGCATATGTGTTTGTGTGTGTCTATGGCCTTTTCTCGCTTGGGCAAAAGTCTGTCCTCCATATTCTCTGCTCCTTCCTCTCTCCTCCGTGACCCGGAACCGATAAGTGGTCGAGGAATGTGTAATTTCGGAAGATGGTCCTCCCCTCCTCAATAGCCTCCTTTTGACGATGGAAGAGTATTGATATCTGCCACACCACCTTTGAATCAGATGTTGTATTGTCCGAGGAGAAAAGCATGCACACATTTAAAACTATATTCTACTTATCCTTTTATCTATATGATGTCTTGCACAACTAACTTCATTTGTTTTTATCAATTTACACATTTATTTTGGGATCCACCCACGTAAACAGAATTTGCCTGATGATGCAAGAGCGGAGAAAGAGCTTCTCATTTCATACAAGAGCATTTTCGTCCATGTTCACTCTCCTCGCAGCCTCTCCTCAATTACCTTTGACCTTTTTCAAAAGGAGGCGAGGGAGGACAGAGGAGAGAGGACGCAAGAGTTGAGCAAATCTCATTGAGAAACTGCCTATGATTCGCACCTGGTGCTCCTCTCCTCCAGATGCTGCTTGGGCTAGGAAACACCTTTGAAGGCACACCAACTTTGGACCCCAGCCCAAATCACTGGAGTGCCTGGATGCCTTTTGAAGAGTTCCCTCTCAGTCCCATCACTCTTGCTGAGTGCACACAGAAGAGTCTCCAGTCTCCCATCGCTTCTAGACGTCCCAGGGTCCCAGCGTTTGGCATGGGCCATAATCGTTTGTTATTAGTGACACGCCGTGTCCCACGCATACACAATCAGCAGAAGGCAAGGGCAGAGGACACAGAGGACGGGAGGAAAGTGAGGTCTTGCATATTACTGACTGTCTGTCTAGCTGGCTGGGCGATAGACACGGAACCAGACATTGTGGGGCGTGTTGTACACAGGCACCCAGTCTGCATGATAATGGAGAAAGTTTGGACTGGAGAGGAGAGGAAGCGGGGGAGGAAAGGAGAGAAGATAAGGGGGGATAGAGGAGAGGGCAGGAGAGGAGTCGGGGGGAGGAAAGGAGAGGAGGGGGGGAAGTAGAGGAGAAGAGAGGAGGGGGAGGAAAGGAGAGGAGAGGAGGCGGGGGGAGGAAAGGAGAGGAGAAGAGAGGAGGGGGAGGAAAGGAGAGGAGAAGAGAGGAGGCGGAGGAAAGGAAAGGAGAGGAGAGCTAGCAGTCAGTCCTGTTTCCTGCATATGTATAAGGCCTCCATCTCCACCCTCTGGGCACAAAGGCCTTTACATGCCTAATAGTATTCCAACTCTGCCAGATAGAAAGAAACATAAAAATATATTCTGGGAATTTGGCTCCTGCTTGGATTGTGTTGATAACAATCAAATGTTGTCATCAGGATAGGCATGCATAACTGGAAAGTGATGAGCATTATCTAAATATCTACTCCTCATCGCCATGTATTTCACAGGATGTTGGCATCCCATTGGCTGGAGCTACATAATCCCTCCCTCCCTCCACCAAATCCAGTGTGGAATCTGAGGTTAGAGGTCACATTATTTTTTACCAGGGTTCAGCCTTGAGGACTATGGGAAGGAAAGGCTGTCCCCTCAAAAACACATTCCATTCCATTGATTCCATAGCCGGCAACATTCATTTGGACCACAGAAACTATATATTTCTATGAGTATATTTAAATGCACACTAATAATTCGATATTAAACGGATTATGGCAGTAGGCTGAGGATGGCAATAGTCATGTAAACAAACCTTACTCTGCTTATCTTAATCAGCGTAAGGTCAAAATCAATGTAAGCATACGCAATCTTTCTAATTATTAGGACCTGTAAAACAGCTTAATCGGTATTCAAGCGGTGTATTTGATCTGTGCGTGTGCCAGCACCGGTATGCGCAGGAGAAGTGAGTCTGGAAAAACTGAAAGCATGCATCTTAGAAATAGTTTTCACATACAAACTTTATGTCTGAACTCAGAATCAAATAGGCTTCGGAAAAATAACATGGTCACTGTGGTAGAACGTTTATTTTGATTGTCATTTATCAAAAGTCCCATCGAGTAGCCTGATTTCAGATGTGTCCGTGTAAACAGGATTATAGGGAAATACTTATTCTTGCAAAGCATGTCAACTTTTTAGATGAACTATATATTAATCTGGCTATCCCCAATAATTGTATTATTGTGTGCATGTAACCGTGCTCAGGGATTTGGATCTCTCTAGGGTTGAATATGAACCAACATGAATGGAAATTGGTGATGGATGCAGGTAAGTGTTTCAGAACCATAAATGACTCACAAAAGGGTGGGACTGACTTATTTGTCTGTAGAAACCCTTCAACCAATGAATTCAAATACATGCTTCTCTGTTATTGATCCGGAAATATCCTGTCTGTAATTAACTCACAATAAATCAATGGTAACTTTGTTCAGGAGCAGGCTAGCAGCACAGAGGTCAGTGTATTCAACCAGCAGGTTCACACCTGCCCTTCTGACAACCAATCACCAATCCATGCCTTCCACAATCCTTAAAAAGAGAGAAGAACAAGAACAAGAAGAACAAGAATCGAATGGAAGATGGAGAGAGAATAAACAACAGAGAGAAGTAGTAAAATAGAAAGAGTTCTGTAGGGAACACATTAATACCCCCTGGAAACTCTTAACTCCTCCTGGACCTGGATTATCCATTATCCCCCAGGATGGAAGGTTGGCGATGGGCATAGATCATGACTGCAGCTTCATTAGTGTTCCCACGCCCTACTGCTGTGTGTGTGTGGTACACTCCCTACTGCTGTGTCTGTGTGTTACACTCCCTACTGCTGTGTGTGTGTGTTACACTCCCTACTGCTGTGTCTGTGTGTTACACTCCCTACTGCTGTGTGTGTGTGTTACACTCCCTACTGCTGTGTCTGTGTGTTACACTCCCTACTGCTGTGTGTGTGTTACACTCCCTACTGCTGTGTGTGTGTGTTACACTCCCTACTGCTGTGTGTGTGTGTGGTACACTCCCTACTGCTGTGTCTGTGTGTTACACTCCCTACTGCTGTGTGTGTGTGTTACACTCCCTACTGCTGTGTGTGTGTGTGTTACACTCCCTACTGCTGTGTGTGTGGTACACTCCCTACTGCTGTGTGTGTGTGTTACACTCCCTACTGCTGTGTGAGTGGTACACTCCCTACTGCTGTGTCTGTGTGTTACACTCCCTACTGCTGTGTGTGTGTGTGTTACACTCCCTACTGCTGTGTGTGTGTGTGTTACACTCCCTACTGCTGTGTCTGTGTGTTACACTCCCTACTGCTGTGTGTGTGTGTTACACTCCCTACTGCTGTGTGTGTGGTACACTCCCTACTGCTGTGTGTGTGTGTTACACTCCCTACTGCTGTGTGTGTGTGTGGTACACTCTCTACTGCTGTGTCTGTGTGTTACACTCCCTACTGCTGTGTCTGTGTGTTACACTCCCTATTGCTGTGTGTGTGTGTGGTACACTCCCTACTGCTGTGTGTGTGTGTGTTACACTCCCTACTGCTGTGTGTGTGTGTGTGTTACACTCCCTACTGCTGTGTGTGTGTGGTACACTCCCTACTCCTGTGTGTGTGTGTTACACTCGCTACTGCTGTGTGTGTGTGTGTGGTACACTCTCTACTGCTGTGTCTGTGTGTTACACTCCCTACTGCTGTGTCTGTGTGTTACACTCCCTATTGCTGTGTGTGTGTGTGGTACACTCCCTACTGCTGTGTCTGTGTGTTACACTCCCTACTGCTGTGTGTGTCCCTACTGCTGTGTGTGTGTGTTACACTCCCTACTGATGTGTGTGTGTGTTACACTCCCTACTGCTGTGTGTGTGTGTTACACTCCCTACTGCTGTGTGTGTGTGTTACACTCCCTACTGCTGTGTGTGTGTGTGTGTTACACTCCCTACTGCTGTGTCTGTGTGTTACACTCCCTACTGCTGTGTGTGTGTGTGTTACACTCCCTACTGCTGTGTGTGTGTGTTACATTCCCTACTGCTGTGTGTGTTACACTCCCTACTGCTGTGTGTGTGTGTTACACTCCCTACTGCTGTGTGTGTGTGTTACACTCCCTACTGCTGTGTCTGTGTGTTAAACTCCCTACTGCTGTGTGTGTGTGTGTTACACTCCCTACTGCTGTGTGTGTGTGTGTTACACTCCCTACTGCTGTGTGTGTGTGTGGTACACTCCCTAATGCTGTGTGTGTGTGTTACACTCCCTACTGCTGTGTCTGTGTGTTACACTCCCTACTGCTGTGTGTGTGTGTGTTACACTCCCTACTGCTGTGTGTGTGTGGTACACTCCCTACTGCTGTGTGTGTGTGTGTGTGTGTGTGGTACACTCTCTACTGCTGTGTCTGTGTGTTACACTCCCTACTGCTGTGTCTGTGTGTTACACTCCCTATTGCTGTGTGTGTGTGTGGTACACTCTCTACTGCTGTGTCTGTGTGTTACACTCCCTACTGCTGTGTGTGTGTGTGTGTGTTACACTCCCTACTGCTGTGTGTGTGTGTGTTACACTCCCTACTGCTGTGTGTGTGTGTGTTACACTCTCTACTGCTGTGTGTGTGTGTTACACTCCCTACTGCTGTGTCTGTGTGTTACACTCCCTACTGCTGTGTGTGTGTGTGTTACACTCCCTACTGCTGTGTGTGTGTGGTACACTCCCTACTGCTGTGTGTGTGTGTTACACTCCCTACTGCTGTGTGTGTGTGTGTGGTACACTCTCTACTGCTGTGTCTGTGTGTTACACTCCCTACTGCTGTGTCTGTGTGTTACACTCCCTATTGCTGTGTGTGTGTGTGTGTGTGGTACACTCTCTACTGCTGTGTCTGTGTGTTACACTCCCTACTGCTGTGTCTGTGTGTTACACTCCCTATTGCTGTGTGTGTGTGTGGTACACTCCCTACTGCTGTGTCTGTGTGTTACACTCCCTACTGCTGTGTGTGTGTGTGTTACACTCCCTACTGCTGTGTGTGTGTGTTACACTCCCTACTGCTGTGTGTGTGTGTGTTACACTCCCTACTGCTGTGTGTGTGTGTTACACTCCCTACTGCTGTGTCTGTGTGTTACACTCCCTACTGCTGTGTGTGTGTGTGTTACACTCCCTACTGCTGTGTGTGTGTGTTACACTCCCTACTGCTGTGTGTGTGTGTGTTACACTCCCTACTGCTGTGTGTGTGTGTTACACTCCCTACTGCTGTGTGTGTGTGTTACACTCCCCACTGCTGTGTGTGTGTGTTACACTCCCTACTGCTGTGTCTGTGTGTTACACTCCCTACTGCTGTGTGTGTGTGTTACACTCCCTACTGCTGTGTCTGTGTGTTACACTCTCTACTGCTGTGTCTGTGTGTTACACTCCCTACTGCTGTGTGTGTGTGTGTTACACTCCCTACTGCTGTGTGTGTGTGTTACACTCCCTACTGCTGTGTGTGTGTTACACTCCCTACTGCTGTGTGTCTGTGTTACACTCCCTACTGCTGTGTCTGTGTGTTACACTCCCTACTGCTGTGTGTGTGGGTTACACTGCCTACTGCTGTGTGTGTGTGTGTTACACTCCTTTCTGCTGTGTCTGTGTGTTACACTCCCTACTGCTGTGTGTGTGTGTGTGTGTTACACTCCCTACTGCTGTGTCTGTGTGTTACACTCCCTACTGCTGTGTCTGTGTGTTACACTCTCTACTGCTGTGTGTGTGTGTTACACTCTCTACTGCTGTGTGTGTGTGTTACACTCTCTACTGCTGTGTGTGTGTTACACTCCCTACTGCTGTGTGTGTGTGTTACACTCCCTACTGCTGTGTGTGTGTTACACTCCCTACTGCTGTGTCTGTGTGTTACACTCCCTACTGCTGTGTCTGTGTGTTACACTCCCTACTGCTGTGTGTGTGTGTGTGTGTGTTACACTCCCTACTGCTGTGTGTGTGTGTGTTACACTCCCTACTGCTGTGTGTGTGTTACACTCTCTACTGCTGTGTCTGTGTGTTACACTCCCTACTGCTGTGTCTGTGTGTTACACTCCATACTGCTGTGTCTGTGTGTTACACCCCCTACTGCTGTGTCTGTGTGTTACACTCTCTACTGCTGTGTGTGTGTGTGTGTTACACTCCATACTGCTGTGTGTGTGTGTCTGTGTCTTACACTCCGTACTGCTTTGTGTGTGTTACACTCCATACTGCTGTGTGTGTGTGTGTGTGTGTTACACTCCGTACTGCTGTGTGTGTGTGTGTTACACTCCCTACTGCTGTGTGTGTGTGTGTGTGTGTGTGTGTTACACTCCGTACTGATGTGTGTGTGTGTGTGTGTGTGTGTTACAGTCCGTACTGCTGTGTGTGTGTGTTACACTCCATACCGCTGTGTGTGTCCGCTGTGTGTGTATGTGTGTGTATGTTACAGTCCGTACTGCTGTGTGTTTGTTACACTCCATACTGCTGTGTGTGTGTTACACTCCTTACTGCTGTGTGTGTGTGTGTGTGTGTTACACTCCCTACTGCTGTGTGTGTGTGTTACACTCCCTACTGCTGTGTGTGTGTGTGTGTTTTACACTCTGTACTGCTGTGTGTGTGTGTGTTACACTCCCTACTGCTGTGTGTGTGTGTGTTACACTCCATACTGCTGTGTGTGTGTGTATGTGTGTGTTACACTCCATACTGCTGTGTGTGTGTGTGTTACAGTTCGTACTGCTGTGTGTGTGTTACACTACGTACTGCTGTGTGTGTATGTAACACTGTGTACTGCTGTCTGTGTGTTACACTCCATACCTCTGTGTGTGTTACACTCCGTACTGCTTTGTGTGTGTTACACTCCATACTGCTGTGTGTGTGTGTTACACTCTGTACTGCTGTGTGTGTGTGTGTTACACTCCATACTGCTGTGTGTGTGTGTGTGTGTGTTACAGTCCGTACTGCTGTGTGTGTGAGTGTTACAGTCCGTACTGCTGTGTGTGTGTGTTACACTCCGTACTGCTGTGTGTGTGTGTGTGTTACACTCCGTACTGCTTTGTGTGTGTTACACTCCATACTGCTGTGTGTGTGTGTTACATTCCATACTGCTGTGTGTGTGTGTTACACTCCATACTGCTGTGTGTGTGTGTTACATTCCATACTGCTGTGTTTGTGTGTGTTACACTCCATACTGCTGTGTGTGTGTGTTACAGTCCGTACAGCTGTGTGTGTGTGTTACACTCTGTACTGCTGTGTGTGTGTGTGTGTGTGTGTGTGTGTGTGTGTGTGTGTGTGTGTGTGTGTGTGTGTGTGTGTGTGTGTGTGTGTGTGTGTGTGTGTGTGTGTGTGTGTGTGTGTGTGTGTGTGTGTGTGTGTGTGTGTGTGTGTGCGTCTGCTATGTACCCCGGCTCCATACTGTACTATGGAGTCAGAGAGCGGATAGTCCGGCAGGAGAGAGTTGGGGAGGCGAGGAGATAGAGGCCCAGTAGTCTATCTGCCTAGCTGCTATGGATGGAGCTCCAGGTGTATCAGCCTGCCTGCCTGGGAATTATGGAGGCAATTAGGCCGGCTCACATCTCCAGGCAACTGGAACCGGATCAGCAGCCAGCCGTGCACTAATTGGACCATTGTCTCTAAAGAAAAGAGAAAAAGGGGAGAGGCAGGGAAGATAAGTGTGGGAGATTAATGTTTGGCCAAAAACAGATCTCAGAAGGCTGCTCAGTGCTCAGTCACTGCTTGGGCTTTTATTTATTTAATAAAGGGTGGGATCTGTTGATTAGTGTTTGGATGATAATGGGGCTGCGTCCAAAATGGCATCCTATTCCCTATATAGTGCACTACTGTTGACCAGAGCCCGGATGGACAAGTGCACTATGAAGTGCACGTCATGATTTTGGATGAAGACTGGGTGTCCTGAAACTGTGCTGTGGGTCCTGATTTTGAATGAGTGTTACAACATCCCTGAAGGTTGGTCTGTATTCCCGGTCTTCCCATTCCCTGTCTGAAACAACACATAGTCTGACAATGGAATCCTGGGAAGAGTCAGTTTGCTCTGGCCTCTCCCTCACTCTCTGCTCTCATGCCCTCCTCTCACTCCCGCAGCTTTGGAAAATTCCTCAATGGGCAACAGCCATTTCCTTTATTTAGGTTCACATTCTGCTCATAGGCCGACATCCTAAAATTGTCCTGCTTTGCTTTTGTGGTGAATGGAAAGTCAGAGGATGAGTCATTCTGGGACACACTGAACTCTCCAGAGAGAGCAACTGGGGAATATCTGTGTGTGTGTTTGTGTGTGTCACAGAGAGTGTCTGTTTCTCTCTCTGTGTGTGTGTCTGTGTGTGTTTGTGTGTCTTCTTGTGTCTGCATGCCCACTCACGTCCATGCGCGTGTATAAGTGTTGGTGAGGGGATGTCACAGCGAACCATGGGGAGGAAACCAGGCCAACTGTCATGAGAGAGCTGGCGGTCAGACTTGACGTTCTGTCAGTGTACCGTGCTCTACTCCTCTCTCTCTCTCTCTCTCTCTCTCTCTCTCTCTCTCTCTCTCTCTCTCTCTCTCTCTCTCTCTCTCTCTCTCTCTCTCTCTCTCTCTCTCTCTCTCTCTCTCTCCCTCCCCCCCACTCCTTCCCCCCTCCTCCTCATCTCCTGGGCTGGATGATAACAGACACATGCCCCTCCCAGGCCACTCTGAGGCCACCACACTGCCACGTCTGCTTTGGTCACTGACTACAGCCTACAGTTGACTGCAGCTCGTCTGGTTATAAACCCACAACATGGACATTTTGTGCGTGTGTGTCATCCATCCCTATGAGGCCAACGACCATGTCGACAGCCCTGTAAGCTTTCCTAAAAATCGGGACAACCTCTAAACACAGGGGGAAATAACTGCCGCAAGTGAGCCACATCAGAACCAATGCGTTGTTGTTTCACAGTGCAGGTGAAAGAATAATGTCTTCAGGGAATGATTTAGAAAGACGTGCGCTTTACTAAGTGTTTACAAAATATGTATATTTTGAGCTTTTTGTATTTGTCCAGCCTTCATATTCAGTCATTACTATGACATCAAGGATGGTATTTTTCTCATTACATAGAATTGTAAGCATTTCAAGCTCCTACCCAGAAAACCGGGAACATTCCCACTTAGTTTTTTTTCGAACATTAAGATGATAAAGTCCCATGTTTTTTATAACAAAGTTTATAATAAAAAAAATAAAGAAATATCCTTGGAATGTTTTCCTTACATTCACTAAAATGTTGTGCAAAACATATTGAACAACCACCACATAACATTCCCCCAAAGTTAGGTTTCCAGGTAATGTAATAAAAATGTACCAGCAATGTTTCCCAGCAAACCAACATTGAAATGCCAATAATGTGCAGAGCTGTCATCAAGGCAAAGGCTGGCTACTTTGAAGAATCTCAAATATAACATATGTTTAGATTTGCTTATCACTTTTTTGGTTACTACATGATTCCATTTGTGTTATTTCATAGTGTCTTCAGAATTATTCTACAATGTGTAAAAATAGTACAAATAAAGAAAAACCCTGGAATGAGTAGGTGTGTCCAAACGTTTGACTGGTACTCTATTTTCTGATGTTCCCACATTGTTTTCACCAGGCTGTTCCCAACACCTAATGAAACATTCTGGGAACATTTACAGAACAGATTAAATGTGTTCTGGGAACGTTCTTGCAACATCAGGCAAATGTTTCTATAATTCTATAATCATCATCACGACTGGACAGTTTTTGTGTTATGAGAACATTTTGCTTATATACTCAAATATGGGTAGCTGCAGCCAGATATGGCGACCGGAGTATGGGTGAGTGAGTGTGTGGAAAGGAGTGGGTAAATGGAAAGTGTATCAGCTAATTGGGCAGATTTGTTGCCTCTCAAGACCGTTTTGCGTGGCTGATTGGGCTGCACTACGAGTCGATAGTAAGCCGGCAACCAGTACTCCGATGTTGTGCCTGCCGACTTGCAACAACACCGGGACACAGTACCCTTCGCTCTGTCTTGACAAGAAATACTGTCTAGCAGCGGTGTGGGAAGTAGCTACCTAGTAGCCAATATTAAGGCGATAGTCACAGTAAGCACACGCATACAACGCATGAAGCAACACTACACCCATCATTAATACTTTTAATCTAAAATTATAACTGAAAATGTACAATTATTTGTGTAAAACTAACAGTGAAATACAACTCAGACTCATCCTCTCGTCCTCTTTCCACAGATCCACTCCTTTCCACACACCACTACTTTCCTTTCGACAGACCCACTCCTTTCCACACACCACTACTTTCCTTTCGACAGACCCACTCCTTTCCACACACCACTACTTTCCTTTCCACACAAATAATCCCAAACTGCTCAAATATACATGTCACACTGTGTGGAGTGGTCTAGTTGTGATTAGCTATTGTGTAGAACTCCTTCCCTCAGCTGCACACCTGTTTTAAGGAGACCCCAATCAGGACCTTGAACAATGCCCATTTGAGCCAGAGGCCTTGAGTCAGAGGAAACACGTGCAGTCATCCCCACGTCTGTGTGTAGTCATCCCAACGTGTGTTCCCCCTCTTCCTCTTCCTCTTCCCCTTCCTCTTCCTCTCGGCTCAGGGCCTGATAAGAGAGAGAGGAAAAACACAGGATGAAAGACAAGGCAGCCAGCCATGGGGGTGCAAGGTTTTCCAGCCACGTGGACTACAAGCTCTATGGAGCACAAAGGCATATTGTTCTCCTCAGAAACTCAAGGAAGCTGCTTTTGTGATTTTGTCAGGACATTTTCCTTAGCCGAGGAGAAACGGGGCCCTAGGTAGAGGTAGAGTGCCTGTGCAGTTTTATTGGTCTTGTTTAATGTTTTATGATTACGAGCTTGGGGCATGGGAATAGAGGGAGAGAGAGAGGTCTCAGCCTTTTGCAATTATTTGCATGGGACGGGGGGCACATGACGCCCTTTCAAGTGCTGCATCAAAGGAGTGTGGAACATTTGAAACTTGCCTTTGAGTAAAGTTGATAGACCCAGAACCACTCTCTGTTTGAATATACAGTATAAGGGACCCAAATAAGAACAATTCCAGTTAAACTGGGAAGTGATGTGGTATAATACAGACTGAAAACTCCCTCAAATTAAAATATGTTTTTAAATTCAGGTCAAATACATTTACACAACAACTTTTGATCCTGTATGTAATTGCAGATGATTACTATCCATGAGGAAACACAGGAGGGAGAGAGGGATGGAGAGATAGAGGGATGGAGCGTAAGAGAGAGGGGAGAGTGAGAGGGGAGAGCAAGAGAGAGAGGAGAGTGAGAGGGGAGAGTGAGAGGGGAGAGCAAGAGAGAGGGGAGTGTGAGAGGGGAGAGCAAGAGAGAGGGGAGAGTGAGAGGGGAGAGCAAGAGAGAGGGGAGAGCAAGAGAGAGGGGAGAGCAAGAGAGAGGGTAGAGCGAGAGCAATAGCCAAAGAAGCAGAGCGATAGAGAGAGAGACACAGTGACACAAAGAGAGAGGCAGGCAGAAAGAGGCTGATTCCAGTAAACAGTGAGCCTGAATTGATGTTCAGTGAGATGGAAGAGGAGAAAAACAAGAGGCTGCCATTCGAGATAAGCCACTGGGTTCCTCCTAAGACCTCTGTATGTTTACACTGAATTATTTAAGGCCTACAGTACAGCCAGCTGCTATAACAGCAGCCAAATCACGTGAATGTGGACCAGCCACAAAGAGATAGCCATGTAAGCACCACTATTGGCTTTTTGAATCTCATTGATAGCTCTATAGTGCTCGTCAGCAATATCACAGATTGGCTATTTCATAGAATGTGTTGATGATAATGTTACAATGTACCGGATTAGATGTCAGTCCGAAGAAGATGTTGTTTTAAAATGAGAGGCCGTGGTTTGTTGCTTGAGGGCTTCTCTGTTTGGTAAGAGGATTTTGATAACAATATGTGTGGGTTGTGAGTAGCCTATAGTGTATAGTCAGGGAGAGAGAATGGAGAGGGGCGGAATAAATGGTTGAACTACCTTTCACCCTTAAGATTCTTAACTTTGAATATTGAAATTCGCTTCATGGAGCCTGTGGTAATTTTGTATTTTCACTGACTTTTAATAAAATACATTTCCTTATTGTTGTTGTCGATGGGGCATCACTAAACCACTAAAGAATATGGGGTTGAACATAAACAAGACAATGGTCATTACAGAATATTTCAACCATTCCTGCTAGTGCTCGATCTTATGTTCTCCACTGCAGAGGGAAGGGTCAGAATGCAGCTACAGTTCATCCCTAGCCCAGTGTGGGAAGCCTGTACATACTTCATACTATTCAGCCAGTGTCCAGTGATCCTCCGCAGCCCACATCCCACATCCCACAGACATATTGTTACCATTCTAGCAGTTTAGGAAATGGAGGATTGAGCTCAGCTGGTTTCGTAAAAAGGTTCCTAGAGGGAAGAGGCAGGAAGCATATGTGGGAGAGAGGGTAGGATGTGTGTGAGAGAGCGAGAGAGGGAGGGAGGGAGATATCGTTGGAGAGGGAGGATAGAGAGATGGGATTGGTAGAGAGAGAGTAGAAACACAGAGGTAGAGATAGCCATGCAGAGTGTGCTAGAGTGTGTGTATTTTACCATTTGACCCTTTGAGTATCTGTAACAGGGAGATAAGGTAAATAGAGCATTGTCTCTGGCCCTGTAGATAGCCACTGTAATTGCCTCATTTATCTGTGTGAGTTAGACTGGATTTACACAGGGAACTTTTTTCCAATGCTCTCCAGCTTAGTGTGACCCTTCACTGACCCTTGGTCCTCTGGAGGTCTGACCTCTGACCCCTGGATAAATAGGCCAGTCTTTAGAGCAAACAAACCTTTACAGATGATACCCTTTCCTCACTATCTAGCCAAGCCGTACCATGTTGTGTGATCTGCACTACTCTTTCCAGCACATATTTTTTACTATGATGTTCAGCGTTTCCAGCAATAATTTCACAAAAAGTGCTATATATATGCCAGTGTACTATACTGTATGTACACGATAAAACAAGCTGAGCTGGCCCGATAACATAGATTTCCAAGATTTTCATCTTGTAGGGCAATAACCGTGATTCTGATATCTGCTACAGACCACTTACTTTGTAAGCAGGCTGAGGGGTGGAAACTTGAGACAAGGATTCAACATATGAATAAGAGAACAAGCCCTGACCACCTCACTAAGGAGGCTGTTTGGTCGTTTAGGAGGCTCACTGCTGTAACCGGCTCAGAGTCCCTCTCAGACAGAACATGCATTTGTTGAATAGCTCAGCAGCTAAACAACCATTTAAATTTGTTCAGCACAGTCTCTCCCTTTGTCTCCCTGCTTGGGGGCTTCAGTTTTACAATGGCTTGTTACAGGCTGCTGCCAAACTCAACATGGACGCCGCAGCCAAGGGTTTGTACAGAGGGACTCAGATTAAAGGAGAGGAGACACAGCCTTACCCAGTTTACCACTACTCTGGGGTATGAAAACATAATCATATAGCCACAGTGGAGTGTAACCACCCCTTTGTAAAGAGCTGTGTGTGTGTGTGTGTGTGTTCAACATTTTGTATGTGTGTATGCAGGACGAGTGTGCATACGGTATGTGTTTATATGTTTGCGTGAACTGTTCTATGCGTGTGGGATGACCAGATGGTTAAATGTTTACGAGGCAGTATGCTCCTGGCTGTAGTGGGATCAGGACATTACATCCTGCCATTCTTAGGAGGGTCAGGGGAAGTCACAGTGGAAGGGACAGGGGGGCCTGTGTGTGTGTGTGTGTGTGTGAGCAACTGAGTATGAGTAATCCACACCTGGTGCCACCCATGCCTGTTGGCTTGAATCAGAGAGAGTACATTTTGTACATTGTCATTCTGAAACATACATTTTTTTGAGTGAGAAATGTGCATCTGAATCTACCAAAATGTTCCAGTTTTTTGTTGTTGTGTTGGTTGATTTGCTGTCCACTCACCTCCAGAATCAAAGGGTCTGGTGCAGAAGCACATGCCACAGCACTACCGGGGAAGGGAAGTTCAGGATGTATTTAGTTTCCCTCTCATTCATACCCAACTAGCGAATGGCAATGGGAATGGGGGATGAGCACACCGGGCATCCTCCTCAGTAGAAGGCAGAGGGATGTGGAGTGTTGTTGGAGCAAACAGTAACTAAAATAACACATTTGCACTCATTTCCTGTTGCCAGAGGGGCCACTTCCTGTGTCAAGCCACATATGACACATGACCCTCTCAACCCTCATAACCCTCCATGCGCCCCCTCCCATACTCCATACCCCATACCCCCCCACCTCCCCCTCGCAGCTTGCTCCCTATGTAGTGAATATTATCTTCCTGTGTTTAATGCATCTGCCTCCTCCTTATTGTGTCACAATTTTTTACCCAGCTTGCTGTAATATTTAGAGAAAGCAGAAGGGGGAAGGTCAGCAAAATACAACTATCCATCTTGTTGGGACTGGGACTGCACATAGCAGCATGGCAGGAAGACTGACTACTGTATGGATTGTGGTAGTGCTCATTTTTCTCAAATGGAATTGGAATTTTACAGTACAGTGGAGTACAATATAGAGCACATGGAAGTTCTACTATGGAATCAAAATGCCAGGAAGATATCAGTAGGGAATTTCATATTTTATATTAGAACTAAAAAGATAGCTGAGTCTGCATCAAAAATAACCTCCCATAACTACATGATAAGTAATCTCTGCAAGTAGACCTATATGATGAATGCCTCTCCTCCTACTATGATTCCCTTTTCCGTCTATCCCCCCTTTCCTAGCTCTATCCCCGGTTTCCTAGCTCTATCCCCCCTTTCCTAGCTCTATCCCCCCTTTCCTAGCTCTATCCCCGGTTTCCTAGCTTCTATCCCCCCTTTCCTAGCTCTATCCACCCTTTCCTAGCTCTATCCCCGGTTTCCTAGCTCTATCCCCCCTTTCCTAGCTCTATCCCCCCTTTCCTAGCTCTATCCCCGGTTTCCTAGCTTCTATCCCCCCTTTCCTAGCTCTATCCACCCTTTCCTAGCTCTATCCACCCTTTCCTAGCTCTATCCCCGGTTTCCTAGCTTCTATCCCCCCTTTCCTAGCTCTATCCCCGGTTTCCTAGCTTCTATCCCCCCTTTCCTAGCTCTATCCACCCTTTCCTAGCTCTATCCACCCTTTCCTAGCTCTGTTCCCCCTTTCCTAGCTCTATCCCCCCTTTCCTAGCTCTATCCCCCCTTTCCTAGCTCTATCCACCCTTTCCTAGCTCTGTTCCCCCTTTACTAGCTCTATTCCCCTTTTCCCAGAGATGAGCTGGAATTTTTGCAGACCTCATATATTCTACGGTTTCTCATGGGGAATTTTCTGACTCCCATCTTCACTGTTCCTCCATTCTCTGGATGAAGTCTTGGGGGAGGAGGGCCTGGAAATGTTTACAACTTCCAGCAGCAGACGCAGATAGCTCTGGGAGTTGTGTACACACACACACACACACACACACACACACACACACACACACACACACACACACACACACACACACACACACACACACACACACACACACACACACACACACACACACACACACACACACACACACACACACACACACACACACACACACACACACACACACACACACACCGCATCAGTCTAACACATAAAGGCCTAGGAGGTCTCTTTACTGCGAATTATGGATTATCTCCTTCTATCATCTTGCTTAATTAAATTACCTGTTTTTTTAATCAGCCAACCACCACAGGGCTTAGGCATGTTAAAATAATAACCGCTGTGTCGTAATTTCACTTTAACCAACACACTAATTTTAGGACTGTTGTAAAAAAGGCATGGGGAACATATTTCATTAACTAATTTAGCTGTGGTCATCATCCTACTAACATCCATTTCCATTGTTGTGTTAGGGGGGCCATAACATGTTGAACTTTAATCGATTCAAGGTGTATTTTTTAAATAGAATGATGATGATTCAATGCATGAAATGCTTCAGCTTAGGTTTGGTACATTTTCTTGTTCAAATAAATAATTAATAAATTCCAAAAGTCTTGATACATTGTTTGCATTCAAGGTCAGGATTTGATATAAGGAATTATACTGTGACATTGAGGGGGTTAAATTTCTTTTTAAGGGACCTCCTACAGTATGTGTGCACACACTCTATTACAAACACCATAAGTGTAATGACATTCATCCTACAAAGTGACATGTATTCATGGCTGCCAAGGGAAGCCAGCCAGACTTCCTAATAAAATGTCACAATGAAATCTTCCTTCAATTCGAAAGAGGCTGAATCTATTTCACCAGAGAAAGCATCCGAACGAGACAAACAGTGCCCCTCTGTCTTAGTATCTGTAGCCCATGTATCTGATACTGTCTGGCCAAAAAGTGTATGACATGTCATATTCTTTTTGGCCAGACAGCATCAGATACATGGGCTACACATACTAAGACAGAGGGGCGCTGTTTCACTCACTTTGATGTTTTCTTCGGTGAGATTGATGAGACCTGCTGTCGGTGCCCATCTTGGTCAAAACTATATCTATATATTCAGAGACCACCTACCAGATCTCAGAATGTCTGTGTGGGGGGGGGGGGGGGGGCATTACAGTTTATGCCAGACATTACAGTTTATTTCGCCTGCGTAGTGGACACTACAGGCCTGTACTGGACAATGAGGTTTTGTGGGTCAGGGGAAGTTGCTGACATGGACCTCCAGAGAGATATCTGGGAATATGCAGCCAGCCAATTCATCACATTTCTGTTTATTCCTGGTGGGAGAGATGATGAGTCAGTAGCAATAGGTTTCTGTATTACAGTCACTGACACAACACAGCAGCTGTGTTGAGCAGTGATGAATAAGATTAGAATTTATTCACTGCTTATTCACTTCGTTTTATCGCTGACTGAGGCTGGACAAGTTTGGATTAGTATGCTCGGAAATGTCACACCCGATCAGTGATAACAATTCATTGTTTTGGATCAGAACCATGTTATGCCAAGCAGCTCTTAGCTCTCCTAAATGTATATTTCAAGTTAAATGCTTGCAGTATGTCTTAATATGCACATACAGTTGAAGTCGGACGTTTACATACACCTTAGCCAACTACATTTAAACTCAGTTTTTCACAATTCCTGACATTTAATCCTAGTAAAAATTCCCTGTCGTAGGTCAGTTAGGATCACCACTTTTTTAAAGAATGTGAAATGTTAGAATAATAGTAGAGAGAATGATTTATTTCAGTTTTTTTTTCTTTCATCACATTCCCAGTGGGTTAGAAGTTTACATACACTCAATTAGTATTTGGTAGTATTGCCTTTAAACTGTTTAACTTGGGTCAAATGTTTTGGGTAGCCTTCCACAAGCTTCCCACAATAAGTTGGGTGAATTTTGTCCCATTCCTCCTGACAGAGCTGGTGTAACTGAGTCAGGTTTGTAGGCGTCCTTGCTCGCACACGCTTTTTCAGTTCTGCCCACAAATTTTCTATAGGATTGAGGTCAGGGCTTTGTGATTGCCACTCCAAAACCTTGACTTTGTTGTCCTTAAGTCATTTTGCCACAACTTTGGAAGTATGCTTGGGGTCATTGTCCATTTGGAAGACCCATTTGCGACCAAGCTTTAACTTCCTGACTGATGTCTTGAGATGTTGCTTCAATATATCCACATAATTGTCGTTACTCATGATGCCATCTATTTTGTGAAGTGCACCAGTCCCTCCTGCAGCAAAGCACCCCCACAACATGATGCTGCCTCCCCCGTGCTTCACGGTTGGGATGGTGTTCTTCGACTTGCAAGCCTCCCCCTTTTTCCTCCAAACATAACGATGGTCATTATGGCCAAACATTTCTATTTGTGTTTCATCAGAGCAGATGACATTTCTCCAAAAAGTACGATCTTTGTCCCCATGTGCAGTTGCAAAACGTAGTCTGGCTTTTTTATGGCGGTTTTGGAGCAGTGGCTACTTCCTTGCTGAGCGGCCTTTCAGGTTATGTCGATATATGACTCGTTTTACTGTGGATATAGATACTTTTGTACCTGTTTCCTCCAGCATCTTCACAAGGTCCTTTGCTGTTTTGGGATTGATTTATTTGCAATTTTTACACCAAAGTACATTCATCTCTAGGAGACAGAACGCGTCTCCTTCCTGAGCGGTATGACGGCTTTGTGGTTCCATGTGTTTATACTTGCGTACTATTGTTTGTACAGATGAACGTGGTACATTCAGGCGTTTGGAAATTGCTCCCAAGGATGAATCAGACTTGTGGAGATCTACAATTTATTTTCTGAGGTCTTGGCCACAGGTACACCTCCAATTGACTCAAATGATGTCAATTAGCCTATCAGAAGCTTCTAAAGCCATGACATCATTTTCGGGAATTTTCCAAGCTGTTTAAAGGCACAGTCAACTTATTGAATGTAAACTTCTGACCCACTGGATTTGTGATACAGTGAATTATAAGTGAAATAATCTGTCTGTAAACAATTGTTGGAAAAATGACTTGTGTCATGCACAAAGTAGATGTCCTATCCAACTTGCCAAAACTATAGTTTGTTCACAAGAAATTTGTGGAGTGGTTGAAAAACGAGTTTTAATGACTCCAACCTAAGTGTATGTAAACTTCCGACTTCAACTTTATTTCCCCTCCATAGGCGAAGGGAAGTGGCATTGGAAAATGTTTTTTTAATGGCTGGCTGTAAAAGAATGTCAAGTGGGCGGTTGATGCGTAAGCAACATCATAAACCATGTGGTCATGGCACTTAACAGGAAGACAACGACGTAGCTAGAATGTCAGAGACGTGAAGACCTGACCTAGGGTGCCTCCCAAATGGCACCCTATTCCCTATATAGTACACTTCTTTTGACCAGGGCTCATAGGCCTATTTGGGATGCAGACCTACTGTTGAAACCGCCGGCTTGATGACAGTGTCCATTTCAATTAGGGAAATTAGCAATGACTGAGAAATCTGACAGCAAAATCTCCTCTCTCACCAAGGGACGTTTATGGAATTGATATGCTGTATAAGACCCCTTTTCTTCTACATAATTGCTCCCTAATTATCCATTAGTTATTCGATTACCCCTTTTAATCTGTAAGTCATGGGCGCGGGATGGGCTGGCTCTGTAAATGGCGGCTCAGGCTCAGTCATTGACGAGTTAGTAACTGCCCTAATTAAGGAATATGCTACTCACACACTGAACCCCAGAGAGACATTTTACATGTTGGTGGGCCCTAGATATTCATGAGATTCTCTAATTTGTAATAATAAAGCTCGGAATTGCCATCAAAGTGGGGGAAATGGTTCTATGGTTATATCGCTCTCTCTCTCTCTAACGACTAAACCTTATTTCTTAGTCAGCCATTACCTAGTCAGAATAATGTGCTGCTCTGCACAATGGAAGTGGTTTTAGCGCCGGTGCAAGGAGCCATTGTTAGGCTGTATTACTCATTCTTAGATATAGTCAGAGGTCTTTATAATGAGACTCCGCTCTCAGAGAAGAAATTGGACAAAGGTTAGGAGTTATACTGTATGGGAGCAGTGTGGTGTTTCTACACTAAAGTATATCAATGGTCATTTGTTGTCGGTTGTAAACGCATGCAGCAGAAACACAAAATGCCAGCCAGAGCCAGATTCTACCATTTATTACACATACTGTATTACATTCTTAAATAAAAATGCTCCACTGAACAGTTCTTGCATAGATATCTTACAATACCAATTTAAAAAAGAATTATGAAACAGACCAGTAACAAAAATAAAGTTTTCTTCTTCCTTAATAAAGAACATTACCATACTAACATCATATAATACAAATAATAATATTTTTCAACACTTTGTACAGCAAAATTAAAAACAAGGAGAAAAAGAACCCAAGAGAAAACTGAAAAGGAAATGACCATGACAATGACAGGAGGGAGGGAGGTAGGAGGGGTGAGGAGGGAGGGAGGGAAGGAGGAGGGGTGAGGAGGGAGGGAGGGAGGGAGGGAAGGAGGAGGGGTGAGGAGGGAGGGAGGCAGGAGGGGTGAGGAGGGAGAGAGGGGTGAGGAGGGAGGGAGGCAGGAGGGGTGAGGAGGGAGGGAGGAGGGGTGAGGAGGAAGGAAGGTAGGCAGGAGGGGTGAGGAGGGGGTGAGGGAGGGAGGGAGGGAAGGAGGAGGGGTTAGGAGGGAGGAAGGGAGGGCGGGAGGGATGGAGGGAAGGAGGAAGGGAAGGCGGGAGGGTGGGAGGGAGGGGTGGAAGAGCAGAGGGTGAGGGCTCAGGGTCTGGTAGGAAGGAGAGGTGATGGTGTTGTTGGCATTATAGGGCCCCTGCAGAAGGAGTAAATGACAGAGAGGTGACGATGGAAAGGTGTTCCCACTGTGTCACTGGGCTTCCACAGACTTACCAGGTGTAGAGGCTGGACTGGGACTAGACTACCTTGTGGAGGCTCAGCCGTACTGTAGACGGTCTGAGAAAAGCACTGGTGGGTTAAGTTCTGCTCTACAGGCTGAGGTGTGTTGTTGGCTGGGTGGGTGCCCCAATGGAAATAGAATTAGATTGGAATTTGAGTAATTCTATTTCTATGTGTGGCCCCTTGACTGAGGATAGTTATTACAGCTGCACATCCTGGTTCTGTCTGTCTGGCCATAAGACTCTTCACTTAGCAGAGGGTAAATAGAATATAAAGTAAAGTACTCTAACTCACCTTCTGAACTTGACACATGTCCAACACCTCAGGAAGACAAAGCCATAGAGATGAATCAACATTTATCAAGATGTATCTTCCGCTAACAGCACATGTCAGAGTGTGATGCCTGGGCCCCAGAGTTGGATGGATAAGGATTTGGGGACAAAGGGAAAGAAGGAGTGAGGTGGAGGGATACAGAGGCAGGGGGGAAGAGTTTTGTCAATACCTTATATACTGACACATCAAATATGGACAAACACAGCAGATACAGACACACTCCCTGATGCAGATGTACAACAAAAAGAACCATGAGTTTCAACATCCCAAACAGGACCAAATTAGTCACCTGTTACATGGCAATGAACAGAACCCCTTGAACCGTCAAAACAACTGTCCAACATTATCTACCATGCCCAGTTGCCATTGGCTGTTTAATGACAGTAGAGGGCCTATATCATGCTAATAACCTATTAGTTTGATTGGCTAAAAACTAAAAAGGAGATACCTTATTGGTTCTTGTGGTTAAGTGCATCAGGAAGTGTCACAACATGTTATGTGGATATTTGACATTTGAGTGCTCCAACAGACTATGCTAGCATTAAGTAAGTAGGTACACTATGGAGTGTGCGCAGTAAGTTCATGTAGTGAAATGGTATGCTTGAGAAGATAGAACAACAGGAACATTAAAAGAGTGTGTGAGATGTATGTAGGAGTCGAAATGCTGAAGCACTGTTGCCTAGTAGTGCACAATACCCTTTAAGTTCCACCTAAAGTGTTGTGGTTAAAATGGGTCTACAGTAGGTCTAACGACTAATGTCTAATGTCTATGGACATTCCAGTGGCCTACAGAACTGTTATCAGACCTACTGTAAACCAGTCACTACCCATACGAGCTCATTGAGTTGAAGAGCTACTAATGTTTTTATCTACAAAGCTGCCAGAAGCCTCACCAAAGTGACAACCCTACCTCATGGGGACCGAACGTGTGAGGCTTCAAGTTTCGGGAATGCTTAAGGTAGGTGTATGACGCAATCGTTCTTGGGATGGTTTTCGCAGGCAACAGTTAACCTAACATAGACTCGACGGTCCACCTCAGACATGACAGTTTGAAATATTACACTCCACTGTACTATTTTGCACTGTACTAAGAAGCTAATTGAACTAGGTCTACATTAGAATTGGTAGGCTGCTAGTTAAGTCACCCTTGAATTGGGCACCCTAAAGAGACTACACAACCATATTTTACAACCATGACTGGACCACGAGTTCGGCCACACTGAACATCAGACAAGAGATTGTAATGCAGGAAGAAGTTGGGTCAGGGTTGGGGAAGGGGGGGAATAATGGTGGAATAGTAGTGGACAGTAAAACGAGTTCATTCTTTCTCTCGCTCTCTCTTACTCTCTCTCTATTTTCATTCACAGCAGTTTACTTGTGAATCTGCAAATCTTTGGGCGAAAGTGTATACGTGTGCATTCAGCGTTCCTGCAGTTGATTGTGCATGGATCACTTCTGTGGGGTTATAGAGAGAGCGAGAGATGGAGAGCGGGATAGAGGGCTATTAGAATGGCACTTGTAGAGTGCAGAAGGAGGGGGAGTGGGGGGGTTGAGGGGGATCTGTGTTGTAAATAGCTATAAGGGCCTGTAGGATTAATCATAATCTCATTTTAATCGCTAATCCATGAGATAAAAAGCACGGCTAATTTCATCATCATTTGGTTAATCCCTGGGGTAAACATTTTTTTTCTCTTTGTCAAAAAATATCTCTTCAATTTCGATCACTTTCTCAAATAAATATATATCTCTCTGGCTTTACGATAAGCTGCTGCTAATGTACTCTTGTTTGTTCTGTGGCAGATTCCACACTGGTTTCGTAACAGTACTGTGGACCGTTGAAATGAAACCATTTTGGCTCGCGGTCCCTGATGTTTTTTCCCCCAGATCTGTTTCCCTGTGACCAAAAGCCTTTCTCATTAGTGGAGTGCGACTGGAGAGACTAAAGGAGCCTCCACAGAGTAGCCTGCAGCGCTAATGCTAATCAGAGCTGTGGGATACTAGTGGCCAGGAAACTATACAGATGACAGCAAGCAGTGTTTTCCATGACAGCAAGCAGTGTTTTAACAGGCGAGGGAAAGGGAAAGGGGCCTAGCTAGCTTCTTCTGGTGAGAATGCCACAGGACTGAAATAGAATAAGACTTTTCATTTGAAGTGGGGTTTTAGATCTGTCAGTGTGTACGCAAGAGGACTAAAGTTGGGCTAATTTGGATTTAAACTGTGTGCTGCTATCTTTTTAGCATGCAGGCCTGTTACGGGCTAAATTACCATGACCATAGTATCCATTTCCTGTTACCCAGCAGGCTTTGCTGCAGTGGAAGCCGTAGAAATGGCTACAACCAGAAGTGAACGTCTTCTAGAACATAAGAGTGCTTGAAGAGTTTTCATTTTTCTGAACCTATGTGAAGTACCAGTGAAGTGCATGGTGTATGGTTTTTGAGTTTGAGTGTTTGTTTTTACTTCATTCAGCTCTATGATCCCAAATGAATGTGATTTGAGTGGTTCGTAAAGAAAAGAAAATGTCAGAAACAAAACTAAAACGAATACATTATTGTCAGCTAATGATAGACAGATTATAAGCTTCCCTAAAGTGAATGAATCAACCAACATACAGTACAATCCCAGTCTCCCACACTGTTAGTTTCAAACTTGGCCACCAGTCTACTGGTAGTAGTATTCTTTCTCACAATGCAGATTAGATTCACAATGTACCCTAAGGATGTGCCGTGCTATAGCTCGCATTGGGACACACACAGACATACCATTGCAATTCCGGCAAAAAGTGCCACAAACAAACCCCATATGATTGTACGTTGAAGGGGGGGTGGGGGGGGTGGGGGGGGGGGGCGTAATAAAAACAAATCCCCCTGCATTTCTCAAATTTTGGCATTACCTTGCATCATCCACCATGGCAATAAAAAAATAATCACTGTAGCGTTAAAACAAGACAAGAAGAAAGGAGTTCCAACTAAAAAGTGGACGCAAAACACAAAGATCATCTTAATCTCTTGTTTCACTTCGTCTTTTTGTTGCCGAGACACTGTTTTTGTGTTTGTAGAGAAAGAGCTGCTGCTGCGCCAGTGGTGCCAATAGGCCTGGTATGGAGGCGGTCCGCTTCCCAGATACCGGTGTGTTCTGTTCCAGACCCTGCCTGGCTCGAGGGTAGTTCCATGCTGGACGTTTTTGGTATTGATTGTTCGGAGCTCCACCGGCCCACCTGAGGGCAGCTCTGGGATCGTCTGTGAGATTCTGGCATGGCTGATACATAAACGTTACTATAGAGACAGTAATGGCATCTTCTCTGATAAAGCAGCCATTACAACTGATGTGAGGAGGCCAGGGTGGGTGTGTATGCGAGAGGGGAAGGAAGTGGTACAGTAATAGTGACAGTATTAGTGATAGTGGTGTTGGTATTAATGCCCTGATTGCAAGGCTATGTAGGACTTCATAGATCTGGGGCATACAGGTGAGGAATCTGGTCCCATGGTGTAGAAGCTGATTGTTAACATACAGAGACTGAGAGACCCAGGCCTGATTTGTGGTGATTGATTGAACATGAGAACAAGCTTGTTTTCTCATTTCAAAGCCATTACCTCCAGCGGAATAAGATCGTCTTTTACAAAACAACAATTGCAAAAAATCTTACTGAGAAAAATTTGGAGCAGAACAAATAATTCCGGGAAGCAATCTGAGTGTGTGTGTGAGAGGCTGCCATGCAGTGTTTTGTTTTCCAACTCTGTTCGTTAACTAAATCATTATTTGAGTCTTAACTCAAAGAGGAGCCATGAGCAAAGAAACTGTTCTGTGTGTCGGTGTATTTGTGTCTGTATGGTGTGAGTGTGTGAGAGACAGGTTTTTTTTTTTTTTTTTCAGTATTTTTATGCAGTTTTTTTTCCTTTGTATTCTTTTTTTCAGTTTTTGTTGTATACTTTATGAAAAAAAAGCACAGATAACATTGAAAAAGTCAGTGCAGACAATGGATACGAAACAGGCAAGACTCTCTGGGCTGATGAGGCCATGTTGTCCTTTCTACTACCCAGAGAGTTGGGTGTCTTTAGTCCCAGGTTCATGTTCAGTAGCCTATCAAGTTCCTAGTCTCCCAAATAGGGTGTGTGGTCACAGCAGACCAGCCTCCCAGGCCCCTCCCCCGCCATACTGGAGGAGATAGGGGGTTCCAAGGTGTATTTCCAGGATCCACACAAACAAAGCAAAAATACAATTTCCAGTTGTATGTTGTGTTTTGGCCCTGGTTTGGTGCTGATGCCTCGAAGGTCACGCCAAGGTTTGTTTTTAGTATCACACAGGAGAAAAACACAGAGTGGAAAACAGAGGTCCTTCTCTTTCATTTCAGGCCAACAATACAAATCCTTTTTCTTTCAGAGTTTCTTGTGATTTCTTTTTATTTAATTTGTATCTCCTTAACTGTCAGTGCTAAATAGCAGGTACTGAGTTTAGCCTGTGTTTACGGGCCGGGGTGCGTTCGTTCGATGTTCCTCCCTTCCTGCCATATGTGCACATTCTTTCTCGTTTGTACTTAAAATGTTTGTTTTTTTCATTCAGTGAATTTTTAAGAAATTTCAGCTGAAAGAAAACAGACCATCATTCTTAATAATAATAATAATTTGTTGTCTTTACAAAACAAAGGCAAGAAAGTGTCGCTGCGCATTTGTTAGTTGTTGCCTGTGAGGTGGCAGGAGTGAAGCTGAGAGAGAAGAGCAGAGCGCCTCCTACAGGAGAGCCTGAGAGATCCACAGCAAGGTGCCTGTGGGTCACAGAGCTCACTCTCTGGAAGTGTCAGACCCTACTCCCACAGACAGGGGGCGCCACTGGCGGATTGCCCACTAGTTCCATTGGTCTCCCTCGTCTCGCTATTTTGGCATTGTTGTTATTTCACACGGTATAGCTTGCTGAGGGTTGACATATAGCTGCAGTTTGTGGGTTCTTATACAAGAGACACAAATTGGGATGGGATTGGAAAACAGCACACCAGAATAAAATGGCCAATAGTTATTGTTGGTTTGTGAAGCACATTGTTACTTCTGCAAGTCACTGACGTTTGGCGTGTCAAAGTAAAGCAGTTCATAATTCTGGGTGAACCATCTCCTTTCCCAAGTTGCTCCATAGTTTAAATGTACAGAAAAGAAACAGTGGCGTGTAAATGGGTCGTAACTGGATCAGCGGATTGGTTTGGCAGTGTGTGAGTTCCCAACCCTGATTGGACAAGGCATGGCTAATCGGATGACACGATAAAAGAGAATTGGTTGTAGACTGTTGAGTAGAAGTGTGAATCATGGAAGTGTGAATAAAAAACAAGCTGCTCCTCGACTCTTTCACTCCATCACTTCCTCCGTCCTCGCCGACCATCCGTCCGTCTGGAGTCGTGGCGTCCGTCTATCCAGCGTGTCATCTCCCATAGTGCTTTGCTCCTGGTGTCAGGTCTTAGGTGGGTCTCTGCGGGCAGGGGCAGCCTCTGGATGGTGAGAGCCGAAGCTGCTGTGTGGTTCGTCTTCCATCCTGCCTACTTATTCTCTCCTTCTATCTCTCCTTCTCCCTCTCTTCTATCTCGCTCTCCTCCTCCCGCTCCCTTAGATGTGCCTCTTCATGTGCAGGGCCAAGTGGTCCGACCTGGAGAAACACCTGGAGAGAAGGAAAAAAAGAGAGGTTGTCAAAATCTACTCAATAACAGTTGGCATGTTAATTGCATGTTACATGTGCAACCAGAGGAAAAAAAACTCTAGACCACCTTTACTCCACACACAGAGACTCGTACAAAGCTCTCCCTCGCCCTCCATTTGGCAAATCTGACCCTAACTCTATCCTCCTGATTCCTGCTTACAAGCAAAAACTAAAGCAGGAAGTACCAGTGATTCGCTCAATAAGGAAGTGGTCAGATGACACAGATGCTAAGCTACAGGACTGTTTTGCTAGCACAGACTGGAATATGTTCTGGGATTTTTCCGATGGCATTGAGGAGTATATCACATCAGTCACTGGCTTCATCAATAAGTGCATCGATGATGTCGTCCCCATAGTGACCATATGTACACACCCCAACCAGAAACCATGGATTACAGGCAACATCCGCACTGGGCTAAAGGGTAGAGCTGCTGCTTTCAAGGAGCCGGACTCTAACCCGGATGCTTATAAGAAATCCTGCTATACCTTATTGACGAACCATCAAACAGGCAAAGCGTCCATACAGGACTAAGATCGAATCGTACTACACTGGTTCCGATGCTCGTCGGATGTGGCAGGTCTTGCAAACTATTACGGACAACAAAGGGAAGAACAGCCATGAGCTGCCCAGTGACATGAGCCTAACAGACGAGCTAAATAACTTCTATGCTCGCTTCGAGGCAAGCAACACTGAAGCATGCATGAGAGCATCAGCTGCTCCGGATGACTGTGTGATCACGCTCTCCATAACCGATGTGAGTAAGACCTTTAAACAGGTCAACATTCACAAGGCCGCAGGGCCAGACGGATTACCAGGACGTGTACTCTGAGCATGCGCTGACCAACTGGTAAGTCTCTTCACTGACATTTTCAACATGTCCCTGACTGAGTCTGTAATACCTACATGTTCCAAGCAGACCACCATAGTTCCTGTGCCCAAGAACACCAAGGTAACCTGCCTAAATGACTACCAACCCGTAACACTCACACTTATAGCCATGAATTGCTTTGAAAGGCTGGTCATGGCTCACATCAACACCATTATCCCAGAAACCCTAGACCCACTCCAATTTACATACTGCCCCAACAGATCCACAGATGATGCAATCTCTATTGCACCCCACACTGCCCTTTCCCAACTGGACAAAAGGAACACCTATGTGAGAATGCTATTCATTGACCCAAGTTCCTTGGTGTCCACATCACCAACAAACTATCATGGTCCAAACACACCAAGACAGTCATGAAGAGGGCACAACAAAGCTTATTCCCGCTCAGGAGACTGAAAAGATTTGCCATGGGTCCACAGATCCTCAAAAAGTTATACAGCTACACCATCGAGAGCATCCTGACCGGTTGCATCACCGCCTGGTATGGCAACTGCTTGGCATCTGACCATAATATGCTGCAGAGGGTAGTGCGTACGGCCCAGTACATCACTTGGGCCAAGCTTCCTGCCATCCAGGACCTCTATACCAGTTGGTGTCAGAGGAAGGCCCAAAGAATGTCCCAAGACTCCAGCCACCCTAGGCATAGACTGTCCTCTCTGCTACCACACGGCAAGTGGTACCGGAACACCAAGTCTAGGTCCAAAAGGCTTCTAAACAGCTTCAACTCCCAAGCCATAAGACTCCTGAACAGCTAATCAAATGGCTACCCGGACTATTTGCATTGTTCCCCCCCCACCCCCATTTTTTACGCTGCTGCTACTCTCTGTTTATTATCCATGCATAGTCGAGTTTACCTCTACCTACATGTAGATATTACCTCGACTAACCGGTGCCACCGCACATTGACTCTGTACCGGTACCCCCTGTATATAGCCTCGCTACTGTTATTTTATTGTTGCTCCTTCATTTTTTGTTATTTTTCTATTTGTCTCATTTTATTTAAAAAAACATTTTAATTTTTATTTTATTTTTTTTACTTCAGTTTATTTTAGTAAATACTTTCTTAACACTTTTTTTCTTAAAACTGCATTGTTGGTTAAGCGCTTGTAAGTAAGCATTTCACTGTAAGGTCTCCAGCTGTTGTATTCGGGCACATGTGCCAAATCAAATTTGATTTGATTTTGATCAATAGACAGTAGGTACAAATGGTTACGCAGTCAGAAAGGTAATCGTAAGGCTGAATGTTCCATTTCTGCATGACTGATCTGTGCCTTTAGCAAGATGGATGCCCAGATTTGAAACAGTACAGGACATCCAGATGTTGGCTGGATAACTGTTGAGGTTGGAATGGACACTCAGATAATCTCTGTAGAAATCAGTGATAAGTTACCATGCTAGAATAGACTGTGCTCTCCTGCTGCTGATCCGAAATGACAAACACCTGCAGAGGTGTATATGAAACAGAAAGAAATGTGTATAATAATCCGTGTTTAGTGATTCTAGATCAGCAGCTAGTGTATGTGTGAGAAAACAAAGCGCTGTGTAACACAGACAGAGTGAGGATCAGACACACAATGACAAAAAACAACATTTGTCCCTTAAAAATAACAAATAATAAATAACATCTCGCTTCATTTTTCTCACATTAGCGACTGAACGCTATAAAATGAGGACATGCCAAATCAGCAACTGGATTGCTCCTTCTCTTTCGTTTATTAAAGAGCATGAGCGATAATTCTCCAAAACGCAGCCACAAATCAAGATCCCTGACTTATGCAGTTCTGCGACTTATACCACAGCTAGAGGTGAAATACTATTGCAGAAACCCAAGCCCTCATTAGTTATGCAGCGTTTGAGTCATGGCAGAAGAGGAGGGTGGAGGGAGCAACGGCCCGTAGGCCTGTTTCGGTACTAATCGATTAAGCTCACTGGTTACTGCTACTGTTCAGGGTGATACATAACAGCAGACAGGGAGAATATACGCCACATGTCCTTTACTTTTACGGGGCTGTAAGGGTCGATTATCGTATTACACTCATGCAAAGCAATAAAATGAATCACAACAGATGTGAATAAAGCAAGCTGGAAAACAAAATGTGGGAGAGTGAACAGAGGAATGAAAAATTCAATTTGCCGACGGCTGTATCCATTATTAATTTGTCCACAGACAGCTCTACAATGTAAATCCAAAGGAGGTGTCTCTCTCTCCAGACAGCCATAACTAAGACTAAGACAAGTTATTTCTCCAGCTAGCCGTGGTGTATACAGGTGGTGGGAGAACACAACACAAGATTTGGTTATGAAAGAGAAAGCTGCACTTCAGTCCTCCTCTCTCTCTCTATCTGTCCACCTCGTCTATACCTTTCCATCAAGTCCTCCTCTCTCTCTCTATCTGTCCACCTCGTCTATACCTTTCCATCAAGTCCTCCTCTCTCTCTATCTGTCCACCTCGTCTATACCTTTCCATCAAGTCCTCCTCTCTCTCTCTATCTGTCCACCTCATCTATACCTTTCCATCAACCATTATAAGTGACACTTTGGGATCATAGGGCAGACCAGACGCAGGTTGCAATTCAAGACTTCTGACAAAATCTCTTTCATTTACTGTCTTCTCTTTTTCAACATCTCTCTCTCCTTCCCTCACACCTTCCTGTATTAGCTCTCCCTTCTTCCCTTTGAACCGTCTATGTTGTACCTGTCTAGTCTATGTGTGTGTCTGCTAGAGAGGGCCAGTGGGGGCTGAGTAAGTTCCGCTGGACAGATGGCCGTCCGAGTCACTGTCAGGGGCCGCCACACCAGCTGGTACGCCCCTGTCTCCCCCCTGCCGTACCCCTCCGCCCCTCTACCCCTCTGCCTCGCCCTGCAGGGGGTCCCAGCTTGATTAGGCAGGATTAATGATGTGCCTGTCTGTGAGTGTGTGCGCACACGATCATGTGTGTGTATGCGTGTGTGTGTGTATCAGAAAGGCTCAGAGAGAGGCTGAGAGCTCAACACACTGACTGTATTTACTGTTAAACTTCCTCCCATTCTGATGGTAATGTGGTAACACAGCAGTGAGTTCCTCCTGGCCCATCTACTGTAGCCAGGCGTTCCCTAAGGTGCCTGAACAGGCTGCCTCGCAGAGGGGAGATCAACGTGCCTGTTTGATGGTCGCGTCACTCACAAAACGCTTCAAAGGCCTAGCAGAAGACTGGGTTGAGTTAACCTCTGTGTCAGCTTGCGTCCCAAACGGCGCCCTATTGCCTTTATAGTGCACTCCTTTTGACCAGGGCCCATGGGGCTCTAAGCCAAATGTAGTGCACTATGTAGGGGAAATGGTGCCATTTGGGACTCAGCCCGTCTACAGTTTGAATAAAACTGTTGACTTAGACAGAAGAGAGGGACAGATACTTAATGTATTATCGTCCATATTTATCTTATTCTGTTTCAGAGAACAATGTAAACAAGGAAATAATTTGGATGGGCTTTTAAGATCAGGGCTTTATCAATCATAAAGACTTCACAGTTAGTGTTCCAAATCCAATTCATGTTTCCTTTGAGCCTGATGGTTCAGCCTCAAACACTGGATGTGTCCAAAATGACACCATATTTCCTATATCGTGCACTACTTTTGACCAGAATCCTATGGGCCCAGATCAAAAGTAATGCACTATATTGGGAATAGGGTGCCATTTGGGATGCACTCACTGTCATCTCATTCACACTCAATGTTTTGGCAGCCATTTTACAGCAGTGTCCCAGTGTGTGTGAAATACTACTAAGACATAATCAGCAGATGAGTTATAGGTATTGATCCAGCCAGCACCCCTCCTGGTGTTCTTTATCACGCACGCACGCACGCACGCACGCACGCACGCACGCACGCACGCACGCACGCACGCACACACACACACACACACACACACACACACACACACACACACACACACACACACACACACACACACACACACACTGCAGTGCTGCTCCTTGCATTTCCTTCCTTCCTTCCCTGCTTTAATTTATGTCTCTTCATTTCTGTGCCAGAGCCGTGTGTGTGGGAGTATTTGTGAGTGTGTGTGTGTGCATGCGTGTGTGTGAATATACAGTGTGTGTGTGTGTGTGTGCCAGCAGAACATGCATAATACACTTCAGTAAGATTAGTAGACTCCAGCAGTGTTCTGGAAGGGGTTAGGTTTAAAACCCAAACTAGAGGAACCAGGAGGGTCCAATTAGAGTCCCCTTGGGCCCGAGGAAGCACGTTTGAGTGTGTGTGTGTATGTGTGTGTTTGCAGTGGGCGTGTGTGTGTGTGAGAGAGAGAGTGAATGTTTGTGTGTGTGTGAACTGGTTGCCAGCCTGAATGGCTGGCTTAGCTCACATCCAAGAGGCTGGAGGCTGTGTGTGTCTAAAGTAGGCCTGGCATCTGGACCTGTCAATTATCCTAACAATAGCAGGCCTGCTCCAAATAGCCCCATTGTTAGCCAATAGCCAGGATACATTCTGGTAATGAGTGTTGGAACACGGATTTGATGATGCACTCCCCCTGGTTAGTCAGTGTTGTGGGCTTGATTGGGGCTATGGTGCATTATGCACAGTGGCTATGGCTGGTCTTGGATCAGTGTTTAGGCTTATAGTGTGGTGGATTTGGGGTGTGTGTGTGTGTGTGTGTGTGTGTGTGTGTGTGTGTGTGTGTGTGTGTGTGTGTGTGTGTGTGTGTGTGTGTGTGTGTGTGTGTGTGTGTGTGTGTGTGTGTGTGTGTGTGTGTGTGTGTGGAGGAGGAGGAAGGGAGGTGGTGGGCTTTGTAAAGCGGTCCCCTTCTGCAGGGGGATTGCAGCTTGCGTGTGGAAAAACATTGCCCTATCTCTGTCCTGCTGGAGACACAACATTGCCCTATTGCCTATACAGTGCACTACTTTTGACTAGGGCTCTGGTAAAAAGTAGTGCACTATAAAGGAATAGGGTGTCATTTGGGATTCAGCCAGGGTGACGGCTTCCCGCTATTGTCACCTGACAGCTTATCACTCAGAGCTCCACGCTAATATACATGTGCCCTCACACACACACATACACTGCTGTCTTCAGACAAAGGGCTGCCTTTGTGTCTCCAGCAGGACAGAGGTCTGATGAGTGTCACACTGTGGTTGCTGTTCGAAAATCAAAGAGTGCCTCAAAGAGTGCCTCTGTATGCCCAAGCTGGTTCATGTTTGGTCGATGTCGCGCTCTCTCTGTCTCTCTGTCTCTCTGTCTCTCTCTCTCTCTGTCTCTCTCTCTCTCTCTCTCTCTCTCTCTCTCTCTCTCTCTCTCTCTCTCTCTCTCTCTCTCTCTCTCTCTCTCTCTCTCTCTCTCTCTCAAGATAATTTTTTATTTTATTACATAACCATCTCACTTTTAGAAGGCCCCTATGTTAATTAGTGATTTGAATGTGAGTGCCATCAGCAGCCTGGCTGGGGCTAGGGGGAGCTAGGGGAGCTAGGGGGAGCAGCCTGGCTGGGGCTAGGGGGAGCAGGGGGGAGCTAGGGGAGCTAGGGGGAGCAGCCTGGCTGGGGCTAGGGGGAGCAGGGGGGAGCTAGGGGGAGCAGCCTGGCTGGGGCTAGGGGGAGCAGGGGGGAGCTAGGGGGAGCAGCCTGGCTGGGGCTAGGGGGAGCTAGGGGAGAGAAGCCTGGCTGGGGCTAGGGGGCTAGGGGGAGCAGGGGGGAGCTAGGGGAGCTAGGGGGAGCAGCCTGGCTGGGGCTAGGGGGAGCAGGGGGGAGCTAGGGGAGAGAAGCCTGGCTGGGGCTAGGGGGCTAGGGGGAGCAGGGGAGAGCAGCGTGTGCTAACTGCTAGCTGCCAGGGAGGAGAAGAGTGCCAGTCTGTAGACTAGAGTGCTGCTATGCACATGATGAAGACAGAGAGTGAGGGAGTGCTGCTACTGGGCCTGTCCAATGGGACATTACAGAAGTGACTTTCATTTATGTAGCTAGTTTTTTTCTCCAACTCAAAGTACTTTGCATTCTATGGGAGTAATTCATCTCGTCTTTCCTTCCACCATCAATACTGTTCAATGTGCACAACTCACATCTTGAGAGATAATTTGTTTGAACATACACGTGTGCATGTGATGGATCGTGCGAGAGCCACGTTGTCATATCTTCTCTACTGGGTCAGTGACGTGTGTTCTTGTGTGTGTATGTAATGGATGTGGTACTTACCTGTCGCAGTGGGTACACTTGAAGGGCTTGGCCCCGGTGTGTTTGCGGTAGTGCCTCGTCAGCTCGTCGCTCCGGGCGAAACGCCACTCACAGCCCTCCCAGGAGCACTTGTACGGTTTCTCACCTGACAAGACAGACAGATAGAGAGGGGGAAAAAAATATGATTACTTTTGCAGTTACATTGACTTTCTGTTTTTGTGGTAGCAATAGTGGATACCATTAAGTTGGTCTTATACAATACCTGTGTAGTTATACTGTAATGGAGCATAATTGTGCAGTTGGCTAAATGACATGTAGGCTACTGATAAGTAAAGCGGTGTTGTCTGTATGATTGACATACCTGAGTGTATTACATCATCACCAGTGTGAGATGAGATCCTCCCAACTCATTTGCTGGTGTTACCCAGTGTGCGATCCTACTAACTAGTTAATGTACCTGTGTTACCCAGTGTGCGATCCTACTAACTAGTTAATGTACCTGTGTTACTCAGTGTGCGATCCTACTAACTAGTTAATGTACCTGTGTTACTCAGTGTGCGATCCTACTAACTAGTTAATGTACCTGTGTTACCCAGTGTGCGATCCTACTAACTAGTTAATGTACCTGTGTTACTCAGTGTGCGATCCTACTAACTAGTTAATGTACCTGTGTTACTCAGTGTGCGATCCTACTAACTAGTTAATGTACCTGTGTTACTCAGTGTGCGATCCTACTAACTAGTTAATGTACCTGTGTTACTCAGTGTGCGATCCTACTAACTAGTTAATGTACCTGTGTTACCCAACCCAGGATTACACACCAAGGGTTTTGCATCAACCAATCATAGACTCCCAGAGCTCGCTAAACAAATTCTTTCAGCGATGCCGTGTTAATTCATAATCCAAAAACTAAAATCACCCTGAAAAATTAAACAGTTTTCACCCCTCCCCTCCCCGCCCACGCCTCTCCTCTTCCCCCTTGGACCCCCTGTGGAAAGATCTGAAATTCAAATGAAGTTTCTCTCCAGTTGAACAGATGGGAGAGGGAGATATCTATTGTTCACAAGCTGTAGTTTTATCTCCCTGATAGAAAGGCCCTCCGGCAGGGGGTTCTGTTACTTTTTGGGATGGGAACGGGGGGGTGTAGCGGGTTGCGGAGGGGGTACCCGGACCCTGAGGACCATGTTGTGTTCGGATGGGCCTGGACCTGGCTGGTGGAGGGTAGGAGGGGGCTGAATCCGGGGAGGGTTTTGGGGTGGGTAGAGGGGGAACCACCCGCCCCGGTGCTGCCGAGCGCTGCTGCTGTGGTTGATTCAGATCTGGGAGTGGTAACGATAATTGGGGTCTTAATGACGCTTAATGGGAAGTAATACCGTACTTCCAGTCAGCCAGCTGTGACCGTCTTCCCATATCACAGTGTCCACCAATCTTCCTAACTAGACTAAAGTACCATTAGAGTGAAATCTAAGCGTCTCAAACAGTAGAGCAGCGGTACGTCCAAATCACAGGCGACCGTGGAAGACAGAGGGCGCAGACGGTGAGGATAACGGAGGGTACCCGTAGGGTCAGAGAGGCTGTGCGTGGAGGGGTGAATGGTGGGGATGGTACTCCACAGGACTTGTTGATTCAAGTAATTTATTCTGCTACAAAAAACCTGCTACAAAAAGTGTTGATTAGCAGAAGAATGTCAGTGATTTCATTGGCTAAAGTATATTGGAGGTGACCCCAGCAGTAGACGGTAAAGGATGATGTGGTTTTGTTTGACATAATCTCAGAGCGATGTGGAATCTGCGGAGACCACGATGATGCAACTGAAAGTAAAGGATGACGTGGCGGAGGAGGAGAGGAGAGAACTGAGGGATGTGAGATGATGCAATGCAACCTCCCCTCATCTCCTCGATTCCGCCCCTTCATCCCCCACTCCCCCCATCATCCATGTTGTAAGATGAGAGGGAAGAGAAAAGGCAAATGGTCTGTGAATGATACCTCCAATCCCGTTTTATTTCACACGATCTTTTCTTATTCTGTTTCCTTTTTCTTATTTGATCCATTGTCTGTGGTGAGATTGTGGTAGTGTGAAGATTGCAGGGCAGAAACACCTCAGGATTACTTGCTGTGCTTTTCTTTCCGTGTTTTGAATATTATTCAAATCAGCAGAGGACATTTTGGGTACTGTCTAATGACCCAGTACTAGCTGCTGTTAGACAGCGTGCATCCAGAATGGCACCCTATTCCCTATATATTGTATACTTTTGATCAGAGCCCTATGCGTAGTGCACTATATAGGGAAAAGGGTGCTATTTCGGAGATAGCCAGGGAGACGGCAACACCTCAGCACTGTATCAGCAAACACCACTTTACAGCCAGATTCCACTCAACACACTTTTCTACCTCTGGGGTGAACACATGAATGCAACACATTCTGAACATCTGTCTGCCTTTGCCCCTTGATACACTCATAAACATTTTGCCAAAAGACCTGAGGCTTTTTATTTGCTCATTCTCCCCCACTGTGTAAAACCTGTAGCAGATGATATCCCCAGACAGTGTTGCCTTGTCATGAGAGCCTGTTAGGCAGGCAGGCAGACAGACAGGGATGAAGGCAGGCAGGCAGACAGGGAGGCAGGCAGGGAGGCAGACAGTCAGGCAGGGATGGAGGCAGGCAGGCTGGCTTCAAGGACCACTCTGTCATTTTGGAGTCTTGAGGCCACAGGTGCAAGACAGCAAACGTTTCACACCCCTTCCTCAGTAATTGCCCAAAGCTCCCCCTCCTCTCCACTACCATCAGCTCCTCCTCTTTGCATTAACCCCCCTCCTCCCTATACCTCCCTCCCCCTCTCCAGACTTGATAGAATGAAGCAGGGTCGGCTTGGACCCACCATCACGGCAACTACGCCAGCCAATTATAACTTGCCGAGGCGAGGATGCATGATGGAGTCGCCTAGCAACCGGCCGAGAGAGAGTTTATGTGAGAGAGACAGAAAGAGAGAGAGTAAGACAGAGAGAGAGAGAGGTGTGAGAGAGACAGAAAGAGAGAGAGTAAGACAGAGAGAGAGAGAGGTGTGAGAGAGACAGAAAGAGAGAGAGTAAGACAGAGAGAGAGAGAGAGTTTGTGTGAGAGACAGAAAGAGAGAGAGTAAGACAGAGAGAGAGAGAGTTTGTGTGAGAGAGACAGAAAGAGAGAGAGTAAGACAGAGAGAGAGAGAGTTTGTGTGTGAGAGACAGAAAGAGAGAGAGTAAGACAGAGAGAGAGAGAGTTTGTGTGAGAGAGACAGAAAGAGAGAGAGTAAGACAGAGAGAGAGAGAGGTGTGAGAGAGACAGAAAGAGAGAGAGTAAGACAGAGAGAGAGAGAGTTTGTGTGTGAGAGACAGAAAGAGAGAGAGTAAGACAGAGAGAGAGAGAGTTTGTGTGAGAGAGACAGAAAGAGAGAGAGTAAGACAGAGAGAGAGAGTTTGTGTGAGAGAGACAGAAAGAGAGAGAGTAAGACAGAGAGAGAGAGAGGTGTGTGAGAGAGACAGAAAGAGAGAGAGTAAGACAGAGAGAGAGAGAGTTTGTGTGAGAGAGACAGAAAGAGAGAGAGTAAGACAGAGAGAGAGAGTTTGTGTGAGAGAGACAGAAAGAGAGAGAGTAAGACAGAGAGAGAGAGTTTGTGTGAGAGAGACAGAAAGAGAGAGAGTAAGACAGAGAGAGAGAGAGGTGTGTGAGAGAGACAGAAAGAGAGAGAGTAAGACAGAGAGAGAGAGAGTTTGTGTGAGAGAGACAGAAAGAGAGAGAGTAAGACAGAAAGAGAGAGAGTTTGTGTGAGAGAGACAGAAAGAGAGAGAGTAAGACAGAGAGAGAGAGTTTGTGTGAGAGAGACAGAAAGAGAGAGAGTAAGACAGAGAGAGAGAGAGGTGTGTGAGAGAGACAGAAAGAGAGAGAGTAAGACAGAGAGAGAGAGAGAGTTTGTGTGAGAGAGACAGAAAGAGAGAGAGTAAGACAGAGAGAGAGGGAGTAAGACAGAAAGAGAGAGAGTAGGACAGAGAGAGAGAGAGTAAGACAGAGAGAGAGAGAGTAAGACAGAGAGAGAGAGAGTAAGACAGAGAGAGAGAGAGTGAGACAGAGGGAGAGAGAGAGAGAGAGAGAGAGAGAGAGAGAGAGAGAGAGAGAGAGAGAGAGAGAGAGTAAGACAGACAGAGAGAGAGAGAGTAAGACAGAGAGAGAGAGAGAGAGTAAAACAGACAGAGAGAGAGTAAGACAGAGAGAGAGAGAGTAAGACAGAGAGTAAGACAGAGAGAGAGAGAGAGAGTAAGACAGAGAGAGAGAGAGAGAGGTGTGCAGCCGCCTGAATCCGCCAGTCATGGACACTCAGCGCCACCAGCCAATTATGGCTCTGCTCTGGATGAGTGTAATACAGTTGCCAGGCAACCTAAACCCCCAAAAAGGGAGCAGGTTGGGGTGGGTGGTAGCTTTTTTGGGGGGTGGGGGAGAGTGTATTTGGGGGTTGGGTGGTGTTAGGGGCAGGGGTAGTTGGAATGGGCAGCACTGTGTTAAAACAGTCTGAGACTGATACCAGGAGCTGCAAATAATCAGCCATTTACGAACTCTCCTCTCGCCTGTTCTGATATGGTCTCCTAGCAACGCACCCCCCCCCCCCCCCCCCCCCCCGCCTCATCACCCACCTCTCCCTCCCATCAGCATCACAGGTGCCGGTGTGCTGCAGTTAATTACATTTCCTTAGTCAACTGGAGATAGAGTGTAGAGCCTATTATGATCTCTCAGCTGAAGTTACAGCAGACAGACAAACAGACTGACTCAGACAATTACGGCCCATTTCACATTTCCTAGAGTTTCATCCATACAGCAGCTCCCGTCTCCCTAAAACAAAGAATCCCATTCCCAACACCAGAGGAGTGAAGATAGGAAAATAATGGGTGGGTTTCTGTTCTGACTGCTCACATTCTAGAACAATGTTCAACCTATAGAATTAGAATCACTAGAATGAACATTCGTTGTAGTCATTCTAATTCTATAGTCATTCTAGTCATTCTAATTCTATAGTCATTCTAGTCATTCTAATTCTATAGTCATTCTAGTCATTTTAATTCTATAGTCATTCTAGTCATTCTAATTCTATAGTTATTCTAGTCATTCTAATTCTACGGTTATTAAACCTCAGTGAAAGGCTGTGTGTTTCCTTGCCAACTGTTATTGATGGGGCCATCCAGGAGCATGTCATCCTCATGAAGCAAGGGCCCCCCTTAAATCCTGCACTAATCTTAATCTCCCTCCCTGTGTGTCACTGATGTATGGACATAATAACCAAAAAGAAGGATTAGGCTAATTACTGTACTGTGCTGCTCTTGTCTTGTAATGAACATATCGGGGCTGGGGCTACACAGCAGCATGCTGCAGCATGTCTTAAGGGTGTTCTTTTCTCTTCTACCCTTCTCTTTTTTCCCCTTTTCCCTCCTCTCCTTTTTTGGGTGGTGGAAGAGGAGGGGGCGAATGAATGGCTTGCATCAGCTCGCTGGTGATTAGCATCGCTAGCGCTCTAGTGGCAGCGGTGAAACCTGCCGAGTCAACAGCAGGCCCCAGGAAAGGATTAGCGTCGCTAACACTGATGCTAACGCTCTCTCTCTCTCTCTCTCTCTCTCTCTCTCTCTCTCTCTCTCTCTCTCTCTCTCTCTCTCTCTCTCTCTCTCTCTCTCTCTCTCTCTCTCTCTCTCTCTCTCTCTCTCTCTCTCTCTCTCTCTCTCTCTCTCTGAGGTTCACTGGGAGGGCAGTGGTGGTTAGATACTCCAGGCTGCAGTAGACTTGGCTGAATTAGCCATTTAGACCTGTCAGTCTATCAATCCATTGGCAATTACCGTACCACTCCCCCCGCTAGCAGCTTGTGGATGGAGAGACTGGACTGGTTTCAGTAAGAGACTCAGAGTCACTGAGGTGAATGAGAGAAAGAGAGTGAGGCTGCACTGCAGAGCTAAGACCTATGTATTTTTAGCCCATTGGAAGGATCTCACAGGGGGATATAGAGCGATAGATCAAGACTGCTCTGTGTTTCTACTTCACAACACTGGATTGCAATCCTTGCACTCACACATATCAGCTGAGCACTTATACTGAAACAGAAGATGTTTTCAGGCTGAAACCTAAACCTATATTCTCCCAGGGGCTTGTGTTAGGTGCATGGTGCACCTGTATAATTGTAGATGCATGGTCCTTGGTCAGGTTAGACAGTGTGTTTTCAGGCAGTGTGTTTAGTGCATGATCTGGCCTTATTGGCTGTGTACCCTTGTAATCTCCACCCGGCCACCTCTCAAAGCCTGAGAGTTCCTCTCTAGGTTTCTTCCTAGGTTCCAGCCTTTCTAGGGAGTTTTTACTAGCCACCGTGTTTCTACATCTGCATTGCTTGCTCTTTGGGGTTTTAGGCTGGGTTTCTGCATAAGCACTTTGTGACAACTGCTGATGTAAAAAGGGCTTTATAAATACATTTGATTGATTGCATGGTGCATGACGCATGGCACATAGTGACCATGGTCAGGCCTAGGTTCTGTCTCACCTGTGTGTGTCCTCTGGTGTGCCTTCAGGTGGGAACTCTTGGTGTAAACCTTCCTGCAGCCGTTGAACTGACAGCGATGGACCCTCTTCTTGTTCTCTGGGATATCTCCCCCCAGCGACCCAGCCCCCTGCTCGCTGTCGCTGTGCACCCCCCTGCTGGGCGGCGAGGGTAGAGTGGAGTGTGTGGCCACCAGCTTGGCCGCATTCAGACCAACCTTCTTGGCCACCAGTTTGAGCGTGAGCGTACCGTCGGCCGTGGCGGTGAGCGTCTGCATGGGCTTGACCAGGTGGCGGCCCAGCTCAGGCGAGGAGGGTGGTGTGAGGGAGGTGACGGCACTCAGCTGAGCAGCGTTGACCCCGTTGACCCCCTCCTTGGTGGTCTTTGCTCCAGACTCTTTTCCGGAGGCCTTGGTGTTGTGGGGCTGTGGGGCCTGTAGCACCTTGGGGAGGGAGACGAGGAGGGGAGGGGGGCTGGGCTGGTCGGGGAGGCTCGGGAGGAGGGGGTCCAGTGGGTCCATCAGGTCCTCGTCACTGTCAGCACCCTGTATGAAGGTGGGCGTCAGGAGACAGTCGAGCTCCTCATCAAACAGCTCTGATAGACGCTTGGGCTCCGTCTGCAGGTACCGCTCCAACTCCAGACACGTCTGTAAGGGTGAGAGAGACACGGTCAGAAATAGGAACAGTACAGGAGAAAACACTCATCCCTAATCTACACATATTATTCAGAGACGCGTGGGCTCTGTCTGCAGGTACGGGCACAACAGCCCCACCACACTCATCTCTAATCAATACATACTGTTTCAGATCTCATACAAAAGTACCGATTTGATTAGCCTCATATGAAACAACTGATCATATCAACCATATACACTCTTAGAAAAAAGGGTTCCAAAATGGTTCACAAAAGGATAACCCTTTTTGGTTCTAGATAGCACCTTTTTTTCTAAGAGTGTATGATAACCTGTCAGTGACTCAGGAGAACTCAAACAATCTGACACAGCCACACACTCTATATCATAAAACCACTGCCTAGATACATATCCAGCTCTGCTAATGACATCATGATAATCTGAGCATCCTATCATCCCCTCCACCCAGTATGGTCCAGTGGTCCAGCCTCTCCAGTGTTGACCATGTCACCTGCCCCTAGCTGAGCCCAGAGAGGGGGATTATTCTCTGATTGAACTGTGCTGGCCTTACTCTTTCCCTCCACTCCGCTTTACAGGGGAGAGAAATTAACCAGCCATGGAATTTTTATCATGAGAAAGAGGAAGGGAGGGCGATACATGCAGAGAGAGGGTTAGAGAGAGGGGGAGAGATATAGGGATACGTGCAGAGAGAGGGTTAGAGAGAGAGGGAGAGATATAGGGATACGTGCAGAGAGAGGGTTAGAGAGAGAGGGAGAGATATAGGGATACGTGCAGAGAGAGGGCTTTAGAGAGAGGGTGAAATATAGGGATATGTGCAGAGAGAGGGTTAGAGAGAGAGGGGGAGATATAGGGATACGTGCAGAGAGAGGGTTAGAGAGAGAGGGAGAGATATAGGGATATGTGCAGAGAGAGGGTTAGAGAGAGACGGAGAGATATAGGGATACGTGCAGAGAGGGGGGTAGAGAGGGAGAGATATAGGGATACGTGCAGAGAGGGGGTAGAGAGGGAGAGATATAGGGATATGTGCAGAGAGAGGGCTTTAGAGAGAGAGGGTGAAATATAGGGATATGTGCAGAGAGAGGGTTAGAGAGGGAGAGATATAGGGATACGTGCAGAGAGGGGGTTAGAGAGAGAGGGAGAGATATAGGGATATGTGCAGAGAGGGGGTTAGAGAGAGAGGGAAAGATATAGTGATACGTGCAGAGAGGGGGGTAGAGAGGGAGAGATATAGGGATATGTGCAGAGAGAGGGTTAGAGAGGGAGAGATATAGGGATACATGCAGAGAGAGGGTTAGAGAGAGAGGGAGAGATATAGGGATACATGGAGAGATATAGGGATACGTGCAGAGAGAGGGTTAGAGAGAGAGGCAGAGATATAGGGATATGTGCAGAGAGAGGGTTAGAGAGAGAGGGAGAGATATAGGGATACGTGGAGAGATATAGGGATACGTGCAGAGAGAGGGTTAGAGAGAGAGGGAGAGATATAGGGATACATGGAGAGATATAGGGATACGTGCAGAGAGAGGGTTAGAGAGAGAGGGTGAAATATAGGGATATGTGCAGAGAGAGGGTTAGAGAGAGAGGGAGAGATATAGGGATACGTGGAGAGATATAGGGATACGTGCAGAGAGAGGGTTAGAGAGAGAGGGAGAGATATAGGGATACATGGAGAGATATAGGGATACGTGCAGAGAGAGGGTTAGAGAGAGAGGGTGAAATATAGGGATATGTGCAGAGAGAGGGTTAGAGAGAGAGGGAGAGATATAGGGATACGTGCAGAGAGAGGGTTAGAGAGAGAGGGGGAGATATAGGGATACGTGCAGAGAGGGGGTTAGAGAGAGAGGGAGAGATATAGGGATACGTGCAGAGAGGGGGTTAGAGAGAGAGGGAGAGATATAGGGATACGTGCAGAGAGGGGGTTAGAGAGAGAGGGAGAGATATAGGGATATGTGCAGAGAGAGGGTTAGAGAGAGAGGGAGAGATATAGTGATACGTGCAGAGAGGGGGTTAGAGAGAGAGGGAGAGATATAGGGATACGTGCAGAGAGGGGGGTAGAGAGAGAGGGAGAGATATAGGGATACGTGCAGAGAGAGGGTTAGAGAGAGAGGGTGAAATATAGGGATATGCACGCACACTCTCTCTCTCATGTTTATTTTCTGCTAGGGCTTCATTAGAATGAGCAATGCCTTGCCATGAGAGAGAGAGAGAGAGAGAGAGAGAGAGAGAGAGAGAGAGAGAGAGAGATACCAATACTCAATCATGAGGCATCAAAGCCAAAGGAACTGAGTAACATTAAGAAATGCTATAGATGGAAGGAATGCAGTTTGGAAACCTACCAAAAAACAATTAGGCAACAGCAAATTCAATCCCTTTTAGACAACTTCCTGGGTAAAATGTTCCACTGCAATAGTGAAGGTGTAAACTTGGCAGTAGAAAATCTTAACAGTATATTTGACCTCTCAGCTTCCCTATCAAATCTAAAAATCTCAAATAGAAAACCGAAGAAAATGAACAACAATGACAAATGGTTTGATAAAGAATGCAAAAATCTAAGAAATAAATTGAGGAACCTGTCCAACCAAAAACATAGAGACCCGGAAAACCTGAGTCTACGCCTTCACTATGGCGAATCACTAAAACAATACAGAAATACACTACGGAAAAAGAAGGAACAGCACGTCAGAAATCAGCTCAATGTAATTGAAGACTCCATAGACTCTAACCAATTCTGGGAAAATTGGAAAACACTAAACAAACAACAACACGAAGAATTATCTATCCAAAATGGAGATGTATGGGTAAACCACTTCTCCAATCTTTTTGGCTCTATAACAAAGAATAAAGAACAAAAACATATACATGATCAAATACAAATCCTAGAATCAACTATTAAAGACTACCAGAACCCATTGGATTCTCCAATTACCTTGAATGAGTTACAGGACAAAATAAAAACCCTCAAACCCAAAAAGGCCTGTGGTGTTGATGGTATCCTTAATGAAATGATCAAATATACAGACAACAAATTCCAATTGGCTATACTAAAACTCTTTAACATCGTCCTTAGCTCTGGCATCTTCCCCAATATTTGGAACCAAGGACTGATCACCCCAATCCACAAAAGTGGAGACAAATTTGACCCCAATAACTACCGTGGAATATGCGTCAACAGTAACCTTGGGAAAATACTCTGCATTATCATTAACAGCAGACTCGTACATTTCCTCAATGAAAACAATGTACTGAGCAAATGTCAAATTGGCTTTTTACCAAATTACCGTACAACAGACCATGTATTCACCCTACACACCCTAATTGACAACCAAACAAACCAAAACAAAGGCAAAGTCTTCTCATGCTTTGTTGATTTCAAAAAAGCCTTCGACTCAATTTGGCATGAGGGTCTGCTATACAAATTGATGGAAAGTGGTGTTGGGGGTAAAACATACGACATTATAAAATCCATGTACACAAACAACAAGTGTGCGGTTAAAATTGGCAAAAAACACACACATTTCTTCACACAGGGTCGTGGGGTGAGACAGGGATGCAGCTTAAGCCCCACCCTCTTCAACATATATATCAACGAATTGGCGCGGGCACTAGAACAGTCTGCAGCACCCGGTCTCACCCTACTAGAATCCGAAGTCAAATGTCTACTGTTTGCTGATGATCTGGTGCTTCTGTCACCAACCAAGGAGGGCCTACAGCAGCACCTAGATCTTCTGCACAGATTCTGTCAGACCTGGGCCCTGACAGTAAATCTCAGTAAGACCAAAATAATGGTGTTCCAAAAAAGGTCCAGTCACCAGGACCACAAATTCCATCTAGACACCGTTGCCCTAGAGCACACAAAAAACTATACATACCTCGGCCTAAACATCAGCACCACAGGTAACTTCCACAAAGCTGTGAACGATCTGAGAGACAAGGCAAGAAGGGCCTTCTATGCCATCAAAAGGAACATAAATTTCAACATACCAATTAGGATCTGGCTAAAAATACTTGAATCAGTCATAGAGCCCATTGCCCTTTATGGTTGTGAGGTCTGGGGTCCGCTCACCAACCAAGATTTCACAAAATGGGACAAACACCAAATTGAGACTCTGCATGCAGAATTCTGCAAAAATATCCTCCGTGTACAACGTAGAACACCAAATAATGCATGCAGAGCAGAATTAGGCCGATACCCACTAATTATCAAAATCCAGAAAAGAGCCGTTAAATTCTACAACCACCTAAAAGGAAGCGATTCCCAAACCTTCCATAACAAAGCCATCACCTACAGAGAGATGAACCTGGAGAAGAGTCCCCTAAGCAAGCTGGTCCTAGGGCTCTGTTCACAAACACAAACACACCCCACAGAGCCCCAGGACAACAGCACAATTAGACCCAACCAAATCATGAGAAAACAAAAAGATAATTACTTGACACATTGGAAAGAATTAACAAAAAAACAGAGCAAACTAGAATTCTATTTGGCCCTAAACAGAGAGTACACAGTGGCAGAATACCTGACCACTGTGACTGACCCAAACTTAAGGAAAGCTTTGACTATGTACAGACTCAGTGAGCATAGCCTTGCTATTGAGAAAGGCCGCCGTAGGCAGACATGGCTCTCAAGAGAAGACAGGCTATGTGCACACTGCCCACAAAATGAGGTGGAAACTGAGCTGCACTTCCTAACCTCCTGCCCAATGTATGACCATATTAGAGAGACATATTTCCCTCAGATTACACAGATCCACAAAGAATTCGAAAACAAATCCAATTTTGATAAACTCCCATATCTACTGGGTGAAATTCCACAGTGTGCCATCACAGCAGCAAGATTTGTGACCTGTTGCCACAAGAAAAGGGCAACCAGTGAAGAACAAACACCACTGTAAATACAACCCATATTTATGTTTATTTATTTTAACTTGTGTGCTTTAACCATTTGTACATTGTTACAACACTGCATATATATAATATGACATTTGTAATGTCTTTATTGTTTTGAAACTTCTGTATGTGTAATGTTTACTGTTCATTTTTATTGTTTATTTGACTTTTGTATATTACCTACCTCACTTGCTTTGGCAATGTTAACACATGTTTCCCATGCCAATAAAGCCCCTTGAATTGAATTGAATTGAATTGAGAGAGAGAGAGAGAGAGAGAGAGAGAGAGAGAGAGAGAGAGAGATATAGGGATACATGGAGAGATATAGGGATACGTGCAGAGAGAGGGTTAGAGAGAGAGGGTGAAATATAGGGATATGTGCAGAGAGAGGGTTAGAGAGAGAGGGAGAGATATAGGGATACGTGGAGAGATATAGGGATATGTGCAGAGAGAGGGTTAGAGAGAGAGGGAGAGATATAGGGATACATGGAGAGATATAGGGATACGTGCAGAGAGAGGGTTAGAGAGAGAGGGTGAAATATAGGGATATGTGCAGAGAGAGGGTTAGAGAGAGAGGGAGAGATATAGGGATACGTGCAGAGAGAGGGTTAGAGAGAGAGGGGGAGATATAGGGATACGTGCAGAGAGGGGGTTAGAGAGAGAGGGAGAGATATAGGGATACGTGCAGAGAGGGGGTTAGAGAGAGAGGGAGAGATATAGGGATACGTGCAGAGAGGGGGTTAGAGAGAGAGGGAGAGATATAGGGATATGTGCAGAGAGAGGGTTAGAGAGAGAGGGAGAGATATAGTGATACGTGCAGAGAGGGGGTTAGAGAGAGAGGGAGAGATATAGGGATACGTGCAGAGAGGGGGGTAGAGAGAGAGGGAGAGATATAGGGATACGTGCAGAGAGAGGGTTAGAGAGAGAGGGTGAAATATAGGGATATGCACGCACACTCTCTCTCTCATGTTTATTTTCTGCTAGGGCTTCATTAGAATGAGCAATGCCTTGCCATGAGAGAGAGAGAGAGAGAGAGAGAGAGAGAGAGAGAGAGAGAGAGAGAGAGAGAGAGAGAGAGAGAGAGAGAGAGAGAGATATAGGGATACATGGAGAGATATAGGGATACGTGCAGAGAGAGGGTTAGAGAGAGAGGGTGAAATATAGGGATATGTGCAGAGAGAGGGTTAGAGAGAGAGGGAGAGATATAGGGATACGTGGAGAGATATAGGGATACGTGCAGAGAGAGGGTTAGAGAGAGAGGGAGAGATATAGGGATACATGGAGAGATATAGGGATACGTGCAGAGAGAGGGTTAGAGAGAGAGGGTGAAATATAGGGATATGTGCAGAGAGAGGGTTAGAGAGAGAGGGAGAGATATAGGGATACGTGCAGAGAGAGGGTTAGAGAGAGAGGGGGAGATATAGTGATACGTGCAGAGAGGGGGTTAGAGAGAGAGGGAGAGATATAGGGATATGTGCAGAGAGGGGGTTAGAGAGAGAGGGAGAGATATAGGGATACGTGCAGAGAGGGGGTTAGAGAGAGAGGGAGAGATATAGGGATACGTGCAGAGAGGGGGTTAGAGAGAGAGGGAGAGATATAGGGATACGTGCAGAGAGGGGGTTAGAGAGAGAGGGAGAGATATAGGGATATGTGCAGAGAGAGGGTTAGAGAGAGAGGGAGAGATATAGTGATACGTGCAGAGAGGGGGTTAGAGAGAGAGGGAGAGATATAGGGATACGTGCAGAGAGGGGGGTAGAGAGAGAGGGAGAGATATAGGGATACGTGCAGAGAGAGGGTTAGAGAGAGAGGGTGAAATATAGGGATATGCACGCACACTCTCTCTCTCATGTTTATTTTCTGCTAGGGCTTCATTAGAATGAGCAATGCCTTGCCATGAGAGAGAGAGAGAGAGAGAGAGAGAGAGAGAGAGAGAGAGAGAGAGAGAGAGAGAGAGAGAGAGAGAGAGAGAGAGAGAGAGAGAGAGAGAGAGAGAGAGAGAGAGAGAGAGAGAGAGAGAGAGAGAGAGAGGAGTAGAGCACGGCTCACTAACTGTCCACTCAGCACATTCTTCATACTGGTTCTACAATACTGTTGAGCCGTCACAGTGGTCAGTTTAGATATTAGATTGTTCCGTTTGGCATGTCACAGCTAAAACACTTGGGCAGAGGGAGAGGGGAGCAGTGGAATGGAGTCAAACCTTCCAGCACTTTAATCCATGTCATCAGTGCAAATTATAGCTGCCTTACCTATTATCTTAACCACAGAAACACTGTGACACCATGTATCTAAAGGCATGCAGCTTGTAGGCTGCTCTGTTCCCCTGTGTTTATAGTCAGGCTACCCCCCCCCCCCCCCACCCCCCACCCCCCCCGTGACACATTTTTGTTGGGCATCTGTTGCGGGATGATAAGCTTTGCTTTGCTAGTGCTACTTCTGTTTTAAAATAACTTCTTCTTTTTTCCTACAGAGGCACATTTGCATATGAGCATATATCAAAGAGATTTCTTCGGGGGGTGTGAATGTTGCAAACTAATTTTGTCTGATAAGCATTGTGTAGATATAGTGCGACGACACACTAAAAAGTTATTTGTTAACGCTGCCTGACAGTTGTGCTAAGACAAGGCTTTGGGCGATTCCTTTGACCAGCTCCTTGCTATGATTTGTGAACACTTTTATTCTTTCTTAGTAATTCTAGTGTAATACAATCTGCAGTCAAGCATGGCCAAGGAGGGCCATTGTATTTATTCCCCTTTAAATTGGATCAATCATCACTAATGCATGGTAAAAGCAACACTGCAGGTAGGCCTAGCCATGGCCCTGCTTGCCAAATGACCATTGAGTCAGTTGGAATAGCTCTTTAAACATTGTGCTGCCTTCTGAGTACATATTATCCTCAACTGTGACTAGGCCCACAGTATGGTCAGTGGCACACACCTCAGGGGCTGGACAGGGGGAGGTGATATCACACGCCAGTAGGCGTGTCCAGTAGGAGAATACACTACCTATGACATTTCATGTATGACCTTTACGTTTTTTTCATATGCGATAGGAAAGGTAACACACACACACACATTCTGACACATATGCACACACACATATATACACACACAAACGCACACGCGCACACCCACACACACGCACACGCACGCACACACACACACACACACACACACACACACACACACACACACACACACACACACACACACACACACACACACACACACACACACACACACACACACACACACACACACACACACACACACACACACACACACACACACACACCCTGCAGGGGGATAGATCAGTGCAGTGTGGGAGCATGCTGGCTCATGGCTTTGGCAGCTAGTGTGAGTAGAGGGGGCTCAGTCACCTCCATTCCCCAGTTCCGTCCCACAACATACGGATAAAGGTCATATCATACTGTACTGGTCTCACTGTGCTGCTGCTCAAAGGACATTAAACCCTGCATGGCCCTATGTACTAAACCAGGCTGAGCATTCATAGCACTATACACTCCATAAAAAGGGTACCAAAAGGGTTATGCGGCTGTCCCAGATATAATCTCTTTTGGTTCCATGTAGAACCCTCTGTGGAAAGGGTTCTACATGGAAACCAAAATTGTTCTACCTGGAACTCAAAGGGTTCTACCTGGAATCAAAATTGTTAATCAAAGGGTTCTCCTATGGGAACAGCTGAATACCCCTTTTAGGTTCTAGATAGCACCTTTTTTTTCTAAGAGTGTAAAAATGTATAGATCTAATATTATAAGATCTATATGGAACTGGATCAATCATTATAAGACCATTTATTGGGAGAATAAAGTGGGTGGTTAGGTATAGGCTACATTGTTGTAGAAGTTGCTGAGAAGTATGCTAATTGTCTCTTAAGACTTCCAGCCATTGCTCTAACGCTAGTTAGCAATGGCTCCAGAAACTACCTTCAACTTCCTTCAAACCGCACACAGAGACATCCTGCACAGAGAAGCTTAATTGCCAAAATGTCACACACTATCCCTTTAACAGTGACAATGTTTTGTTAAATAGGTGTACCATGTTTTACAAGGCTCCATTAGTCACATGCAGTATTCTCCGAAAACACCAGTCAGAGGAAATACAATGACCAGAGGTTGTGTGTGTGTGAGTAACCACCCCCTAAAAGATTAAGCTACCACCTAAAGCACATACAATACAATACAATACAATACAATATAATACAATACACATAGAACAACAATATAGTTGGAGGTTTTATCTGGTCACACTGACATGGGGTTGAATTGTTGTTAATAGTTAAATACACTACAGGAGAATAGAGGTGGTGGGAAAAGTACCCAATTGTCATACTTGAGTAAAAGTAAACATACCTTAATAGAAAAGTGAGTCACCCAGTAAAATACTCCTTGAGTAAAAGTATTTGGTTTTAAATATACTTAAGTATCAAAAGTAAATGTAATTGCTAAAATGTACTTAAGTATCAAAAGTAAAAGTAAAAGTATAAATCATTTCAATTCCTTATATTAAGCAAAGCAGCTGGACACATTTTCTAGATTTTTATTTATTCACAGATAGCCAGGGGCATGCTTCAATTAGGACATCATTTACAAACGAAGCATGTGTTTATAGTGAGTCTGCCAGATCAGAGGCAGATGGGATGACCAGGGATGTTCTCTTGATAAGTGTGTGAATTAGACAATTTTCCTGTCCTGCTAAGCATTCAAAATGTAACTACCGGTAGTACTTTTGAGTGTCAGGGAAATTGTATGGAGTAAAAAGTACATCATTCTCTTCAGGAATGTAGAGGAAGTGGAAGGAAAAGTTGTCAGAAATATTAATAGTAAAGTACAGATTCTCCAAAAACGACTCAAGTAGTACTTGAAAGTATTTGTACTTCAGTACTTTACACCACTGGAGAATAGCAGTGCGGGGACTACATTTCTACTGTTTACATTAGTTTTATATGAAGCACCTGTTAAAAGTCTATTGAATGTGTAAGTAGGGCTATGTTTTCTCCCGTCTCACACTGTGACTGGGCCATAGCTCCCACAGCTACAATAAAGACCAAAACAAACTGCTCCATCTTCTCCGTTCTCCCCCTGTGAGCCTGGACTCCACCAGAGACTCCACCAGAGACTCTCCACCAGAGACTCCACCAGAGACTCTCCACCAGAGACCAGAGAGAGAGCCTTGATGCTAGGCTTAGATTTGTAAGCCGCTTTGGATAAAAGCATCTGCTAAATGGCATATATTATTGTGCGTGTGTGTGTGTGCGTGCCACAATGTATGTGTGTCACAGTGTGTGTATCAAACTGTGTGTGTCCATCAATAATAGATGCTGAACCAAAAGGGTTCACACCCAGCTAAGAGCCTCTGTCTGTCAGACAAAGAGACCAGAGAGGACCACAGCCATCGCTACATCTACAACTAACTGTTATTACCCCATCCAGCTGGACTCCAACTAGACACAAAGGGGAAATTATCACCAGTCTGTCCCAAATGGCACCCTATTCCCTTTATAATGCGTTCATTGGAACACTATCCATAGGGCTCTGGTCAAAAGTAGCTCACTATTTAGGGAATAGGGTGACATTTGGGACGCATCCCCAGCAATATCCGACTTGGTTACTCTCAATGTCTTGGCACCAGTGGTGTTACTTGTGGGGCCCCCTGCCTTGCGGGGGCTGGGGGGCGTGTGAGCTACGCCAGTGCTTGGCACCCTGCTCGGGCATTATAAAGTCAGCACATTATCTAAACTAATGGCTTCATATGATCTCATTCCTGCATCTAGGAAAGTGTGTATTTATGTTCTCTCTCCCCTCCATTTTGGAGTTAAAATCTCTCTCATACAAATAGGTTTTAATTAAAGCTTTGGCTTTCATCAGATGCTGTTTGAAGCTCTATCTCTTGATGCTAAACTGATCTCTCTCCTCCGCTCTTCTCTCTCTCTCTATTCTCTCTCTCTCTATTCTCTGCTCTCCTCTCTCTATCTTCTCTCGCTCTCTTTTCTCTCTTTCTTCTCTGCTCTCCCCTCTCCCTCTCTCCCCTTCTCGCTCTTCTCTCTCTCCCTACACAGCATGCGTTGATGAGTAATTAGCCACTCAAACGACCCAGCGAAGAGATACTCTTTATTCAGCTAATTTGCTGATGGGAAGCCTGTGTGTGTGTGTGTGTGGGTTTTCATCTGTGTATGTATAAGAGAGAGAGTGTGTGCAGAGACTGGTAGCCTACGTGCCAAGAGTTTTGATTTCACTGCAGAAAACCTCCTCATTGTGCCTTGAGGGGCTATGCTGTATAACTTAGAGAGAGGTGCCATCTCAGAGAATACAGTTTGTCCCCTCAACCCCCTTCTTCTATTTAGCTTGTACTGTATCATACAGCCTTCAGTGCAACTGGCTGTTCTCAATGAGCCGGAATGGAGTCTGTCCGTAACGGGCCATCTCCCCTCCCCTCTGGTGTTCATAACAATAACCCAGGGTGCTGTAACTTTGCCACAGCTATTATCCACCCCCTCCCAACACACACACACACACACGCTCCGAACATCATAACCATTCCTCTGTAAAATTGGTACTGCACCCTTGATTCATTGCTGTTTATTTTGTCGGGAGCGTTAGGGAAAGCGTTAGGAGGGGTTTGAGTGTTTCTGTGGGAGCCTGCGGTACCTGCTGCACCATTAGTTCTGTAACGACACCACAATTACTGAGGCTGAGGCAGCCCTGCCTGTCAGAGGAGAGGAGCACTATCAGGACGGGAGGATGGGAGGAGGGACAGATGCTTGCCATCAACACAGGAGACGTTTCAAATCTCTATCGCTTTGCCTTCTCCCATCCTCTATTCCTCAAATGACCTAACCTCATCAGAGACTTCTGTCTATCTTTACTAAGACAGAGGGAGATGTAGAAAGAGGGAGGGAGAGAAATGGGACAGAGAAAGGGTGGATAGAGAGAGATGGAGAGAGGAGAGAGTGAGAAAAGAGGGTGGAAGGATAGAGAAAGACACAGAGAAAGGGTAGAGGGAGGGAAAGCGCTTTACTTTCCCAGTAAGAAGTAGATGCTATCTGTCCCAATGACATTTAGAGCATCATTGTAGCAGAATAACATCCCAGTCATCTGGTCTGGAGCCCACAATGTCTCTGAAAGGATTTCATGGATTTGTTACCCTCCCTCCCCTCTCCTTCTCTAGCAGGGGATCGGTTTACTATGGAGCGCCTGTGTGTGTGAGTGTGAGTAGGAGTGGGAGTGTGGCTTGTCATGGCCCTGCCTGACAACCAGCGGTGTGGCTCTTGCCTGCTGTTTGATGATGTGTGTGAGATGTGATGTGTGCGTGTCTGTGATGCTGGAGAGAGTGACAGTGGAGGGGCCATCAAATCAAATCAAATTTTATTTGTCTCATGCGCCGAATACAACAGGTGTTGACCATACAGGGAAATGCTTACTTACAAGCACTTAACCAACAATGCAGTTCAAGACATAGAGTTAAGAAAATATTTACTAAATAAACTAAAGTAAAAGATCAAATAAAAAGACAATAAAATAACAATAATGAGTCGAGGTAATATGTACATGTAGGTAGTGGTAAAGTGACTATGTATAGATAATAAACAGTGAGTAGCAGCAGTGTAAAAACAAAGGGGGGGGGGGGGGGGGACAATGCAAATAGTCCTGGTAGCCATGATTAGCTGTTCAGGAGTCTTATGGCTTGGGAGTAGAGGCTGTTAAGAAGCCTTTTGGACCAAGATTTGGTGCTCCGGTACCGCTTGCCGTGTGGTAGCAGAGAGAACAGTCTATGACTTGGGTGAATGGAGTCTTTCACAATTTTTTGGGCCTTCCTCTGACAGCGCCTAGTATATAGGTCCTGGATGGCAGGAAGCTTGGCCCAAGTGATGTACTGGGCCGTACGCACTACCCTCTGTAGCATACTATGGTCAGATGCCAAGCAGTTGCCATACCAGGCGGTGATGAAACCGGTCAGGATGCTCTCAATGGTGAAGCTGTAGAACTTTTTGAGGATCTGGGGACCCATGCCAAATCTTTTCAGTCTCCTGAGCGGGAAAAGGTGTTGTCGTGCCCTCTTCAGAACTGTCTTGGTGTGTTTGGACCATGATAGTTTGTTGGTGATGTGGACACCAAGGAACTTGAAACTCTCGACCCGCTCCACTACAGCCCTGTCGATGTTAACTTGTAAGTCGCTCTGGATAAGAGCGTCTGCTAAATGACTTAAATGTAAATGTAAATGTAATGGAGGCCTGTTCGACCCTCCTTTTCCTGTATTCCACGATCAGTTCCCTTGTCTTGTTCACATTGAGGGAGAGGTTGTTGTCCTGGCACCACACTGCCAGGTCTCTGACCTCCTCCTTATAGGCTGTCTCATCATTGTCTGTGATCAGGCCTACGTCTGTTGTGTCGTCAGCAAACTTAATGATGGTGTTGGAGTCGTGCTTGTCCACACAGTCGTGGGTGAACAGGGAGTACAGGAGGGGTCTAAGCATGCACCCCTGAGGGGCCCCAGTGTTGAGGATCAGCGTGGCAGATGTGTTGTTGCTTACTCTTACCACCTGGATGTGGCCCGTCAGAAAGTCCAGGATCCAGTTACAGAGTGAGGTTTTTAGTCCCAGGGTAATTAGGGATGAGATTTGTGGGCACTATGGTGTTGAAAACTGAGCTGTAGCCAATAAACAGCATTCTCACTAGAGGTCGACCGATTATGATTTTTCAACGCCGATACCGATACCGATTATTAGAGGCCCAAAAATGCCGATACCGATTAATCGGACGATTTTTATATACAGTGGGGAGAACAAGTATTTGATACACTGCCGATTTTGCAGGTTTTCCTACTTACAAAGCATGTAGAGGTCTGTAATTTTTAGCATAGGTACACTTCAACTGTGAGAGACGGAATCAAAAAAATCCAGAAAATCACATTGTATGATTTTTAAGTAATTCATTTGCATTTTATTGCATGACATAAGTATTTGATACATCAGAAAAGCAGAACTTAATATTTGGTACAGAAACCAATTTTGCAATTACAGAGATCATACGTTTCCTGTAGTTCTTGACCAGGTTTGCACACAATGCAGCAGGGATTTTGGCCCACTCCTCCATACAGACCTTCTCCAGATCCTTCAGGTTTTGGGGCTGTTGCTGGGCAATACGGACTTTCAGCTCCCTCCAAAGATTATCTATTGGGTTCAGGTCTGGAGACTGGCTAGGCCACTCCAGGACCTTGAGATGCTTCTTACCGAGCCACTCCTTAGTTGCCCTGGCTGTGTGTTTCGGGTCGTTGTCATGCTGGAAGACCCAGCCACGACCCATCTTCAATACTCTTACTGAGGGAAGGAGGTTGTTGGATCTCGCGATACATGGCCCCATCCATCCTCCCCTCAATACGGTGCGGTCGTCCTGTCCCCTTTGCAGAAAAGCATCCCCAAAGAATGATGTTTCCATCTCCATGCTTCACGGTTGGGATGGTGTTCTTGGGGTTGTACTCATCCTTCTTCTTCCTCCAAACACGGCGAGTGGAGTTTAGACCAAAAAGCTCTATTTTTGTCTCATCAGACCACATGACCTTCTCCCATTCCTCCTCTGGATCATCCAGATGGTCATTGGCAAACTTCAGACGGGCCTGGACATGCGCTGGCTTGAGCAGGGGGACCTTGTGTGCGCTGCAGGATTTTAATCCATGACGGCGTAGTGTGTTACTAATGGTTTACTTTGAGACTGTGGTCCCAGCTCTCTTCAGGTCATTGACCAGGTCCTGCCGTGTAGTTCTGGGCTGATCCCTCACCTTCCTCATGATCATTGATGCCCCACGAGGTGAGATCTTGCATGGAGCCCCAGACCGAGGGTGATTGACCGCCATCTTGAACTTCTTCCATTTTCGAATAATTGCGCCAACAGTTGTTGCCTTCTCAAGCTGCTTGCCTATTGTCCTGTAGCCCATCCCAGCCTTGTGCAGGTCTACAATTTTATCCCTGATGTCCTTACACAGCTCTCTGGTCTTGGCCATTGTGGAGAGGTTGGGGTCTGTTTGATTGAGTGTGTGGACAGGTGTCTTTTATACAGGTAACGAGTTCAAACAGGTGCAGTTAATACAGGTAATGAGTGGAGAACAGGAGGGCTTCTTAAAGAAAAACTAACAGGTCTGTGAGAGCCGGAATTCTTACTGGTTGGTAGGTGATCAAATACTTATGTCATGCAATAAAATGCAAATGAATTACTTAAAAATCATACAATGTGATTCATGCTTTGTAAGTAGGAAAACCTGCAAAATCGGCAGTGTATCAAATACTTGTTCTCCCCACTGTATATATATATATATATATATATATATATTTGTAATAATGACAACTACAACAATACTGAATGAACAATGAACACTTATTTTAACTTAATATAATACATAAATAAAACCTAGTCTCAAATAAATAATGAAACATGCTCAATTTGGTTTAAATAATGCAAAAACACAGTGTTGGAGAACAAAGTAAAAGTGCAATATGTACCATGTAAAAAAAGCTAACGTTTAAGTTCCTTGCTCAGAACATATGAAAGCTGGTGGTTCAATATTCTCAGTTCTTCAATATTCCCAGTTAAGAAGTTTTAGGTTGTAGTTATTATAGGAATTATGACGCGTGAACTATTTCTCTCTATACCATTTGTATTTCATATACCTTTGACTATTGGATGTTCTAATAGGCACTTTAGTATTGCCAGACTAATCTCAGGAGTTGATAGGCTTGAAGTCATAAAGAGCGCTGTGATTCAAGCATTGCTAAGAGCTGCTGGCAAACGCCGTAAAGTACTGTTTGAATGAATGCTTACGAGCCTGCTGCTGCCTACCACCGCTCAGTCAGACTGCTCTATCATATATCAAATCATAGGCTTAATTATAATATAATAAACACAGAAATACGAGCCTTTGGTCATTAACATGGTCAAATCTGGAAACTATCATTTCGAAAACAAAATGTTTATTCTTTCAGTGAAATACGGAACTGTTCAGTCTAAATATAAGTCTAAATATTGCTGTTACATTGCACAAGCTTCAATGTTATGTTCATAATTATGTACAATTCTGGCAAATTAGTTTGCAATGAGCCAGACGGCCCAAACTGTTGCATATACCCTGTCTCTGTGTGCAAGGAACGCAGGAGAATTGACACAATTTCCCTAGTTAATATTGCCTGCTAACATGAATTTACTTTAACTAAATATGCAGGTTTAAAAATATATACTTCTGTGTATTGATTTTAAGAAAGGCATTGATGTTTATGGTTAGATACATTCGTGCAACAATTGTGCTTTTTTCGCAAATGCGCTTTTGTTAAATCATCCCCCATTTGGCGAAGTAGGCTGTTATTCGATGATAAATTAACAGCATTGATTATATGCAACGCAGGACAAGCTAGTTAACCTAGTAATATCATCAACCATGTGTAGTTAACTGGTGATTATGTGAAGATTGATTGCTTTTTCTAAGATACGTTTAATGCTAGCTAGCAACTTACCTTGGCTCCTTGCTGCAGATTACCGATTGTTATGAAAACTTGAAATTGGCCCTAATTAATCGGTGATGCCGATCTGGATCTGTTGGGGCGGTATGCGAATTGGAGTGGGTCTAGGGTTTCCGGGATGATGGTGTTGATGTGAGCTATGACCAGCCTTTCAAAGCACTTCATGGCTACAGACGTGAGTGCTACGGGGCGGTAGTCATTTAGGCAGGTTACCTTCACTTTCTTGGGCAGGGACTATGGTGGTCTGCTTGAAACACGTAGGTATTACAGACTGGGTCAGGGAGAGGTTGAAAATGTCAGTGAAGACACTTGCCAGTTGGTCCGCACATGCTCTGAGTATACGTCCTGGTAATCCGTCTGGCCCCGCGGCCTTGTGAATGTTGACCTGTTTAAAGGTCTTGCTCACATCGGCTACCGAGTGCGTGATCACACAATCATCCGGAACAGCTGGTGCTCTCTTGCATGCTTTAGTGTTGCTTGCTTAGATGTGAGCATAAAAGGCATTTAGCTCATCTGGTAGGCTCGCGTCACTGGGCAGCTCACGCCTGGGTTTCCCTTTGTAGTCCGTAATAGTTTGCAAGTCCTGCCACATGCGACGAGCATCAGAGCCGGTGAAGTAGGATTCAATCTTAGTCCTGTATTGACGCTTTGCCTGTTTGATGGTTCGTCTGAGGGCATAGTGGGATTTCTTATAAGCGCCTGGATTACTGTCCCACTCATTGAAAGTGGCAGCTCTAGCCTTTAGCTCGGTGCAGATGTTGCCTGTAATCCATGGCTTCTGGTTTGGATATGTACTGTGGGGATGATGTCGTCGATGCACTTATTGATGAAGCCGGTGACTGAGGTGGTATACTCCTCAATGCCATTGGATGAATCCCGGAACATATTCCAGTCTGTGCTAGCAAAACAGTCCTGTAGCGTAGCATCCGTGTCATCTGACCACTTCCGTACAGAATTATGGTCAGATTTGCCAAATGGAGGGCAAGGGAGAGCTTTGCATGCTTCTCTGTATGTGGAGTAAAGGTGGTCTAGAGTTTTTCCCCCTCTGGTTGCACATCTGGTTTCACAAATGAGGTAAAACAGATTTAATTTTGCCTGCATTAAAGTCCTCGGCCACTAGGCTTCTGGCTGAGCATTTTCTTGTTTGCTCATGGCCTTATACAGCTGGTTGAGTGCGGCCTTAGTGCCATCATCGGTTTGTGGCGGTAAATAGACGTCTACGAATAATATAGATGAAAACTCTCTTGGTAGATAGTGTGGTCTACAGCTGGAGGTACTCTACCTTAGGCGAGCAATACCTTGAGACCTTGAGTCATCGCACACTAGCTGTTATTGACAAATAGACACCATTCCCCACCCCTCGTCTTACCAGACGTAGCTGCTCTGTCCTGCCGATGCACGGAAAACCCAGCCAGCTCTATATTATCCGTGTCGTCATTCAGCCCAGACTCGGTGTAACATAAGATATTACAGTTTTCAATGTCCCGTTGATAGGATTGTCTCAATCATAGATCATCCAGTTTATTTTCCAGTGATTGCACGTTGGCCAATAGAACAGATGGTAGAGGTAGTTTGCCGATGAATTCTCACAAGGCACCCCCTGTATATCTGTCTTTTATTCACACGAATGACGGGGATTTGGGCCTGGTTTAGGTGAAGCAGTATATCCTTCGCGTCAGACTCATTCAAGAAAAAATCCTCGTCCAGTTTGAGGCGAGTAATCGCTGTTCTGATTTCCAGGAGCTCTTTCCGGTCATAAGAGACGGTAGCAGCAACAATATGTACAAAATAAGTAACAAACAAACAAACAGAATAGCACAGTAGGTTAGGAGCCCGTAAAACGGCAACCATCCCCTCCGGCGCCATTGTATGGTGAAGAGGTTGTGTTGAAGCTGGAATGCTATGTCAGTCAAGGAGGCCAAAGGGGAGACGACAGCTGAAACACACCCACACACACGGTCTCCCCATCCCCCCTCTTCAAAGCCCTAGGGTTCTTGACATTTAGAAGATCCAGTTACAGAGAGAGGCAGTAGATACAGTGCTTTAGTGTGTGAGCTGAGCGCATGGTGTGTGTGTGTGTGTGTGTGTGTGTGTGTGTGTGTGTGTGTGTGTGTGTGTGTGTGTGTGTGTGTGTGTGTGTGTGTGTGTGTGTGTGTGTGTGTGTGTGTGTGTGTGCGTGCGTGCGTGCGTGTGTGTGTGTGTGCGTGTGTGTGTGTGTGAGCGTGTGTACTTTTGCTGCTTTAATTGAAAAGCTGGTCGTAAAACCAGTGAACTGGAGGCTCTTGGAGGCTGATTTCTTACACAAGACAACAAAAGAGTAGAAGGAGCTCAATAAAGAGGTGAATGGCAAATGGAAAGACACGTGTGTGAAAAGTCAACACACATCAGCTCTGTACAATGCTGAGTGGCAAAAGAGATTCCCTTTGATCTGAAACAAGATTCCCTGACTACGTCCCGAATGGCACCCTATTCCCTATAGTACACAACTTTTGTCCACAGCCCTGGTCAAAAGTAGTGCGCTCTGAAGGGAATAGGGTGCTGTTTGGGATGCAAGCCTTCTTTCAGAGGAGACCAAGGCCTGGCAATGGAACAGTTTGTTCTGTCAGAACATCAATCTCAACAAAGAGATTTGGTTCTGTGTTCAGGAGGGTCGAGAGAGCAGACAAAACAAGAGATAAGCATCTGAACAGGACGTACATTACTCCCCAGACCTTTCGATGTCTGTTACCTTTCTCGTTTTATACACAAAATAGGTTTCAGAGCCCTTTCTCTCCGCAGCTACTGTTGGAACTGAAACAGCCCTGGGATGGTTGAGGAACATTCTTCATATAAGCGGTAACACAGAAAATATTACATTTAGACCACAAAACCCAAGCCTTCTTAATGTCCTGAGGCACAGCTAGCTTTTATTGCTTGGGATATGTCCCTGAAATGCCCCCCCTGATCTGCCCAGGCCACAACCCTCCCCTATCCCCAATCCCCCTACCCCACTGGCCTCCTCCAATGAAATTTTAATCAACAGTCTATGATGGAGCGGGGCCACTCAGACACTCCCGCTGTGTGATTGCTCTGCCCCCCCCCACCCCTCCATCATCTCTGCACCTGTGTCAACCCCCTCCCCCACTCCTTCTCTCCCTCCCTCCTTACAATACTTACAGTAGCCCCTCATTTCCCTCTCACCCCTGCCTCCCCTAGCTTGTCCCCCCCTCCTCTGCACACGTCCCGACACATTCTCTCACAGCAAAGCAATTAGCACGCGAACGTCACCCCCCCCCCCCTACTCTGCCCTCACCCCCCACCTCAACTCCCGCCCTGATCCGCTGCCACCTGGGCAGACTAATAAACATAGGTTATAAAACTAATGAATAGCGCAGGCAGTAGCAGATAGACACAGCATAGTGCAGAATAAGGAACATTTAAACAGCTGTTAGTGGAGACAAGGCAGATATGCCCTTTTAATTTGGGGGATAATTTAATCTCGTTTTTCTTGGCCCCTGGCCACTGGCGCGTGGTTTGTGCATGCGCGGGGAGCGGGGATTGGGTGGGATACGGAGTGATACGATGGCTGGTTGGAAATGACTGTCTCCTCTGCCGTCACGCGCCAGACGGCCCTTCGCCAGGGTCATTTGTCAAGTCATGCGCTTGTCCTCCAACATGCAGCATTCATCGAGGGTATGAAAATGATGTGCTTACTTTCCACAATCCATTGCTGCAATTCCCACTGACAGCAGAATTGGCTGCAGAGCAGAGCAGAGGACTCACTACTACCACAAAACATGGTGTGAGTCCCACATGGCACCCCATTCCCAATAGTGCCATAGTAGTGCATCATATATGGAATAAGATTCCATTTTGGGTGCAGATGAGGAGTCCATCTCCTGTTTGAGTGTGTTTCTGGGTTAAAACCAGAGAGCAAGGCCTCGTTCATCCCACCAACCACACATTCACTACCTCCGCATTGGACAATTCTGAGTGCCCTAACAGAAAAAAAGAATGAACACTTGACTTTTTGAATGTTGTTGACTTCTATAATACATATTTCCGATTTTTAATGACATCTCTTGGAGAGGCCACTTGTGAATATACTAGCCTACAGCACTTATGGCAGAGGTTTAATAAAAGCTATTTAGCATTACTCTAATATACACAGAGAACACTCAGATGTAGGATTGCATGGCATATCAGCATTACATCAATGCAAAGGCAGCAGATATCATTTCTAATCCTAACCTAACCCTAAATGATATAGAATTTACACACAGAAATATTTCGAAAGATCAACATCTTGATCAAGTGACAAACAAACAACCACCTGTCAAGGTCTTTGCCTCCTGATATATTATGCCATACTGCCTGGCCTGCACTGTGTACCGTAAGACAATCACACCATCATGCATGGCCCCAGCCAAATCAATAGGAGGAAGAGGGAGAAGAGAGGGAGAAAAAAAAGAGGTGTGGTCCCAGTTACCAGAAGGAGAGAGGAAGAGAGGAGGGGAGTGAAGAGGAGAGATAAGGGTAAGATGAGGGAGAGCAGCCTGGTCTCATAGACTAGATGAACCTTAGTAAATGTCAATCCGGGACACTCAAATTACTATATGTTATGTTTGGTACGGTTACATAAGACAGATGGTTACTTAAAGCAAACAACTAAAGTAGGGTGATTGGTCAAGGTGAACGGGTGGGCGTATAATGCAAACATCTAGCAACCCAAAGGACTTTTTCATTTTAGCTAATTAGCAACATTTCAACGACTTACTACTTTTTAGCTACTTTGCAACTACTTAGCATGTTAGCTAGCCATTCCCCTAAACTTAACCGTTTTAGCTAACCCTTCCCCTAACCTTAAAACCCTTTAAGCTAATCCTTCCCCTAACCCTAACCTTAACTCTTTAACCTAACTCCTAAACTTAATCCAAGTTAATTTGGGGCTTCCGAGTGACGCAGCAGTCTAAGGCACTGCATCTCAGTGCTAGAGGTGTCACAACAGACCCTGGTTCGATTCCAGGCTGTATCACAACCGGCTGTGATTGGGAGTCCCATAGGGTGGCGCACAATTGGCCCAGTGTCGTCCGGGTTAGGGTTTGGCCGGGGTAGGCTGTCATTGTAAATAAGAATTTGTTCTTAACTGACTTGCCTAGTTAAATAAAGGTTAATTTTTATTTATTTTTTATAAACCCTAACCTTAACCTTCTAGCTAATGTTAGCCACCTAGCTAGAATTCATAACATTTAATATGAAATGGGTGATGGAATCCACAAATGAATACAACAGTACCATATGAAACGTAACATATGGAGTAAATGGAGTGTCTTGGATTTACCTACAGAATAATACGAAATGCTCTGAGACCAGGTTGGGGAGAGAGGAGAAAAGCACCTGACTGTGAGTGAAAATCAGGAATTCACAGCCACATTTGGCAACACCTAAAAATATCCCACTGCTGACACCACCTGCTGCAAGCAAGGACTCTCTCAGGAAATACACAGAGGTGTGTGTGTGTATGTGCACGCGTGCGTGTGTGCGTGTGTGATTCTGTGTGTGTTCGTGATTCCGTGTGAAAATGTTTGATATTGCGTGTTTGTGTGTGCATGTGTGCATTATTCCATGTGTGTGTGCATGCGTGTAATTGTGTGTGTCTTATTACACGTGTGTGTTATTTCCTATTGCCTGCCCTGCAGCCAGTGCAGAAGAGGGGAAGTCAAATGGCCCGGTCACTGAGAGAGCAGAGGGTTTTGGGGGACACGAGAAATAAGGAAGAGCGATTGCACTCAGAGGACTTGGCCCTATTAGTGGGCTAGCTTGAGCTCTGGGTGAATTATGGCCAAGCAGCAAATAACCCTCAGGCCATTCCAGTGTGTGTGTGTGTATGTGTGTGCTTCAGTCATATTGGCTTAGCTAGTGGGCTTAGTGTGACCATGCTTAGAGGGGGAATCAGGAATCAATACATTACTGTTATCCCCCCAATTCACTACGGCTGGGCCTGAGTTCATTTCTTTTGGATTCGCTAGTTTTCTAAATGGTGGTGGGAGTGGGAGTGGTTGTAATGTATTGTGCATTGTCTGGCAGTGGCAGCGATGCTTGGGTTGTGATTCTGAGTAAGGAATGTCTGGTGTCTGGTGTAGTGTGTGTTAGGGATGTGATCAAAGTGTTGTAGGTATGTAGGAGGACAACGGTTGTAATTTGAAATGCCACAGAGTAGGGCTAGGGTATTAAAAAAAAATATATTTTACAAATCGATATTTGGAGTCAAATATCAATATAATATTATCCAAAAATGTAACTGTATCGATTCCCCCCCCCCATCACTACCACCGAGTAGGAACTGGTCTCATCTGGTGTGACATCAATTATGTCTGACCTGTTTCATCTCTCCAGATTTCTCCTTTGTCTGGCAAACATGCAAAACATGATAAAGCAGATTCATTCTGTTCTCTCATTCAAATGATCAACTTCAGATCATTCTCCATTCATTTCTGTCCACCCATAGTACATACAGCTTCAGTAAGACTGTCTGATACATAGATATATTGTCTATGGTCTAATATCTGCCATCCAGATTAGCTCCGCATGCCAAATGTCTGTTTACAACATCAGTGATGTTGTGTGTGGCTGGCCAGTACAGTCAGTGGACCAGAGTTCAGTTTATACACAGGGCTTCATCCCTTCTTAGATGTGTGTGTGAGAGTTTCTCTGTTTAGTCATGCGGACCAGAGTTCAGTCTACACACAGGGTGCAGATCCCTCCTCAGCCTGGATGTGGATGTGGCGAGGGGTGGCTAAGGATCAGGTCTGCTCTACATCTGTATCCTATCTCAGTAGGAGGACGCCTGGCCGGATGAGACAGCTGTAGGTCTGAATGGGAATCCCCCCATTCCATCCTTTATCTGAGTGACTGGTTGAAGACTATGCACTACGCACACAACCCTTATTTAGTCACTCACTATCTGCATTAATTGACCATGAAAGTACCCAATAAATACACAGTTAGTGTTCATGTAATCTGGCTAAGTACTTTACTCGTAGGCAGATAGTTAAGCTCAGCTCTGGGGTTGAAGATTAGGGAGGACAGCAACGCATTCATTACTGTGCTTCAATATTTACTTTTGCTTTCTTGCTGTCTATCAACACCAAGAGGGAGATACTATTTTAGTCCCTCATGGGCCCTCCTCCATTCCTCCTTTCCTCCTCTCTTCTCCTCCTATCCTCTCCTGTCAAATGTGTCTTTCTTTGTCTCCCTCCTGCACATTGTCACCAGGCTTCTGTCTGCTCTCCCCTCCTCCTCTTCCTCCTCCTCTTCCTCTCCTCTCTAGTCTTTGTCCCACGCACACACGCACGCACGCACGCACACACACACACACACACACACACACACACACACACACACACACACACACACACACACACACACACACACACACACACACACACACACACACACACACACACACACACACACACACACACACACACACACACACACACACACACACACACACACACACCAGGCTAGCTCCTCTGGGAGCAGGGAGGACACAGACGGACAACAGCTCACACAGAGATGAGGAAAACACATTGTCACCATCGCAGCGTGTCGGTTAAAGCCATTAAAAGCCACATTTTCAAGAGAAACAAGAGACAACGTCTTGACTTTGTGTCGGTGTGAATGTGGGTGTTCTATCAGCCTTTGTTTTAGAGGAAACTGAGGGGATGCGTTGATATCCAAGATGATTGCAGGGTCAAGTGAAACAGTAGTGGGTGTGGAAAGGGTTGACATATTGATGAAATTAGTAAATTGTACATTATCCTTGTTGTACAATACTTAAAATATCGGAATAACCAGGTGTAAAAGGCTCCTTTTTTCCTTCTTTAAACACACTGAGTTGTTAGAAGTGGTGGTGGGATCCCGTGTTAGTGAGAGTGGTGGTGAAGTTAGTTGTGGCTGAGCTGATGTCTTGTGACACATCTTGGCAGGACATAAGGGCTGCAGCGTTCAGGTTCATGACCTAAACCAGACAGGTTTATTATGACATCAGCACTTATCAAGCCAGGGGGAGAGCAGGGCTGAAACACACACGCCTCAACCTAAATGTTAATGACACAGCACAGCACAGGACACACACACACATACACAGACAGACCGACAAACATTTATAGAGATAGCGCTGCCATAAAAGTCATTCCTAGATATTAAATTCTCCTGGCAAAACCTCACAGACCCCTGTATAACCCCGCAGTCAAACCTATTCTATTTCCATATGAATTATTACAAGACACCATCTGTAGTCTATAATAATTCTACCCCATGGAGAAAAAGGATAATAAAGATGATTATTTTCAATATTGTGCTTCTATAAAATTCATCCCCTCCCAGGGCAGAGGAACAAAGCATGGCTGATTCTATTCGGTGGTTGTCTGATAACTCTCTGTCTGACATAACCATTACCCCATCCGTGAAAATCGTATTTTCTAACTCCCCACAGGAACACGCCAAACTGAATAAGAAACTTCATGTATCCCGGTTCCCCTCCTGAATGAGGCCTAATGAAAACCCTCTGCTCTGGGCTCTGATGGGGAGCATTTATGTATAGTCAATAATGAGGTGTGTGTGTGTATGTATGTCTGTGTGTCTGAGTGTGTGTGTGTGTGTGTGTGTGTGTGTGTGTGTGTGTGTGTGTGTGTGTGTGTGTGTGTGTGTGTGTGTGTGTGTGTGTGTGTGTGTGTGTGTGTGTGTGTGTGTGTGTGTGTGTGTGTGTGTGTGTGTGTGTGTAAAGCAGTGAATTATGTAGTTAATAGTGAGATATGAGGCAGCATTCCAGCTAGGGGCCAGCTAGTCAGATCTCAGATCTCTGAGGCAGATCCAGCCAAGGGAGGCCAGGCAAGGGACAGGTCTACAGCTACATCAGGGTGGAGATGGGGCTGGGAACACAACAGCCTTCTCTGTAGTCTGTAATGTGACTGGACTGAAGGCCCTTTGATCAGTGGGACAACAACATATGTTATCATACACAGAGGGATTATTTCATACAATACATTTATACTGTTTATCTAAGACACTGTTATCAACTTCCTTGTTGAGCTACCTGGTTTTAGGCAGCGGAAGCATCATTTTCAATGTACCTCAGTCACTACACAACCTTCCCCCCACACACATAGAAACCTATTTCTTACCGAAAATAGCGTGTCCGAGAGAGAGAGAGAGAGAGAGGGTTTCCAATTGCTGAGGTAAAACAGTAAAACAGGCCAGAGGCGACAGCCTGCCAGCCACTCTGTTCTCTGATCCTGATCCATAGCCTCTTCTCTTCTACCGGTCTCAGCCAGTCTGTCCAGCCAAGGGTCAAGGGTCAGCCTGCTACCACCCAATTAAACCCAGCAGGACAGGGCAGAGCCGCTCTGGACCTTGGAGAGGGGTGTGCCCTCCTCGCCTCCAGGGCCCACCACAGGGTCACCCAGAGTCCACCCACCGGTGGGGGGGCTCCTCGCTCAACGCTCGCTGCCTGCCGCATCGTTAATGAACTGCCCGGAGGCGTCCGTGTGTGTGTGTGTGTGACACTGTGTCATCGGGAAGGTGGGCCAGCACAACACAGCGGAACACTTCAAAGAACGGAACAGTGAGTCAGAGTATTGTGGTGGACGACCGTGTCTGAGTCCAGACAGGATTAGCTTTCCTTTCCAAGTTGACTCGACTGAGTAAAGGAAAGTAGATTAGTGGGTCATAAAGGGTGGCTTTTTAAATGAGTATGTGTGGGGGGGTGGGTGAGTGTGTGTGTGTGAGATGTGTGGGTGTTTGAATGGTAACACTGAAGGACAGTGTGTGCGACCCTTCCATCTGCGTCCCCAAGACACACACACAATGACTTCTAAGCCCTGACAGCGTGCAGCTGCAGCTAATGAATACATTCAGTTAATGGAAGGGGGGCTGTGTCTGTGTGTGTGCGTGTGTGTGTGTGTGTGTGTGTGTGTGTGTGTGTGTGTGTGTGTGTGTGTGTGTGTGTGTGTGTGTGTGTGTGTGTGTGTGTGTGTGTGTGTGTGTGTGTGTGTGTGTGTGTGTGTGTGTGTGTGTGTCAATCAACCTTTGCCTATGTTTGTGTGGGCTAGCCGACAGAGAGAGAGAGAGAGCTATTTCTGTTTGTGTACACACAAAACACACAAATACCCACTCAGTTGTGCTGGGGTCACCAGATCCATGGTTTGACGGTCAGAGCCAGGACAAAGCAGGGGAGAGTTAAGCACACAGACGCTTTATCAGCAAACACGTGTCAGTCCAACAATGACCTCTGATCCTTGCTGTCCCCCACCCACACAGCCAGCCATCACCCCCCCCCCCCCCCCTCCCCCCGTCAATACAGCCGTCACTCAAACACACTCATAAAACTATACACACACACACAAACGCAGGCACGCACGCACACACACACTTGACATCTGAGACTACAGATTACCTCACTATAGAGAGAGAGACAGAGGAGAAAGTGAGTGAGAGAAAGAGAGTGAGAGAAAGAGTGTGAGAGAAAGAGAGTGAGAGATAGAGAGAGAGAAAGAGACAGAGAGAAAGAGAGTGAGAGAAAGAGACAGAGAAAGAGAGTGAGAGAAATAGTGAGAGATAGAGAAAGAGAGTGAGAGATAGAGACAGAGAAAGAGACAGAGAGAAAGAGAGTGAGAGATAGAGACAGAGAGAAAGAGACAGAGAGATAGAGACAGAGAAAGAGAGTGAGAGATAGAGACAGAGAGAAAGAGACAGAGAGAAAGAGAGTGAGAGATAGAGACAGAGAGAAAGAGAGAGAGATAGAGACAGAGAAAGAGAGTGAGAGATAGAGACAGAGAGAAAGAGAGGGAGAGATAGAGACAGAGAGAAAGAGAGTGAGAGAAAGAGAGAGAGATAGAGACAGAGAGAAAGAGAGTGAGAGATAGAGACAGAAAGAGAGTGAGAGATAGAGACAGAGAGAAAGAGAGTGAGAGAAAGAGAGAGAGAGAGTAGTAAACAGCCCATTGACAGCGGCAAAGCCTTTGTGCCATGTCATATTTTGCCCCAAACAAGCAAGGGATTGAGAGCCAGTCAAAACAGCATTCACTGCTCAACATAAACGAGCATTTGATTCACTCTTTTCTCTGAGACCGTTTACAGCCGCCTCCACAGTAGATCCTCTTTTCCTAATGTTTGGGTAAATGCATTTGTTCTGCTGGCAGGTAAGGGCACAACAGAGGTCCCTCGACATAATGGGAGTAGTGGATACAAAAGCAAGCAACCTTTCATTGACAGAACAGTAAGCAAGCCCACTCACAACAACCCAGCGTTACAGTATTGTGTTGGGGCATCGTGTAATGTTCTCCTTACACACGCTGAAGGAAGGGCTTTGTGATAACCATTCTCGCTGTGCGTCCGCATAGAACTCCACTGACTCACTGAGCTCACTGACCCATCCACAGGACTGAAGAGTCATGGTGGGGGTGTTGTAGTGGAACTAAAGGCAGGGGATTGTTTGGGGTGGGGGGGAAGCATTAGTGGGGAGCACCGCAAACATAGGTTAATCCAGAAGAGGCTGGTAGTGATCTGAGCCCAGTCAGTAAACTGGGAAGGAGAGACAGAGAGATTGAGCGATTGAGAGAAGGAGAGAGAGACCAAGAACGAGAGAGAGAGAGAGAAGAGCGGAGGAGAGAGATCAGTTTAGCATCAAGAGATAGAGCTTCAAACAGCAGGGAGAAAGTCAGATCCCTGAGAGTCAGATCCCTGTCTTCCTTTAAAGGGATTTAGTGGGGGTGGGGGAGCTTCAGACTCTGTTTATCTTTGTATGGTAGCAGCTAATGTTCTAATGTGGGCCAGCCTGGCAGCTCTGGGGTAATCTAATGAGGATACAGCCATTTTCATTAAACCGCCCAGCCGGGATTACTCCCCCTCACAAGCCGATTGAAAGGGGACCCAGGGTTAACAGCTTGTTATAGGATTGGGGTGTGGGGGGGACACTGAGCTGAGTGAGGGATGCTAGGCTAGCTAATAGTGTGGCTGTTGTGATGGTGTGTGTGTGGCTGTGGTGGTGGTGGTGGTGTTGGTGTGGCGGGGGGTTCTATGCCAGGCTAATCTTCATTAGGCACTGCTATGAGAGGAGGAGAGAAAGGGGCCAGACAGGGGATACAACACTCAGACAAAGACAAAACAAGAGGGGGGAGTGGCTTAAAACAAACAAAGAGCAAGGAGGACTGAGGTAGAGACAAAGGGAGAGAGATGGATAGGGAGAAGGAGAGAGGGGAAGGAAGGAAGGGACAGCAGGGGAGAGGATAGGAGGGGGAGAGAGGGAAAGAGATGGAGGGGATTGAGAGATGGAGAGAAGAGGGGAGGAAGATAGATAGGGAGAGGAGGGGTATGAAGAGAGGGAAGCGTTTTGTTTCACGGGGACGAGGTGGGTCGGTCGGTGTCGGTTGGTCCTCTGGGCTCTGGTTGTATTAAGATCTCAGGTTACAACACTGTTCTGTTCCAGTCAGTGGGCGTGTGACTGATAGGCCCTGTTCAGCCTTGTTCAACCAATCACTGAGTCCATTTCCCTGTCAGCAGTCTTATCAGCCTGCTGGCACTGGGCCACAGCAACACACCACACAGCCCAGCGCTGGGATAAATGACTTCAGGTAAAGCCTCAGCTATACTGTACATACAGGACAGACAGGATGGTTAGTTACCTCCCATTACCTCTGTAAGAGCTGACAGCTCAACATGCTGTAGTCCCAGTAACCGGATTAATCGTAAGAAGAACAAATCTAAATTCAATGGTCTTCATTTAGATCGTAGTCTAAATGCTGAGTCATAATGATGGCGATAAAACATGATTCACAGCATTACCGCAGTACAGCCCCCGTCAGTTGTAAAATGTCACTGACTCACTGAGTTCATTGGAGGACCAGGTCCAGGAACCAGGAATGTCCTTTCTTTAGGTTCAGGTCCCAGGGACAATGAATGACAGTCCAGCCTGTTACCGTGTGTCTCTGAGTAACGCTGTGAGGCTGTGAGCACAAAGTTACATGAAAACTAGCTACTATAATTACGCCGCTCTCTTTCTTTACTGTGTCACTGACTGACTGACTGCAGTGCGAGACAGCCGTACCGTAGGTTGGCGAGGGAGTCAGCTTTCCCCTGTGCTCTGTCTGTTATGTCGCAGTACTGCGTGAGTGTGTGCATTCGGAGTAGTTTAGGTTGCACATTTCTGAACACATCCATGTGGGCCAGCCAAAATGCTCAGCAGTCAGTGACAGTGAGAGGAACCAAGGCATTTTCCACTGAATATTGCTGATCTGTATCAGGCCAGATCCTATTTGTTCACAGCAAGCATGGATGTTGAGTAATTTGTTTGGAGATTGTTTTAGAACAAAAACACGTTTCTGTAAACGGAGTACGGATTCAGCTGTAATAACCTCAGCGATGACATAGAATACAAAAGTGCAGGGGCCTTGACGTGATGCAATGACACAGCTCCTCCATTGTGTGACCCAGCTCAGTGACACAGCTCCTCCATTGTGGGGCCCAGCTCAGTGACACAGCTCCTCCATTGTGGGGCCCAGCTCAGTGACACAGCTCCTCCATTGTGGGGCCCAGCTCAGTGACACAGCTCCTCCATTGTGGGGCCCAGCTCAGTGACACAGGTCCATTGTGGGGCCCAGCTCAGTGACACAGCTCCTCGATTGTGGGGCCCAGCTCAATGACACAGGTCCATTGTGGGGCCCAGCTCAGTGACACAGCTCCTCCATTGTGGGGCCCAGCTCAGTGACACAGCTCCTCCATTGTGGGGCCCAGCTCAGTGACACAGGTCCATTGTGGGGCCCACTACCTCAGTGCTGCTCAGTGCTCATCTATAAATACAATCTGGCGTTCCCTTGTCCCCCTGACGCAGGATTCAGCCGGCTGGGAGAGTGAGACAACATCAAGTCCAACCAGTAGTGTTGTGGTGGACGCAGCTTTTTGCCTGGCGGACTGACAGGAAATGGGACCGGAAATTATCCAGGTATGATGGTCAAGCTTGAACAGTACAGGATGCGGTGGCTCGTGTGTGTGTGTGTGTGTGTGTGTGTGTGTGTGTGTGTGTGTGTGTGTGTGTGTGTGTGTGTGTGTGTGTGTGTGTGTGTGTGTGTGTGTGTGTATAGGTGGTGGATGCCATGCTTGGGCCCTGACTCAGACCAACATACCTCTATTTTTCGTAACACACCACCCCCTGGCCTGTCCTGGCCTCCACACAGATAAGGGAAAACACAAACACACACACACACACACACACACACACACACACACACACACACACACACACACACACACACACACACACACACACACACACACACACACACACACACACACACACACACACACACACACACACACACACACGTAGACCTGCCTCTGTAGATTCCAGACTGGGGTCACCATGGGCGAGTGTGGGCACGCCAGCCAGCCTGAGGAGGAGTCAGCAGCAGTGAGACAGGGGGGATCAACCTGACTCTATACAATCTCCATCTTACATGTCCAGATACGGCTATTCTGACCAACAAAAGGTACCAGGGATAACAAAACTTCCTCCCCGCCTTCCCCCTGTTCTCTTCTCCACACCCTCACTATCAAAGTATTTGTGCAGCAGGGATTTTTAATGCCCGAAAGCCCTCCAAAACAAAATGAAGAACGCAGATTAGGAAAGCTGCTTAAAAAATTTAACAACTTGTGTTCGGTGTTCCGAGGGCTCACCTCCAAAGAAAAAGATAAGGAGGGAGGGGAGGCTGGCCCCTGCCATCTCTGTTTGGTGTGATAACTGCACGGCACGCACACTGAGGCCGATCCGACCCAATTTCACAGCACCAGGTTTGCCGTCCCAGTTAATTGCGGCGGCTAACTTAAGTGAAATAGCTTTTTGGGGGCAGGCTGACTGTTTTAATTGTCTTCCAGCGAGGTGCAGGGTGATTACACATGCAGAGCACAGCTGCATTTTAACAGGCTGATGACAACAGAACACTCCTTTTTCTCACACTGTTGGATAGAGAGAGAGTGATAGAGAGAGAGGGGGACAGGGAGGGAGAGAGAGAGAGAGAGAGAGAGAGAGAGAGAGAGAGAGAGAGAGAGAGAGAGAGAGAGAGAGAGAGAGAGAGAGGGAGAGAGAGAGAGAGAGGGAGGGGGGAGGTTGAAGGGAGGGAGAGAGAGAGAGAGAGAGGGGGGGAGAGAGAGAGAGGGAGAGAGAGAGAGAGAGAGAGAGAGAGAGAGAGAGAGAGAGAGAGAGAGAGAGAGAGAGAGAGAGAGAGAGAGAGAGAGACAGAGACAGAGACAGAGACAGAGACAGAGACAGAGACAGAGAGAGAGAGAGAGAGAGAGAGAGAGAGAGAGAGAGAGAGAGAGAGAGAGAGAGAGAGAGAGAGAGAGAGAGAGAGAGAGAGAGAGGGAGAGGGAGAGGGAGAGGGAGAGGGAGAGGGAGAGGGAGAGATATGCTGGCCTTCACAATCCGCCGCCTGCAGCAGTTTCCTACCTGACATTCACTATGAAATATCTCTGATATTTTCCCAGCTATTTCTCTAAATTCTATCCGGGTACGTGTTGTAAATGTTCTGCTCCAATAGGGAATCACTTAACCGTACATTTATTCTACCTATTTGACAGTGATCTAGTCTGTGTCTGTGTCTGTGTCTGTGTCTGTGTCTGTGTCTCTGTCTCTGTCTCTGTCTCTTTCTCTGTCTCTTTCTCTTTCTCTTTCTCTTTCTCTTTCTCTTTCTCTTTCTGTGTCTCTTTCTGTGTCTCTGTCTCTTTCTGTGTCTCTGTCTCTTTCTGTGTCTCTGTCTCTTTCTCTTTCTCTTTCTCTTTCTCTTTCTCTTTCTCTTTCTCTTTCTGTGTCTCTGTCTCTGCCCTCTGTCTCTGCCCTCTGTCTCTGTCTCTGTCTCTGTCTCTGTGTCTGTCTCTGTGTCTGTGTCTGTGTCTGTGTCTGTCTCTGTCTCTGTCTCTGTCTCTGTCTCTGTCTCTGTCTCTGTCTCTGTCTGTGTCTCTGTCTCTGTCTCTGTCTCTGTCTCTGTCTCTGTCTCTGTGTCTGTGTCTGTGTCTGTGTCTGTGTCTGTGTCTCTGTCTCTGTCTCTGTCTCTGTCTCTGTCTCTGTCTCTGTCTCTGTCTCTGCCAGGGTATCATCCCATCTCATCTGTCACAGCAATGAACAAACACAGAGCCACACCACACCATGCTCTGCCCTGCTCTGGCCACACACACTGGTCCGGATGGGGAGGTGCATATGGGGGACACTGTTACGGAATGAAACACAAAAGCTCCCCTGTACTGTGTCCTAACTACAAATAAAAAAATATTACAGATACACACACACACACACACACACACACACACACACACACACACACACACACACACACACACACACACACACACACACACACACACACACACACACACACACACACACACACACACACACACACACACACACACACACACACACACACACACACACACACACATGAATAAATGCATAACAATACATGTCTGCCCTCCAGTCACACATTCCATGTCTTAGTCTCTCTCTCTGTTTTCTCTCTCGCTCTTCCACCCACACACCCACACACCCACACACAAAGACACATCCATGTGCTCCACTGCATGTATGCTCACATCATAACAATGATCTCATCCCTCCCCCCCTCCCCCTCTCCCCCTCCTCCCAGTCCTTCCCCGCAACAGCTTGCCCAGAAAGAGTGAGGTCACCTGAGAAAGAAGTGGCGGGGTGGGGGGGGGGGGGGTCCCATTCCTACCCCTCCCCCACCTCCCTCCCACACAGGCTTTTCCAGCTCTTCCAGGGAAGGCTCTTTGAACCCAATTACCATCTCCAGGCACCTGGGCCGACAACAGACAGCGGTAGACTCGTCAAGCCCCTAACAGGGATCTGATGAATGCCACTGCACTCCATTAATTCCTGACTACAGCGGAGTTTGCCGACAGGGCCGAAGGGGTAATACTGTACCTCTGCCGGTGGCATAATGGTTCTGTAGCCACCATGTGACACTGGTGTTGAAATGGGCTGGTGTGTTCACCCAAGGCGGCCCAACCTGTTAGACAGGGGTACCAGCATGAGATGGGAAGGACAGACAGTACATCTCTCTGCCTCTGTGGTGAGCCAGCCCGGCAAGTTGTGATAGTTCCTGATAGTTCTGTGACGCACCAGGTGACACAGGTGTTAATATCACCTCTTCTGTGGGCTGGTGTGTGGAGCTGGTCACCCGAGTCCGACCAGCCTGTTAGTACAGAGGTACCAGGTCCAGTACAGTAGCTCTCTCATAGAGAGTTTTCTAAAGCCACTTGAACTTCCCCCACCGTCAGTTGGCATGAGGCGACAGGAACCCCTGCTGGACCCACACCTGTCTGCATCACGGGTGGCCCAGACGGTCATACCTATCCAACTCCTCCACCTCAAACACCATTCCCTCTCTCCTCTACCCATCCTGCCCCTCTTCCTCCTCTTCTCTCTCTCCCTTCTCCTACCCTCTACCTCCAGACTCCTGTTTATCTGACAAGGTCACAGAACGTGGCTATGGCCTCGTTGCCAGGAACTCTGCCTGGTAGGGAAATATCTACATGACCTCATCTGTGGGTTAACGCACACACACACACACACACACACACACACACACACACACACACACACACACACACACACACACACACACACACACACACACACACACACACACACACACACACACACACACACACACACACACACACACACACACACACACACACACACACACACACAGCTCCTCTTCACACTCTGTGCTCAGCACCTGTGACTCATGGGTCCATTCCCCTCTACTTTCAGTAGCATCACCAGACCAGTGAGATCACTGACAGCTTCTTGAAAATGCAGTCAGTCGCCTCTACGGGAGATAGAGAGATACAGAGATGCACCCTGCCTTGTGTGTGTGTGTGCGTGTGCGTGTGTGTGTGGATGGACAGTCAGGCAAGACTGCTCTGTGCTGGGAAGTCCTCAGGAGGGAGAAGAGAACACTCTCCCTCCCTCCATCCACCCATTCTGTTAAGTCTGTGTGCTGCAGCTCACGCTTAAATAATTCAGATGGGTGGAGAATCAGTGAGTGAGTGCACACGAACTGCTGTACTGAACCAACACACATATACACACATACACACACACACACACACAAAACACAGGCCGACACATTTTTAGAACAATACTTTATAAGGCTACGACACGCACACGCGTACACACCGACACACCGACGACCCCCATTCCTGCAGCACTTGGCTATTCCCCCAGGTATTCCAAGCAACATCAAAGATTAAAATAGCTTCCGACCCACATTGCATGACAATGGCTCAAGCTCTCCTGTCTGAAAACTCCCTCTAACTACCTCTCCAACTCCCCCTCCAACTCCTCTTCTAACTACCTCTCCAACTACCCCTCCAGCTACCCTTCTAACTACCCTTCTAACTACCTCTCCAACTACCCTTTCCAACTACCCCTCCAACTACCTTTCCAACTACATTTCCAACTACCCCTGTAACTACCCCTCCAACTACTGCTCCAACTACCCCTCCAACTACCTATCCAACTACCCCACTAACTACATTTCCAACTACCCCTGTAACTACCCCTCCAACTACTTCTCCAACTACCCCTCCAACTACCTATCCAACTACCCCACTAACTACATTTCCAACTACCCCTGTAACTACCCCTCCAACTACCTATCCAACTACCCCACTAACTACCTTTCCAACTACCCCTCCAACTACATTTCCAACTACCCCTCCAACTACCACTCCAACTACCGCTCTAAATACCCATCTATCTACCCCTTCAACTACCCCTCCAACTATCTTTCCAACTACCCCTCCAACTACCCCTCCAACTACCCCTCCAACTACCTTTCCAACTACCCCTCCAACTACCTTTCCAACTACCCCTCCAACTACCCCTCCATGCCATGTCATGATGCTGATGTCACCGTGCCAAAACAACCTCTGCTCACTTTGGCCCTTTTGTAATACTATAAAAATACCCCCTTCCATCTTTCAATCCTTCCTTCAGCGTTACCGCTGATTTGACTTGACAGAGATGGGTTGGTGCAGGCTAAGAATTGTACTGGAATCCTTGAGTTCACCTAAATAACAATGTTAGATCATTGAATACTTCAAGGAAGGGAAGGATGAATAGTCAAACAGCATTCCTATATGAAATATTCCAACAAGGTCCTGATTTTTTACTGAAATGGTGCAGGTGTTGAATTCACAAGTACAAAACCAGGAACATCAAGAGAACATTACACTTCTCACAGCATTAGCAGCCTCCCATGATTCCTCATCACTTTTCAAGAAGTGACATGATAGGAAAAAGAGCACAAGATTGAAAACGACTCTCTCTTTCTCTCTCCCTCCATCTCCCTACAATCTAGTTTCTGACAAAGAAACATTCTCTCCCTGCGTCTCAACGAGCACAGGACACATTTCCAAGGTCGTTGTGCTCTACATGTGACCCATTTACTGGGCTGGCTGCTCCTCTCCTCGCTCGCAGACCGCATGGGATCCACCGTGTCAGTAACACACAGACCATACACACATTAACACACACTATTTGTCATTAGTCGCAGGTAAAGGTGGTTCATGCTTACAGCTCATTAGAACAGGCTTGGATCTGAGAGAGAGAGAGAGAGAGAGAGAGAGAGAGAGAGAGAGAGAGAGAGAGAGAGAGAGAGAGAGAGAGAGAGAGAGAGAGAGAGAGAGAGAGAGAGAGAGAGAGAGAGAGAGAGAGAGAGAGAGAGAGAGAGAGAGAGAGAGAGAGAGAGAGAGAGAGAGAGAGAGAGAGAGAGAGAGAGAGAGAGATACCACACTAGAGCCAAGTCTATATATGGAGTACAGTACAGTATGCCACCTGCCGCAACAGCATACACACAATGCCAGGACTAAGGGCTTCAAATAGAGCCCCAAAAACAACATGGAGCTCCCTGACGACTTGACAACCGTCGCCATGGCACCGTAACCACAGCAACTGTAAAAGCAGCAGCGTCCAGGGGGTTGATGAATGAGAGAAAGGAGGGTGAGGGAGGGGGTAAGGAGGGCTGGGTTTTCTGAAATGAGGGGGGAGGACGCAGGATGAGGGAGGAGGCTAGAGGGTGAAGGGGGGGTCAGTGGGTATCACAGGAAACAATGTGGATACCCTCAATGTCACACTTACAACCTTGTGAGCCCGCACAGCACACATACTTCCTGTAGCTCAGTCAACATCCTCTACTCTGCAGATGATGTCATACAGACACACACCATAACTCATGCACGCACGCACACACACCAAAACTCATGCATGACTGTGCACATACACATCACTCTGCAGATGATGTCATTTGAATCTCCAGTTCATCTTTCTAATGTGATTAAAAAACAAATATATATATATATTTTTAGGGCGTAGATCAGCTTTCATATTGCAGATAGATTGTAGCTTCCATCAATGTAATTGTCTGCATAATTTCCAATCCCCCATATATATATATTTTATATAATTATTTTTTTCTTTATTATTTTCTAACCCTACCACCCCTCCCCTAACCCTTCCACCCCTCCCCTAACCCTACCACCCCTCCCCTAACCCTACCACCCCTCCCCTAATTGGAGTAAACGAATGGACAACAACACTTAGGCTTCTACTTCCAGTTTATACATACTATATACATTTTACAGACACAGTGTAGTTTACAATAGTTATCTTGTGTTTGTTTTTAGTTCCGCCCTTCAGTTCCACTCAACCCCTCCCATCTATCTCTGAACACCATACAGTTTGATTTATATTTGCCATATATTTTTTTTAACTGTGCTGTTTCCCAAAAGTCCTGAACCTATATACATTTTACAGACACAGTATATTTTCAATGAATTATCTTGTTGTTTTTAGTCTCATCCTTCTTTCTAATGTGAGTTAACACTAGTGGGAAATGGCAGTGGAACAGCTCTGTTACTCCCCACTACAGTGAGCGGTGCCAAAATGAACAACGACAGGCTCCACGGGCCGGGAGTTTCACAAAAAGCACCAGTCCCTTGACTGCCGGCCAGAGGGGCATCTGCCCTTTTTATTTTCTCGCCATCCATTTGCTGGGTAGAGCAGCTAAACTCGGGCTCAGGGCTGTGAGAGCAAACTGTGCCAAGCTTTGTGCAGAGTACAGAAGGAGAAAGAGAGAGAAGGAGGGGGGGTAGAGGGAGAGAGAGAAAAAGAAGAAGAGAGAGAGGGAGAGAAAAGAGAGACAGAGAGAGAGAGGAAGCAAGCAGCCAGAACCAAACCAGGTTCTGACACAATGGGTGTCTGGAGCTCAGCCAGGTCACTAGGCCAGCAGTAACTCAAAACAAAGCATGAACAAATACAGATCTCTCTCTCTTTCCCTCTCTCTCTCTCTCACACCTGTGTGTGTGTGTGTGTGTGTGTGTGTGTGTGTGTGTGTGTGTGTGTGTGTGTGTGTGTGTGTGTGTGTGTGTGTGTGTGTGTGTGTGTGTGTGTGTGTGTGTGTGTGTGTGTGTGTGTGTGTGTGTGTGTCTGTCCAGCGGGCGCTTTTCATCATCCACCTGATATGAAAACAAACAAATGAGCTCAGCCCTGCCCGCCCTGCAGCCTAGCAACAGGTGCACGACTACGTCTGTTGTGTGTTAGCATAATCAGCTTTACTCCATCTGACTCTGCACTGACTGGAAACACTGTGTGTGTGTGTGTGTGTGTGTGTGTGTGTGTGTGTGTGTGTGTGTGTGTGTGTGTGTGTGTGTGTGTGTGTGTGTGTGTGTGTGTGTGTGTGTGTGTGTGTGTGTGTGTGTGTGTGTGTGTGTGTGTGTGTGTGTGTTTTTGTCTGTATACTGTTGCAACAGAGTAATTCGAGAAAGAAAATACAACCTGACCTCTATTGAATCTAAAGAGTACTTCAGGATAGAGCAAGAACAATCTCTTTTGGTGAAAATGTCTGCGGTCAACATTGACTGTCAAATCAAATCAAATTGTATTTGTCACATGCGCCAAATACAACAGGTGTAGACCTTACAGTGAAATGCTAACTTACAAGCCCTCAACCAACAATGCAGTTTTAAGAAAATACCCCCCAAAAAGAAAGAGATAAGAATAACAAATCATTAAAGAGCAGCTGTAAATAACAATAGCGCGGCTATATGTAGGGAGTACCGGTACAGAGTCAATGTCAATGTGCGGGGGCACCGGTGTGGTGTCGAGGTAATTGAGGTAATATGTACATGTAGGTAGAGTTACTAAAGTGACTATGCATAGATAATAACAGAGAGTAGCAGCAGTGTTCCGGGGGGGTTGGGGGGTAATGCAGAAAGTCTGGTAGCCATTTGATTAGCTGTTCAGGAGTCTAATGGCTTGGGGGTAGAAGCTATTTAGGAGCCTAGACTTGGCGCTCCGGTACCGCTTGCTGTGCGGTAGCAGAGAGAACAGTCTATGACTAGGGGGGCTGGAGTCTTAGAACATTTTTAGGGCCTTCCTCTTACACCGCGTGGTATAGAGGTCCTGGATGGCAGGAAGCTTGGCCCCGGTGATGTACTGGGCCGTACGCACTACCCTCTGTAGTGCCTTGCAGTCGGAGGCCAAGCAGTTGCCATACCAGGCAGTGATGCAACCCGTCAGGATGCTCTTGATGGTGCCGCTGTAAAACCTTTTGAGAATCTGAGGACCCATGCCAAATATTTTCAGTCTCCTGAGGTGGAATAGGTTTTGTCGTGCCCTCTTCATGACTGTCTTGGTGTGCTTGGACCATGTTAGTTTGTTGGTGATGTGGACACCAAGGAACTTGAAGCTCACAACCTGTTCCACTACAGCCCCGTCGATGATAAAGGGGGTGTGCTCGGTCCTCCTTTTTTCCTGTAGTCCACAATAATCTCCTTTATCTTGGTTACGTTGAGGGAGAGGTTGTTGTTCTTGCACAACACGGTCAGGTCTCTGACCTCCTCCCTACAGGCTGTCTCATCGCTGTCAGTGATCAGGCCTACCACTGTTGTGTCATCTGCAAAATGATGGTGTTAGAGTTGTGTCTGGCCGTGCAGTCATGAGTGAACAGAGAGTACAGGAGGGGACTGAGCACGCACCCCTGAGGGGCCCCCATGCTGAGGATCAGCGTGGTGGATGTGTTGCCTACCCTTACCACCTGGAGGCGGCCCGTCAGGAAGTCCAGGATCCAGTTGCAGAGGGAGGTCTTTAGTCCCAGGGTCCTTAGCTTAGTGACGAGCTTTGAGGGCATTATGGTGTTGAACGCTGAGTTGTAGTCAATGAATAGCATTCTCACATAGGTGTTCCTTTTGTCCAGGTGTGAAAGGGCAGTGTGGAGTGCAATAGAGATTGCATCATCTGTGGATCTGTTGGTGTGGTATGCAAATTGGAGTGGGTCTAGGGTTTCTGGGATAATGGTGTTGATGTGAGCCATGACCAGCCTTTCAAAGCAATTCATGGCTACAGATGTGAGTGCTACGGGTCATTAGTAGTCATTTAGGCAGGTTACCTTAGTGTTCTTGGGCACATGGACTATGGTGGTCTGCTTGAAACATGTTGGTATTACAGACTCAGTCAGGGAGAGCTTGAAAATGTCAGTGAAGAAACTTGCCAGTTGGTCAGGGCATGCTCGGAGTACACGTCCTGGTAATCTGTCTGGCCCAGTGGCCTTGTGAACGTTGACCTGTTTGAAAGTCTTAATCACATCGGCTGCGGAGAGCGTGATCACACAGTCGTCCAGAACAGCTGATGCCCTCACGCATGTTTCATTGTTACTTGCCTTGAAGCGAGCATAAAAGTTATTTAGCTCGTCTGGTAGGCTTGTGTCACTGGGCGCAACATAGTCTGTAGGGGAGCATTAGTGTATATGGAGGCAGCTCTACATGGACATTTCTATGTTTATATTTCCATATGGAGGTTGTCAAGAATGGCCTTTATAGAGAGAGAAACTCCAGAAAGTCAAGTTCAGAGAGAATGAAAGAGAAAGAGATAATTTTAGAAAAGGGGGAGAGAAAGAGAGAGCAAGCAAGAGAGAGTTTGAAAACAGAGGGAGATGGAGAGAGTGAGTAAAAGAGAGGGAAAGAGAGAAAGAGAGAGAGTGAGAGAGAGTGAGTTAAAGAGAGAGTGAGCGACTGAGTTAAAGAGAGAGAGCGAGAGAGAGAGAGAGAGAAAGAAAGAGAAAAAGAGAGAGATGCAGAAAGACAGAGAAAGCAGCGTGGGAGGCCAAAGCACCCCTCCCAACCCCATGAGCTGTTGAATAAACATGAGACATCTCTCTCTATCTCTCTCTCTATGCAGAAATGCCCTTCAGTTCTTTGTCTCTCCCACTCTCTCAGCTCTCTAAGACACCTCTGAAGCTCAGCTTAGAGCTGTTTAAAAACAACAAGGACACCATTATCTATTATTTATGAGTAGCAACGCTAACGCTCGCCTGCTCTTTATGTACATGGTGCTCAGGTGTAGAATACAGAGTGGTGGATTCTGTTAAACTACATAAAGCATACCCGAGGAGAGGGAGAGGGAGGTAGTGTGGGGGTATGAGAGAGAGGCAGAGAACCAATGAGGATTCTGGAACGAAAGGGAGAGTAATGCCTTGACTTTCCTTGGTTTCTCCAAATGGCACTCACTGGGTGTGGATTGTTTTCTATTTCTTTGTGTGAGTTTGTGAGTTGGGTGTATGTGTGTGTAAGTTGGGTGTATGTGTGTGTGAGTTTGTGAGTTGGGTGTATGTGTGTGTGAGTTTGTGAATTGGGTGTATGTGTGTGTGAGTTTGTGAATTGGGTGTATGTGTGTGTGAGTTGGGTGTATGTGTGTGTGAGTTTGTGAGTTAGGTGTATGTGTGTGTGAGTTGGGTGTATGTGTGTGTGAGTTGGGTGTATGTGTGTGTGAGTTTGTGAGTTGGGTGTATGTGTGTGTGAGTTGGGTGTATGTGTGTGTGAGTTTGTGAGTTGGGTGTATGTGTGTGTGAGTTTGTGAGTTGGGTGTATGTGTGTGTGAGTTTGTGAGTTGGGTGTATGTGTGTGTGAGTTTGTGAGTTGGGTGTATGTGTGTGTGAGTTTGTGAGTTGGGTGTATGTGTGTGTGAGTTGGGTGTATGTGTGTGTGAGTTGGGTATATGTGTGTGTGAGTTTGTGAGTTGGGTGTATGTGTGTGTGAGTTTGTGAGTTGGGTGTATATGTGTGTGAATTTGTGGGTTGGGTGTATGTGTGTGTGAGTTTGTGGGCTGGGTGTATGTGTGTGTGAGTTTGTGAGTTGGGTGTATGTGTGTGTGAGTTTGTGAGTTGGGTGTATGTGTGTGTGAGTTTGTGAGTTGGGTGTATGTGTGTGTGAGTTTGTGGGCTGGGTGTATGTGTGTGTGAGTTTGTGGGCTGGGTGTATGTGTGTGTGAGTTTGTGGGCTGGGTGTATGTGTGTGTGAGTTTGTGGGTTGGGTGTATGTGTGTGTGAGTTTGTGGGCTGGGTGTATGTGTGTGTAAGTTTGTGAGTTGGGTGTATGTGTGTGTAAGTTTGTGAGTTGGGTGCATGTGTGTGTGAGTTTGTGAGTTGGGTGCATGTGTGTGTGAGTTTGTGGGTTGGGTGCATGTGTGTGTAAGTTTGTGAGTTGGGTGCATGTGTGTGTGAGTTTGTGGGTTGGGTGCATGTGTGTGTAAGTTTGTGAGTTGGGTGCATGTGTGTGTGAGTTTGTGAGTTGGGTGCATGTGTGTGTGAGTTTGTGGGTTGGGTGTATGTGTGTGTGAGTTTGTGAGTTGGGTGCATGTGTGTGTGAGTTTGTGAGACAGCAAAGAAAAGGTGTGTGTGTGTGTGTGTGTGTGCCAGTGTGTAGGAAGGAAAAATGACTGGCTCCTCTGTGGTTGTTAATCAAAGCCTTGAGTGGAGCAGCAGAGCAACCTCTCTCTCCATGGACTGAGGAGAGACACACAGCACAGCCTCATGCATAAAGATGTAGCTGCCGCCGTGCTCATCTTTCTCGCTTTCCTCTCTCTCTCTCTTTCACTTCCTCTCTCTCTCTCTCTCTCTCCCTCCTTGTCTCTCTCTCTCTCGACTCCTCACACCCACTCTCCTCCATTCCCCCTCTCCGTCTCCTCTCCTCCTCTCAATGGGACCAGAGGGCTGACAGTCACTTGAGAAGCTCCCAGACAAATGAACCACCGTCATCTCCAACATCACCTCTCCCCTCATCCCTCTCTACTCTCCTCCTCCTCACCCTGCTCTCCCACTCTCTCTCCATCTGAGGCTGTGAAAACCTCTTGATCTCCCATCAGTGTGCAGACGTCCAAATGCAATCATATGTAGAGGGCACAGTGTACCTGCTACTCCCTGAGTTATAACAGCTCACAGTATGTGTGTGTTTGTTTGTGTGTGTGTGTGTGCGTGTGTGCGTGCGTGCGTGCGTGTGCGCATGTGCGCATGTCCCGGTGTATGAGTCACGTTATGTACATGTGTGTGGGGGTGTAGGTGTGTGTGTCAAGTGTGCATGCGAGCATGTGTGTCTGTAGTGTATGTGGAAGTCTGTGTTCCTAGCAGTGTGACCAGTTCTCTCCCAGTGAGCAGCAGGCTGTAGACCTGGACTGCCCTTGGTCCTGTATGTGTGGCGTTGTCATGTCAAATGTAGATACTGTGTAGCTTCACTCCCCCTTCACATCTACTACAGTTAGACTGTATAACTCAACACCTTTAGCTCCATTTTGCTGGGTCAGGGTCAGGGTTGATTCCACTTCCATTCAGGATTTGAAATTCCAACTCAATGAAAACATTAAATACTTTAGATGGCACTTTCAATTCTGGAATTGCTGTTGACTGAGTTGAAAAATGAATTGACCTCAACCCTGGCTAAACCCTGTTTTTTAAAGTCACTTTGCACCTAGAGAGTGAAGTAGTTTCAACATCACAACATTGTGTTGTTTGCCCTTAAACAAAACCTCAGCAGTCAGCCATTACCGTAGCTTCCTGGCAGTGATGCTGGCTGCGTCCCAAATGTCACCTTATCCCCTAAATGGTGCACTACTTCTGACCAGAACTCTATGGGCCCTGGTCAAAAGTAGTGCAGTAGATAGGAATAGCGACCATTTGGGCCGATACCGCTGTCCTCGCAGCCCTACCCTAACAGAGGATCACGTGGCTTGTTTGGATTGCAAATTGATCTGTGTGCTCTCTCTCCTTCTCCAATGTGCTAATGATTCAATATGGCCCCTGTATAGACCCTGAGCCTGACACATACAGTACAGTACAGGCCAGGGCTAGCCTCCCTCTCACCCCTGCACTGTTTGGGAAGTTCAATGACTTTCCCTGTCCAGTCTGTCACCGGACAAAATAGATTTCAGACGCAAAAGTAGAACTGTTTGGGGCCATCAGATCCATATACAACCCTATATGCAGAGCTAGCAGAGTGAACCAACCATCCAAACATCCATTTGATATAAAGAAAGTTAAACCCCCTCTAAAGTGTGTAATCTAATCCTGCAGAGCGAGCAGCGAGCTCTCCAGTCCGTCACCTCTATACGGCACACCATTCACCCTTGAAGATCAAGCCTATAGCTTTACACACTAAGCTGTGGCTCTGGGAGACCAGAGTCAGACTACTCATTTATATCAAGTTCATTTGTTTCATTTTCCGAGAGCCAGTGTACTTATTGTGCTGTTTCATAACTAATATACGCTCCATTTTTAGCGAATGGCTCATTCAGTCTGTGTGCGTCCCAAATGACCGGCCCTGGTCCAAAGTATTGCACTATGTAGGGAATAGGGTGCCATCTGGGACGTAACCTGTGTCTGTGGGCTGGGCTAACCTGCCTGCTAAATGATGTGCTCTCATGAGCTTGTGTCTGATTTGAATGGTTTCTGATTAAGAAGCCAATATGAATTAACTCAAAGGAAAAAGGAAATGAGAGAACATGAATACACTGATTACAATAACTAATAATAACTAATCAGCTGTTGGAGGATATATCTCCACTCTATGAGAATTGATTTGAATCGATCTTACTGAGTACTTCTCATTTTAATGTAGAGTATTGTTTGTTTTACAATTTCCTTTCTCTCTCTCTCTCTCTCTCTCTCTCTCTCTCTCTCTCTCTCTCTCTCTCTCTCTCTCTCTCTCTCTCTCTCTCTCTCTCTCTCTCTCTCTCTCTCTCTCTCTCTCTCTCTCTCTCTCTCTCTCTCTCTCTCTCACTCGTTGTCTATTCAGCAGAAAAAATCTTCAAACACATTTTATGGTGTGACTGTCACATTTCATAGCGCCGGTATAGTGGTGGGGTCAGGTGAGATGTGCGATCTAACCAGCGCAAAATGAACTTAACCACACACACACACACAGCGGTGCTTCAGTAAAAAGGGTCCCCACTTCAAAGGGAAACCTGCCTCTCTCCCCCAGAACATGAAAGGCCCTATTCCCTCCCTCAGACTGGAGCCTAATTGCAGTCAGCTGCTGATGGTGTGTTGGCTGTGTTTTGCTGAGAGAGACGGGTGTGTGTTTGTGGATGATGGGTGGATCCATCCAGGCTTAGGATGAGTCCAGAATGGCCCTCTATTTCCAATATACAGTAGTGCACTACTTTTGGGCTTTGGTCATAGGGCCCTGATCAAATATAGTTCACTATACAGGGAATAGGGTGCCATTAAGGATGCACACCTAGTATGCACACCCAATACAGAAACGCCCAGCCAGCACAAAAAGCCATTACACCACAGAAGGATACCACAGGGCCAAAGTGTACTGTGTGAAAGTGTACCTCACACCCAAATGTACCCAGTTCATTTTGTGTCCTAAATGGCACCCTTTTAGGATGCAGCCACTGAGTCATCCCTCGTCACAGGAAGTGAGGAGATCCCCTATGGCCGTGTGTGTGTTTGTGTGTGTGTGTCTGTAATAATGCTGATCTCTTTTATAGGGAAACAGCAGGGGAGAGGAGCTTGCTCACACAGGAAATGTGCAGTACAATAGGCCTGGCTTTATGGCATTAATATGGCTTTACACAGCTCCCTGCCAGCCCCAGCTGATAACAACAAGAAGCTAGGGGGGTGGATGGAAGGATGACTCAATACTGTCTGCCCTACCCTGCCCTGCCCAGCCCTGGCTGGGCCCACATCCCTTGTAATGCCTGGTATTGTTCAACAACTCCATATAAATGTGACAGCCCAACAAGCTGAGAAGGAATCAACTGTAAGGTTCTTCAATCAGATCAGAAGTGTCTGTTTGGGGCTGGGCCATAAAGTGCATCAGTGATAGATAATAATAATGCATAGCATGTTTATAGCACTTTCTTTAAACCCGAGATGCTGACCAGACAGTAATTTGACCTGAATCAGTCTGTGGGAGAAGAGGTGGTGGTATTACTGTAGTTCTGTCTGTGTAGGTTAAATTGAGCAATGCAGACCTTAATTCACCCCCCACAGACACTGTGACATGTGAATTACAGGGCACTGATGATGACTCAGTGACAGCTGGGTTGTTGCAGTAACATTCCACAGAGAAGAGCTGAGCTCCGCCCTCAACTTCTGACCACTTATCAGCAGTGCAGTAATGAGAGGGCCCTTTTTCAAAGAGGCATTATCATGTTTTAAAATGAGATGGAACTTGTCTGACTGGTTTCGTGGTACTAGCCTCCTGCATGGTCCTCAGACAGCTACTCAGTGGAGCGCTGGAGTGGAATGTGGAGTTTGAGTGTGCAACTGTTGATTGAGCCGTAAGAGTGCAGTTTCACAGTGAAGAGAAGAGTAGTAGAGGAAGTACGCTAAGTGGTTACAACAGGGGGAAAAAGCAGTGTGTGTGTGTGTGTGTGTGTGTGTGTGTGTGTGTGTGTGTGTGTGTGTGTGTGTGTGTGTGTGTGTGTGTGTGTGTGTGTGTGTGTGTGTGTGTGTGTGTGTGTGTGTGTGTGTGTGTGTGTGTGTGTGTGTGTGTGTGTGTGTGTGTGTGTGTGTGTGCATCGTTGCATGTCTAGCCCCTTCACACACAGCTGTGGTAATATAAAAACGTATAAAAACAGAACCAAAACACAGCACAATATGGCTCCAGCACTTAAGCAATCCAGGTGTTTCCACTCTCTCCACGCCGCCATCCCTATTGCTAGGGGATTCCACCGGCTTCCCGCCCCACCTCCCCCTGCCTCTCCCTGGGCTCCTTTGCACGGCAAGCCAGCCTCCTGTGATCATAATCCCGCAGCTTTCCCCGGAGCGATCCCCCGTCAGAGATCAGGGGGCTGGTTGGGAATGGGATGTGATGTTATGGGGGCCCCCTCTTCCCCTCTTCCTTCCCCTCTTCCATCTCCAGTGCTTAGCCTCTCTGCTGTGAGAAACCAGCTGCACTCCACTGTGGATTACATAACTGTAACTGTAGTTCTGGCAGACATAGCCCAGAGGAAAGGAGAGGACGGGAGGGGAGGAGGGGAGGAGAGCTCAACACATCACAGACTGGACCGGACAGGCAGGCAGGCAGGTACGGCAATAAAAGCAGAAATTTAAAGCAGGCTGCTCACATAGTTCACTGTTCACAGGGATGCTGGGAGGTAGTAGTGGGGGGTAGGATTCTGGGGGGCTGGGGGTGGTGAGTGGGGTTCAAATAGGCCTCCGATACACGTACGTAGCCCAAATCCATCTGAATCCATTTTGAATGGTATTGTGCTTTCTCTACTCCATTACCCTCCCTCTCTCACTCTCCCCTCTACCACTGCCACTGTTCTGAGAGTTACTGGGCTGTGAAATGCGAAAAACTGCTGCGGCGAATATGCATGCATAGCAATTCATTATCTTGTCAAACTTGGCTTCCCCAGGCGGCCGGGCCGGGCTCAAATCCCTGTGTTAGGGAAGAGAGAGTCAGGCATGCTGCACCGGCTGTGGCTCTGGCTGTGCTGTGGATGGCTGGCTGGCTGCCTGCAGCCTTTACTCTGGAGGACAGGATTGGGGGAGAATAAGGGGGAGGAGGACCAGTTCACAAAGCTGCTGGGATCTGGTCTGTAGGTCAACCAGCTGCCTGGGAGAGAGAGGGCAGAGAGGAGGGAGAGGGATAGAGGGAGAGGGCAGAGTGGAGGGAGAGGGATGGAGAGAGAGGGCAGAGAGGAGGGAGAGGGATGGAGAGAGAGGGCAGACAGGAGGGAGAGGGATAGAGGGAGAGTGCAGAGAGGAGGGAGAGGGATGGAGAGAGAGGGATAGAGGGAGAGGGCAGAGAGGACAGAGAGGGAGGGAGGGGGAGGGCAGAGAGGAGGGAGAGGGATGGAGGGAGAGGGCAGAGAGGAGGGAGAGGGATGGAGGGAGAGGGCAGAGAGGAGGGAGAGGGATGGAGAGAGAGGGCAGAGAGGAGGGAGAGGGATAGAGGGAGAGGGCAGAGAGGAGGGAGAGGGATGGAGAGAGAGGGCAGAGAGGAGGGAGGGAGGGAGGGAGGGAGGGAGGGAGGGAGGGAGGGAGGGAGGGAGAGGGAGGGAGGGAGGGAGGGAGGGAGGGAGGGAGGGAGGGAGGGAGGGAGGGAGGGAGGGAGGGGGCAGAGAGGAGGGAGAGGGATGGAGAGCGGGCAGAGAGGAGGGAGGGGGATGGAGAGAGAAGGATGGAGAGCGGGCAGAGAGGAGGTAGGGGTGGAGAGAGAGGGCAGAGAGGAGGGAGGGGGATGGAGAGAGAAGGATGGAGAGCGGGCAGAGAGGAGGTAGGGGGTGGAGAGAGAGGGCAGAGAGGAGGGAGGGGGATGGAGAGAGAAGGATGGAGAGCGGGCAGAGAGGAGGTAGGGGGTGGAGAGAGAGGGCAGAGAGGAGGGAGGGGGATGGAGAGAGAAGGATGGAGAGCGGGCAGAGAGGAGGTAGGGGGTGGAGAGAGAGGGCAGAGAGGAGCCAGAGGGATGGAGGGAGAGAACAGAGAGGACGGAGAGAGATGGAGAGAGAGGGCAGGGGGGGCAAAAGGCAGGCAGAATGGAGGGAGGGCAGAGGTAGGGTGGGAAGGATAGGAATGGAGGCAGAATGTAGAAAGGCAGAGGACAGATGAAGGGAACTGTGGATAGAGGGGATGGATGGAGGACAGCGTTTACAGTGAGGCTCGAAAACAGGGGTCTAAGGGTCACTCTGTGATTACCAGAGGACAGGAACCAGCCTGGGTCAAATTCCACTGTCACTCCAAACCTTCACAATGACAATACCAGCAGTACCTGTAAATAAAAGTTGGCCAAGATCTGTTGGCCAAGATCCCGCGATACATGGCCCCATCAATCCTCCCCTCAATACGGTGCAGTCGTCCTGTCCCCTTTGCAGAAAAGCATCCCCAAAGAATGATGTTTCCACCTCCATGCTTCACAGTTGGGATGGGGTTCTTGGGGTTGTACTCATCCTTCTTCTTCCTCCAAACACGGCGAGTGGAGTTTAGACCAAAAAGCTCTATTTTTGTCTCATCAGACCACATGACCTTCTCCCATTCCTCCTCTGAATCATCCAGATGGTCATTGGCAAACTTCAGACGGGCCTGGACATGCGCTGGCTTGAGCAGGGGGACCTTGCGTGCGCTGCAGGATTTTAATCCATGACGGCGTAGTGTGTTACTAATGGTTTTCTTTGAGACTGTGGTCCCAGCTCTCTTCAGGTCATTGATCAGGTCCTGCCGTGTAGTTCTGGGCTGATCCCTCACCTTCCTCATGATCATTGATTCCCCACAAGGTGAGATCTTGCATGGAGCCCCAGACCGCGGGTGATTGACCGTCATCTTGAACTTCTTCCATTTTCTAATAATTGCGCCAACAGTTGTTGCCTTCTCACCAAGCTGCTTGCCTATTGTCCTGTAGCCCATCCCAGCCTTGTGCAGGTCTACAATTTTATCCCTGATGTCCTTACACAGCTCTCTGGTCTTGGCCATTGTGGAGAGGTTGGAGTCTGTTTGATTGAGTGTGTGGACAGGTGTCTTTTATACAGGTAACGAGTTCAAACAGATGCAGTTAATACAGGTAATGAGTGGAGAACAGGAGGGCTTCTTAAAGAAAAACTAACAAGTCTGTGAGAGCCGGAATTCTTACTGGTTGGTAGGTGATCAAATACTTATGTCATGCAATAAAATGCTAATTAATTACTTAAAAATCATACAATGTGATTTTCTGGATTTTTGTTTTAGATTCCGTCTCTCACAGTTGAAGTGTACCTATGATAAAAAATGACATGCTACATGCTTTGTAAGTAGGAAAACCTGCAGAATCGGCAGTGTATCAAATACTTGTTCTCCCCACTGTATATATATATATACATACACTACTGTTCAAAAGTTTGGGGTCACTTAGAAATGTCCTTGTTTGTGAGAAAGAAAAATAAATCCATTAAAATAACATCAAACACTCTAATGTACTTGTCCTCTTGCTCAGTTGTGCACCGGGGCCTCCCACTCCTCTTTCTATTCTGGTTAGAGACAGTTTGAGCTGTTCTGTGAAGGGAGTAGTACACAGCGTTGTACGAGATCTTCAGTTTCTTGGCAATTTCTCGCATGGAATAGCCTTAATTTCTCAGAACAGGAATAAACTTACGAGTTTCAGGAGAAAGGTCTTTGTTTCTGACCATTTTGAGCCTGTAATCGAACCCACAAATGCTGATGCTCCAGATACTCAACTAGTCTAAAGGCGGCCAGTTTTATTGCTTCTTTAATCAGAACAACAGTTTTCAGCTCTTTTAAAATTATAAACTTGGATTAGCTAACACAACGTGCCATTGGAACACAGGAGTGATGGTTGCTGATAATGGGCCTCTGTACATATTCCATAAAAAATCTGCCGTTTCCAGCTACAATAGTCATTTACAACATTAACAATGTCGACACTGTATTTCTGATCAATTTGATGTTATTTTAATTGACTTTTTTTTTCTTTTTTTTTTCCAAAAACAAGATCTCTAAGTGACCCCAAACTTTTGAACAGTAGTGTATATATTTTTTATTTACCTAGGCAAGTCCGTTAAGAACAAATTCTCATTTACAATGACGGCCTACACCGGCCAAATTCGGGCCAATTGTGCGCTGCCTTATGGGACTCCCAACCACAGCTGGTTGTGATACAGCCTGGATTTGAACCAGAGTGTCTGTAGTGACACCTCAACCACTAAGATGCAGTGCATTAGACCGCTGAACCACTCGGGATTCCCCTTGTACTTGGGAATTGGGGGATTACAATACCAAGACCAGCCTGTCACACTTTCATATCATTATAAAGAGTTATATATGATTATTTTGGGTAATTTACAAATATTTTCCGTCAATTTCTCAGGCCAAACCTGTATTTCTGCCATTGCTCAAAGGGTTTCACTCACAGTGCAGGACTAGCTACATATGTAGGATCTTATTTTGACCAGTTTCTCACAGCAGGAAAATAATCCTGCAGCAACAGGAAATGTGAATTATTATGTGGATTATAATTAATGGACATTTTTGTTGGCCTTGATACATTTTTAGTGAGGGATAATCAAGTCTAAAATGTAGAAGTGGAAATTAAAAACTTTAGAAGTCTTTTTAAACGTAGAATAAACTAGCTACAAGTTTGCATTCCTGCTGTGAAGAACATTTCCTGCAACAACAGGGTGATCAAAGTAAGATTCTATATCTGTATTTGCATTTCAATCGAACACAGACGGCCTGTGATCTAAAAATACCTCCCAGTTAAAACAAATCAATTAGAGAGCATGCTTCAAATTCCTGAAGGGACTGAAATAGAAGCTCTGAAAACAAAAAGGAGATAAAAAAGAACGCTGCAGCCCAAAATGTGAGAGACGGGACTGCAAGGCATGGCGGAGAGAGAGGCACAGGGTGACCCATTTTCACTGCAGCCCACAACTATATGAGTGCTGTCTGAGAAGGAGAGGACACATACCGCCTGAGTGGCAAAGAAAAACAGACAGACACAGACACTGACAAACAACCAGACTTACAGCCAGCCAGCCAGACAAACAGACAGACACTCATACAGACTGAGAGCCAGACGGATAGACACAGCCAGCCAGCCAGCCATCCAGCCAGTCAGCCAGACAGACAGCTAGCCAGACAAACAGGCAGACAAACACAAACAGACATCATGCCTCCCTCTCTCTCTCTGTCTCCACTCTGTGTCTCAGGTGAGGCTGGTTAATTGGACGAGGTGTCTCACCTGGTTTTAATGGTGTTGTTTACTTCTCCTCCTGTCTCAATCCCCAGGCAGACCCACCTGCTCTCAAACCTGCTCTCTGCCCTCCCCTTCCCATCACAACCTACTCTGCAGCCAAAGACGACAATGTGTGCATGCGCGCGTGCGTGGTTGGTTAGTGGAGGGAGACGGAGACAACAGGGGCCCTCTTGGTGCACAAACATACGCTCTTTAAATTAACCCCCCTCACGGGTCACTGCCGAAATAATCCCTCCCTTTCTACAGAGGACGAACAGAAGAGCGATGATTACAGTGGGCCGCTCTCTCTCTCTGGTCTCCTCTCTCTATTTCTCCGGTCCCCTCTCCCCCCTCCCCCCCCCTCTCTCTCTCTCTCGTCCCTTCTCTCTCTTTCCCCCCTCTTTCTCTCCGGTCCCCCCTCTTTCCAGCCACCTCTCTCTCTTTTACCTCTGTCTCCTGGTGACAGTGAGAGATAGTGTCTTTGTTCAATCCAGGTGAGAGAGACAGCCAGCCCAGCCAGCAGCAGTGTGTTGTCTCCACAGGGACTCAGAAGAGAGAGAGGAGAGAGGGAGCCCCCATCTTCAGCCTCAGCCCTGGTCCCAGCCTAAGAGCACTGAAACTCAATTCACCCATATCGCATCCATTAAGGCCTGATTCATGCTCTGCTCACCGGGGGCCTGCAACGGCCATCCATCTTGTCTCCGGTAGGAGCAAGGGAGGGAGGGAAGGGTGCCTGTCGTTTACCTTCTCCTGCCTGCCTGGCAGATCTAGGGCCATGCTAGACAGAGTAGACGTTCTCCTATCCTATCAAGACATCCTACTGCACCAGTAAAAATATTAGGCAGTTTTAACGGCGTCGAGCAGAGTACGCCGGTCACACTAGAAAAAACTATTTTATCCACCTGTCCACCCAGGCAGGACAAGGATTTTATCAACCCTCACTCATTTGCCTTCCCCCCTCCTTTCCTCTCTCGCTCATACCATCAAATAGGACTTTTATGGTTTGTCCTTCCAAGTGATGTTTTTTTCTCTCTGGCTCTGTTTCAAATGGCACAATATTCCCTACATAGTGCACTACTTATGGGTCTGGTCAGAAGTAATACATTTTATAGGGAATATGGTGCCATTTGGGAGCCTCTCTCTGGCTGCTGGCGGTGGCCTAGTGGCTCCATTTCCTCTGCACAACAATGAGTAAACACATCTAGCAGAAAAGCGGTCGACCGGGTCAGAGCCACCCTTCCCCCCCAACCATCTCTTTATTTACTTTTCCTCTCTCTCTATGCATCTTACTCTACAGATGTAGGATCTTAATTTCATCACTCTTTTGTTGCTGAGAATTTTCCTGCACAGCAAGAAATGCAAACTTGCAGTGTATTCAAAGTTTAAAAAAGCTTCTAACATTTGTAGTTTCCACTTTTAAATGTCAGATTTGAAAGACAAATGTATCAACCCCATACAAAAAAAGTATATAATAATTCACATTTCCTGTTGTTGCAGGATTATTTTCTTTGCTGTAGCAAATTGGCACAAATGAAGATCCTACATATGTAATCCTCTCTCTATTTTTCTCTTTTCTATTCCTTTCTTTCTTCTCCTCTCACTCTAAATTCAGAAAAATTATTCAGGTGGTTGGTAAATTATACTTATAACTGTAAAAATACAAATATTTTTACAGTTAAAAACATGTGTTGTCATCTTTACTTAAATATAATGAGTTCTTTTTACTCTACTTCACTAGTTCAACCAAACCCCCAAAATGAATTCAACATAAGATAAATGCATAATCTAAACAACTATTTGTGTGTAAAAACAACTACAAGGAAGATTGTGTTTAACTTACACAATTTTCATAATATCTCCTTTCAACTTGAGAATTTTAAATTCTTCCGACAACTTGCCATGTGGCTCAGTTTCAGAGGATTGTGGTTAATTTTTTTTTTTTTTTTTTTTTTTTTTTGACAATACTTTTACACAATGTTGCATGCACGTTTGAAGAATAAAAAGCACATTTCTATATTAGTATCAAACAGTTTGTTATGCTATGAGGTGTAATGGATCATGATGAACGGATATCAAAATCGTTGTTCAAATTGACGTTCAATGACGAGACCACCCATTCTCATTCTCACCATTAGTAAGATCACACGTGCCACTCTGACAAATGCAAATACATCAAGCTACAATTCTTGCAGCTTTACCTCCAGTTAGTGGTAGTGTAGTGAGCACTGCACTCAACAATTCCTGCTTAAGTGGATAATAATGTCAAGTGATTAAATACATAAAGCCATGTTTAACACTAGAACACGATCAATGAATATAACTAATCAGAAAGATTAAGTATATCTAATCAACAATAACAGTTCATTTTTTAATGTTGAACTTAATATGTTAGTGTTTGTGAAACACTAAAAGTTAAGTATATTATAAGTCAAAATAACTCATATTGGAAATATGTAGAACTAGCACAATATTTTTTACAGAGTAATCCTCTCTCTCTTTGGGCATGGTTCTGCAGTGTAATGGAAGAAAGACTTGGAGCAGGTCACTACTAGGTTTGGAGGCTACAGTAGGTGTCTGGCTACGTGTCTGGGCTCCCTGTACTGTTCCTACAGACCCCTGGTGCTAACAAACCTACCAGGAGGCCGGCCTGGCAGCCATTACTAACAACATGTCACCATGCTGTCAGAGCCAGCTAGGCAAACACACATGACACACAGATGACAAACACACTTTACCACATGGACATATACAGTTTACATACACTTCGGTTGGAGTCATTAAAACTAGTTTTTCAACCACTCCACAAATGTCTTGTTAACAAACTATAGTTTTGGCAGATCAGTTAGGACATCTACTTTGTGCATGACACAAGTTATTTTTCCAACAATTGTTTACAGACAGATTATTCCACTTATAATTCACTGTATCACAATTCCAGTGGGTCAGATGTTTACATACACAAAGTTGACTGTGCCTTTAAAAAGCTTGGAAAATTCCCGAAAATGATGTCATGGCTTTAGAAGCTTCTGATAAGCTAATTGACATCATTTGAGTCAATTGGAGGTGTACCTGTGGATGTATTTCAAGGCCTACCTTCAAACTCAGTGCCTCTTTGCTTGACATCATGGAAAAATCTAAAGAAATCAGCCAAGGGCTCTGAAAACAATTGTAGACCTCCACAAGTCTGGTTCATCCTTGGGAGCAATTTCCAAATGCCTGAAAGTAGCACATTCATCTGTACAAACAATAGTACGCAAGTATAAACACCATGGGACCACGCAGCCGACATACCGCTCAGGAAGGAGACGCGTTCTGTCTCCTAGAGATGAACGTACTTTGGTGTGAAAAGTGCAAATCAATCCCAGAACAACAGCAAAGGACCTTGTGAAGATGCTGGAGGAAACAGGTACAAAAGTATCTATATCCACAGTAAAACGAGTCATATATCGACATAACCTGAAAGGCCACTGCTCCAAAACCACCATTAAAAAAGCCAGACTACGGTTTGCAACTGCACATGGGGACAAAGACCGTACTTTTTGGAGAAATGTCCTTTGGTCTGATAAAACAAAAATAGAACTGTTTGATCATAATGACTATTGCTATGTTTGGAGGAAAAAGGGGGACGCTTGCAAGACGAAGAACACCATCCCAACCGTGAAGCACGGGGGAGGCAGCATCATGTTGTGGGCGTGCTTTGCTACAGGAGGGACTGGTGCACTTCACAAAATAGATGGCATTATAAGGGAGGAAAATGATGTGGATATATTGAAGCAACATCTCAAGACATCAGTCAGGAAGTTAAAGCTTGGTCGCAAATGGGTCTTCCAAATGGACAAAGACCCCAAGCATACTTCCAAAGTTGTGGCAAAATGGTTTAAGGACAACAAAGTCAAGGTATTGGAGAGGCCATCACGAAGCCCTGACCTCAATTCTATAGAAAATTTGTGGGCAGAACTGAAAAAGCGTGTGCGAGCAAGGAGGCCTACAAACCTGACTCAGTTACACAAGCTCTGTCGGGAGGAATCGGCCAAAATTCACCCAACTTATTGTGAGAAGCTTGTGGAAGGCTACCCGAAAGGTTTGACCCAAGTCAAACAATTTAAAGGCAGTACTACCAAATACTAATTGAGTGTATGTAAACTTCTGACCCACTGGGAATGTGATGAAAGAAATAAAAAATGAAATAAAAAATTCTCTCTACTATTATTCTGACATTTCACATTCTTAAAATAAAGTGGTGATCCTAACTGACCTAAGACAGGCTAAGGTGTAAGTGAACTTCTGACTTCAACTGTATGGTGTGCAACAGCATTGTGACAAAAAGGCAATGGTCCCTGTGTTGGTCAAGGCTGTTAATTGACACAAAAAGTGAGTAGGTTATGTAAGACAACAAAGAGGGGGAATGATTGAGAGACAGCCAGGAAAGATAGATGGAGCAGACCCCTCTGTCTGTCTGACAGCAAGCAGCCAATTACTGCTGAAAGTGGCGGGATGGGCCCTGCCAGACCACAGCTTTCCATTAGCACATGCCAGCCAACCGTGTGTGTGTGTGTGCGAGAGAGAGGGAGAGAGGGAGGGAGGGAGAGAGGGAGGGAGGGAGGGAGGGAGAGATGCTGTGTGAGGGGGGCTCAGGGGTTATGCTGGATCCTTTTCACGCTCACACACCAGCGATTAATAACCAGCCGATCTATTCCTGCAGTTGAGCACATGGAATGGCAATGAGTTGGGGGAGACAACCAGTCAGCCCGAGCCCAGCCGGTAAGTGCAGCCGTGCGCACAGCAGCGTGGACTTGTAGTGCAGACTCATACGCGCTCATCTCACTACGCGCAGTGCAGACTCATACGCGCTCATCTCACTACGCGCACCGAATAAGTAACACTGGCTGAGCACTCAAAAGCACACCAGTTTCCATCTTTAAAAAAATCTCATTCTATGAAATGACACACCTATCACTATATCACAACCACCTCTTTCCTATAAACTGCTAGCATCATTCCACGAAATGGAATAGTATCATGTCGTGAATCAGTGTCAGTAGCCTAAGTCACACAAATATATTTGGTGACTGGCAGTAGCGTTGGCACGGGTGACTGCTTGGCCATGTGCATGCCCTGTGTGCTCACTGTGCCAGTGCCAGCCCTTCGGTTGACTTCATTCTAATAAACGAGTGGTTAGCCTATGTTGAGCGCGACATGTCACAACGCCACAGAGACAAATACAGGTGGATCTCTTTTTACGTCTATCCAGCAACATCACAGGCTTCACTCCGCACATTGGTGAGATTGGATGTATCGTTTTGTTCCAACCCAAAAGCCCCGTGCTTTCCGTATAGGCTACTACTACACGCGCACTACACGCGCACACGCACACGCGCGCACACACACACACACACACACACACACACACACACACACACACACACACACACACACAATTCCTCCCATGCAGCCTAGCTGCTAATCTTCCTCACGCACATATTCTCGCGGCTCCATGGTGATAATATATTATGGATCACTATAGGGAGCCGGTTCTCGTACCAACCGGCTGAAAACACCAAGTAATCTGACAGATGCGGATGCATTATTTAAGAACAAGTCTCTTGTTATTAGTCAAGTGTTCATCTTCGATGCCCAAATTGCCCTGCGCTTTCCCAAATCGCATCTGACAGACGTGTAATTAGTGTGTGTGTGCCACGAGCTCTCTCTCTCTATCTCAGGTTGGTTTCCATTATTTATGAATAAAACAAATAGAACGACTGACAGACGGCCGTATCGATCCGCGCTCTGCATTCTCTAATCAATAGCCTACACTAAAAACGACGGCAATTAGAAACCATCACAATGTTATTAAAACAGTGTATTGTGCTTAAAACCAAATTATAGCAGTATTACTATGTAAATAACAAGAAGAATGCAGACTTGTCTGCAACAAGCCATATTGCTTGTCATTCATTGCAGAATAACACTATCACAATCGGCAAGCGAGATGCAATCAAGAGCCGTCAGAATAACAGAGCACAGCCAGACAAAGTAGATAGTATATTATGGGCTTGGAAAATAGCGTCCTTTAGTGGAATGATGGACACAGAGGCGTCCATGGCAGTCTTTTCTCTACACCATATATTGCCTGCGGATGCGATCAAGTTGAGATTGTTTTCGTGACAGGCAGCATGCGCTGGGCTGGCATGTAAGCGCCGCAACTCGACAGCTCTCTATCTCCGGAGCGTAACCACAGCGTACAAGTGATGATTTACAAATACTAAACTACTACAGTAAAAGTAAAGACAGTTATACAGTGAAGAAAAAGCACTAAGTCACCTGCTGCCAGTTCTCCTCCAGCGAAGGCATCGCAGAGAAATAGCCAGTATCATGCACGAGTTGGAGTTCCTGAAAAATACTGTAATTCGCCAACACGTCCATGTTGATGCGCGATTTGAAAACAATTTACTTTGATCCACTGGAGAAAAAAAAGAACCCTACTTGTGTATGGTAGGTCTAAGAGGTTAACAAAAAAATGTTATTCAGATACTCCTCGTGCGTCTGTCCGTGCACCAGAAAGTAAAGCTCTATATGCCACTGGAACCAAATAATACGCACAATAACCACTATAAAGAAATATAAAAAATAATAGTTGAATACTGTGTCACTGAATTGCAATCCTTTTTCTCTGGTGCTAACTATCAGGTATTCAGTCCAGGAGTGGGATGCCAACTCGGTGACTTGAAACGTCCATCTATTTCCGCATTACCAGATTGCAATCTTCGCTCTATAAATTCCAGGTTGCTTTTTCCCCTGGCTGCCGTGGCTTCAGCAGGCGACTAGCTCGGGCTAGCTGTCTAGTGAGCGGATCGAGCCAAGGGACTCGAAGGGGGGAGTGGTTTGTTGTCAATCAATTCCGTGCGTGACCATGTAAGGTAAATAGGGTTGACGGACCTCACTGGCGTCCAATTAAGGCGGCGCTAAAATAGGTAAAAAGGAGGAGTTAGAACGAATGGCGAGCCGGTATTGGCTCTGTGTAGCTGTCAGTCTGGCCAAACATGGCAGTGAAAGGTGAGCTATTTTTAGATGTCTATATAAATGCAGCAGCATTTTTCCTTCACTCAGTTGAAGTCCGTGGCCGAAGAGGAAGCACATGCGAACATTTCAGACGTCAAAATACCTCATTTTAAACACATTTAATACTCCTAAAGCATGTTTTCAGTGTAGCCTAATGAATTATATATTTTTCGAAACGTTAATCTTAAAAGACGGTTTTAGTGGAAGAAGCGTTCGGACAGAAGACCAACAGGGACTTTGAGGTTGTGATGTAACAGCTTTCCCAACACGACGCCGCTCATAGGCGACTTCTCTTGTTGTTTGAGGTTGCAGGCTTTTACTGGAAACCCGCTGTGTAATATTGAACTCAGCGTGTGGACTATTTGTCTGTAGCTTGAAGGAGAAACCAGTACAAGTCCTATAGCCTACACGTTTTTCTGCCCCTTAAAATACACACTAAACCTTATCAAAACTAATCGTAAACGTTTTTATTATTATACAGTACTTCTTGGTCATGTGGATTGTGAATACTTTCAGTATGAAAATTAAAAGTGTTAACTGTGGATTGGGGCTGTAAATGTATAATTTGGCCATATTAAGGCATGCATCAACTCTAGCCTAATAAAGATAACAAATAAAAACATTACATTCATGTGCAATTATATAATCCTTACAATATAATGATAACAGCATGTATCACATTTACTGTCTGGTAGAACATAACTAATGAATCAGACATTATTTGAACCTGACAGGGATATTTTGTCCTCATATTGTCCACATAGCCAGGTGAAAAGAGAGAGGCTGACAGTTTTAAAGAAACATAATATTTCAGGGGAAAGTGAGCAATCAACTTTGGCTACTTTACATTTTTACAACAGTTATGCAAATCTGTAGGTATACATACAAGGATTTGAAAATAAAATGAGCAGTCTAAGTAATACCAAAGGGTAAGGAGAGATTTAATCACAATTCATTTCCATTTGTCAACATAGCTAATGCATATACAATGAAATGTGAATACACAAACCGCAAACAAGTGTCATAGTTGTAAGTACTGTACATGTTATATGTAACAATGCTTCCCTGGACTGTAATAACACTGTGCCTATGTGTATAATGTATATAAAAAGGTTTAATAGGCTACCTAATGTAAAAAACCTAAGAAACATTAAGTCTCTCCTAGGTTAGTAAGCTACATAGGCAGTCTTAGGTCCAAATGCAGTGGCATTTGTAAACATACAGGTTTGCAATGAATGTATGGCTCACCGCTTTTCTCCTTTCACTGTGAACCTTTCACAACATATCTGTATCCATGATATGTACGCCTGCATGCCTATGTAGGCCACTCATATACACTATAAACAATGTGCATCGAGGCCATTGTTAGGCTACAGTCCACCTCTGACTGTAATCAGACAGGAATATTCTGACAAACTAGCCAATTCATCCTGCAAACACGTATACAAACCATGTAATCAGATTCACCATTGTATATAATAGAAATCATGACAGTTATTGTGACACATATTGTGCCATGATATGGCCTGGCTGTGGCTGTGTCCCGAATGGCGCCCTATTCTCAACTCTGGTCAAAAGTAGTGCACTGTAAGGGGAATAGGGTGCTATTTAGGATTAAACCTACTGCTGTGCAGCCTGCAGTATGTGTTTACAGCATCTGGATCCATCATTATATTGATAATCAGACAGCATCCGCTTAGTAACCATTTACAATGTAGGCCAAAGCCATCAATATGGTAAGAGAGGATACAGTGGAGGGGACGACCCAGTCAGCACAGCAAGCCAAGGCAGCGGGATTGAATTACTATTTCAGTAGGCATAGGACAAGTTTCCATGCAATAACCATTATGTATTGTGACACATTGTGAAGTTGCACACCCAGTGGTTACATGTGAGGAAGATTACATGTGTTGCACTGAGGATATTAAGCAATGCTCTAGAAGTTAGTATGCTGCTCCATCTTTTCTCTCCGGGGACTTAGGTTGTGAATAGGCTATATTGTTATTTAGTTCTGTCACAACGAGATCGCAATACTTTGTTATGCTCTTTATTTGGAGGCCTTTGGTAAACATGATGTAATTACTATGTAGTTACAATGTAATAACAATATAATAGTGAATAGGAAATAAATAGCCAATATGTTTCCAACCTGCATTTAGTGTCTATCTTTACAGTAGTAATTTATAGAGTATTTTAGTGTTAGTGAGTAATTGAGTTTGTACCATGTGTTGTGCTTTCTCCTGCTCCCTCTCCCCTCCCCGGGGACTGGGAGCTTGGTCTCAGTGGAGTACGAGGGCAGATGGTTGCTAGATTGGCTGTTTCAGGACATTTTCCCTATTGATTTTTACAGGTCTCTCTGCCAGAGGGAATTAGCTAGAGCAAAGGGAGGAGGATGACTGAGGGCTGGAGAAGTGGGTGGGGGGTGGGATAAGGGATAAGGAATGAGAATGTGTGTGTGTGTACTGTGTATGTTTGCGAGTTTGTGTGTGAGCGTGCGCATACGAGTATGAGTGTGTGTGTGTGTGTGTGTGTGTGTGTGTGTGTGTGGTGAATGAGCCCTCCTGGTCTTTGACTGCGACTGAAACACACAGGAGATGATACCAGCTGTTTGCAGCTGGGCGCCTGGTCGCTCCGGGCCGTTCAATTTCTTTCTCGCTGCTACACCTGCTTGAGGGGGGTCAGATGTAGCTGCTGCAGGCTGTGGCGTGTACGTACCCACGTAGCAACGCTTCTCACTGGGAATGGCCAGAGGGCAGGGATGGGGAAAGGAGTGGAGGATGGGAGGGTGGGGGGGGGGGGGGGGGGTAGAGGAGGGGAGGGTGTGTTAAGTCCAGGTGTGTGTTAGTGTGTGTGTGTGGTGTGTGTGAGAATCAGCCGGGCTGTGGCCCACAGCTGGGCCCTCTTACCCTTGATGGTGGGTACGCTCCTCCCCCTGCTGGTAACCCTCTGCCCACCATGTCTGGAACAGCTGCTTCTCAGCCAGCCTGAGCCTCACAGCCTCCCAGGCCCAACACAACCCAGAGCAGCAAACTGCAGTACACACAGACACACAGATACCCGCAGCACTGCCAGCCTGCCTCCTAGGCCCAGAGCAGCACAGCACTGCAGCAGCCACACATCCACAGCAGATATACTAGCTCTGTAGTAGTAACTCTGCACACAATAAGATAGACAATAGTGGTCAATAGCGCTAGGATTGTATCCTGCATAAAGCTTCTTAGTTTTTCTTAGTTGTAGCCTATGACTATCCTGGCCAGGTGATGTGGTTATTAAGAAAAACCTCTGGGCCAAGGGAAAAAGTAATGCTTCCAAAGCCTTTATGGGAGGAATATCTGGTTAATTGTTGAAGTCGGATCACAAAGACACAGGCAGGTGCAAACAAAGATGACAACTCCATCTCTTTCAGTAGAAAGAATAATCCAGTGCTCCGTTCGTTGTAATTGGCTGCGTAAGCTGTTATGGTTGTGGTTGACATCATGTGGACTTGGCTGTGCATGGATAGTCATGGTAACTGACCCGTGGGTTAAACACATGGGGCTTCCTCCCCACTCCATCCTTCCATCTCTCCATCTCTACGTACCCTCCCCCATAGTCCATGTCCCCTGGTGAGGCAATATAACCCAGGGAGAGACTGGTAGGGCCAGCCCTGTACACACACACACACACACTGCATGTACGCACGGCACACACACCGCCGTGTACAAACACACAGCTTGACACTAGGGAGCGGGAGGAGTGTGAGTATGCTCATCTCTCACTGCTACACTCATCTCTCTAAAGTCTAGCTCTGTCCCTAGACGTGTGCTACCTACCAAGAACAAGGGACTGTCTTCCCAAAAACACCCTCATCATATGTCACTCTCTCTGTGACTCATAGGCACATGCACCTCAATGTAGTCACTACTGGGAATGTTGACACAGATATCAACATCTGCTGAGTATCGCTGCTGATGATTATATACTGTAACAGGCCAGATGCATCTCCACAATCTGGTTGCATCCACCACAAGGCAAGCAGGCATCAATAATGGCATTGATATGAATGGATAACAAACCCCATAGCTTACAGTATTCATAAGACAACATCAGCACTGCAGTATCTATTCTCTTCGGGCTGACTTCTATTTAGAGATTCCACCTTATGTTCAGTCAGTGTGGCGGGTCCTTATTTTTATCTGTAAGCACAGAATAGAATCTTGAAATACGTATGTGGACTCAGTGTATAAATCATGTATTGAAGTCAATGGCAGATTTGTGCTGTAATATTAAGTGAAGTGAGCAGATCCTCTGTTTTTCTTCCTTTAGAGTGCATCTCAGTTCGCTAGCTGTGACCCGGCTGCCGACACAGCAGTGTGTCTACTGTAGGGGAAGAGAGGAGAGAAGAGGGGAAGAGTGGAAAAGAGGAGAGGGGGATGGGGATGAGGTAGAAGCATGAGATCATAAGAGTCAAGCTGAGGTAAGAAGGAAATTATATCACAAGTGGGAATTGTCCCAATTAAGTTGGACTGGAGTGCCACTGCAGAGATGAAAACGTCCACTCGCATTAGAGTTCCCCTCTGCCTGATATGCTGAGATGCGCTCCCTCGCTCCCTCTTTCCGTTTTCCCCTTTATCCTTTCCCCCAATATCTCCCTCAATCCCTCTCGCTTGCTTCCTATTTCTCTTTCTATCTCTCCCTTTATTCCTCTTTCTTTGGCACCCTTCCGGCCATTCGCAACTTCGGAGTGAGGAATGACCCTGACCTCCAGAAGCATTTGGATGACAGGACACCTTTAACTGGACAAGGAGGGACAGGGAGAACGAGAGAGAGATGGAGAGAGGGATCACTGCCTTACCAACCACCCCACCACCATCTATTTTATTATACACTCTTACTCTCTCTCCCCAATAAAGTGTAAAAGGCCTTTGAGCAAAAGGGTTATGGGTTGGGAGACCTCAAAAGAACAGAATTATTAATTTAGCGCGAGGAATGATACTTTGAATGATAAAGGGAATACATTTATCTCCTCTCTTTCATCCGGCGTCTCCCACTGTATGAAAGAGTCAGGAACCAGCGATAGTGTGGATCTCATGAATTCAATCATGATTAAAAGTAGAGAGAGGCAAAGCAAGGCTTCTCTCTCTCCTTTACTGTACCACCAGCTCCTCGCATTACTTCTCTCTCTCTCTCTCTCTCTCTCTCTCTCTCTCTCTCTCTCTCTCTCTCTCTCTCTCTCTCTCTCTCTCTCTCTCTCTCTCTCTCTCTCTCTCTCTCTCTCTCTCTCTCTCTCTCTCTCTCTCTCGCTCTCTCTCGCTCTCTCTCGCTCTCTGGGTGCTGGAGAAACCCTGTTATTCCCCGGCCTTACCCATGCATTTACTACTAGCATTTCCTTTAAAAAATACATCCCACACTCAGAGAGATAAAAAGAGGGAGGGATAGAGAGAGAGGGAGAGAGAGAAAGAGAGAGGATATTTCACACTATAAAGTGGATCTGTTGGGTAATTCCGTGTTAGCCTTGTCTCCGCTAAAAACACAGCAAACAGGATAAGAGAGAAGACAGGTTATCCTATCCCATATATAAAACCTTGCCTAGCCGTCTATGGGGAAGCACATGGGACCGACTCCCTTCTCTAGTAAGCCTGTTTCAAATTGTTCTTTCTCCTCTCCTCTCTTGTCCTCCTCCTCCTCTCCTCTCCTCTGGCATACAGAGCTGTAATCTTATTATCCTGCTGTGGGAGACTGGAGGACAGCCCTCCCCTCCCTCTCTCTCTTTCTTTCTCCCTCCCTCCCTCCCTCTTTCCCTCTCTACATGGCATTACAAGTAGGAGGAGGAGGCTGAGCCAACTGGCCATTCACCGACGCAGTGCCCTGCAAACATCAATCCATTTGACACATCCCTGGACTCTCTCTTTCCCTCCCCTCTCTTTCTCGCTTGCTTTTGCTTCCGTTTTTCTCTCTCTGGTTTGCACTTGTTCTCTCCTCCTCTGCCGCATTCCATCTCCTCTCCTGTGGTCGTGTGCGGATCTAGATAAGCTCAGTAGGGCACAAGGAAAGCCAAGCTAACACACTCATGCACACACGCAGTAGCACAAACCCAAAATCCCAAACCAAGATAAAGTAGCACAGAACGGCTCTGTCCAGGCTTCCCCTGGCCTTCCCTTGCCTTATCTCCACATGGCTGAGCCGAGTGTAAATATTTAAAAAGAGGGCCGTGGGTGGTGCTTGTGGCGTCTCGGAAGACCTCCCCCTCTGCCCCCCTCCCTCCCCCTTTGTCCCCCTCCTCCTCTGTCCCCCCTCCATGTCTCCTCCACTCTGAGACCCTCAGTTACCACAGGCAATATAGGGAAAGGACCCAATCATGACGACCCCTTGCTGTGTTAAATGGGTACAGAAGAAGACTGGGTGAGGGGGGCGGAAGGGGCACAGGCTTCTTCAAAGCCGGTCCTAACTGCGTCAAATTTCAAACCCCCTTTTATCGCTCTTATCCCAGATCCAGTTGCACCAGTCGGAGAGCTTCGAAATTGGAGCACACACACACACACACACACACACACACACACACACACACACACACACACACACACACACACACACACACACACACACACACACACACACACACACACACACACACACACACACACACACACACACACACACACACACACACATAACCTACAACTCTTAACCTTGCACACACACACTCACCATCACCAAATAAAGTGCAGCAAATCCCCCGTAGCTCCTTAATATGTAACAGTGATATTGCTCTCCTCAACCCCCTCTGCAACCCATATTATTAATAATGGAAGGAAGGGAAGCAATATATCCTAGTGCTATGGGAGGTATAGGAGGTTAAGCATATTCTAAAGCTAATTGTGCATTCTGATTTTAATAAAGACAAATGTATGAGCTTGTGTCAAAGAGGCACCAGCCAAGCAAATACAGATGTAGGATCTGAATTTGAGCCGTTTGCTACAGCAGGAAAATAATATTGCAGCAACAGGAAATGTGAATTATTATGTGAATTATAATTAATGGACCTTTTTGTAGGGGTTGATACATTTCTGATACAAGTCTGAATTTTCAAAGTGAAAATTACAAACTTTAGAAGTCTTTTTAAAACTCAAATACACTACAAGTTTGCATTTCCTTCTGTGCAGGAAAATTCTCAGCAACAAAAGAGTGATCAAACTAAGAACCTACATCTGTAGTGAAAGCAAAGCCCCTTGGCTGAAAACGAATAATAATAGTAACAGTTACCGGTGGTATTTACATAGTATTAAAATTGATGGCAAGTGTCCAAGGGATATGAGTCTGCCTTAATTTGTCTTAGAAAGTGTGCACTCCAATTTACCAGAAAGCATGTAATGGGTCTCCATGCTTGATTTTGTGTGTGTGTGTACTATTCTTCAACAGAGATAGATAAAAAAAAAGATTGTCAGTTTCTTTGTTGGTGATGTGAGGAATTCCACACGTAATGCATTTTTCTACAGGCGTATACAATACATTGTATGAAGTTTATGAACGTGTAGGTGTGCATGTGGACGTGTCTTGACAACAACCTCTCCCTCAATGTCAGCAAAACAAATGACTTGATTGCTGACTTCAGTAAGTAGAGGAGGGAACATGCTCCGATCCACATCAATGGGACTGTAGTAGAGAGACACAAGTTTTAAGTTCCTCTGCGTCCACAACACCGAGGACTTTTCGTGGACCAACGACACCATCACTCTTGTCAAGAGGGCGTAATAGCATCTCTACTTCCCAAGGCGGCTGAAGAAGTTCGGCATGCCACTCTTGGTCCTCTCCAAATACTACCGCTGCCCCATCGAGAACGTCCTGACCGGTTGCATCATGGCCTGGTACGGGTATTGCTCGGCCCACGACCGCAAAGCCCTCCAGCTGGTGGTGAAGACGGCCCAGTATATCACTGGGACCGTGATTACACCCATCCAGGACATCTACTTGAAGCGGTGCCTGAGGAAAGCACGCAGCATCATCAAGGACCCCACACACCCCAGTTTGATACCAACAGGCTCAGAGACCATTTCTATCTACAAGCCATCAGACTGCTGAACACTTGAACTCATCTGACCATCTGCTCTGATTCTCTGCACTTTTAGCACACATCACATCTGCTGCTACCAGACTCTTATTATACTGCTCAAGTTATACACTTGCATCCCATCCCCCCTTCCCCAATACAAATGTAAATATTGGACTTGAAATTGTGCCTTCCTGTATTATACTTATGCTAAAATGTTTATTCTATTCTACTGCCATTTACTGTTCGTATTCGTAATTTTTATTATTACTTATTGTTGTTGTCGAGAAGGAACCTGCATGTAAGCATTTTGTTGGACGATGTATACCATGCATGTCAGAGGAGGCTGGTGGGAGAAGCCATAGCAGGATGGGCTCATTATAATGACCAGAAAGGAATCAATGGAATGGAGTCAAACAGGTTGTTTCCATGTGTTTGGTACCATTCAATTGATTCCATTCCAGCAATTACAATGAGCATGTCTTCCTATAGCTCCTCCCACCAGCCTCCTCTGATGTATATCCCGTACATACGACTAATACAACTTGAAACTTGTGTGTGGGTGTGCACATATGCATTTGTGTGTATGTTCAGTATGTGCATGTGTGCCTGAGTGGGCTTGTGTGTGTGTTTATGTGTGTGCATTCATGTATGTGTATTTGTACGGACACATTGTTGTGTGTATATGTGTCTTTCTGTGACTGCATGTACGTGTGTATGTGTGTGTGGGCAGCCAGGTCAGTCACAGTGTGCTGGTCTCTGTGACACACACCCTGCAGTGGTGTCCCCTGCCTGCAGCAGGCTGTTGTTTGAGCCTGGGCCAGAGCTAAGCTGTGTGCTGGTGGACTGTCACTCCCACTTACATCTGCCCTCTGATCAAAGCCTCTACCACAGCCCCCCTGTGGCCCGCCTGGCTCACCCCCTACCCTCCTTTTCATTCCCCCTCTCCCTCTCTCCCTCCTCTCCTCTCCCTCTCTCCCTCCTCTCTCTCCCTCTGTCCCTCCAACCTTGACTCCTGCCCCCCTCGCCTGGCTGGGCTGGCACACGGAGGATCGGACGCCAGGCTACTACCACAGCACAGACTGGCAGGGAGAGGGAGGTAGAGAGAAAGAGCGAGAGACAGGGAGGGAAGGAAAGAGGGCGAGAGAGAGCGAGAAGGGGGACATCCTAAGGCATTGCGTTATAGCTAGTGGGGACACACTGAGAGACAGAAAGAGGCTTGCTGGTTGGTTGATGACCCCGTTGAGACACCTTCTTTATGATATCATAAAGAGAAAGGCTATGGCCAGACTGCTCATCCATTAGATTGACCTTCCTTTTCATAATCAGCCCTTGTCAGCAGGCAGCCCCTTTTACAGCCCAGGTAATGGGTGTTTATACTGTATATACATGCTATATATGGCCAATGTAGCCATATATTTGACATAACCATATAATAATAATTATCGTCGCATAGGGGTAATCCCACCAGTTTGCACATTTAACTGGCGGTGATTGACAGTTTGGAATAAATCTTCTCATTTGCTTGTACTCACTGGAATTAATTACCAGCCAATTGTGTCAGACATATTAATTTAAAAGATTATACATTACATTAACCAAGCGCCTTATTAGCTAGGGTTACATACGCTACGCTTGGGTTTTTGCATCGAAATGAAATCGCATCAGGCAGGAAATGTGGAACAATTTTCCATGGTTGGTTCGCCAAATAAGTTTGTGTGTGTGTGTGTGTGTGTGTGATTGTGTATGTTTTTTCCCCCATTTTTCCTGGGACATAGATAACTCACACACCAATGCCTATCCATCTCTCATTAGAAGACCGGCCCAATCCCATAATAGTTCTCCCCCTGTTAAATCACCCGGCGAGAAGCTCACCACGCTATACTGTTGTACGCCATTACATTTCAGAGGTGGCTCGCATGTTTGACATAAAATAAATCGCAAATAGATGAATTCATAATTGGACACGCTGCTCATGCTGGGAGAAAAGCACTGCGTCACTGACTAAATGAGTTCTTCAGGGGTTGTTGCTATGGGGGGTGGGGGAGAGGTGAGGGAGAGAGGGTAGTGATGGAGGGTGGTGGAAATGAGGGATAGAGGATTTGTGGTGCAGCTAGGCAGCGCTTCGAGAGAGCGAGAGATAGGGAGAGAGCAAGAAGAAAGAGAGACAGGCAGAAGAGAGAGAGAGGAGAAAGAAAATGGAGAGAGCAAGAAGAAAGAGAGACAGGCAGAAGAGAGAGAGAGATGAGAAAGATAGAGGAGAGAGAAAGAGAGAACATTGGGGAGAGAAGGAGGAAAAGAGAGAGAGAGAGTTCAGTCCCTGGTGGGGGTGGTAAAGCTCGATGTGTTGCTCTAACAGGCTTGTCTCCCATTAGGAGGAGTAGCAGCGTAGTTTAGCGGGAGCTGGGGAGGTGGGGAAGCAGTCTGAGCTGCGGGGAGAGGTAGGGATGAGAAGGGGAGGGAGGATAGGGGAAGAGGGGGAAGAGAGGATGAAAGGAGAGTGAGAGGGGGAGAGAGAGAAGAGGACAGAGAGAGAGAGTGGAGAGGAAAAGGAGAGAGATGTGGTCGAGGAGAAAGGGTTAGCAGCAGCAGGGTTGAAGTCTGGCATGTCCCCTACCGCTGGGAGCCATCCTCAGAAAGAGGAAAGATGGGGCATTTCCTTTAAGCTGCCTGCCATACTGGAATCAGCTGAGGCTGAGACTGGGTTAGGCTTTGGCTGTGCTCAGCTTTTTTTAAAGGATGTGGTACATAGAAACCCACAGGGGGCAGGTTACTAACAGCATCAACACAGCTAGACTAGGTGCAGGTTACTGGCAGAATCAACACAGCTAGACTAGGTGCAGGTTACTGGCATAATTAACACAGCTAGACTAGGTGCAGGTTACTGACAGCATCAACACAGCTAGACTAGGTGCAGGTTACTGACAGCATCAACACAGCTAGACTAGGTGCAGGTTGCTGGCATAATCAACACAGCTAGACTAGGTGCAGGTTACTGACAGCATCAACACAGCTAGACTAGGTGCAGGTTACTGGCATAATCAACACAGCTAGACTAGGTGCAGGTTACTGACAGCATCAACACAGCTAGACTAGGTGCAGGAATAATCAACACAGCTAGACTAGGTGCAGGTTATTGACAGCATCAACACAGCTAGACTAGGTGCAGGTTACTGACAGCATCAACACAGCTAGACTAGGTGCAGGTTACTGGCATAATCAACACAGCTAGACTAGGTGCAGGTTACTGACAGCATCAACACAGCTAGACTAGGTGCAGGTTACTGACAGCATCAACACAGCTAGACTAGGTGCAGGTTACTAACAGCATCAACACAGCTAGACTAGGTGCATGTTACTGACAGCATCAACACAGCTAGACTAGGTGCAGGTTACTGACAGCATCAACACAGCTAGACAACTTTTTCATTTTATTTCAACTTTATTTAACTAGGCAAGTCTGTTAAGAACAAATTCTTATTTACAATGATGGCCTACCCCGGCCAAACCCTAACCCGGACGACCCTGGGCCAATCACAGCCGGTTGTGATACAGCCTGGAATCGAACCAGGGTCTATAGTGACACTTCTAGCACTAAGATGCAGTGCCTTAGACCGCTGCGCCACTCGGGAGCCTGACTACGCTCCCTGTTTCTGGAGAGGCAGAGCTGAATGGGTAATGAGTGGAGTAATTCTAAAACCCTCTACTACTAATGTTTGGACTTAGTTTAATTTAAAGATATTGAACGGGTTCTTAGGCACTTAGAAATGCATAACATAATGTGTTTCTTTTTTGGGACGTAACATATCATCCAAAATGGATATTGTTGTACATAACTTTGCAAATGTGTACAATTGGCTTGTTAGCACGACTTTCAAAATCTACAATAAGAAATGATAGAAAACCTCTGTAGCATCACTTCTAAGCTCCATGGCCCAGAGAGACATGTTGCCTAGTGATCCAGTGACTGACTGATACAGACTACCATGTACAGTAGCAGCAGCCAAAACAGCAATCAAGGCGTCAACAGAGATGCGGCCAGCGGTCACAGAGACAGTCATGTGGATATAAGGAGACGTGTGTGTATGTGTGTGTGTGTGTGTGTGTGTGTGTGTGTGTGTGTGTGTGTGTGTGTGTGTGTGTGTGTGTGTGTGTGTGTGTGTGTGTGTGTGTGTGTGTAGGAGATGAGGAGATGTGTGGAGATGTGTGGAGACGAGGAGATGTGTGTGTGTGTGTGTGTGTGTAGGGACAGTATGAGGAGATGAGTGCGTGTGTGTCTAGGGACAGTACGTACAAGGAGATGAGTGTGTGTGTGTGTGCGTGTGCGTGTGTGTGTGTGTGTGTGTGTGTGTGTGTGTGTGTGTGTGTGTGTGTGTGTGTGTGTGTGTGTGTGTGTGTGTGTGTGTGTGTGTGTGTGTGTGTGTGTGTGTGTGTGTGTGTGTAGGGACAGTACAAGGAGATGAGTGAGTGTGTGTGTAGGGACAGTACGAGGAGATGTGTGTGTGCGTGTGTGTGTGTGTGTAGGGACAGTACGAGGAGATGTGTGAGTGTGTGTGTGTGTGTGTGTAGGGACAGTACGAGGAGATGTGTGTGTGTGTGTGTGTGTGTGTGTGTGTGTGTGTGTGTGTGTGTGTGTGTGTGTGTGTGTGTGTGTGTGTGTGTGTGTGTGTGTGTGTGTGTGTGTGTGTGTGTGTGTGTGTGTGTGTGTGTGTAGGGACAGTATGAGGAGATGAGTGTGTGTGTGTTTGGGTGTGTGTGTAGGGACAGTACGAGGAGATGTGTGTGTGCGTGTGTGTGTGTGTGTAGGGACAGTACGAGGAGATGTGAGTGTGTGTGTGTGTAGGGACTGTACGAGGATGAGATGTGATGTGTGTGTGTGTGTGTGTGTGTGTGTGTGTGTGTGTGTGTGTGTGTGTGTGTGTGTGTGTGTGTGTGTGTGTGTGTGTGTGTGTGTGTGTGTGTGTGTGTAGGAGATGAGGAGTGGTGTGGAGATGTGTGGAGACGAGGAGATGTGTGTGTGTGTCTGTGTAGGGACAGTACGAGGAGATGTGTGTGTGTGTCTGTGTAGGGACAGTATGAGGAGATGTGTGTGTGTGTGTCTAGGGACAGTACGTACAAGGAGATGTGTGTGTGTGTAGGGACAGTACGTACAAGGAGACGTGTGTGTGTGTGTGTGTGTGTGTGTGTGTGTGTGTGTGTGTGTGTGTGTGTGTGTGTGTGTGTGTGTGTGTGTGTGTGTGTGTGTGTGTGTGTGTGTGTGTGTGTGTGTGTGTGTGTGTGTCTAGGGACAGTACGAGGAGATGAGTGTATGTGTGTCTAGGGACAGTACGAGGAGATGAGTGTGTGTGTGTATGTGCAGTGGAAGGGGGGATGGGGGGATAGAGACTAGAGTCTGCATCGTACGAGCAGATATTACTCTGCTTGAGGGTTTTGCTGAGGTCGATAAGGCCTATATTTACTGACAGAGAGAGACATGCACTCGTTCATACTGCGGAGCGCAGGTCATCAGAGCATTATAGATACACTGACTTCGTTCTCTGCTAGGGGGTGGGGGACAGGGAGGACAGGGGGTAGGACTTTTTTCCTCAGGGTAGGTGGGAGGTTGGCGTGGTGGTAGGGAGGGGTCATGTGCTGTGTTCTGATAGTGAGAGGCAAGGAGAGGGGGAGGAGGAGGAGATTGGGAAGAGGAGGGGAGGGGGAGGATGGAGAGCGATCTTCAGGCAACTCAAAGAACATCAAGGAAAAGGGTAGAGAGTGACAGAGAAAGGGTAGGAGAGAGACTGACAGAGAAAGGGTAGGAGAGAGAGACTGACAGAGAAAGGGTAGGAGAGAGAGACTGACAGAGAAAGGGTAGGAAAGAGAGAGTGACAGAGAAAGGGTAGGAGAGAGAGAGTGACAAAGAAAGGGTGAGAGAGAGAGTGACAGAGAAAGGGTGAGAGAGAGAGTGACAGAGAAAGGGTAAGAGAGAGAGAGTGACAGAGAAAGGGTAGGAGAGAGAGAGAAAGTGCATTCTCAGCTGGGTCGGTATTAGTGCTGTGTTGGTGCTTCCTGTGCCAAGGAGAGGAATACATGTGGGAAAATGGAGGGGGAGGGAGAGAAATAGCTGGGACCAGGGAGGGGCATCCATGGGGCATCCATTTAAAGGGAATTAAATAGGAATGAGCGAAAGAGAGGAAAAAGAGAAAGAGGAGGAGTAGAGTTTGACCCTTTCTCCTCTCGCCCCTGCGCCTCTCCTCTCCTCCCATCCCAAAGGTTAATTTGATGCTAATATGGCCTATATTGAGAGGGCGATCACTATCTTGGGCTCCGGCTCTGAACTTCACCTGCAGGCCATTGGATGGAGGTGGATGGAGGTGGAGGGGGGGGCATGGTGGAAAAAGCAATTTCTACATGGAGCACATGAGCCATACATCATAGAGGCCAGTCTGTAATGGAATCGATGAGGTGCAGGAACACAGCGGCCCAAATGGTGACCTGAGCAATGGGGCCCATTCCTTTGAATAATGTTGGCCTCTGTTATTGCTTGCTTGGTTGGGCCTGGAGTGTGTCTGTACTGTAGTACAGTAGGGTGGGGGGTGTTTGCAGGTGAAGACAATCCTCATATTAGTGAGGAGGGTGACAGAAAGTGACAGAGACAGAAGAAGAGAGAGAGAAAGAGAGAGGTCCATCCCCTGGTGTTTGCAGGTATAGAAGATCCCCATACATTGTCCTGTCAGGGCCGGCCTATCGGCCATCAGAACCTTTTGACAGAACGGCCTGTGGTCATCGTGGTCATCATTTACGCCAGTGACGGGGCGGGGCCTGAGAGGTCAGAGGTCAGGTGTTTGATTGAATCCCTGTCGCTAGGGAGCCATGACAACAGCACACAGCATTCCAGCTGAGAGAGAGAAAGAGAGAGAGCAGATCAAAGCAGCACTCCATCAATAGCAACGTTCTGACAGCCCCATAAGCCCACAGGTAGATTCCCTCTCCGCTAGGCTACATCTGTAGCGCTACTTCTGATCACAGACCAAACAATTGTCAGACAACGTCTGAATCACATTTGATTTCTGGGTTGAAATTTTTGTTTTAGTTTAGAGTTTGTCTAGTATTTTGTGAAGAATCTTTATATTCTGCCAGAATACTATTTTCCTGATGAAGGGAAAATGTTGCAGTTAACTAGAATTCATTAGCTTCTCTCTCAGGGGGCGAAAGAACTCCCCATTGGTTTCGCCTTCAAATTCCAATAGATTTTTAGATCACTTGTACGTGCTGAATCTTAAAAGGTTCATTCCAAATGCCAATTAGATAAATACAGTGTAGGTCTTAAATAATTTATCATTTCTACTAAAAGAAATCACAAGGATGGAGTGTTTGATGGAATAACCCCTCTAATATCCACATTTTCTTTATATCATGGCCTATCAAACGGGCATGACCAGGGCTTGTATTCATTAAGCATCTGAGAGTAGGAGTGCTGATCTAGAGTCAGCTCATCCATTATGTTACAGTATGTTCTAAAATGTCATATTGATCCTAGAACAGCACTCCTACTCTGAGTTGCTTTACGAATACGGGTCCATGGGGACTTTCTACTTCTAAGAAGCACTATTCTACATCTAACAGCACTAAAACGAAACAACTGTAGATAAGTTGAACTCGCTTGCTCACCCCTATGACTACCATCCCACCCGCTATCCCCATGTTATATACGAGTCAGTGAAGATCCATTCAGACCCAGTTGGACCCGCTCATGACAAGCCGCTCGCATCGACCACTAGTCTCCTGCATCAATAACTGCTGTGGTGTGGCTGATCATCCCTGTGATGTGTGTGATGTGTGTGTGATGTGTGTGTGTGTGTGTGTGTGTGTGTGTGTGTGTGTGTGTGTGTGTGTGTGTGTGTGTGTGTGTGTGTGTGTGTGTGTGTGTGTGTGTGTGTGTGTGTGTGTGTGTGTGTGTGTGTGTGTGTGTGTGTGTGTGTGTGTGAGCATCCCTGGCATGGCTCACCTCCTCTGTATCGGCCAAATGAGGCAGATGAAACTGCTGCTATATCTATCTGCTCATCAAACACAGCTCCCATTCACTCCCACTGACACTTACATATTTCTGCCATTTCTCCCATAATGGTGGCTGGTGCTGATAGCAAATTATTCATGTGATTGTAAAATAGGTTATTTCTTCACGCTGTAGTCGTTCACACACACTTCTTCAGGAGATACAATTTATTTTGTGGTTGGTTGGTCAAGCCTTAGTCATTGTGGCAGCCTGGGCCCATATTCTTCATGCATCTCAGAGTATGAGTACTGATTTAGGATCAGTTTTGCCTTTGAGATGAAAAATGAATAAGGTTACATGGACACGGGGGGACCTGATCTTAGATCAGCTCTCCTATTCTGATACACTTTATGAATACAGGCTCAGGATGTTGAAAGTAAAAGAACGGAGGGAATTCAATAAACACAATCTGTAGCCTGTCATTATCCTACCATGTTTTTGGAATGATTCGTATAATTTCTACCGATGAATACTGGGGGAAAACTGGCAATGCATCAGACATAGCATGGTTGTGGAGTTGGTTGGATTCTACAGATGATGGAGTTAACTATTTCCTCTGTATTATTACCCCCCTGGGGCGCTTAAAGACGGTGCTTTCTCTGTTGAGCGCATCCTACCGAGGTCTCGTCTCACTCCTGCATGAGAGGCTGTGTGTTACATGATAATACATCCCCCTGACATGTGCACGCAGACATGTGATGCTCACTGTGGAGACCACTGAGCAACACATTCCAGGATTCATCATGTGGAATATTGCTGGAATATTTGGTACGCACCCCAAAATAGCATTAGGGAAGACGTGGAGGGAGGGGATTTGTCAGTGATCTTGTGATAATACTTTCGGCTCCACTGCGATAGAGAAGCACGAAGGTATCCAAATCTTTGCAGAAAATCTATAATTAATCAGAAGACAGATTATCCTCACAAATAGTAAATCATAATGAATTGATATTGCAGACCTGGTTCATGTAGCCTTTTCAAACCATTGGTCCACAGTGTCTCGCTGAAACAGATTGACGGGAGTTTCCTTATAAAAATTCTACAGGACTTCCAACCTTAACCAACCGAATCAAATCAATTCTACTCTAATGAAAGGCAGTTAGTTCATTCACATGAGCATCAGTTTTTATTTACAATAGAAAAACGATAAAGACACTGAGCGCTAAAAAGACACTAACTGCCATTTTGTCACCTATTGTAATCTCATCACCCTCCCTAAGTGTTAATGAATTCTACTCCCCCAGATGAGATCTGCTGCCTGAACGTTCTCTAATTAACATGTTCCTGTAGCACCATGCTAGGTTGTTCTTTCTCCTTCATTGCATTCTCATTTGCCTAATGTGATGATCTCCCATTTGTATTTTTGTGGGCAGTTAATTGAATCTGTTTTGATGTGTTTATATTTTTCGGGGGAGAGACCTGCAGTTAGCTTCATTGTGGGAGCTAGACGCTAATTGCTAAATAAGAGCCGGTTAACATCAGCTGTTTATTTATTTGGAGAGATCAGAGACAAACAGCAACAAATATGTTAACAGAAAATAGAAAACTGGGCTGGAGCTACAGTAAATAACATTAAACACACCAAACACACTGAATAATGGAAAACTGCAGGAAAAGACAGGGAAAACTGCAGGAAGATTGCATGACTCACAGAATATAAGGCAAAGCAGATGAAAACACTGTAGCAGGACTGTATGGCAGAGGTTCAGTTGGACCCCCTTGTTGAAACCTGAAACCTGAACAGCGACCAGACTACTTAGAAGAAGATGGCTCTGTCCCAGATGGCACCCTATTCCCTATGTTGTGCACTACTTTTGACCAGGGCCTGTAGGGTTCTGGTTAAAAGTAGTGCACTATATAAGGAATAGGGTACCAATTGGAACAGAGAAGATATATTTCACATAGCAAGAGACAAGCGGGACATGTGTTGTGTTATGAGTGGTCTCAGTGGGTGGTGGCTGATCACATGTTTTTAGTCTGACCTTGTCTGTGTCTGTCACTTGACCCTAACACGCGTCCCTTCTCTCTCTTCTCTCTCTCCCTGCCACAGAGGCACCTAACGCTGGGGACCTTGGTGTGCTGGGCCCAGCAGGCAGGCAGGCATCACATGGCAGCCTGTCTGAGGGTTGCTGCCTGAATGGAAGAAAGCATCTCTCTATGTTTCTCTCTCTCTCCCCGCCCTCTCTCTATCCCTCTATGGATGAAAGAAAGCAAAAGCTCAGCTCATTCGTTCATTTCCTCACTCTCCCTCTCCTCTCTCCTCCAGTTCTTTTTCAAGAAAAAGGGGCTTCCCACTACTGATCCCAGGGGCATCCGTTCCGGCTCCAATGCTAATTCCATGTCGACATCGTTGTTGATGGGAAGTATTTTTTTGTTGAGCGCTGCCAGAACATGCTTTCTGCAACTCTGTGGTACTTTTCTGTGGTTTCTTTTTCTTCTTTGTTTTCCCCCTTCGTCTGTGGCGTGAATACATTCAGAAATGAGTGCGAAACAAACAAAGCTCCCCTATACACCCCAAAATATGAAATTAAGGCAATATTATCCAGAGCACCCCCTCATATTGCACCCCATCCCACCCCTACTCCATCCCTCCATCCCACCCCCTCCTCCATCCCACCTCATCATGTGTTGTGCTGTTCTTTTTAAGTGTGTTGACAGGCAGGGGAACGAGGTTTGTGTCATTAGTGTTGACATTAGCAGATGCCACCGCAAGCCTCAGAACTACAAAGAATTGGGGGTTCAAAGCCGCCGTGCCTGGATAAACAGATCCCCTGGAAAAGAAAGAGAGAGGGGAGAAGAGGAGAAGAGGGGAGGAGGAGATACATTTTTTCTCGGTTAGCTAGCTACTGGGAATGGCTGCCTCGCATGCCTTGCGGTCTGATTATACAGTACATACACAGTACACTCTGCTAGCTCATACCCCTCTGCACAGCACACCCACCCCAGTCTCTCTCCAGCACCGTGTTTATTCATTTAGACAAAACCCCCTGCTGTTGTCTATTCCTTTCGGGAGGTTTGTGCTATGGAATTCTATTAAGATTTCACAACGCGTCCTCTGTTATTTAATCCGTGCAAAATCCATTCAAGTGAACAGTAGGACTAGGGGAAATCAAACGGAGATGGTTTAGCGGTGCGAACACACACACGTGTGTGTGCGTGTTCAAAGTGTGTGAGAAGTTTGTCGCTGTTATTGCACTTATTTTCATGTTGAGTGGCTCAGGGTATTAGGCACTTAACTGGGGTACATGTTTTTCTCTACTCTTTCTAGCAGTGATTTGGCACACAGCTGCTATTTTAAAGACAGTTTTACTTGTGATCGTTTTATTTACTTTATTTGAATACCCTGATGGTGAGTCACTCTGGATAAGAGCATCTGCTAAAATTACTAAAATGTCACATTGGTACTAGGAGCTTGCTAAAGGACGAGCAGGGTTCTTACATGGACACAGTAGTAGTTTGCTTTCCTCTTGAATTACACACAGAAATCCATCAATCTGATATGTCATCCTTCTGCTATTTCTCTTCTGGTAGTGTTTGTCCTTCAGTGCCTTTTGACTTTCTGGGGCTTATACAGAGTTAATGATATTCAGGACTATTTCCTGATTTGCATAATGACATGTTAACTTGCACTTATCCAATGACGCGCTACTGCTATGATCTCAAAGTCTATTTGTACTGCAGAGCCCGATAAAAGGGCTTCTTCTGGAAGAGAAGTTACAGTCAAATCAATGCTAATTCTACACTCATGGTGACTCACCACAAAATCCCTTGATGGAAAGCTGAGGCTGGGGCAGAGAGAGTTGGAGGCAGGGCTGGGGCTGGGGCAGAGAGAGTCGGAGGCAGGGCTGAGGCTGGGGCTGGGGCAGAGAGAGTCGGAGGCAGGGCTGGGGCTGGGGCAGAGAGAGTCGGAGGCAGGACTGAGGCTGGGGCTGGGACAGAGAGAGTCGGAGGCAAGGGCTGAGGCTGGGGCTGGGGCAGAGAGAGTCGGAGACAGAGCTGAGGCTGAAGCTGGGGCAGAGAGAGTCGGAGGCAGGGCTGAGGCTGGGGAAGAGAGAGTCGGAGGCAGGGCTGAGGCTGGGGCTGGGGCAGAGAGAGTCGGAGGCAGGGGCTGAGGCTGAAGCTGGGGCAGAGAGAGTCGGAGGCAAGGGCTGGGGCAGAGAGAGTCGGAGGCAGGGCTGAGGCTGGGGCTGGGACAGAGAGAGTCGGAGGCAAGGGCTGAGGCTGGGGCCTGGGCAGAGAGAGTCGGAGGCAGGGGCTGAAGCTGGGGCAGAGCGAGTCGGAGGCAGGGCTGGGGCTGGGACAGAGAGAGTCGGAGGCAAGGGCTGAGGCTGGGGCTGGGGCAGAGAGAGTCGGGGGCAGGGGCTGAGGCTGAAGCTGGGACAGAGAGAGTCGGAGGCAGGGCTGGGGCTGGGGCAGAGAGAGTCGGAGGCAGGACTGAGGCTGGGGCTGGGGCAGAGAGAGTCGGGGGCAGGGGCTGAGGCTGAAGCTGGGGCAGAGAGAGTCGGAGGCAGGGCTGGGGCTGGGGCAGAGAGAGTCGGAGGCAGGACTGAGGCTGGGGCTGGGACAGAGAGAGTCGGAGGCAAGGGCTAAGGCTGGGGCTGGGGCAGAGAGAGTCGGAGACAGAGCTGAGGCTGAAGCTGGGGCAGAGAAAGTCGGAGGCAGGGCTGAGGCTGGGGCAGAGAGAGTCGGAGGCAGGGCTGAGGCTGGGGCTGGGGCAGAGAGAGTCGGAGGCAGGGGCTGAGGCTGAAGCTGGGGCAGAGAGAGTCGGAGGCAGGGCTGAGGCTGGGGCAGAGAGAGTCGGAGGCAGGGCTGAGGCTGGGGCTGGGGCTGGGGCAGAGAGAGTCGGAGGCAGGGGCTGAGGCTGAAGCTGGGGCAGAGAGAGTCGGAGGCAAGGGCTGGGGCAGAGAGAGTCGGAGGCAGGGCTGAGGCTGGGGCTGGGACAGAGAGAGTCGGAGGCAAGGGCTGAGGCTGGGGCTGGGGCAGAGAGAGTCGGAGGCAGGGGCTGAAGCTGGGGCAGAGAGAGTCGGAGGCAGGGCTGGGGCTGGGACAGAGAGAGTCGGAGGCAAGGGCTGAGGCTGGGGCTGGGGCAGAGAGACTCGGAGGCAGGGGCTGAGGCTGGGGCTGGGGCAGAGAGAGTCGGAGACAGAGCTGAGGCTGAAGCTGGGGCAGAGAGAGACGGAGGCAGGGCTGAGGCTGGGGAAGAGAGAGTCGGAGGCAGGGCTGAGGCTGGGGCTGGGGCAGAGAGAGTCGGAGGCAGGGGCTGAGGCTGAAGCTGGGGCAGAGAGAGTCGGAGGCAAGGGCTGGGGCAGAGAGAGTCGGAGGCAGGGCTGAGGCTGGGGCTGGGACAGAGAGAGTCGGAGGCAAGGGCTGAGGCTGGGGCCTGGGCAGAGAGAGTCGGAGGCAGGGGCTGAAGCTGGGGCAGAGAGAGTCGGAGGCAGGGCTGGGGCTGGGACAGAGAGAGTCGGAGGCAAGGGCTGAGGCTGGGGCTGGGGCAGAGAGAGTCGGGGGCAGGGGCTGAGGCTGAAGCTGGGACAGAGAGAGTCGGAGGCAGGGCTGGGGCTGGGGCAGAGAGAGTCGGAGGCAGGACTGAGGCTGTGGCTGGGGCAGAGAGAGTCGGGGGCAGGGGCTGAGGCTGAAGCTGGGGCAGAGAGAGTCGGAGGCAGGGCTGGGGCTGGGGCAGAGAGAGTCGGAGGCAGGACTGAGGCTGGGGCTGGGACAGAGAGAATCGGAGGCAAGGGCTGAGGCTGGGGCTGGGGCAGAGAGAGTCGGAGACAGAGCTGAGGCTGAAGCTGGGGCAGAGAAAGTCGGAGGCAGGGCTGAGGCTGGGGCAGAGAGAGTCGGAGGCAGGGCTGAGGCTGGGGCTGGGGCAGAGAGAGTCGGAGGCAGGGGCTGAGGCTGAAGCTGGGGCAGAGAGAGTCGGAGGCAGGGCTGAGGCTGGGGCAGAGAGAGTCGGAGGCAGGGCTGAGGCTGGGGCTGGGGCAGAGAGAGTCGGAGGCAGGGGCTGAGGCTGAAGCTGGGGCAGAGAGAGTCGGAGGCAAGGGCTGGGGCAGAGAGAGTCGGAGGCAGGGCTGAGGCTGGAGCTGGGACAGAGAGAGTCGGAGGCAAGGGCTGAGGCTGGGGCTGGGGCAGAGAGAGTCGGAGGCAGGGGCTGAAGCTGGGGCAGAGAGAGTCGGAGGCAGGGCTGGGGCTGGGACAGAGAGAGTCGGAGGCAAGGGCTGAGGCTGGGGCTGGGGCAGAGAGAGTCGGAGGCAGGGCTGAAGCTGGGGCTGGGGCAGAGAGAGTCGGGGTCAGGGGCTGAGGCTGAAGCTGGGACAGAGAGAGTCGGAGGCAGGGCGGTGGCTGGGGCAGTTAGAGTCGGAGGCAGGACTGAGGCTGGGGCTGGGACAGAGAGAGTCGGAGGCAAGGGCTGAGGCTGGGGCTGGGGCAGAGAGAGAAGGAGACAGAGCTGAGGCTGAAGCTGGGGCAGAGAGAGTCGGAGGCAGGGCTGAGGCTGGGGCAGAGAGAGTCGGAGGCAGGGCTGAGGCTGGGGCTGGGGCAGAGAGAGTCGGAGGCAGGGGCTGAGGCTGAAGCTGGGGCAGAGAGAGTCGGAGGCAGGGCTGGGGCAGAGAGAGTCGGAGGCAGGGCTGAGGCTGGGGCTGGGACAGAGAGAGTCGGAGGCAAGGGCTGAGGCTGGGGCTGGGGCAGAGAGAGTCGGAGGCAGGGCTGAGGCTGAAGCTGGGGCAGAGAGAGTCGGAGGCAGGGCTGAGGCTGGGGCTGGGGCAGAGAGAGTCGGAGGCAGGGCTGAGGCTGAAGCTGGGGCAGAGAGAGTCGGAGGCAGGGCTGAGGCTTAAGCTGGGGCAGAGAGAGTCGGAGGCAGGGGCTGAGGATGGGGCCGGGGCAGAGAGAGTCGGAGGCAAGGGCTGAGGCTGGGGCTGGGGCAGAGAAAATCGGAGGCAGGGGCTGAGGCTGAAGCTGGGGCAGAGAGTCGGAGGCAAGGGCTGAGGCTGGGGCTGGGGCAGAGAGAGTTGGAGGCAGGGGCTGTGGCTGGGGCTGGGGCAGAGAGAGGCTGAGGCAAGGGCTGAGGCTGGGGCTGGGGCAGAGAGAGTCGGAGGCAGGGCTGAGGCTGGGGCCGGGGCAGAGAGAGTCTGAGGCAGGGGCTGAGGCTGGGGCTGGGACAGAGAGAGTCGGAGGCAAGGGCTGAGGCTGGGGCTGGGGCAGAGAGAGTCGGAGGCAGGGGCTGAGGCTGGGGCTGGGACAGAGAGAGTCGGAGACAGGGGCTGGGGCTGGGGCAGAGAAAGAGGCTGAGGCGGAGGTTGTGGAGAGTGCTGGCTGCGTTTAGGACCGAACAGAGTCAGACAGGCTTGTTGGCGAGAGCCACTGCTGCCTGCCATGCCAGTCCTCCCTCTACATCTCTCTCCCCTCCCTCTCTCCTTCCCTCCCTCCCTCGCTCCCTCCCTCCCTCCCTCCACATCTTCTCTCTCTCCTGCCTGACTGTAAATGAAGAGTGGGTGGCTGTGTCTCTCATTTTGTCCAGGATCATTTGTGGTAATTAGGTATACTGTATTTGGTGGAGGTTAATCAGGGCTGACACAGGCAGATGAAAAGGCTGGGCGTAGTGGACCTATGTAGGGACGGCAGGCAGGCGGTTGCTGCTGATGTAGCTGATGACCAGAGCCCGGGTCTGTGGACTGTGGAAGGTTCCAGGGAATTTTACATCAGGGGCCTGACGTCCCTGTCCCTGCCCGGCAGGAAAGGGGGCTGGAGGTCTGGAGTGCCCGAGGGGCTTGGAGGGCCACAGGGTTTGGGGGCTCGTGTAACTCAGGGGTTGGAGGGGCTGGGGGCAGTGGGTTTTGAAAAATCAGCCCTTACCTAAAACATCTGGACGTACTGTGGTTTCCCTATGGAGGGCAGTGAACACGAGGTCACCTCTCCACAGCTGGATCACTCCATATGTGTCTGAAATGGCACCCTATTCCCTATATAGTGCACTACTTTTGGCTAGGGGCCATAAGGAATAGGGTGCCATTTTGGAGGCACATCTGTATTTGGTCCTGGCCTCTGGAAGTCTGGCCATCCTCAGGTTCATTCCTCCTATTGTCACGTATGGAGCTCTGCTCTGGCCCAGGAGCGCCATCCCAGCCCAGCCATCCAGCAGGCCTAATGGTCCACAGCGATCTACACAGTTTATCTTCTGCCTGGAAGATAATGAGTAAGGAGGGGAGGAGTAGCTCTATTCAGCCGGTCCTGCTGGCCCTTCTGAGCTAAGGGATTCCATTAGCAGGCAAATAGTCTACTGTGCTGTGTGAGTATATGTGTGTGTGTGTGTGTCTATGTGCATGCGTGTGTGTGTGTCTATGTGCATGCGTGTGTGTGTGTGTGTGTCTATGTGCATGCGTGTGTGTGTGTGTATATGTGCATGTGTGTGTGTGTGTGTGTGTGTGTGTGTGTGTGTGTGTGTGTGTGTGTGTGTGTGTGTGTGTGTGTGTGTGTGTGTGTGTGTGTGTGTGTGTGTGTGTGTGTGTGTGTGTGTGTGTGTGTGTGTGTGCCCTATCTTATGGAGTGTTGTCAGTGATTGTTTACAGGCCAGCAAACAGCTGTTTACTTCTGTATTCATCTGCATCCCGTCCCTGGCGATAGTGAATACAGAGATACAGCTTCTCTCCTCTCAGGCTCAGCTGTTAATGTATAGATAGATGTATACAAAGCAGCACAATTTAGCCAGCACAGCGCAGTAGGCTGAGGCTCCCCTTTGGGGTTGTGTTTCTCAGATCTTCATGGCTGCGTCCCAAATAGCACCCTATTCCCTAAAAATAAGCAACACATACTGTATTTAGTGCACTGTATAAGGAATAGATTGCCATTTGGTACACATCTCATATCTCCCTACTTTAATCTACTGCTCAAATAAAACAGAGACCCGTGATGGGATTGTTGGTGTTGCAGTTTCAATTCCGTTGTTCAAGTCCTACCTCTGTGATGTGTGTTTTTATTTCTGCCCCTGACCCGCAAAGAAGAGCTGGTGCTCGATGTTGACCTTTTGGGGGCGGAGGGCTGCTGTGGATGGAGAGATGGAGGGATGGAGGGATGGAGATGAAGATGGAGATATATGACTATTCATCACCGTGAGCGGCACGTCCCTGTCCGCTGATGAGGAACGCTCCCCCATCCAACACCTATCTCTCTCTCTCTCTCTCTCTCTCTCTCTCTCTCTCTCTCTCTCTCTCTCTCTCTCTCTCTCTCTCTCTCTCTCTCTCTCTCTCTCTCTCTCTCTCTCTCTCTCTCTCTCTCTCTCTCTCTCTCTCCTCTCCTAAGCTCCCCTCTCTCCTCTCTGCTCCTTTCCTCTCCTCTCCCCCTCCCTTTCCTCTCCTCTCCCTCCTCCCCTCCCTGCTCCCAGGACTCATAAATAAAGCCCTATGACCGTGCATTCATTCCCCCATGCAGGATTGATATTCATCAGTGGCAGGGCCTTTCCATTAGGTATCCAGCAGCATATTCAAACACTCATCAACGACCCCCCTCTCCCTCTCCCCCTCCTCTCTCTTTCTCTCTCTCTCCCCCCTCCCCTGAAAGGGTTTGGGATGGGAGACTTCAGACCATGGTGTCCTCCACGGCCTGCCGCCAGAAGAGCTCTTTATGTAAGAGGGAAATTACACCTGAAGGTACACTCTTAAAAAAACGGGTTCCAAAAAGGATCCAAAAGGGTTCCTCAGCTGTCCTCATAAGATAACCATTTTAGGATACAGGTAGAACCCTTTTGGGTTCCATGTAGAACCCTCTGTTCTACATGAAACCCAAAAGGGTTCTACCTGCAGCCAAAAATAGTTATTCAAAGGGTATTCCTATGGGGACAGCCAAAGAACCCTTTAAGGTTCTATATAGCACCTTTTCTTTTCGAAGAGTGCAGCTAAAAGCTAGCGACGAGGAGAGGCGAATGCATATTGACACCCACGTCATTTACCATTCTGCTTGGCAACTGAGTGATGGATGTGATGTCGCAGTGCTGGGGAATGGTGACATATGATGATAGGGATGAATATGCTTCTGTCTTCTCGATAAGAGCAGGATTTATCTATGATGCCTTACTGGGGCCTCTCCAAAGCCCGTGCTGGGGTCATTTAAAACAATTGATTGTGTTGGTGTCGCCTATAATCCACTCAAGCTAGTTGATTTTAACCATCATTTCTTAATCCAGCCATATAGTAGACCACGACTTATGTTCATATTATGATAATGATGTGATGCAACCTTGAAGAAAGTTAATAATGAGCCAGTAGCCTTTTGATGAGGACAAGGGTGAGCTCATGACCTTGAGTGTGGTGTATAAAACAACGAAGCAACCCCCCCTCCGCAATTACTTTGCATTTAAGCATGATGTCTCTCTCTCTCTCTCACTCTCACTCTCACTCACTCACTCACTCACTCACTCACTCACTCACTCACTCACTCACTCACTCACTCACTCACTCACTCACTCACTCACTCACTCACTCACTCACTCACTCATTCACTCACTCACTCACTCACTCACTCACTCACTCTCTGATGTCTGTTTCTCCCGGTGGGTGTGGTTTCGACAACTACAAATTGCAACCTGACACCCGTCTGTGCCTTCAACATTTGAGGTTGATGCCCGGGTGGGTCCCCCACAGTAAGGGAAGGAGAACAATGCTAATTAGGGAAGAACGTGATGTTGCACTTAGACAGCCACTGGGAGGGGGGGGGGGGGGGGGGGTTGACGTGTGTGTGTGTGTGTGTGTGTTTCTATGTGCGTCTCTATTTGTGTTTGTGTTCAGAGTGTGTGTGTGTGTACATGGGGGTGCAGCCGCTGGAAGAGAGGGATTTAAAAGGATTAGGGGGTCCCTTCTCCCACAGAAGGCATGGAGCAGCCAGAACCCCTGTCCCTGCACACACACACTGACGAGTACACACACTCTCACCCCTTAATCCTTTTCAAGTGCGCCATGGAATTGTGTTTCTCATAATCTGCTGGATTCAATCGATGGAACCCAATATACTTGACAGATACGGAGGGGGAGCGAGCAGAGAATAGAACAAACAATGGGAGGAAAAGGGTGTTCAGCCAAAGCTGGATTATGACAGGAACAAGTGCTCCACTGTTGCTCACATTACTTGAGGGTGGGATATACTGTACATGTAGCTACATGGCTGTTCGCTAGAAGAGTGTTGAGCTAAAAAGAATTGACCTCTCTCTCAATGTCTCTCTGTCTCTCTGTCTCTCAGCAGCCATGGACTTTATTCCTGTCTGAAATGGCACCTTATTCTCTGGTCAAAAGTAGTGCACTACATAGGGACTAGGGTGCCATTTTGGACAAAGCCTTTATTCCCTGTTTCCACATAGAATAAACATAATTGAAACGGGGGGAAAATATCCCTCATCCTCATGCTAAGTAGAGAAAGAGAGAGAGGATCCAAGCTAATGTTCCTCATCCATCACATGGTTATTAAACGGCAATCGCTGCTTGCAAGAGGAGCCTCAATGTGTTTGCAGCCACTTACAAAACAAAGGGAAGTACACTGCCATCAAATATAATGGGTCGGAGCCACGTTGCCGTGTATTCACTGCAACTCAGCACAAAAGACACATTAGTGGTTATAATGGAGCTGAGAGGAGAGAGGAGAGAGGGGAGGGGAGGGGAGGGAAGGGAGGAGAGGGAAGGGAAGGGAAGGGAAGGGAAGGGAAGGGAAGGGAAGGGAAGGGAGGAGAGGAGAGTGGATGGTTTTTCTGGTTGAAGTGCGAGACGAGAGTACGCTCAGACAGCAGCTTGATCTACCTACCATCCCATTTGTGAAAAGAGAGGAGGGGGAAATTGAAAACCCTAGCAGATGGAGGATAATGAATTAGCCTGACTGCTGTCAGTCTTGGCGGTTGATTCTGCAGTGCCCTCCAGGCTCCAGCCACAGACAGACAGTGACTACAGAGGGTTTGGAGAAAGAGATCCTCCCCCCTGATTGGATCGTCTCTCACCCCCCCGTTCCTCCCCCCTGCCCCAAACCGCGCGGGATCCTGGGTATTTCTTCCTCGTCATGGCCACAGGGACCCGGGATGACGGCGATAGCGACAGTGGTAATTATTTTTCGCTGGGCCCAATGGGAAGGGCACAAGTAATTAACGTGTGCCTGCTCGAGCTTGTAACTTCCTGTGCGAGGCCTCCTCCTGAGGGGAGAAGATTGAGGGGGGCTTAGATCCCCTCTGGAGAGATGAAACCTCCCAAACCTCATATCCAGTACATTGGCTTTGGATAAATACGTAGGAGCCCAAATACCAGTCCAGTCTTACACCTAATACCAGACTGTCTAACACACCAACCGCGCATGCACACGCTACCTACCTGTCTGTAATGAGCAAACTGCCCTACAACAAAAATAACTTATATAAACTGTCAATTCCCTGTTTTTCTTCCAGGCAAGTAGACAGCCACATCCATCATCCTCTGTGCATCGGTATTACTCCCCTGACATGTTTATATGTATGGCTGTGCTGTGCTGTATGCCTGTTACTGTATGTGCCATCTGAGAGCGTTTTGCAGATTGTAAAAGCATGCTGTTGGAGCTATCAGCCCAAGTTTTGCTGCTGGTGTTTCCAGGGCATGATCTCTCTTAGCAGCACGGCTGAAAACCTGTTTCTCTCTTGAAAAAAGAAGAAACCTTTGCAGTGGGCTAAATCAGGGTTACACAGAGTGTTACTTCATACTTTGAAACAAAAGTATAGACCTCACACACATGGTATGGGCTTAAAAAAGAAGAAACCTGTACCATGTCAGATATTGAAATGTAGTTGAAATGTATTCCATTTTGAGTTTGCATCCCAATATTACACTTTATATACATCACAAAATACTTAAATTATAACAAAACCGTTTGACATAGAAACACCAGATTTTCTGCATTAAAAAAAGAATTATGTTTATTAATTATGAAATTATGAAAAATCTCATTAACATTCCACCCATGAGGCCACCAAAGGGCGATTCGGTCTTTAGACTGAAGGAAAGGGCTACTTGGTTCATATACAGTGCATCCACATTTTGTTATGTTACAGCCGTATTCTAAAATGGATTAAATACTTTTTTTTCTTCATCAATCGACACACAATACCCCATAATGACAAAGTGAAAACAGATTTTTTGAAATGTTAGCAAAAAAAAGAAATATAATACCTTATTTACATAAATATTCAGACCCTTTGCTATGAAACTCAAAAATTGAGCTCAGGTGCATCCTGTTTCCATTGACAATCCTTGAGATGTTTCCACAACTTGATTGGAGTCCACCTGTGCTAAATTCAATGGATTGGACTCCGTCCTACCTGCTGCACAGTGACACCTGACACGAAGCCACTCCTGCATTGTCTTGGTTGTGTTCTTAGGGTCATTGTCCAGTTGGAAGGTGAACCTTATTTTTGAATGTATGCATTAATGAATCAATTATACAATCATACAATTAATTGGACTTAGTTTTTTACCTATCTAACTACATACAGTAACAGCATAATGGTAATACTTTATTTGAATAGTCCATCTCTATAGATAAACTGGGTAAATCACGATGTAGCCTAGGTCTTTTCACAATACAGGTAATTATTCAATAGGAGTGTGTGCATGCATTGGCTTATTGAGCTTGTTTTGGCAGATTTCATGGGGCTACAGATTAAAAACAATCTGTTTCCCTTCCATTTGGGACTTATTTTACTGTACTGATCAACATTTTCATAGAATAATCAATCTCTTCTTTAATAAAAGTGTGAGCTGTCTCTTTAATATCCATGACATCACACAGACAGACAGACAGACAGACAGACAGACAGACAGACAGACAGACAGACAGACAGACAGACAGACAGACAGACAGACAGACAGACAGACAGACAGACAGACAGACAGACAGACAGACAGACAGACAGACAGACAGACAGACAGACAGTCAGTTAGTTCAAGGCTAGAGCAAAGATCATGACCGGGAGAGAAGAATTGAATAAATAAAGTTTTTAGTAACAATCGGCTATGAAATCAGCATATGATTACAAACAAGGTACTAGGGTAGTAAATTGATGTTAGCTTCAGCTGTAAGCTAGCATGGAAAGTTGGCCTACGAAGCTGGAAGCTACCGGTATCTTCTTGCATTGTAAATTGTTCTAGCTAGTAATGTACATTGTTTTACAAACAGAAATGAACAGTTTCAACATTTTACATGCTGTGTTGCATTATTCAGGTGTGTTAACTTCTGTGCAGCAGAAGTGGTGATGCAGCCCAGACTACCAGTGAGTGAAGGGTTCGTTTTGATGTTCGGCAGCGTTCGTGTTCGAGCACAACATTTTTCTTGAGGCTGAAGCTCAGTAGCCGAAGTTTATGCCCATTCGTCGGTGAATTGGTTACAGTGGCGATTCTTCAAAGTATTTTTTGTCATTCAGCGATAGACAACTAGTTTTCATGCACATTTTTTCACTTGAGAAATTCTGCACCAAACATCTTAGTTAGATGTGAAATTGCACAACTAAGACCTGCTCTGCAAAAACTTTAAAATGAATTACAGATTTCTTGATGTATCTTGATTCTGACTATTTTGAGGAAGTGATTCGATTTTTTTGAAGTGTTACTGTATTTTGTTGCTACAGCGTCTCAAGAGGGACAAACAATAATATTGCCGCTTTTTTGTTGTTTTTCAAGCGAATGTCTTATTAATGGAGTCAGCAAGTAGCAAACCGAACCTAGTGTGCAGATGCCTTTAGTGGAACAGTTACGGAGCAGGCACTGTGCGCTCACGCTATAACGACACCGGCTGTGCTGATAGACAGACTTGATCCCCTCTCAATCAGTAAACGATGTGAGACACATTTGACAGAAGTACCGAAAGTAACAAAAATACTAGAACCAAAACATTGTTAATGTTCTTGCATTGAAAAAGTACTGAAGTTTTGGTATACCGTGCAACACTATTATAGCCATAGTGAAAGGCAAACGTATCATTTCATATTCTGTGTCAGTATTCAGTTTACTACTATATAATGTCTCTGTGAACTCAACCTTTTCTGATTATCGTGGCAGCTTAGATGCCTCGGTACATGGTCCTTTTATGAGCCCTTATGTCCCAATATTTTAATGCAAACAGTTCTTTCTTTGACACAACAATTATGTGGATGGGATTTTCATTGGTGCGTCTCAAATTGCCCGACTGTATTTCGGTATTACGGCTGTATTGATCTGAGATCATCGGCGCATGCTGCTCAACCCAGATACATTACCGGGCATCATTGCTTCATTATCATTGCCACAGTATCGTCAGCCATTACAGATGCATCAGTCCTGAAGGAGTTCAGTGCCACAGTGCCATAGCAGGCTGGGTGGGATGAGTTAGTCATGCTGTCATGTGCGTGGGTGCCTGTTTCTATGCAATCACACTCTGCTTTTAGATGTTACGTGATCATGACTTCGGCATAGCGATGCAAATCTTCCCGTAAAAAAATGGAGAATGAGATCATCTCTCTCACCAACGAGATCATCCGTCTCACCAACGAGTCCCAGCAACATGAAGGATTGCATGGATCTGCTTTATGCTGATGATGTCAGAAGATTGGGAAACTTTTCAAACAGTCACATTAGCTCATATTATGCAGCAAGGACTCAATTACACAGAATGGCATAATATTTCCAAGTTCTACCCACACCTTGTTCGAAGATGGCTGGGGTACGATTTGATGGAATGTTTATAACAAGTGACTGAACTGAAAAGGGAGAAAAGAAGTGTGTGAACCTAAAAGCCCAATATCAGTCCAAATACCAAACCATTCTGTTCCTATCTAGCACCCCTGTCATAAACTGGTGCCTTTGGATTTGATCTGTTTCCTGAATTCTGAAAACCAGTAAACCTACCCTTTCCATACACGTCCACCCACACATTCAAACACCTACGCACGCACGCACACACACACACACACACACACACACACACACACACACACACACACACACACACACACACACACACACACACACACACACACACACACACACACACACACACACACACACACACACACACACACACACACACACACACACACACACACACACATTCAAACACCCACGCACGCATGCACGCACGCACACAAGCACACACAATAATGAGTAGCTCAGCTTGAATCACAACAGCTACCAAAGGCCTTTGAACCTCTCTGGGCTGTAATCTGGAAGAAAAATTCCCAAACTACATTCCGCCTACTCACCTCCTGTCTCAGTACACTGCCTACTCCCCCCACTCCCCCCACTCCTCCCCCTCTCTCTCCCTCTTCTCCCTCCTTTCTCCCTTCCTCTCCCTCTCACCGCTATTGCACCCTCCCTCCTGCCCTCCCTCCTCCCACCTACCACACCAGTCACTTCCCTCTCTTTGTACTGTACTGTTGATGGAGAAATAGTCTCAGAGTAGCTCCACTAGCTCCCGGGAACTGGAAGTTGTGAAACCCTCCCGATTGGCCTCTCACAGTGAGAGATAAACAGACGGTGAGCTGAGAGTTGTTTGAAGCCTGCTGGGAGAGTGGGTGGGAAGGGAGGGAGGAGAGAGGGTGGAAGGCAGGAGTGGTGGGAGTGAGGAAAGGAAGGAGAGAAGGAGCAGCACCCCAGCTGCTCAGCTGGGTGTAGGGGTTTGGTGGTAGTTGGATGTGGTGACTTGTGCTGGGGGTGGGTTTAGTATGTCCTGAGGTGAGTGTCAGAGCCTCATTCACTCAGATGTAGGGGTTTATCGGCACTAATTAGCGAGTGCCTACCTTTGTCACGCTTTCGATTCCAGCCTCAGATGAGTTTGTCTTCCACTCAGACACACACACACATTACTCAGACACACACATATTACCAGCCCCAGACATGGTGGCGGGAGCAGGGCTCGCTCTGGAAATGCTCTCAACCACTCTTCATTTCTATTCAGCAGCAATACCTCAGCTCAGGAACCAACCTACCCCCCTTCACTCGCACCCCACCTGCCCTCCTGACCCCCCTCAACCTCTCCTCACCCGCCTCCGGCTGCATGATCCCCTCTGATATCTCCAGCAGTGTGGCAGAGGTTGAAAACACGGCAATCTAGCTATAAATCGCACCGGGGGCCAGCCTTGTCCGGCAGAGGCAAAAAATATGTCGCAAATTGCATTATGATGATGAACATTTTCCTCCAGTAATTCTAATACCATTAGGTCAGACAGCTCCATCAAATTCAATCAGCACTCCGCCGTGCCATGTACCGTCCAACAAGGCAGGCTGCCCCGAGCTGTAGGAGCAGAGTTACTGACTGCTACCAGAACACAGTCAGACAGTCAGTCAATCAGTCATCTGGGCTTCATTCACTACAGAGTAAAGATGTGTTATAGTTCAGACTTCTGTGGATTCTAGAGCCTTATGTAGCTGTTATAAAGGCTTTGTGAATGCATACAAATGGGGTCTACAGTGAAATTGTCCTGATTTACATTACCTGAAACTGGAAGCATCGTACAGAGTCATATCTGCTCAACAGTTCGACATGGCTACAGCCAATCAGAACCTGCAGGGACTTTTCCTTATCAATGTTTGTCCACAGCTGCTTTCTGTGATTTTAATGAAAGCTACAGCCACAGGTAGTTTTGATCATTTTTCAAATCTGCTGGATGGAGGAGGTACTACTCGCACAATTTCTTGAGAGCTCAGAATTATCTCTCTGGCTGTACTCTGCATACTCTATCGCTGTTTCAATTATGGTTCGTATATTGGCAGATTTCACCAGTATAGAAAAACATTACATTTAACCGAGACACTCAGGTTAATGGTTGCAGTCAGTTTGTGGTGGTCACAAGCCATTTAGATGTTGTTCAACTGCAACAGTCAACACATAATTTCTTGTCATGAGACACAAAATCAATCAGAGTGCATCAACATCAGTGTACAGAAAACACAGCAGACTTAACATTGGGAGAGCATTCATTTGATGATTTAATGCAGATGTGGAGATAAAGAGGTAGCATCCTCTCATCCATCTAATGTGATGACTCAGTCGGACCAGTTTCTTCTCCTAGTGTGGACGTGTTTGTCTCTACTGTGAAAGCCCGGAATAGAGAGAGTTAGCATCGACCTATATCTGCTCTGCCTTGCTCTGGAGGGATTGAGTGGTGACTTGATGGAGATGGTGTCTGCGTCCCAAACGGCACACTATTCCCTATATAGTGCACTACTTTTGACCAAGGCCCATAGGGTTCTGGTCAAATGTAGAGCGCTACAGGGAATAGGGTGCCATTTGGGACACAACCAGTATCACAGTGAATGAAGGCTGTCGTGTTGCTGGGAGGTAATAGAATGAGGAGTGTTATCACTGGACAGGTGAAAGGTCTGTATCCGCGGGCTGTTTACCTGGCTGTCTGCTATACCAGCTGAATCACTGCCTACATCCAAAATGCCACCATATTCCCCATAAGGCTCTGTCAAAAGTAGTGCGCTATACAGGGAATTAGGTGGCATTTGGGACATTCCCACTGTTTAACTGGCTGTCTGCTATACCAGCTGACTCTGATAACATTCTAGAAAAAAGAAAGTTATTCTATTACAGTGGATGTAGCAGCCATTACATGTTATTATCACAGATGGAGGGTGCTGTATTTGTGCTGTATTGTATGATTGCTGAACACACTTTACATAATAGTATATATTTACTACCGGAGATCGTTAGAATTCCAGATATGATTGGGGAAAAACGATCACATTTATCTGTAAATGTTCTTTTGAATTGAATGTGTATTGGGGGAGGTTTGCTGTAGGCAGTTGCTACAGTGTCACATACAGATTTCTAGCAATTACAAGCTCATTTGTTTCAAAAGCTCTTCTATTTTACTGAAGACTAGTCGCTACATACATGTAGAGTATATCAGAACAGCTTACAGATCATTAAAATGGTGCTGTCATCATCAACATTCACTCCATTAATAAGAACATACACATTACGAGAAATATTAACTTAAATGGCTGTTCCTCAAGAAACATCACAACCAACAGATTTTGACGACATAGTTACAGCCAATATAATGCAGCGGCAGTTTGATATGACCAGGCAGTGGAAACGTTTGTTAGTGTACTGAACAGTGGTGCTTTGTCGTGATTTCTAGTCAGGCTGTGTCCCCTGAATGTCTCAATTGATTAGACCAGCGTGGAGAACCAGGAACCTACAGAGAGCCCAGAGGAGGCCCAGCGGAGGTCCAAGCTGTGCTGCCTCTGCCTGGCTGTGATCAACTGGGGGGCTGGGAAATCTGGAAGGATGGGTGGATGGGGCTTCCTTCCAGGCGGAAGAAACCGAAATGAATAAAGAGAAAAAAACCATCAGTAAGCTCTTTAAATCCGCTTGGACCAAGGGAGTACGGAGACGTTTCTTTCTTAGTTTTCCAGTTTTCTCTGGTTCTTGGGACTGGGGCTGATAAACAGTGTTGGGATGGGATCCCCTGCTGAGTGCCTAGTGCCATCCCAGCCAGGCTATAGACAGAAAGTCTGCTTCATTCTACAGCTAGAGGACTCCTGATATAATATAATTGTTGTCTTTATCTGTTGTTGTTGTTTAGTAAAGTATTTCTGCCAGCTAGGGTTATTTTACTTTAAGTGCTGCCTGTCTTCCCAGTACCCTACTTGGTGTGTGAACTGCTGACTGCTCATTACTTGCAGTTGATTGTTGACACATCAACCAGGATGAAAGGGCAGGTGAATTTGTGACTTGTTTTGGTAATCAGTGGCTGTATTGGTGGTTTATCCTCTGCCAGGCAATCAGCAATTTGTACAGGGAGGTGTGCTCTTCACCTCTGCTAGGAAATTAGCAATTCGTCTTAATACTTCAGTTTCCCCTGGTTTCTAAACAGCATCTGTAAGTGGCGGTCGTGTCAGTGGCCGTCTTGTCGGCAAAACTAAGACGGTTGCCAAAACAAAGACGGTTCTGCTGAGTTGTTCTGTGGAGTTCTTCGAGGAAGTCTCCACAACACTCTCTCACTTGAGTATCTTAACTAGGTATTTTCGGATCTCATTTTGCTCTTTTGTAGCTTTGGCAGCTATGTGTGTGTTTTCTATACCTGTTCGCTCCTCGCTTTGTAGATGCTCCCAACCCCTTGGCTGCAACCCTTCTAATTGAGTGTACCCCGTGCGCACAACCCATGTGGAATCCCAGGTCTCTGATAGCGTTTGGAACTGCCGATCTGAGGTCAAGAACGCAGAGTTCATCTCAGCCTATGCTGCCCTTCAGTCCCTTTACTTTTTGGCCCTGACGGAGACATGGATCACCCCAGAGAACACTGCTACTCCAGCTGTTCACTCTTCCTTTGACTACGTTTTCTCTCATAGTCCGAGAGCATCTGGTCGTCGCAGTGGTGGCACATGGCTACTAATATCTCCTAAATGGAGATTTTCTATTTTATCCCTCTCTCACCTGTCCATCTCCTCATATGAATGTCATGCTGTCACATTGTTGTCATCTATCACCCACCAGGTGTCCTTGGAGAATTCCTCAATGAGCTTGACACCTTGGTAAGCTCATTTCCTCACCGGTCTTCGTACTTGGCGACTTCAACCTCCCGACGTCTGACTTCTAATAATTTCTTTCTGCTTCCCCTCCTTGTCTCTTTTGACCTCACCCTTTCTCAACCCCCTCCAACTCACAATGCAGAAAATATGCTTGACCTCATCTTTACTAGAAGCTTTTCTTCTACTAATATCACTACAACCCCCCTCCAGGTCTCTGATCACAACAGACTTCAAAATGGCCCGAGTTGCTCCCCTCCACAGGAAACCAACATTTGACGCATCTACCATCAAAAACTATAGACCTGTATCCCTTATTTTCTTTCCAAAACACCTGAGCATGCAGTCTCTGATCAACTCTCTCTTTATCTCTCTCAGAACGATCTTCTTGACTCTAACTAGTCAGGCTTCAAGACTGGTCACTCAACCGAGACTGCTCTTCTCTGTGTTACCGGAGGCTCTCCGTGCTGCCAAAGCTGACTCTCTCTCTCCTCTGGTCTCATCCTCCTAGATGTATCCATTGCCTTAGACATCGAGAACCATCAGATCCTCAGCCTTCAAATCAAATCAAATGTATTTATATAGCCCTTCGTACATCAGCTGATATCTCAAAGTGCTGTACAGAAACCCAGCCTAAAACCCCAAACAGCAAGCAATGCAGCTGTAGAAGCACGGTGGCTTCTACACCTACTCCCTAGAAAGGCCAATCCCTAGGAAGAAACCTAGAGAGGAACCAGGCTATGAGGGGTGGCCAGTCCTCTTCTGGCTGTGCCGGGTGGAGATTATAACAGAACATAGCCAAGATGTTCAAATGTTCATAAATGACCAGCATGGTCAAATAATAATAATCACAGTAGTTGTCGAGGGTGCAGCAAGTCAGCACCTCAGAAGTAAATGTCAGTTGGCTTTTCATAGCCGATCATTAAGAGTATCTCTACCGCTCCTGCGGTCTCTAGAGAGTTGAAAACAGCAGGTCTGGGACAGGTAGCACGTCCGGTGAACAGGTCAGGGTTCCATAGTCGCAGGCAGAACAGTTGAAACTGGAGCAGCAGCATGGCCAGGTGGACTGGGGACAGCAAGGTGTCATCATGCCAGGTCGTCCTGAGGCATGGTCCTAGGGCTCAGGTCCTCCGAGAGAGAGAAAGAAAGAGAGAAAGAGAGAATTAGAGGGCTGGCCGACTCTGCACACTCTTAGATTGCATCCTACTTTGCAGGCCGCTCCTACCAGGTGACTTGGATAGGATCTGTGTCTGCACCACGTACTCTACGGGTGTTTGCAAACATTAAAGCAGTCACTCAATTCTGCAGGCTCATGCTCTGCAACATCCATAGAGTATAACCCTACCTCACACAGGAAGCAGCAAAGGTCCCAATCAAGGCACTTGTCATCTCCCGTCTGGACTACTGCAACTTGCTGTTGTCTGGGCTCCCCGCTTGTTCCATCAAACCCCTGCAACTTATCCAGAATGCTGCAGCCCCCCTGGTTTTCAATCTTCCCAAGTTCTCCCATGTCATCATGCTCCTCTGCAAACTCCACTGGTATACAGTTGAAGCTCGCATCCACTACAAGACCATGGTACTTACCTATGGAGCAGCAAGAGTATCTGGTCCTCCCTACCTTCAGGCTATGCTCAAACCCAGTCCAAGCTCTTCTCTGTCCTGGCACCCCAATGGTGGAACCAGCTTCCCCCATCTTCTGAGAGTATCTTAAATAATACCCCTCCTCACCTCAACCCCCCCCCCCCCCCCCCCAAAAAAAATAATAAGAATCGTGAACCAACACTTGCACTTGACCACCCCTACCCCTCCTCCTAATTAGCTCTGACTTTGCTGATAGCTGCTTATTGAGGAAAAGTGTGCTGATGATGCCTGTGATACAGTATTAGTAGGTTGTCCCACCTAGCTATCTTAAAATGAATGCACTGACTGGAAGTCGCCTGGATAAGAGTGTCTGCTAAATGACTAAAATGTAAAAAATATGTAAAATTAAACTCAGGGGTAGTCTGGGAAATCTTGCCCTGGGGGAAGCTGGGACGCTGCGTTCCTCACCAAAATAACAGAGGGGCCTCTCCGGTGAAAGATCAACCACAGGGGAGGGAGAGAGAGAGTTGGGGGGGGGGGGGGGGGAATACAGACAGACTGATGAGGAGAGTAAAAAGAAGCAGTAAAGACACAGACGGAGAGACTGCAACTGAACACCTCACCAAACTACTCTCGGAAACTTTGATAAGTCACACACACAGGTACACGTGCTAAAAACAACTTTCACATTGGAACTGGAGACAAAGAAGACAAAGAGAACAGATAGAGTCAGGAACCATGGAGAATGCTGGGATGGATGCCTGGAGGACTGGGGGACGTTGGTGCTCTTGGCCTGCAGCTTTTGGAGCCTGGACCTGGACCCCTGCTGAGATGTGTGGTCTGGGGCTGCCTGGCTGGCGCACATCCTGCCCCCTGTCACCCCCCCACCCCCATCCCCTCATCTTCCCTCCACCCACTCATCCTCTACTCCTCTCCTAATTTCTTTCTTTCCTCATCCACCTCTCTTCCTCCGGCAGTCCTGCAGAGAGAGGCAAAGGATGAAGGGAGGAAGGGATAAAGGAGGGGAGGTTCTAGTGAATAATTTATCCCACTCTAGTGCCCTGCTGGCTTCCATGGGGAAGCCAGGCAGAAAGAGAACAACACAGCGGTACTGTACTGTTACTGTAACTGTGTGGAGCTAGCGCCACTGCCAGACAGGCCCATGCACCACAGGGCCAAGAGAGAAGGTTAAATAAATCTTGCCCTGTAAAATGATTTTGGGGGGACCAGTTTAAATATAGGTCAGATAAATGAACGCGCACGCGCACACACACACACACACACACACACACACACACACACACACACACACACACACACACACACACACACACACACACACACACACACACACACACACACACACACACACACACACACACACACACACACACACACACACACACACACACACACACACACACACACACACACACACACACATACACACACACACCTTGCCTCCACGCTGTTCTCTCCCACCGCTGCAGAGAGGAATCAAGGTCAACCATGGCTCCTGCAGAATGATGAAAAGCCCCTACCTGCCTGCCCACCTCTCCCTCTCCACCCCCCTCTCCTCCTCTCTACCTCCCCACCTCTCTCTCGCCAACTCCTCTCTACCTCCCCACCTCTCCCTCTCCACCCCCCCTCTCCTCGTCTCTACCTCCCCACCTCTCCCTCTCCTCCTCTCTACCTCTCCATGGACTGGAGTCAGTAGCCAGAGCTGGTATCCACATCATCCTACCAGAGCAACGGGTCCTCCTCTTAGATACGTAATCTCTGTAAACCTCATAATTAAAGCAAACAAATTTTATTTTGAATTTTATTTTGGGACGATACAGTCAGAATATGGAGGATCATAGTATTGAGTATATTTATAGGTTTAAGCATTTAGAGAGAAAGCTTGAACTAATATAAACTACCGTTCAAAAGTTTGGGGTCTCTTAGAAATGTCCTTGTTTTTGAAAGAAAAAAAGTCCATTAAAATAACATCAAATTGAACAGAAATACAGTGTAGACAGGCTCTAATCAGAATAGAAAGAGGAGTGGGAGGCCCCGGTGCACAACTGAGCAAGAGGACAAGTACATTAGAGTGTCTAGTTTGAGAAACAGACGTCTCACAAGTCCTTAACTGGCAGCTTCATTAAATAGTACCCCCAAAACACCAGTCTCAACGTCAACAGTGAAGAGGCGACTCCGGGATGCTGGCCTTCTAGGCAGATGTGTAAGTTCAGTGGGTTCACTTAGCTAACAGGGTAGAACTTGGCATCAGACATGCTGTCTGGGCCCGGTAGCAGTCATAATGAGGACACCGTCCTTACCTCAGGGGAAGGGAAGTATGTCTGTCTGGCTGTCTATCTGTCTGCCTGGTGCAGCAGGCTACATCGCTGCTCTCCATGGCCCAGAGACGATGTTTCTAGCTGGGCAACTGTCACAGCGAGGCTGGGTCTAGTTGGCTCTCAGCCTGGTTGTCTCTGGTCATCTCAACAGAGCTCTAAATCACCCCAGTAGGCCATTATCAGAATTCATTTTCAGCAGGGGGTGGGGTTCATGGGTGGGAACAGGGGGCGGGGGGGCTGTGCATACAGTAATATAATAAAGCATTTTCCCTGTCGCCGTGCCAACGGTAACCAAGGTTGCAGCCACATGTCATATTGTACACGTGACTACTGGGTTCTATGCAGTCACCAACATGACAAATGAAAGGAGCCGTCTGCAAACAGGAGGGTTATTTGAGGGGGTGAGCTTTGTCCTGGTAGTAAACTATAACATTAATAGGATAGGAGTCATAATAGGGTGTAATACGCTATATTGTACATCCTATACAATGTGTTCCATTATGTTTTACATTGTGTTTATGTTAATGCACGTCACCATCATATGACAATGGCGAACGGCTGAAGTTTGTCTGGAGAACACATACTAGTAGGGGTGTCCAGTTTATCTAACCTATAGTTGTTGATGAAAATGTGTTCATTGTATTATTTTTCAGACTGTTCATCCCCTAGCACATAGCTAGCTGATAACAAATCCATGTATGGGAAAAAATGATCTCTTGTTTACCCTGTGTACATATTTACTCACTGTTCAATGTAATGATTTTCTTCAGTTTCAGAGAAGGTAATGGAAAGACTGAGTAGCCAAACAGTTACATGGTATTTCAAGAGGTGTGAAAACCAGGGGTTGGAACCGGTTCAGGGAACAGAACTCAAAACCGGAAAATAATGAACATTTTCAAGGAACAGAAACCAGAACTGGAACAAAAGTGATCCATACTGTTCCCGGAACAGAACCTCTTTTTTTAAAAGCATGGAAACCAGTTAATAACCATATTTTACGCTCCAGGCAGTTTTTTCTAGTCCCACAATAAAATGCAACAAAGCCCCTATTTAAAGCCCTCACTCTGTCACTCAGAAACATATTCCCGTGTCTGCCTGCAAGCTGAAAATCTTTGCAAGAGTGTGTGTATTTAGGCTACCTGGCCCTCCCCCTCCGAACGACAGGCTACTGTACTGACATTTGAAGCGTGAGAAGATAGGGAGAGAGATTTTTTATTAGCTAGAGAAGAATGGATTCACTTTTTCAATACTAGATAATTAAGGATACTATAGTTCTAGTTATCATGTTTCCCGATGCATTTATTAACTACAAAAAGGAAAGACGTGTTTTTAATTATGGTGCGACTCAAGCTTGTTAGCTAGCTAGCTCAAAGGACATTCAAAGTTCCTTCATAGAAGCCGCTCCTCCTAGGTATAATTCTGTGGACCAATTTCAGATAGTGCATGTCATAACAGGATGCCTAGCGCTTCAAGCCTGCTCCTTTACCGTATCTCACTATCTCCCCACACGTAAGATGCTGTCACATCTTGCGTCATAGGCTACACTTGTCTATCCATCACGCATGTAAGCAACTAGCTTGCCTGCTCTATCCGCACTGATTGGTGAAGTAATTTATTGAGCTAAATGTAAAAAAGGAACATAAAGGAACGATATAAACCGGTACTTTTTTGGGAATCGAAACGGGTTCAGAACTTTATTTTGCTGTTCGGAACAGTGGAATGGAATGAAAAAAATGGTGGTTCTGTTCAGAACTAAACAATTGGAAAGTAATTGAGGTTCCAACCAGGGCTTGTAATAATGTTTAAAGCTGCAATATGTATCTTTTTGGGCGACCCGACCAAATTCACATAGAAATGTGAGTTATATACAGTACCAGTCAAAAGTTTGGACACACCTACCAAGTCAAGGTTTTTTCTTTATTTTGAATATTTCCTACGTTGTAGAATAATAGCGAAGATATCAAAACTATCAAATAAGACATATGGAATCACCAAAAAGTGTTAGACAAATAAAAATATATTTTAGATTTTAGATTCTTCAAAGTAGCCACCCTTTCCCTTGATGACAGCCTTGCACACTCTTGGCATTCGCTCAACCAGCTTCATGAGGAATGATTTTCCAACAGTCTTGAAGGAGTTCCCACATATGCTGAGCACTTGTTGGCTGCTTTTCTTTCACTCTGCGGTCCTACTCATACCAAACCATCTCAATTGGGTTGAGGTCAGGTGATTGTGGTGGCCAGGTCATCTGATGCAGCACTTCATCACTCTCCTTCTTGGTCAAATAGCTCAGATGGAGTGCGTATCGCTGCAGAATGCTGTGGTAGCCATGCTGGTTAAGTGTGCCTTGAATTGTAAATAAATCACAGACAGTGTCACCAACAAAGTTCCCCCACACCATTACACCTCCTCCTCCATGCTTCACGGTGGGAACCACACATGCGGAGATCATCCTTTCACCTACTCTGCATCTCACAAAGACATGGCGGTTGGAACTAAAAATCTAAAATTTCTCCTCTGAACAGTTGATGGTTGTGATTTGTCTGTTACTTGAACTCTGCAAAGCATTTATTTGGACAGCAATTTCTGAGGCTGGTAACTCTAATGAACTTATCCTCTGCAGCAGAGGTAACTCTCCTTTCCTGTGGCGGTCCTCATTAGAGCCAGTTTCATCATAGCGCTTGATGGTTTTTGCGACTGCACTTGAAGGAACTTCAAAAGTTCTAGAAACTTTCCGTATTGACTGACCTTCATGTCTGAAAGTAATGATGGACTGTAATTTCCCCTTGCTTATTTGAGCTGTTCTTGTCATAATATGGACTAGATATTTTACAAAATGGGGTTATCTTCTGTATACCACCCCTACCTTGTCACAACACAACTGATTGGCTCAAACACATTTAGAAGGAAAGAAATTCCACAAATGAACTTTTATCAAGGCACACCTGTTAATTGAAATGCATTCCAGGTGACTACCTCATGAATCTGGTTGAGAGAATGCCACGAGTGTGCAAAGCTGTCATCAAGGCAAAGGGTGGCTACTTTGAAGAATCTCAAATATTAAATATATTTTGATTTATTGAACACTAACATTATTCTACAATGCAGAAAATAGTAAAAATAGAGAAAAACCCTTGAATGAGTAGGTGTGTCCAAACTTATGACTGGTACTTTATCTGTCATTTTCATTGAATGCAAGACAAAAAAAGCGGTAGATCTGTTCTGTGTGCTTTATTTCTATGCTTCCTGTTTCGTTTTTTGCATCTTTTATTTTTGGTTCTGTACACCAGCTTCAAACAGCAGAAAACACAATATTTTTGGTTATGGAAATATATTTCACAGCGGTTTAGATGGTACAATGATTCTGTACCCTGTATTTGCTTGTTTTGACACATAAACTGAAATGATTAGCAACCAGGAAATGGCGGAGCAATTTTTGCATAGTGCATCTTTCAGTATGTTGTTTGTATGAAAAAGCATTGTCTCCATGCCATAATAACCCCAATGTCAGTGCTATCCTTCACCCCTAAAAGGAGTCTAAATAAGATTTGGAGGCCCCATCTCTCCGCCCTCTGATAGAGAAGCATGCAGTGGGCACTAGCGTGAGATGCGGTTGAAGATTGCATTACTAAACCACTCGTCGAGGAAAAGCTCTCCAAATAATTCAATTGGAGTTGGAGAGCTTGGTACTGTTGCCATTTATCTGGTGAGTGGGAAAGAGGGGTAGAGGAAGGGAGAAGGGAGGGGGGGAAGAGAGAGGAGGAGAGAGATTTAGTGAGAGAGAGGAAGGAGAGAGGAGAGGGGGGAAAGAGAGAGAGAGCATCCCACTCAGGGTCCAGTAGAGTCAACCACTACTCATGCTCGGATTACCCCTGTTCAGACTGCCACCCCCTTCCTCACTCCTGCTCACCCCCTTCCTCCCGCCTCCTTCCACCCTCACCCCTTCACTCCTGGACCGTACATCTTTGTCCAGACACAACTGCCAGGTACAACTGGAGTAAAAATCAAGCTGTCATTTCTCTTCACCCTGGCAGATGAGCAGAGCGGCTAGCCAGCATTAGCATCATTAGTATGGCTGTAGTGTACTAGCCCAGACTCAGGGAGGAGAGAGAGCAGACAATGATGGCCGACTGATGAGTCTGGGGCGAGGGAGGAGGTGGAGGAGGAGGGAAAAGGAGGGGGAAAGTCTGGACGGAGGGAGGGAGGAGGAGAGAGGACGAGAGAGGACGGGTGGAGCGAGGTAGAGGCAGCCAGACCAGGGGAGAGAGGGCAAAAAGGAGACACTGGCTCAACAGGAGGATGCATCTCATAACACCGCTACATCCCCTACAGTGTAACAATATGGGGGCTCAGCCCACTACCAAATCACATCCTTCCCCTTTAAGCCTCTCCATTCAGAGTGAGTTCAACTTTTTATTTTATTTAATCTTTATTTAACTAGGCAAGTTAGTTAAGAACAAATTATTATTTACAATGATGGCCTACCAAAGGGCAAAAGGCCTCCTGCGGGGAAGGGGGCTGGGATTAAAATTAAATAAATAAAACAAATTAAATTTAAAAAATCATAATTAAACCCCCTCTCCCCACCCACCCCTAACGTGTAGCTAGGTGCCCACCCCCCTCCTACCCCCCCGTCCTCTACCTCCCCCCCTACTAACAGTGGTCCATTACGGGAGTGTTTTCGCCTGTGAGGCTGGGCTGGGCTGGCGAGCTGCCATGGCTGTATTGATCGAGGCTGCGCCCGCCTCCATTAGTGCCCCCGCCTGGCCCCAGAAGGAGGCAGACTGTCTGTAGGGGGCTATCACTCCCCATGAATTAGCATAGAGACTCTGTAGCCGCTACCCACCGTCACGATGGTAACAGACTACAAAGGGAAGCACAGCGAGAGCTGCCCAGTGACACGAGCCTACCGGACGAGCTAAACTACTTCTATGCTCGCTTCGTGGCAAATAACACTGAAACATGCATGAGAGCATCAGCTGTACCGGAAGACTGTGTAAGACCTTTAGACAGGTCAACATTTTCAAGTCCGCAGGGCCAGACGGATTACCAGAACGTGTACTGCGAGCATGCGCTGACCAACTAGCAAGTGTCTTCACTGACATTTTCCATCTCTCCCTGTCCGAGTCTGTAATACCAATTTGTTTCAAGCAGACCACCATAGTGCCTGTGCCCAAGAACACTAAGGTAAACTGCCTAAATGACTACCGGCCTGTAGCACTTACGTTATGTTGCCATGAAGTGCTTTGAAAGGCTGGTCATGGCTCACATCAACATCATCCCAGAAACCCTAGCCCCACTCCAATTTGCATACCACCCCAAACGATCCACAGAATATGCAGTCTCTATTGCACTCCACACTGCCCTTTCCCACCTGGACAAAAGGAACACCTATGTGAGAATGCTATTCATTGACTACAGCTTAGCGTTCAACACCATAGTGCCCTCAAAGCTCATCAATAAGCTAAGGACCCTGGGACTAAACACCTCCCTCTGCAACTGGATCCTGGACTTCCTGACGGGCCACCCCCAGGTGGTAAGGGTAGGAAACAGCACATCGGCCACGCTGATCCTCAACACGGGGGCCCCTCAGGGATGCGTGCTCAGCCCTCTCCTGTACTCTCTGTTCACTCATGACTGCATGGCCAGGCACGACTCCAACACCATCATTCAATTTGTCGATGTGTCACGTAGAGTAGGCCAGAAGGCTAAACTGGAAAACCTAACCTCTATCAAAATAAAAAGATGGCGGAGCCGCAAAAGTTATTCTGTGCAAAGGTGTTTATTTACAAGGTTATTCCGGAACAAAAAAAAAGTATAATACAAAAAAGTATAATAAATATTGCATATCTTAAATATGAACACTGACAAGTGTGAAATGTATGTATCAAGACAGAAGCCAATTTGTGTGTCGACCCACATTGTTAACCCATCTTACAACGGAGCAGGGAGGAGTGATGAATGTGTGCGTGCGTTAAAGAACCAAATGCTGCCCGCGGCCAGTGACGGACTTCTACGTCACACAATGACACAACAGTGGTTGGCCTGATCACTGACAACAACGAGACAGCCTACAGGGAGGGGGTCATAGACCTCACCGTGTGGTGCTAGGACAACAACCTCTCCCTCAACGTGATCAAGACAAAGGAGGTGATTGTGGAGAAAGAGGACCGAGCATGCTCCCATTCTCATTGACGCGGCTGCAGTGGAGCAGGTTGAGAACTTCAAGTTCCTTGTTGTCCACATCACCAACAAACTAACATGGTCCAAGCACACCATGACAGTCGTGAAGCACGCACGACAAAAGCTATTCGCCCTCAGGAGACTGAAAATATTTGGCATGGGTCCTCAGATCCTCAAAAAGGTTCTACAGCTGCACAACCGAGAGTATCCTGACTGGTTGCATCACTGCCTGGTATGGCAACTGCTCGGCCTCCGACCGCAAGGCACTACAGAGGGTAATGTGAACAGCCCAGTACATCACCGGGGCCAAGCTTCCTGCCATCCAGGACCTCTATACCAGGCGGTGTCAGAGGAAGGCCCTAAAAATTGTCAAAGACTCCAGCCACCCTAGTTTTAGACTGTTTTCTCTGCTACCGCATGGCAAGCAGTACCGGAGCACCAAGTCTAGGTTCAAGAGGCTTCTAAACAGCTTCTACCCCCAAGCCATAAGACTCCTGAACATCTAGTCAAATGGCTACCCAGACTATTTGCATTGCACCCCCCTCCCCTCTTCACACCACTGCCACTCTCTGTTGTCATCTATGCATAGTCACTTTAATTAACTCTACCTACACGTACATACTACCTCAACTAACCGGTGCCCCCGCACATTGACTCTGTACCGGCACCCCCCTGTATATATTGTTATTTTTTACTGCTGCTCTATAATTACTTGTTACTTTTATCTCTTATTCTTATCCATATTTTTTTGAAACTGCACTGTTGGTTAGGGGCTCGTAAGTAAGCATTTCACTGTAAGGTCCACACCTGTTGTATTCTGCGCATGTGACTAATAAAATTGTATTTGATTTCATTTGATTTGATCAAGAATGCCATGCACAAATCACACACACGGTGGACAAAGACTCACTCGGATACACACACACACACACACACACACACACACACACACACACACACACACACACACACACACACACACACACACACACACACACACACACACACACACACACACACACACACACACACACACACAGTTGGTTACACACAGACACACACGTACTCATGCATGCACTTTAGCTATGCATTCTGTTCCCTGTGCTTCTGCACCCTGAGGTTCCCAGTCAGTCCTATTGTTCTGTAGAGGCCACCACAGCCATAGTATATAAAAGTGATTACATTTTTAATGCAATTTGAAGGCTGTATAGAGGGGGCATATGTGTTTGTTTGTTTGCATAGAATCTGTAATGCGTAGGTGTAGAAGAGAATGGGCATGCATACGCAAAATCAGTGGTGTACATTTAACTCAAAGTGTCAAATGTACACGATTTTCAGTGAACATATGAGTCCCACTGTACTGGTGTTAAAATAACACTTTTGAAAGTGTTTAAGATTGAACTATGTTGCAGTGTTCCCCATTCAACTCTTATAGTGTTCAAATGAACTTGATTGTAGTGTTTGCATTGCTCTACTGTGGAGTAATACACAACACCTACTGTGTAAAACATAACACTTGATGTAGAGAAAACTGGGCTCACTTTGCCTAGTGCTGAAACTCTTACACTTTCTCAGTGTAAGAAATGAACACATGTAGTGTTACATTGGGTGTTGTTTTAACACTGTAAGGTGTAAAACCTCATTTGCATATTTCCTAGGGTACCTTTTCTTTTTGAGTAAATTGTAGAGTTGCCACCCATGACTGTATTTGTTAGTGACAGAGACATGGTTGTTGTATTCTTTCCTTTTATAGACCCGTCCCTTTCATCAAGTGAGTTGTTGTTTTTGTCACACTGCTTTGCTTTATCTTGGCCAGGTCGCAGTTGTAAATGAGAACTTGTTCTCAACTGGCCTACCTGGTTAAATAAAGGTTAAATAAAAAAATAAAAAAATAAAAGTTCCTAGGCGAATGTTATCATTCAAATTAAACTCTATGACAATACATTACATACTGTATATCGTAAGGCCTTAATTATTGGCCTAGTAACTGGCCTAGTGGTGTTAGGAAACTCCTGGTTTACAGGCCACATCAGGCCTGCAAGTCACATTTTGCTGGCTTGCAAAGTGATGTGTAATTCCTATTGGAATCCAGACAGAGTTAAGATATCCAATAGTTGGAATTTTTATTCACCCGCTGTAACGGCTTTCTTCTTCCTCCTCTAATGAGGAGTAGTAGGAAGGATCGGAAGACCAATGCGCAGCGTGGTATGTATCCATAATGACTTTTAATAAGAATGAATACAACAAAATACAAACTAACAAAGTGAAACAAAAAGGAAAACCGAAAACAGTTCTGTCTGGTGCAGACACACAAAGACTGAAAATAACCACCCACAAAACCCAACAGAAAACAGGCTACCTAAATATGGTTCCCAATCAGGGACAACGATTGACAGCTGCCTCTGATTGAGAACCATATCAGGCCAAATACAGAATTAGAAAATCATAGAAAACTAACATAGACAACCCACCCAACTCACGCCCTGACCATACTAAAACAAAAGACAAAACAAAGGAACTAAGGTCAGAACGTGACACCCGCAACCTACATTCAGAATAAAATTTAAAAAAACACTACCTAAACCATTTAAACCCAACAACCATTTCAGTAACATGTACAATAAATCTAACTAACTGATTGGATTAGTTTAGAAAAATATATGTTATTTCTCTTTGTATGGCATGAGATTAATCAATAAATCAATGTAAATGCATAAACAGACACACACACACACACACACACACACACACACACACACACACACACACACACACACACACACACACACACACACACACACACACACACACACACACACACACACACACACATGAAACTCAACCCAAAACACAATGGTGCATCCCAAATAGCATCCTATTCCCACTGCACTACTTTTGACCAGAGGCCATGGTGTACTATGCAGGGAATAGGGTGCCATTTGAGACACAGACCACAGGTAAATAGCCTATCAAATGCATTCGGCATCTTTCCATCTTTCCATCTCATTACAACAGCCAACCTCTCTCTGAGGACACAAGACAAGAAGGGAAATAAGGCAAACAAAGGCGATAGAGCGGTTGAAGGCATATTGAATGTTAAACAGTGTGATAAAGTTATTCAAAAGAGACAAAGTGAATGCCTTTGTGGAGAGTAGAAATTGCCAAAGCAGCTGGGCTAAATCTGGATTAAAGGCTAAAGGGATAAAATCGTGCTGCAGCTTTAATAAGAGCTGATTTCCATTGATGAGCGGCGCCATAAATTAACGCTGAATGACAGAAACGCATTGAAATGGACATTAGGGCCCACAAAACCCTACAGCCATGAAATTACCAGATAACAGTCACTCAGTATGGTGGTGGGTTGGGTGAGTATTCCTGTGTGTCTGTACGTGTTGGTGCGTGTAGACCACCCCCCCCAAAAAAATTTTTTTTGCAGGATTTTGGGGGAACTCAATTTACTATTGAATACACCAAGTGTAATTTCGAAATTTGGTTAGGCATCATCAGTTCTTCTCTTATGTCAATCAGGAAGTAGCTACAGTATGTTTCCATTAACTTGTCCAGAGATGTTTTCTTGCATTTGGAAAGTAGCAAAGTAGTACAGTGCCTAAAAAATGGAAGTGGTTGAAGTGTTTCCATTTCCCATCTAGTCAGAATGAATAAAGTGGCAACAGCCTGTATGCCCTCCCACCTATCTGTTTCATGTCTCAGGTAGCCAGTCTGCCCTCCCGCCTATCTGTTTCATGTCTCAGGTAGCCAGTCTGCCCTCCCGCCTATCTGTTTCATGTCTCAGGTAGCCAGTCTGCCCTCCCGCTTATCTGTTTCATGTCTCAGGTAGCCAGTCTGCCCTCCTGCTTATCTGTTTCATGTCTCAGGTAGCCAGTCTGCCCCCCCGCTTATCTGTTTCATGTCTCAGGTAGCCAGTCTGCCCTCCCGCCTATCTGTTTCATGTCTCAGGTAGCCAGTCTGCCCTCCCGCTTATCTGTTTCATGTCTCAGGTAGCCAGTCTGCCCTCCCGCTTATCTGTTTCATGTCTCAGGTAGCCAGTCTGCCCTCCCGCTTATCTGTTTCATGTCTCAGGTAGTCAGTATGCCCTCCCGCTTATCTGTTTCATGTCTCAGGTAGTCAGTATGCCCTCCCGCTTATCTGTTTCATGTCTCAGGTAGTCAGTATGCCCTCCCGCTTATCTGTTTCATGTCTCAGGTAGCCAGTCTGCCCTCCCGCTTATCTGTTTCATGTCTCAGGTAGCCAGTCTGCCCTCCCGCTTATCTGCCCTCCCGCTTATCTGTTTCATGTCTCAGGTAGCTCGCGAAAGCCAATATGGCGAGAATACAATAATTGACTAATGTTTGGCATATTCTAATAATTCTCATGTGCCAAAGTATCGCCACGGTCCGTGCCATAGTGAAACTAGCACTCCTGTATATCGGTAATAATTGGATGGTGACAGTTCCATCCAGCCAACCAGAAAAGCAAGGTGAAGCAATTCAGGCATTCTTGGACATCAGTAAAGTCCTTGTCGTGCAAAGAAACATTATTTTTACAGTTACATTTTTTTATTTTGCAAGCAGTAGGCATTTAGAATTAAATGTGCAGCGGAGCTTATTAGTCACGTGATGACATTACGTGTTCCGCGTATCTTCAAAATGATTCGATTTTTCATCATTTAAACGAAAAACACTGTTTCCATCATCATTTGTCGCAAAAAAGGAAGTTAGACAGAAATCCACCCCTGTTCAACGGATTAAAATGTTGTCGATCTTTAGAAAATGTTTCCAATCTTTGCCGTTTCCATTACACGTCACAATAATGTTTTTAATTTGTCGAAATACGCTTGGGTAAATTGAATCCTGCCTACTGACAGTCAATCATTTAGCCATGTCAGCTTTCTAATTTTTGACTGGTAGTTAGTCTAGGGAGCCGAATCTAGGCCGAATACCGACCAGGCATGCAGGACAAGTGCCCAGGGGCCCTGACCTCTAGGGGGCTCCCATTTCATTTTGTTAGTCATTCTCACAGATATCATATTAATATAACATAAATCATTTCAAAATGTGTAGAATTTCAGGAAATTAGCTTTAAAACAGCAAAAATGTATCTACACCCCATGGCAAAATGTGTAGAATTGCAGGAATTGAACTTTAAAACCTCACAACAAAATATTTTGCCGGGGACACCTCTTTTATGTCCATGCTCTGATACACTGACACATTTTAGCAAATATATATATATGCAAATAAAAAAACAAGCATGCCCCCTCTATACAGCCTTCAAATTGCTCTCTCTCCATAATATAATGTAATTGATATACTATGGCTACGGCCTCTATAGAACAGAACAATAGGACTGACTGGGAACCTCAGGGTGCAGAAGCACAGGGAACAGAATGCATGGCTCAAGGCCTCTCTGCTCTCTCTGCTCTCCCTCTCTCTCTCTCTCTCTCTCTCTCTCTCTCTCTCTTTCTTTCTCTCGCTGCATGTCTTGCCCTTTCACTCTATGCTTTCTCTCTCTTTCTCTCTCTCTCGCCTTCCTTCCTTTTTAAGCCAGGGAATTTGACGCCCCCCCATCACATGTGCGGAGGCTCACTGCTAGTTCAAAGGCCTGGCTCTCATGCATCCCCCCAGTTCATTGGCCCTTGGGCTTCTTCTAATGTGTCTCCAGCTGACATCATCAGGGGTTGGGCCATTAAAGATCTAAACAACACTATTAACCCCTAGCCACGCCCCCCAACCCCCCATCTCTCTGACGCCCCCCTCCAGGGTTGAAGGTTCCCATACATTTCAATAGATTAAATTGTGCACCTCTCTCTGCAGCTAGCACCTCTGTGCCTGTCCCACCTCCGGGGGCCTCCTACATCATTCCAGGGGACTCAATTTCTTTCCTGCTACTTTATGGATATGACGGCTTGGTGGAGTAGAGTGGAATAGACAGCCAGGGGAGGAGTGGGGCTGCAGAAGCCTTGTGGGAGGGCAGGAATTTTACAGAGGCACAGAAGAGCTGTGAAGTTCAAGCCCTTGAAGACATGAGCCATGAAGCCAATGACTGAGAGAGAGAAGATGAGAGTGAGAGGTGGAGAGAGAGAGAGAGAGAGATGGGGAAAACTATCTCCACCCACACCTCCCCTCCCTCTCTTCTTCCATCCCTCCCTCCCCTCTCCACCCATTGAATCTTCTCCCCAATGAAGTTTTTCCTCGAACACGCCTAATTGCTTCTCAACCCCCTCCTCCTCCCCCTCCCCCTCCTCATCTTATACTCCTTCCAACTGGTGTACACCTCACCGCCCTCCTCCCCTCTCCCCCATTTTCTCCCTCAACACTCACACCCCAGCACACACACACCCACAGAATCTCATCCATCCCAGAATAATATAGCTAGCTAGCTCACATGTCATCTGGCTTATCAGTTTGTTGGCGGTGTGGCTGAGGAGTCAGCCTGGGCTTTCATACATAACAACCCTTCAGGATCAGACACAGGGATCTGTCGGCTCCCAGCCATGGAATGTGACAGCCTTCTGTCAGAGAGGGAGACGTTTCACCATTCAGCCAGCCAGGGTAGGCCCAGGCAGAGAACAGAACGTAACCAGGGACCAGAGAACAGAACGTAACCAGGGACCAGAGAACAGAACGTAACCAGGGACCAGAGAATAGAACGTAACCAGGGACCATTCAGCCAGCCAGGGTAGGCCCAGGCAGAGAACAGAACGTAACCAGGGACCAGAGAACAGAACGTAACCAGGGAACTGAGAGAAAAAGAAGGGAAGACGAGGAAGTTTTCCTTGTTCCTTACTCCTCTCTCTCTCTCTCTCTCTCGCTCTCTGCATCTCCCCTCTCGCTCTTCGTCTGTCTCTGATACCGGGAGAGAGTAGACGGGGGAGGCATGTAATCTATTCGCCTCGGATCTTTATTTATTTATTTCCCACAGCGCAAAATTAGTATAATTATACAGTAATGAGTGCTACAATGGAGTGCTGTTTTCTATTACGCCAGCCCCACTGCCAGCTAGCACTGTGAGAGAGAGAAAGAGCTGGGGGGCACAATGTCTATGTCTCACATGGTAAACAGTAGCAAACTGATTAAAATGCAGTGGCGGAGACTCAAGAGAAGAATATAGTTGCTGGGTCCCCACTCTCCGTCTCACCCCTCATCCTCTTTCCCACCCTCCTTCCCACCCCCCACTCTCCTTCCCACCCTCCTTCCTACTCCCCACCCTCCTTCCCACCCCCCACTCTCCTTCCCACCCTCCACTCTCCTTCCCACCCTCCTTCCTACTCCCCACTCTCCTTCCCACCCTCCACTCTCCTTCCCATCCTCCTTCCTACTCCCCACCCTCCTTCCCACCCCCCACTCTCCTTCCCACCCCCCACTCTCCTTCCCACCCTCCTTCCCACCCCCCACTCTCCTTCCCACCCTCCTTCCCACCCCCCACTCTCCTTCCCACCCTACGTCTCACCCCTCATCCTCCTTCCCACCCTCCTTCCCACCCCCTCCCATCTCCAACTTTAGAGAACGAAAGAACAAGAGACACAGATTGAAAGAGAAACAGTCCATCTGTCTCACCATCCAAGTGTTCAAGACAAGTATTTACTGCATACCGTAGACGTGATTTCTGGGAATTTTGAGAAAGTGCCTGCAAGCGAACCAGAGACTCCAAGGGACTGAGTAACAGACCATCTATCTCACCATTGAAGCGTTTAGCTATCTATACTGTAGATGTGATTGCTAGGACTTACTGTATCAACAGTGCATGTACAAGCTGAGACATAGTACAGCATGACAGTATTGCTCTGTTACAGTAGACAGTGCTTGTAGAGTCCGGAGCTGGCAAGACTTCTCATATCCTCAATTGGAATGAGTCACCTAAGTTGCCCTGCCTGATTGTGTAATCAATGTAGATCTACACACACAGCTGCCTAAAAGACAGATACTGTATGAACTAAAGGTACATTCATTCACTAAGTGACTTTCTATAGAAACCTATGGAGAGAGTTTGACCTGCAGGCTGGGATGAAGAGTAAATGAGTAGATGAGTGGGTTAGAGGCCATGGCTGAGTGTAGAGGGAGGGAGGGAGAGAGAGAGAGAGAGGAGGGAGGGAGGGAGGGAGACAGAGAGAGAGAGGGAGGGTGAGGGAGGGAGGGAGGGAGGTAGAGAGAGAAAGAGAGAGAGAGAGAGAACACTCAGCTATTTGTCCTGCTGATAAGAACAAACACCATTGACTCTGTACCGGTACCCCCTGTATATAGCCCCGCTATTGTTATTTACTACTACTCTTTAATTATTTGTTATTCTTATCTCTTACTTTTTTTTAGGTATTTTCTTAAAACTGCATTGTTCGTTAAGGGCTTGTAAGTAAGCATTTCACTATAACCTGTTGTATTCGGCGCATGTGAGAAATAAAATTTGATTTGATTGATTTGAAATACTATCCATATTTACGTTGATTTATTTTCCCTTTTGTACTTTAACTATTTGCACATCGTTACAACACTGTACAGTAGCCATAATAGGACATTTGAAATGTATCTATTCCTTTGGAGCTTTTGTGAGTGTAATGTTTACTGTTAATTTTTTATATTTATTTCACTTTTGTTTATTATCTATTTTACTTGCTTTAGCGATGTAAAAATACAATTCCCAGAGAGAGAGAGATAGAGAAGGAGGAGGGCTGTTTGATGATTATTTAACCTTTATTTAACTAGGCAAGTCAATTAAGAACAAATTCTTATTTATAATGATGGCCTAACCCGGCCGACGCTGGGCCAATTGTGCGCCGCCCTATGGTACTCCCAATCACAGCCAGATGTGATACAGCCTGGATTTGAACCAGGGACTGTAGTGACACCTCTTGCACTGAGATGCAGTGCCTTAGACCGCTGCGCAACTCGGGAGCCCAAAGATGTACGACGGTAACGAAGTGTAGCGAGGCCTGGGTCTGGATCTGCTCTGTTTAAAGGCAAGGTGACAAAGTGGGAGCCGTGCAGAGGTGTACTGTAGGTAACCAGAGAAACAGAGCTGTCTGCCTAGCTATGTGTTAAGCCCACACTCACTTACATGTGTTGTGTGAGATCTCACCAGCCATTACACCTCCTCACATACTGGAGCCTACTAACGTGTGTGGGAACAGATCTCAGAGCACTGGGATAATAATAACTGAATGTTGACTAAGCTCAGTGCATTAATCCACATTGTATGAACATTTGAGAATGATAGATGAGGTGAATAGATTCATTGATACACAATTTGAAGGGACTTTTTTACTGACCTCACGGAGTAAAGAAATCAGAAATATTGCTTTCTACTTCCTGTGTCTTTGAACTGATTCTGTTTCTGCTGTGGTAGCAATACGTCACCAGTCATGTCCAATCGGGCGCTGCAACGGCTGTTGTTCTTGTTTACCCATCATGCAGTTGTTCCTCTTCTAAACGAAGGGTTTTGGACACCTGTGTTCTACACCTGGTGTCTGGTTCCTCCGTGCCTGACAGCATTGCAGCGCGGGTAGACAAGGTGACAAGATGTCACCTCACGGCAACTCCCTCTCGCCCAAAACCCCACAAATCATTTTGACATCTCAAACTTCTCCATCTCTGCTAAAGGTGGCAGTCCCAGCAGCCCCGACTTACAAACATTGCACAAAAATCCTCCTCTTATCCCCTGTGTTTTGAGGGGGACTTGTCAAGCGTCTACGGTCTTAGATATTCTGACATCCGTCTTGCCATCTTTCATATTTGCTCAGAGGAGCTGGACCTCAAATGCCGGTTGTCGTGAACGGGAGCTAGGAGAGAAAAAATCATTTCAGATCAAGTATGACAACATTTTATGAGATTTGAGAGGAGGTTTATGCGTCATGCAGTTTTGGAGGCCCTTGTGTAACAGCATTCACTCCAGCCTGTTCCAGTCAACTCTGGCGGTATATAGGCACTGTATGATGTTCAATGTTCTGTCCTCTCCTCTCTGTCAATCAAAATATTCCATTATGTTCCCCCTCCTCCCACTGTTTTCATGTTTTACATACAGTATGTGTCTCTTCTCCCCACAATATTGTCTGTGTAAGCAGGGCCACTGCAGGTGATTTAAAAAAATTCAGAGTGCAGTATTTGTCTCCTCTATCACTGATATTTCACTCTTATTGCAATGGATTACTGTAATTTTCAGTCCTAGCCAGCCAGCATCATACAAACTGGACCCAAACAACTTCATTGTGCTCTACAAGCAGAGAGCCAGGCAGCCTGTTCCTGTCGGTGACGGCAGACTACAGGTGTGTAAATAAAGGGAATGTTGTGTAGCGACAGCTACACAACATGAATGGTTGTGAATGGTTGTTCACGAGATGAGACCACCTTTTCAGGGATTGTTTGTGTATCAAAATAACACACACACACATGCACACACACACCTATGTTATGTCTCTCTCATCCTGTCCTGTGAAAATGACGCAGTTATCTATATACTGTAAGAGGAGTAATGTTGGGTACTTAGAGGAATCCTACACACACACACACAGAGAGAGAGCGAGAGAGAGAGAGAGAGATTCCTCAGTGATCCTTCACTCCCATTTGTTTTCATTCCTGACGTGACGTGACAGTGAACCATCATAGCATTGGTTCCAATGCTGTGCAGTGTGTTTTTCTGGCGCCTTCGTGGCTGTTGTGGCTTCACCCAGATTGGTGTTACACATCGGTAGTGGGGGAGTTCTACCCATAGAGGCGGACCTCATAGTACTACTGAGAAGCGCTGCTTCAGAGACGGCAAGGGCCAGGGTGCCCTGAGGAATGGCTCTGGACCAGTCTAAAACTCCCTGGATGTTAAGCCACTCCGTTTCTTCTCCGAACTGCCTCTACTCTTGCCATCATCCTGACGCTGACTGCCCAAGCCATGAATGAACTACCTTGCCTGCCATGATCATCAATTAACTATTTGTTTTGTTTTACAATTTATTTATTTATTTATTTTCTTCTGAAGTGCTTTGAGTTTGTAATGAAAAGATCTATAAAAGTGTAATAAATTATTATTAAGTGACAGTGAACCATCCCCCATTGAACTCTTCCCACTGCCATGGTGATATACAGATGTAGGATCTTAGTTTGAGCCAGTTTGCTACAGCAGGAAATATGAATTATTATGTGGATTATAATGAATGGAAAAACATTTTCGTAAGGGAAAATCAGGTCTGAAATTTCCAAGTGGAAATGAAAAACTTAAACTTCAGGTTTGTAAACCTCAAATACACCACAAGTTTTAAATGTTGTGCATTGCAGGAAAGTTATCCTGCAACAGGGTGATCCGATTAAAATCCTACGTCTGTAGTGGAAGCCTGGAAGGTATATGGAGATTCCATTCCAGATTCCACATTCTTCCATTCCCAGAAAATGTGTTAGCTAGTCCCGGTCCTAGTAGTTTCATGCATGCTCTGCTGACAGATGCTTTTGGAAATGTGGAATATTCTCATCATGGGGTTGTTGGTGGTACTGATATATTGTAGAGATGCTTAATAGTACAGATGATGATTTCTATATGACTACACAGCAAATTCATCAGTGTTAAATCAACACTGACAGTAATAAATTCAACACTGGGCCAGTGCCTGTCTATATGCAGGGTTTCCGTTAAGAAAATGTGGAGCCTGAAAACATGACCGGGAAGATTTGAATTTATTGGCCATTTGAGAAATGCATTGGGTGTGATAATGTAAGATAATGTGTCTTGAGTATAATTTAAAATGTTGAGACAAGAAGAAGGGGAGGGGTGTGAGGCGAAGAGTCTCTCTCCAGAATGGCTCAGCTGTCTCCCACCAATTCTTGCGCGTTGATTGTTTCATTGTATGAATTGTATGCCCTTACATATGTCACCAGTAGTAAATGTACCGTTAACCCCTGTCATTTGGTTACATTCATTACTGTTAATGCACGTATTAATTACAGTCATTTACCGACCGTTCTCATTCTCAGACTGGAAACGTTGTTTGCAGATTTCATAATCTGCTATACTTGTGAGAAACAAGTTTTGGTTTATTTCATAACCATCATTTACGAGATCTGCCAATTCTTTCATTGACTTTTGTTTGGAGTGCTCCATGTGAGTGCTCCTTGCTCTGGCACCCCAATGGTGGAACAAACTCCCTCACGACGCCAGGTCAGCGGAGTCAATCACCACCTTCCGGAGACACCTGAAACCCCACCTCTTTAAGGAATACCTAGGATAGGATAAAGTAATCCTTCTAACCCCCCCCCCCCCCTTAAAAGAGTTAGATGCACTATTGTAAAGTGGTTGTTCCACTGGATATCATAAGGTGAATGCACCAATTTGTAAGTCGCTCTGGATAAGAGCGTCTGCTAAATGACTTAAATGTAAATGTAATGTGAGCAATGAGCATGTTTCTGGTTTCTCTGTTCCGATAATGTTGAGGGAGCGTGCATACCTAAGCACTCATATAAGTACCTGGCCTGCTGCGTGGAAATGTTTTTTTTTAAACATCTATTGCGAATGATAAAATATTAAAACTATAGTTCCTCACAGAAAACAATTTCAAAAATCCTTTCAACAATCTCCCCCTCGATAATCACCAATCCTCGGGGTGAAAGAGCAGTAGAAGTTCTAGGCCTACTACTGCATTGTCCTATAGGCTATGATGGATCACGCAATCGTTCACGTGTCCATATGGCAGAGGCTGGTGATCTCCCATTAGTTCATGTGTCCATATGGCAGATGCTGGTGATCTCCCATTAGTTCATATGTCCATATGGCAGAGGCTGGTGTTCTCCCATTAGTTCATGTGTCCATATGGCAGAGGCTGGTGATCTCCCATTAGTTCATGTGTCCATATGGCAGAGGCTGGTGATCTCCTATTAGTTAATGTGTCCATATGGCAGAGGCTGGTGATCTCCCATTAGTTAATGTGTCCATATGGCAGAGGCTGGTGATCTCCCATTAGTTAATGTGTCCATACGGCAGAGGCAGGTGATCTCACATTACTTAATGTGTCCATATGGCAGAGGCTGGTGATCTCCTATTAGTTAATGTGTCCATATGGCAGAGGCTGGTGATCTCCCATTAGTTAATGTGTCCATATGGCAGAGGCTGGTGATCTCCCATTAGTTAATGTGTCCATGTGGCAGAGGCTGGTGATCTCCTATTAGTTAATGTGTCCATATGGCAGAGGTTGGTGATCTCCCATTAGTTAATGTGTCCATATGGCAGAGGCTGGTGATCTCCCATTAGTTAATGTGTCCATATGGCAGAGGCTGGTGATCTCCCATTAGTTAATGTGTCCATACGGCAGAGGCTGGTGATCTCACATTAGTTAATGTGTCCATATGGCAGAGGCTGGTGATCTCCTATTAGTTAATGTGTCCATATGGCAGAGGCTGGTGATCTCCTATTAGTTAATGTGTCCATATGGCAGAGGCTGGTGATCTCCCATTAGTTCATGTGTCCATGTGGCAGAGGCTGGTGATCTCCCATTAGTTAATGTGTCCATATGGCAGAGGCTGGTGATCTCCCATTAGTTAATGTGTCCATATGGCAGAGGCTGGTGATCTCCCATTAGTTAATGTGTCCATACGGCAGAGGCTGGTGTCTCACATTAGTTAATGTGTCCATATGGCAGAGGCTGGTGATCTCCTATTAGTTAATGTGTCCATATGGCAGAGGCTGGTGATCTCCCATTAGTTAATGTGTCCATATGGCAGAGGCTGGTGATCTCCCATTAGTTAATGTGTCCATGTGGCAGAGGCTGGTGATCTCCTATTAGTTAATGTGTCCATATGGCAGAGGCTGGTGACCTCCCATTAGTTAATGTGTCCATATGGCAGAGGCTGGTGATCTCCCATTAGTTAATGTGTCCATATGGCAGAGGCTGGTGATCTCCCATTAGTTAATGTGTCCATACGGCAGAGGCTGGTGATCTCACATTAGTTAATGTGTCCATATGGCAGAGGCTGGTGATCTCCTATTAGTTAATGTGTCCATATGGCAGAGGCTGGTGATCTCCTATTAGTTAATGTGTCCATATGGCAGAGGCTGGTGATCTCCCATTAGTTCATGTGTCCATGTGGCAGAGGCTGGTGATCTCCCATTAGTTCATGTGTCCATATGGCAGAGGCTGGGGATCTCCCATTAGTTAATGTGTCCATGTGGCAGAGGCTGGTGATCTCCCATTAGTTCATGTGTCCATATGGCAGAGGCTGGTGATCTCCCATTAGTTAATGTGTCCATATGGCAGAGGCTGGTGATCTCCCATTAGTTAATGTGTCCATATGGCAGAGGCTGGTGATCTCCTATTAGTTAATGTGTCCATGTGGCAGAGGCTGGTAATCTCCTATTAGTTAATGTGTCCATGTGGTAGAGGCTGGTGATCTCACATTAGTTAATGTGTCCATAAGGCAGAGGCTGGTGATCTCCTATTAGTTAATGTGTCCATAAGGCAGAGGCTGGTGATCTCCTATTAGTTCATATGTCCATGTGGCAGAGGCTGGTGATCTCCCATTAGTTAATGAGTCCATATGGCAGAGGCTGGTGATCTCCCATTAGTTAATGTGTCCATATGGCAGAGGCTGGTGATCTCCCATTAGTTAATGTGTCCATAAGGCAGAGGCTGGTGATCTCCCATTAGTTCATGTGTCCATATGGCAGAGGCTGGTGATCTCCCATTAGTTAATGTGTCCATGTGGCAGAGGCTGGTGATCTCCCATTAGTTAATGTGTCCATGTGGCAGAGGCTGGTGATCTCCCATTAGTTCATGTGTCCATATGGCAGAGGCTGGTGATCTCCCATTAGTTCATGTGTCCATGTGGCAGAGGCTGGTGATCTCCCATTAGTTAATGTGTCCATATGGCAGAGGCTGGTGATCTCCCATTAGTTAATGTGTCCATATGGCAGAGGCTGGTGATCTCCCATTAGTTAATGTGTCCATATGGCAGAGGCTGGTGATCTCCCATTAGTTCATGTGTCCATAAGGCAGAGGCTGGTGATCTCCTATTAGGTCATGTGTCCATATGGCAGAGGCTGGTGATCTCCCATTAGTTAATGTGTCCATATGGCAGAGGCTGGTGATCTCCCATTAGTTAATGTGTCCATATGGCAGAGGCTGGTGATCTCCTATTAGTTAATGTGTCCATATGGCAGAGGCTGGTGATCTCCTATTAGTTAATGTGTCCATATGGCAGAGGCTGGTGATCTCCTATTAGTTCATGTGTCCATACGGCAGAGGCTGGTGATCTCCCATTAGTTCATGTGTCCATAAGGCAGAGGCTGGTGATCTCCCATTAGTTCATGTGTCCATAAGGCAGAGGCTGGTGATCTCCTATTAGTGCATGTGTCCATATGGCAGAGGCTGGTGATCTCCCATTAGTTCATGTGTCCATATGGCAGAGGCTGGTGATCTCCTATTAGTTAATGTGTCCATATGGCAGAGGCTGGTGATCTCCCATTAGTTCATGTGTCCATATGGCAGAGGCTGGTGTTCTCCCATTAGTTCATGTGTCCATATGGCAGAGGCTGGTGTTCTCCCATTAGTTCATGTGTCCATAAGGCAGAGGCTGGTGTTCTCCCATTAGTTAATGTGTCCATATGGCAGAGGCTGGTGTTCTCCCATTAGTTAATGTGTCCATATGGCAGAGGCTGATGTTCTCCCATTAGTTCATGTGTCCATGTGGTAGAGGCTGGTGATCTCACATTAGTTAATGTGTCCATAAGGCAGAGGCTGGTGATCTCCTATTAGTTAATGTGTCCATAAGGCAGAGGCTGGTGATCTCCTATTAGTTCATATGTCCATGTGGCAGAGGCTGGTGATCTCCCATTAGTTAATGAGTCCATATGGCAGAGGCTGGTGATCTCCCATTAGTTAATGTGTCCATATGGCAGAGGCTGGTGATCTCCCATTAGTTAATGTGTCCATAAGGCAGAGGCTGGTGATCTCCCATTAGTTCATGTGTCCATATGGCAGAGGCTGGTGATCTCCTATTAGTTAATGTGTCCATATGGCAGAGGCTGGTGATCTCCCATTAGTTCATGTGTCCATATGGCAGAGGCTGGTGTTCTCCCATTAGTTCATGTGTCCATATGGCAGAGGCTGGTGTTCTCCCATTAGTTCATGTGTCCATAAGGCAGAGGCTGGTGTTCTCCCATTAGTTAATGTGTCCATATGGCAGAGGCTGGTGTTCTCCCATTAGTTAATGTGTCCATATGGCAGAGGCTGATGTTCTCCCATTAGTTCATGTGTCCATGTGGTAGAGGCTGGTGATCTCACATTAGTTAATGTGTCCATAAGGCAGAGGCTGGTGATCTCCTATTAGTTAATGTGTCCATAAGGCAGAGGCTGGTGATCTCCTATTAGTTCATATGTCCATGTGGCAGAGGCTGGTGATCTCCCATTAGTTAATGAGTCCATATGGCAGAGGCTGGTGATCTCCCATTAGTTAATGTGTACATATGGCAGAGGCTGGTGATCTCCCATTAGTTAATGTGTCCATAAGGCAGAGGCTGGTGATCTCCCATTAGTTCATGTGTCCATATGGCAGAGGCTGGTGATCTCCCATTAGTTAATGTGTCCATGTGGCAGAGGCTGGTGATCTCCCATTAGTTAATGTGTCCATGTGGCAGAGGCTGGTGATCTCCCATTAGTTCATGTGTCCATATGGCAGAGGCTGGTGATCTCCCATTAGTTCATGTGTCCATGTGGCAGAGGCTGGTGATCTCCCATTAGTTAATGTGTCCATATGGCAGAGGCTGGTGATCTCCCATTAGTTAATGTGTCCATATGGCAGAGGCTGGTGATCTCCCATTAGTTAATGTGTCCATATGGCAGAGGCTGGTGATCTCCCATTAGTTCATGTGTCCATAAGGCAGAGGCTGGTGATCTCCTATTAGGTCATGTGTCCATATGGCAGAGGCTGGTGATCTCCCATTAGTTAATGTGTCCATATGGCAGAGGCTGGTGATCTCCCATTAGTTAATGTGTCCATATGGCAGAGGCTGGTGATCTCCTATTAGTTAATGTGTCCATATGGCAGAGGCTGGTGATCTCCTATTAGTTAATGTGTCCATATGGCAGAGGCTGGTGATCTCCTATTAGTTCATGTGTCCATACGGCAGAGGCTGGTGATCTCCCATTAGTTCATGTGTCCATAAGGCAGAGGCTGGTGATCTCCCATTAGTTCATGTGTCCATAAGGCAGAGGCTGGTGATCTCCTATTAGTGCATGTGTCCATATGGCAGAGGCTGGTGATCTCCCATTAGTTCATGTGTCCATATGGCAGAGGCTGGTGATCTCCTATTAGTTAATGTGTCCATATGGCAGAGGCTGGTGATCTCCCATTAGTTCATGTGTCCATATGGCAGAGGCTGGTGTTCTCCCATTAGTTCATGTGTCCATATGGCAGAGGCTGGTGTTCTCCCATTAGTTCATGTGTCCATAAGGCAGAGGCTGGTGTTCTCCCATTAGTTAATGTGTCCATATGGCAGAGGCTGGTGTTCTCCCATTAGTTAATGTGTCCATATGGCAGAGGCTGATGTTCTCCCATTAGTTAATGTGTCCATAAGGCAGAGGCTGGTGATCTCCTATTAGTTAATGTGTCCATAAGGCAGAGGCTGGTGATCTCCTATTAGTTCATATGTCCATGTGGCAGAGGCTGGTGATCTCCCATTAGTTAATGAGTCCATATGGCAGAGGCTGGTGATCTCCCATTAGTTAATGTGTCCATATGGCAGAGGCTGGTGATCTCCCATTAGTTAATGTGTCCATAAGGCAGAGGCTGGTGATCTCCCATTAGTTCATGTGTCCATATGGCAGAGGCTGGTGATCTCCTATTAGTTAATGTGTCCATATGGCAGAGGCTGGTGATCTCCCATTAGTTCATGTGTCCATATGGCAGAGGCTGGTGTTCTCCCATTAGTTCATGTGTCCATATGGCAGAGGCTGGTGTTCTCCCATTAGTTCATGTGTCCATAAGGCAGAGGCTGGTGTTCTCCCATTAGTTAATGTGTCCATATGGCAGAGGCTGGTGTTCTCCCATTAGTTAATGTGTCCATATGGCAGAGGCTGATGTTCTCCCATTAGTTCATGTGTCCATGTGGTAGAGGCTGGTGATCTCACATTAGTTAATGTGTCCATAAGGCAGAGGCTGGTGATCTCCTATTAGTTAATGTGTCCATAAGGCAGAGGCTGGTGATCTCCTATTAGTTCATATGTCCATGTGGCAGAGGCTGGTGATCTCCCATTAGTTAATGAGTCCATATGGCAGAGGCTGGTGATCTCCCATTAGTTAATGTGTCCATATGGCAGAGGCTGGTGATCTCCCATTAGTTAATGTGTCCATAAGGCAGAGGCTGGTGATCTCCCATTAGTTCATGTGTCCATATGGCAGAGGCTGGTGATCTCCCATTAGTTAATGTGTCCATGTGGCAGAGGCTGGTGATCTCCCATTAGTTAATGTGTCCATGTGGCAGAGGCTGGTGATCTCCCATTAGTTCATGTGTCCATATGGCAGAGGCTGGTGATCTCCCATTAGTTCATGTGTCCATGTGGCAGAGGCTGGTGATCTCCCATTAGTTAATGTGTCCATATGGCAGAGGCTGGTGATCTCCCATTAGTTAATGTGTCCATATGGCAGAGGCTGGTGATCTCCCATTAGTTAATGTGTCCATATGGCAGAGGCTGGTGATCTCCCATTAGTTCATGTGTCCATAAGGCAGAGGCTGGTGATCTCCTATTAGGTCATGTGTCCATATGGCAGAGGCTGGTGATCTCCCATTAGTTAATGTGTCCATATGGCAGAGGCTGGTGATCTCCCATTAGTTAATGTGTCCATATGGCAGAGGCTGGTGATCTCCTATTAGTTAATGTGTCCATATGGCAGAGGCTGGTGATCTCCTATTAGTTAATGTGTCCATATGGCAGAGGCTGGTGATCTCCTATTAGTTCATGTGTCCATACGGCAGAGGCTGGTGATCTCCCATTAGTTCATGTGTCCATAAGGCAGAGGCTGGTGATCTCCCATTAGTTCATGTGTCCATAAGGCAGAGGCTGGTGATCTCCTATTAGTGCATGTGTCCATATGGCAGAGGCTGGTGATCTCCCATTAGTTCATGTGTCCATATGGCAGAGGCTGGTGATCTCCTATTAGTTAATGTGTCCATATGGCAGAGGCTGGTGATCTCCCATTAGTTCATGTGTCCATATGGCAGAGGCTGGTGTTCTCCCATTAGTTCATGTGTCCATATGGCAGAGGCTGGTGTTCTCCCATTAGTTCATGTGTCCATAAGGCAGAGGCTGGTGTTCTCCCATTAGTTAATGTGTCCATATGGCAGAGGCTGGTGTTCTCCCATTAGTTAATGTGTCCATATGGCAGAGGCTGATGTTCTCCCATTAGTTCATGTGTCCATAAGGCAGAGGCTGGTGTTCTCCCATTTGTTAATGTGTCCATATGGCAGAGGCTGGTGATCTCCCATTAGTTCATGTGTCCATGTGGCAGAGGCTGGTGATCTCCCATTAGTTCATGTGTCCATATGGCAGAGGCTGGTGTTCTCCCATTAGTTCATGTGTCCATATGGCAGAGGCTGGTGTTCTCCCATTAGTTCATGTGTCCATAAGGCAGAGGCTTGTGATCTCCCATTAGTTCATGTGTCCATATGGCAGAGGCTGGTGATATCCCATTAGTTCATGTGTCCATGTGGCAGAGGCTGGTGATCTCCCATTAGTTAATGTGTCCATGTGGCAGAGGCTGGTGATCTCCCATTAGTTAATGTGTCCATATGGCAGAGGCTGGTGATCTCCAATTAGTTCATGTGTCCATGTGGCAGAGGCTGGTGATCTCCCATTAGTCCATGTGTCCATATGGCAGAGGCTGGTGTTCTCCCATTAGTTCATGTGTCCATAAGGCAGAGGCTGGTGTTCTCCCATTAGTTAATGTGTCCATATGGCAGAGGCTGGTGTTCTCCCATTAGTTAATGTGTCCATATGGCAGAGGCTGATGTTCTCCCATTAGTTCATGTGTCCATAAGGCAGAGGCTGGTGTTCTCCCATTTGTTAATGTGTCCATATGGCAGAGGCTGGTGATCTCCCATTAGTTCATGTGTCCATGTGGCAGAGGCTGGTGATCTCCCATTAGTTCATGTGTCCATATGGCAGAGGCTGGTGTTCTCCCATTAGTTCATGTGTCCATATGGCAGAGGCTGGTGTTCTCCCATTAGTTCATGTGTCCATAAGGCAGAGGCTTGTGATCTCCCATTAGTTCATGTGTCCATATGGCAGAGGCTGGTGATATCCCATTAGTTCATGTGTCCATGTGGCAGAGGCTGGTGATCTCCCATTAGTTAATGTGTCCATGTGGCAGAGGCTGGTGATCTCCCATTAGTTAATGTGTCCATATGGCAGAGGCTGGTGATCTCCAATTAGTTCATGTGTCCATGTGGCAGAGGCTGGTGATCTCCCATTAGTCCATGTGTCCATATGGCAGAGGCTGGTGTTCTCCCATTAGTTCATGTGTCCATATGGCAGAGGCTGGTGTTCTCCCATTAGTTAATGTGTCCATAAGGCAGAGGCTGGTGATCTCCCATTAGTTCATGTGTCCATATGGCAGAGGCTGGTGATCTCCCATTAGTTCATGTGTCCATGTGGCAGAGGCTGGTGATCTCCCATTAGTTAATGTGTCCATATGGCAGAGGCTGGTGATCTCCCATTAGTTAATGTGTCCATATGGCAGAGGCTGGTGATCTCCCATTAGTTAATGTGTCCATATGGCAGAGGCTGGTGATCTCCCATTAGTTCATGTGTCCATAAGGCAGAGGCTGGTGATCTCCTATTAGTTCATGTGTCCATATGGCAGAGGCTGGTGATCTCCCATTAGTTAATGTGTCCATATGGCAGAGGCTGGTGATCTCCCATTAGTTAATGTGTCCATATGGCAGAGGCTGGTGATCTCCTATTAGTTAATGTGTCCATATGGCAGAGGCTGGTGATCTCCTATTAGTTAATGTGTCCATATGGCAGAGGCTGGTGATCTCCTATTAGTTCATGTGTCCATACGGCAGAGGCTGGTGATCTCCCATTAGTTCATGTGTCCATAAGGCAGAGACTGGTGATCTCCCATTAGTTCATGTGTCCATAAGGCAGAGGCTGGTGATCTCCTATCAGTTCATGTGTCCATATGGCAGAGGCTGGTGATCTCCCATTAGTTCATGTGTCCATATGGCAGAGGCTGGTGATCTCCTATTAGTTAATGTGTCCATATGGCAGAGGCTGGTGATCTCCCATTAGTTCATGTGTCCATATGGCAGAGGCTGGTGTTCTCCCATTAGTTCATGTGTCCATATGGCAGAGGCTGGTGTTCTCCCATTAGTTCATGTGTCCATAAGGCAGAGGCTGGTGTTCTCCCATTAGTTAATGTGTCCATATGGCAGAGGCTGGTGATCTCCCATTAGTTAATGTGTCCATATGGCAGAGGCTGGTGTTCTCCCATTAGTTCATGTGTCCATAAGGCAGAGGCTGGTGTTCTCCCATTTGTTAATGTGTCCATATGGCAGAGGCTGGTGATCTCCCATTAGTTCATGTGTCCATGTGGCAGAGGCTGGTGATCTCCCATTAGTTCATGTGTCCATATGGCAGAGGCTGGTGTTCTCCCATTAGTTCATGTGTCCATATGGCAGAGGCTGGTGTTCTCCCATTAGTTAATGTGTCCATATGGCAGAGGCTGGTGATCTCCCATTAGTTCATGTGTCCATAAGGCAGAGGCTGGTGATCTCCTATTAGTTCATGTGTCCATATGGCAGAGGCTGGTGATCTCCCATTAGTTAATGTGTCCATATGGCAGAGGCTGGTGATCTCCCATTAGTTAATGTGTCCATATGGCAGAGGCTGGTGATCTCCTATTAGTTAATGTGTCCATATGGCAGAGGCTGGTGATCTCCTATTAGTTAATGTGTCCATATGGCAGAGGCTGGTGATCTCCTATTAGTTCATGTGTCCATACGGCAGAGGCTGGTGATCTCCCATTAGTTCATGTGTCCATAAGGCAGAGGCTGGTGATCTCCCATTAGTTCATGTGTCCATAAGGCAGAGGCTGGTGATCTCCTATTAGTTCATGTGTCCATATGGCAGAGGCTGGTGATCTCCCATTAGTTCATGTGTCCATATGGCAGAGGCTGGTGATCTCCTATTAGTTAATGTGTCCATATGGCAGAGGCTGGTGATCTCCCATTAGTTCATGTGTCCATATGGCAGAGGCTGGTGTTCTCCCATTAGTTCATGTGTCCATATGGCAGAGGCTGGTGTTCTCCCATTAGTTCATGTGTCCATAAGGCAGAGGCTGGTGTTCTCCCATTAGTTAATGTGTCCATATGGCAGAGGCTGGTGTTCTCCCATTAGTTAATGTGTCCATATGGCAGAGGCTGGTGTTCTCCCATTAGTTCATGTGTCCATAAGGCAGAGGCTGGTGTTCTCCCATTTGTTAATGTGTCCATATGGCAGAGGCTGGTGATCTCCCATTAGTTCATGTGTCCATGTGGCAGAGGCTGGTGATCTCCCATTAGTTCATGTGTCCATATGGCAGAGGCTGGTGTTCTCCCATTAGTTCATGTGTCCATATGGCAGAGGCTGGTGTTCTCCCATTAGTTCATGTGTCCATAAGGCAGAGGCTGGTGATCTCCCATTAGTTCATGTGTCCATATGGCAGAGGCTGGTGATCTCCCATTAGTTAATGTGTCCATATGGCAGAGGCTGGTGATCTCCCATTAGTTAATGTGTCCATAAGGCAGAGGCTGGTGATATCCCATTAGTTCATGTGTCCATATGGCAGAGGCTGGTGATCTCCCATTAGTTAATGTGTCCATGTGGCAGAGGCTGGTGATCTCCCATTAGTTAATGTGTCCATGTGGCAGAGGCTGGTGATCTCCCATTAGTTAATGTGTCCATATGGCAGAGGCTGGTGATCTCCAATTAGTTCATGTGTCCATGTGGCAGAGGCTGGTGATCTCCCATTAGTCCATGTGTCCATATGGCAGAGGCTGGTGTTCTCCCATTAGTTCATGTGTCCATATGGCAGAGGCTGGTGTTCTCCCATTAGTTCATGTGTCCATAAGGCAGAGGCTGGTGATCTCCCATTAGTTCATGTGTCCATATGGCAGAGGCTGGTGATCTCCCATTAGTTCATGTGTCCATATGGCAGAGGCTGGTGATCTCCCATTAGTTCATGTGTCCATAAGGCAGAGGCTGGTGATCTCCTATTAGTTAATGTGTCCATATGGCAGAGGCTGGTGATCTCCCATTAGTTAATGTGTCCATATGGCAGAGGCTGGTGATCTCCCATTAGTTAATGTGTCCATGTGGCAGAGGCTGGTGATCTCCTATTAGTTAATGTGTCCATATGGCAGAGGCTGGTGATCTCCCATTAGTTAATGTGTCCATATGGCAGAGGCTGGTGATCTCCCATTAGTTAATGTGTCCATATGGCAGAGGCTGGTGATCTCCCATTAGTTAATGTGTCCATACGGCAGGGGCTGGTGATCTCACATTAGTTAATGTGTCCATATGGCAGAGGCTGGTGATCTCCTATTAGTGTCATGTTTTGTCTTTGATCATGTCTTGTCCCTGTGCTTCCCTCTGCTGGTCTTATTAGGTTCTTTCTCTTTCTCTCTCTCTATCGTTCCGTTCCTGCTCCCAGCTGTTTCTCATTCTCCTAACGACCTCATTTACTCTTTCACACCTGTCCCCTATTTTGCCCTCTGATTAGAGTCCCTATTTCTTCCTCTGTTTTCCGCTCCTGTCTTTGTCGGATTCTTGTTTGATGTTTGCTGTTCCTGTGTCCTTGTTTCGCCCTGTCGTGTTCTTTGCCTTCTTCAGATGCTGCGTGTGAGCAGGTGTCTATGTCAGCTACGGCCAGTGCGTTCCCGAAGCGACCTGCAGTCTGTGGTCGCGTCTCCAGTCGTTCCTCTCTATTGACGAGAGGATTTCAGTTTCCTGTTTTGGATTTACTATTGATTATCCAGGAGAATCATTATTTGTTTAATACTGGAATAAAGACTCTGTTACTATTACGTCGCTTTTGGGTCCTCATTCACCAGCATAACAGAAGAATCCGACCAAGACGGACCCAGCGACTATGGATTCTCTCAACACTGCCGTCGAGTTCCAGGGAGCAATGCTCGGCAGACACGAGCAGGAATTGTTTGCTGCTCGTCATGCCGTTGAGACCCTGGCCGCTCAGGTCTCCGATCTCTCTGGACAGTTTCAGAGTCTTCGTCTCGTGCCACCAGCTACTTCCTGGTCTTCCGAGTCTCCGGAACCTAGGGTTAATAACCCACCATGTTACTCTGGGCAGCCCACTGAGTGTCGCTCTTTTCTCACCCAGTGTGATATTGTGTTCTCTCTCCAGCCCAACACGTACTCTAGTGAGAGAGCTCGGATCGCTTACGTCATATCACTCCTTACTGGTCGGGCTCGGGAGTGGGGCACAGCTATCTGGGAGGCAAGGGCTGAGTGTTCTAACGATTATCAGAACTTTAAAGAGGAGATGATCCGGGTTTTTGATCGTTCAGTTTTTGGGAAGGAGGCTTCCTGGGCCCTGGCTTCCCTATGTCAAGGTGATCGATCCATAACGGATTACTCTATAGAGTTTCGCACTCTTGCTGCATCCAGTGACTGGAACGAGCCGGCGTTGCTCGCTCGTTTTCTGGAGGGACTCCACGCTGAGGTTAAGGATGAGATTCTCTCCCGGGAGGTTCCTTCCAGCGTGGACTCTTTGATTGCACTCGCCATCCGCATAGAACGACGGGTAGATCTTCGTCACCGAGCTCGTGGAGGAGAGCTCGCGTTAACGGTGTTTCCCCTCTCCGCATCTCAACCATCTCCTTCCACCGGCTCAGAGACTGAGCCCATGCAGCTGGGAGGTATTCGCATCTCGACTAAGGAGAGGGAACGGAGAATCACCAACCGCCTTTGCCTCTATTGCGGTTCTGCTGGACATTTTGTCATGTCATGTCCAGTAAAAGCCAGAGCTCATCAGTAAGCGGAGGGCTACTGGTGAGCGCTACTACTCAGGTCTCTCCATCAAGATCCTGTACTACCTTGTCGGTCCATCTACGCTGGACCGGTTCGGCTGCTTCCTGCAGTGCCTTGATAGACTCAGGGGCTGAGGGTTGTTTTATGGACGAAGCTTGGGCTCGGAAACATGACATTCCTCTCAGACAGTTAGGGAAGCCCACGCCCATGTTCGCCTTAGATGGTAGTCCTCTCCCCAGTATCAGATGTGAGACACTACCTTTAACCCTCACAGTATCTGGTAACCACAGTGAGACCATTTCCTTTTTGATTTTTCATTCACCTTTTACTCCTGTTGTTTTGGGTCATCCCTGGCTAGTATGTCATAATCCTTCTATTAATTGGTCTAGTAATTCTATCCTATCTTGGAACGTTTCTTGTCATGTGAAGTGTTTAATGTCTGCTATCCCTCCTGTGTCTTCTGTCCCCTCTACTCAGGAGGAACCTGGTGATTTGACAGGAGTGCCGGAGGAATATCATGATCTGCGCACGGTCTTCAGTCGGTCCAGAGCCAGCTCCCTTCCTCCTCACCGGTCGTATGATTGTTGTATTGATCTCCTTCCGGGGACCACTCCCCCTCGGGGTAGACTATACTCTCTGTCGGCTCCCGAACGTAAGGCTCTCGAGGATTATCTGTCTGTTTCTCTCGACGCCGGTACCGTGGTGCCTTCTTCCTCTCCCGCCGGAGCGGGATTTTTCTTTGTTAAGAAGAAGGACGGTACTCTGCGCCCCTGCGTGGATTATCGAGGGCTGAATGACATAACGGTTAAGAATCGTTATCCGCTTCCCCTTATGTCGTCAGCCTTCGAGATTTTGCAGGGAGCCAGGTGCTTTACTAAGTTGGACCTTCGTAACGCTTACCATCTCGTACGCATCAGAGAGGGGGACGAGTGGAAAACGGCGTTTAACACTCCGTTAGGGCATTTTGAATACCGGGTTCTGCCGTTCGGTCTCGCTAATGCTCCAGCTGTCTTTCAGGCATTAGTTAATGATGTACTGAGAGACATGCTGAACATTTTTGTTTTCGTTTACCTTGACGATATCCTGATTTTTTCACCGTCACTCGAGATTCATGTTCAGCACGTTCGACGTGTACTCCAGCGCCTTTTAGAGAATTGTCTCTACGTGAAGGCTGAGAAGTGCGCCTTTCATGTCTCCTCTGTCACTTTTCTCGGTTCTGTTATTTCCGCTGAAGGCATTCAGATGGATCCCGCTAAGGTCCAGGCTGTCAGCGATTGGCCCGTCCCTAAGTCACGTGTCGAGTTGCAGCGTTTTCTCGGTTTCGCTAATTTCTATCGGCGTTTCATTCGTAATTTCGGTCAAGTGGCTGCCCCTCTCACAGCTCTGACTTCTGTCAAGACTTGCTTTAAGTGGTCCGGTTCCGCCCAGGGAGCTTTTGATCTCCTCAAGAAGCGTTTTACATCCGCCCCTATCCTTGTTACTCCTGACGTCACTAAACAATTCATTGTCGAGGTTGACGCTTCAGAGGTGGGCGTGGGAGCCATTCTGTCTCAGCGCTTCCAGTCTGACGATAAGGTCCATCCTTGCGCTTACTTTTCTCATCGCCTGTCGCCATCGGAACGCAACTATGATGTGGGTAACCGCGAACTGCTCGCCATCCGCTTAGCCATAGGCGAATGGCGACAGTGGTTGGAGGGGGCGACCGTCCCTTTTGTCGTTTGGACTGACCATAAGAACCTTGAGTACATCCGTTCGGCCAAACGACTTAATGCACGTCAAGCTCGTTGGGCGTTGTTTTTCGCTCGTTTCGAGTTCGTGATTTCCTATCGTCCGGGAAATAAGAACACCAAGCCTGATGCCTTATCCCGTCTCTTTAGTTCTTCTGTGGCTTCTACCGACCCCGAGGGGATTCTCCCTGAAGGGCGTGTTGTCGGGTTGACTGTCTGGGGAATTGAGAGACAGGTAAAGCAAGCACTCACTCACACTGCGTCGCCGCGCGCTTGTCCTAGTAACCTTCTGTTCGTTCCTGTCTCTACTCGTCTGGCTGTTCTTCAGTGGGCTCACTCTGCCAAGTTAGCTGGCCACCCCGGCGTTCGGGGTACGCTTGCTTCTATTCGCCAGCGGTTTTGGTGGCCTACTCAGGAGCGGGACACGCGTCGTTTCGTGGCTGCTTGTTCGGACTGCGCGCAGACTAAGTCAGGTAACTCTCCTCCTGCCGGTCGTCTCAGACCGCTTCCCATTCCTTCTCGACCATGGTCTCACATCGCCTTAGACTTTATTACCGGTCTGCCTTCGTCTGCGGGGAAGACTGTGATTCTTACGGTTATCGATAGGTTCTCTAAGGCGGCACATTTCATTCCCCTCGCTAAGCTTCCTTCCGCTAAGGAGACGGCACAAATCATCATTGAGAATGTGTTCAGAATTCATGGCCTCCCGTTAGACGCCGTTTCAGACAGAGGTCCGCAATTCACGTCACAGTTTTGGAGGGAGTTCTGTCGTTTGATTGGTGCTTCCGTCAGTCTCTCTTCCGGGTTTCATCCCCAGTCTAACGGTCAAGCAGAAAGGGCCAATCAGTCGATTGGTCGCATATTACGCAGCCTTTCGTTTCGAAACCCTGCGTCTTGGGCAGAACAGCTCCCCTGGGCTGAGTACGCTCACAACTCGCTTCCTTCGTCTGCTACCGGGCTGTCCCCGTTTCAGAGTAGTCTTGGCTACCAGCCTCCTCTGTTTTCGTCCCAGCTCGCCGAGTCCAGCGTTCCCTCCGCTCAGGCTTTTGTCCAACGTTGTGAGCGCACCTGGAGGAGGGTCAGGTCTGCACTTTGCCGTTACAGGGCGCAGACTGTGAGAGCCGCCAATAAACGTAGGATTAGGAGTCCTAGGTATTGTCGCGGTCAGAGAGTGTGGCTTTCCACTCGTAACCTTCCCCTTACGACAGCTTCTCGCAAGTTGACTCCGCGGTTCATTGGTCCGTTCCGTGTCTCTCAGGTCGTCAATCCTGTCGCTGTGCGACTGCTTCTTCCGCGACATCTTCGTCGCGTCCACCCTGTCTTCCATGTCTCTTGTGTCAAGCCTTTTCTTCGCGCCCCCGTTCGTCTTCCCCCCCCCCCCCCCCGTCCTTGTCGAGGGCGCTCCTATTTACAAGGTACGAAAGATCATGGACATGCGTTCTCGGGGACGTGGTCACCAGTACTTAGTGGATTGGGAGGGTTACGGTCCTGAGGAGAGGAGTTGGGTTCCATCTCGGGACGTGCTGGACCGTTCGTTGATTGATGATTTCCTTCGTTGCCGCCAGGGTTCCTCCTCGAGTGCGCCAGGAGGCGCTCGGTGAGTGGGGGGGTACTGTCATGTTTTGTCTTTGATCATGTCTTGTCCCTGTGCTTCCCTCTGCTGGTCTTATTAGGTTCTTTCTCTTTCTCTCTCTCTATCGTTCCGTTCCTGCTCCCAGCTGTTTCTCATTCTCCTAACGACCTCATTTACTCTTTCACACCTGTCCCCTATTTTGCCCTCTGATTAGAGTCCCTATTTCTTCCTCTGTTTTCCGCTCCTGTCTTTGTCGGATTCTTGTTTGATGTTTGCTGTTCCTGTGTCCTTGTTTCGCCCTGTCGTGTTCTTTGCCTTCTTCAGATGCTGCGTGTGAGCAGGTGTCTATGTCAGCTACGGCCAGTGCGTTCCCGAAGCGACCTGCAGTCTGTGGTCGCGTCTCCAGTCGTTCCTCTCTATTGACGAGAGGATTTCAGTTTCCTGTTTTGGATTTACTATTGATTATCCAGGAGAATCATTATTTGTTTAATACTGGAATAAAGACTCTGTTACTATTACGTCGCTTTTGGGTCCTCATTCACCAGCATAACAATTAGTTAATGTGTCCATATGGCAGAGGCTGGTGATCTCCCATTAGTTAATGTGTCCATATGGCAGAGGCTGGTGATCTCCTATTAGTTAATGTGTCCATATGGCAGAGGCTGGTGATCTCCCATTAGTTAATGTGTCCATGTGGCAGAGGCTGGTGATCTCCTATTAGTTAATGTGTCCATATGGCAGAGGCTGGTGACCTCCCATTAGTTAATGTGTCCATATGGCAGAGGCTGGTGATCTCCCATTAGTTAATGTGTCCATATGGCAGAGGCTGGTGATCTCCCATTAGTTAATGTGTCCATACGGCAGAGGCTGGTGATCTCACATTAGTTAATGTGTCCATATGGCAGAGGCTGGTGATCTCCTATTAGTTAATGTGTCCATATGGCAAAGGTTGGTGATCTCCTATTAGTTAATGTGTCCATATGGCAGAGGCTGGTGATCTCCCATTAGTTCATGTGTCCATGTGGCAGAGGCTGGTGATCTCCCATTAGTTCATGTGTCCATATGGCAGAGGCTGGTGATCTCCCATTAGTTCATGTGTCCATGTGGCAGAGGCTGGTGATCTCCTATTAGTTCATGTGTCCATATGGCAGAGGCTGGTGATCTCCCATTAGTTAATGTGTCCATATGGCAGAGGCTGGTGATCTCCCATTAGTTAATGTGTCCATATGGCAGAGGCTGGTGATCTCCTATTAGTTAATGTGTCCATGTGGCAGAGGCTGGTGATCTCCTATTAGTTAATGTGTCCATATGGCAGAGGCTGGTGTTCTCCCATTAGTTCATGTGTCCATAAGGCAGAGGCTGGTGATCTCCCATTAGTTCATGTGTCAATATGGCAGAGGTTGGTGATCTCCCATTAGTTCATGTGTCCATATGGCAGAGGCTGGTGATCTCCCATTAGTTCATGTGTCCATAAGGCAGAGGCTGGTGATCTCCTATTAGTTAATGTGTCCATGTGGCAGAGGCTGGTGATCTCCTATTAGTTCATGTGTCCATATGGCAGAGGCTGGTGATCTCCCATTAGTTAATGTGTCCATATGGCAGAGGCTGGTGATCTCCCATTAGTTAATGTGTCCATATGGCAGAGGCTGGTGATCTCCTATTAGTTAATGTGTCCATGTGGCAGAGGCTGGTGATCTCCTATTAGTTAATGTGTCCATATGGCAGAGGCTGGTGAGCTCACATTAGTTAATGTGTCCATAAGGCAGAGGCTGGTGATCTCCTATTAGTTCATATGTCCATGTGGCAGAGGCTGGTGATCTCCCATTAGTTAATGTGTCCATATGGCAGAGGCTGGTGATCTCCCATTAGTTAATGTGTCCATAAGGCAGAGGCTGGTGATCTCCCATTAGTTCATGTGTCCATATGGCAGAGGCTGGTGATCTCCCATTAGTTAATGTGTCCATGTGGCAGAGGCTGGTGATCTCCCATTAGTTAATGTGTCCATGTGGCAGAGGCTGGTGATCTCCCATTAGTTCATGTGTCCATATGGCAGAGGCTGGTGATCTCCCATTAGTTAATGTGTCCATAAGGCAGAGGCTGGTGATCTCCCATTAGTTCATGTGTCCATATGGCAGAGGCTGGTGATCTGCCATTAGTTAATGTGACCATGTGGCAGAGGCTGGTGATCTCCCATTAGTTAATGTGTCCATGTGGCAGAGGCTGGTGATCTCCCATTAGTTAATGTGTCCATATGGCAGAGGCTGGTGATCTCCCATTAGTTCATGTGTCCATGTGGCAGAGGCTGGTGATCTCCCATTAGTTAATGTGTCCATATGGCAGAGGCTGGTGAATTCCCATTAGTTAATGTGTCCATATGGCAGAGGCTGGTGATCTCCCATTAGTTAATGTGTCCATATGGCAGAGGCTGGTGATCTCCCATTAGTTCATGTGTCCATGAGGCAGAGGCTGGTGATCTCCTATTAGTTCATGTGTCCATATGGCAGAGGCTGGTGATCTCCCATTAGTTAATGTGTCCATATGGCAGAGGCTGGTGATCTCCCATTAGTTAATGTGTCCATATGGCAGAGGCTGGTGATCTCCTATTAGTTAATGTGTCCATATGGCAGAGGCTGGTGATCTCCTATTAGTTAATGTGTCCATATGGCTGAGGCTGGTGATCTCCTATTAGTTCATGTGTCCATACGGCAGAGGCTGGTGATCTCCCATTAGTTCATGTGTCCATAAGGCAGAGGCTGGTGATCTCCCATTAGTTCATGTGTCCATAAGGCAGAGGCTGGTGATCTCCTATTAGTTAATGTGTCCATATGGCAGAGGCTGGTGATCTCCCATTAGTTCATGTGTCCATGTGGCAGAGGCTGGTGATCTCCCATTAGTTCATGTGTCCATATGGCAGAGGCTGGTGTTCTCCCATTAGTTAATGTGTCCATATGGCAGAGGCTGGTGTTCTCCCATTAGTTCATGTGTCCATAAGGCAGAGGCTGGTGTTCTCCCATTAGTTAATGTGTCCATATGGCAGAGGCTGGTGTTCTCCCATTAGTTCATGTGTCCATATGGCAGAGGCTGGTGTTCTCCCATTAGTTAATGTGTCCATATGGCAGAGGCTGGTGATCTCCCATTAGTTCATGTGTCCATGTGGCAGAAGCTGGTGAACTCCCATTAGTTCATGTGTCCATATGGCAGAGGCTGGTGTTCTCCCATTAGTTCATGTGTCCATATGGCAGAGGCTGGTGTTCTCCCATTAGTTCATGTGTCCATAAGGCAGAGGCTGGTGATCTCCCATTAGTTAATGTGTCCATATGGCAGAGGCTGGTGATCTCCCATTAGTTAATGTGTCCATAAGGCAGAGGCTGGTGATATCCCATTAGTTCATGTGTCCATATGGCAGAGGCTGGTGATCTCCCATTAGTTAATGTGTCCATGTGGCAGAGGCTGGTGATCTCCCATTAGTTAATGTGTCCATGTGGCAGAGGCTGGTGATCTCCCATTAGTTCATGTGTCCATATGGCAGAGGCTGGTGATCTCCAATTAGTTCATGTGTCCATGTGGCAGAGGCTGGTGATCTCCCATTAGTTCATGTGTCCATATGGCAGAGGCTGGTGTTCTCCCATTAGTTCATGTGTCCATATGGCAGAGGCTGGTGTTCTCCCATTAGTTCATGTGTCCATAAGGCAGAGGCTGGTGATCTCCCATTAGTTCATGTGTCCATATGGCAGAGGCTGGTGATCTCCCATTAGTTCATGTGTCCATATGGCAGAGGCTGGTGTTCTCCCATTAGTTCATGTGTCCATAAGGCAGAGGCTGGTGTTCTCCCATTAGTTCATGTGTCCATAAGGCAGAGGCTGGTGATCTCCCATTAGTTCATGTGTCCATGTGGCAGAGGCTGGTGATCTCCCATTAGTTCGTCCATATGGCAGAGGCTGGTGTTCTCCCATTAGTTCATGTGTCCATATGGCAGAGGCTGGTGTTCTCCCATTAGTTCATGTGTCCATAAGGCAGAGGCTGGTGTTCTCCCATTAGTTCATGTGTCCATATGGCAGAGGCTGGTGTTCTCCCATTAGTTCATGTGTCCATAAGGCAGAGGCTGGTGTTCTCCCATTAGTTCATGTGTCCATAAGGCAGAGGCTGGTGTTCTCCCATTAGTTCATGTGTCCATAAGGCAGAGGCTGGTGTTCTCCCATTAGTTCATGTGTCCATATGGCAGAGGCTGGTGTTCTCCCATTAGTTCATGTGTCCATAAGGCAGAGGCTGGTGTTCTCCCATTAGTTCATGTGTCCATAAGGCATAGGCTGGTGATCTCCCATTAGTTCATGTGTCCATAAGGCAGAGGCTGGTGATCTCCTATTAGTTCATGTGTCCATAAGGCAGAGGCTGGTGATCTCCTATTAGTTCATGTGTCCATAAGGCAGAGGCTGGTGATCTCCCATTAGTTCATGTGTCCATAAGGCAGAGGCTGGTGATCTCCCATTAGTTCATGTGTCCATAAGGCAGAGGCTGGTTCACTTTTAACTTTTTTAACGATTAACCACTTGACAATGATTTTGAGAAACGGAAACGTTATTATTGAAATTAAAATCTTCCACGAAAATGTATGAGAATCGTAACTGGCACGCAGAACGGTAGAAATGTTAGGGTAAATTGGAAGCTTCCCCAAACTTGAAACTCATGTTCTGCCTATGAAGTCTTTCTAAAAGAATCGCCTGCAGGTTTCCATGGTTGAATTTTGCCTATAGGCTACTTTGAAGGAAGTTAAGACATGCCTCACAATATGAAATAAAACATTCAAGTTTCAAACAGTTAAGTATGTTTTCAAAATGCATACTTCCTTCAGCTCAAATTGTAAAGTGGAGTTTTACCCTAACAGTGGTGTCAGGAACCTCCTGGTTTACAGGCCACATCAGGCCTGCAAGTCACATTATGCTGGCTTGCAAAGTGGTGTGTAATTCCTATTGGAATCCAGCCAGAGTTAAGATATCCAACAGAAATTTGTATTCCACTGCATTCAGAATGGCTGTCAGGGTTAGGAACATTGTGAGCAGAATACCTGAATCATTTAAACTGTCAGGAATGGGTGCAATAGATTAAATTAACTGATTGGATTAGTTTAGAAAAATGTACAGCTGTATGCAGAGCACGCTGGGAAATCTGATAATGATAGATGTGATTTTGAATGTTTTACTCTCCACGGAGACACAATCACACTGTCAACACTGGTTATTAACACCAACACTGGGATTAACACCGCTGAGAGTTCATTTTACTCTTACAGAGATATTTTAACTCCTGAATCAACACTATAAATGTTACACTGAAAAATCAACACTAGTTAACACCGGCCAATTTGCTGTGTATATTCAAGTCATGCTTCAAGATCTTAATGGATAAACTCTTGACTGACATATCATTAAAGACCTTTGTACTAGTTCCAAGTCTATTAGACTTGAAAGGTGCTGTGGTGGAATTTGAGCCCCATCCAAAATGTCTAACACAATACATATCAACAACAGTGTAAGCACCTGTAGCTACAGTACACAGGATCTCTGTCACGACTTCAACCGAGGCAGGCTCTCCTTCCCGTTCGGGTGGCGCTCGGCGGTCGTCGTCACCGGCCTACTAGCTGCCACTGACTCTTTTTCCTCCCCCTCCTTATGTGTTTATTTGTATCACCTGTGTTCAGTTAATTGTTAATTAGTGTGGCTTTATTAGTCAGCCAGCCCGGACACTTCTTTGTGCGGGATTGTTTCATTGTGGCTTTTGGATTTCGGGAGTGGATGTTATTATTGTGGACTGGGTTTGTTTATCGTGTCGTTGGACCGTTGTGTGTGACACCCAGTACGTCCGTGTTGGACATTGTGTTTGCAAGTTGAGTATTAACCTTTCACGAGCCTCTACCCCGGGTCCGGGATCACCCCCCACCCCCCCCACACACTGATTAGCATAGCTAGCATAGCTTCACAAGTAGATAGTAGCATCTAAATATCATTAAATCACAAGTCCAAGACACCAGATGAAAGATACAGATCTTGTGAATAAAGCCACCATTTCAGATTTTTAAAATGTTTTACAGGGAAGACACAATATGTAAATCTATTAGCTAAACACGTTAGCAAAATACACCACTTTTCTAACTCCATCAGTTTCTTACTCCTTCAGGTGCTATCACCAATTCGGCTAAACTAAGATATTGATAGCCAATAACCTATAAAAAACCTCTTCAGATGACAGTCTGATAACATATTTATGGTATAGGATAGGTGTTGTTAGAAAAAAGTGCATAATTCACGTAGAAATCACAGTTTACAATTGCACCGACCATCACAAATCGACTAGAATTACTAGATAGAGCAACGTGTATGACCAATTTACTCATCATAAAACATTTTATAAAAATAGACAAAGCATAGCAATGGAAAGACCCAGTTCTTGTGATTTCAGACCATATTTCAGATTTTCTAAGCGTTTTTCAGCGAAAACACAATAAATCGATAAGTTAGCATACCACATGTGCAAACGTTACCAGAGCATCGATTCCAGCCAAAGAGCGCTATAACGTAATCACCGCCAAAATATATTAATTTTTCACTAACCTTCTCAGAATTCTTCAGATGACACTCCTGTAACATCATTTTACAACATACATATACAGTTTGTTCGAAAAGGTGCATATTTAGCCATACAAAACCGTGGTTACACAATAAAAATACTAGGAAATCAAGCCTCAATATGTCTGACGTCATCTATCAGAGTGATCTAGTTTAATTGAAAGCTAATCATATACTTGACTAAAAAATACAGGGTTGACAGGAATCGAAAGACAAATTAGTTCTTAATGCAACCGCTGATTTACATTTTTAAAATTATCCTTACTTTTCAATACAGGGTTCGCCAAGTGACGCGATAACAAACAAAATGGCGAAATATGCGTTTAAAATATTTCGACAGAACAACAATTTATCATATTAAATATTGCTTACTTTGAGCTGTTCTTCCATCATATTCTTGGGCAATGTATCCTTTCTATGTTATAAACGTCTTTTGGTCGATAGATGTCCTCTGTCCTTCGAAATGTCCACCACCAACGACCGACACCCCGAAACGTTTCCAAAGCTAAAAAGGGCACGACAAAGAAATTCCTCAAAATCGCACTAAACGGATATAAATTGCTATAAAACGGTTCAAATTAACTACATTATGATGTTTTTAACAACTATAACGACTGAAAACATGACCGGAGAAATCTAACTAGTTAAACAACGATTTGGAATGAGGCAGGTCCGATGCCTATCTTGCTTGTGGCGCGCGGAGAGAGAGAAAGTTAGTCCCACGTTTTGTGGTTTTATATGGGCTGGGATTGTGCAATAGACTCCATTCAAAACGTGATGACGTACAGACACCCAGAGGAAGACGTAGGCAGTGTCGGTTTCTTCATAGCATTCACTGTCGCCTTAAAAACAGACTCCAGATCAGGGGTAAAAAATTCTGAAATCTGACACCTGTCATGAAAAGTGCTGTAGATATTGTTCTGTACCACTCAGAGACAAAATTCCAACTTCTATAGAAACTAGAAGGTGTTTTCTATCCAATAATAACAATAATATGCATATTGTACGATCAAGAATTTAGCACGAGGCAGTTTAATTTGGAGACCCAAATATGCTAATGCAGAACAGCACCCCCTATAGTTGCAAGAAGTTAAAAGACTCAACATATTGAAGCTCTGCTGTTCCTGCGTCTGACTTCGCACCTCCCGACACTCAGATCGTTACAATCTCAACTTCATACTAATATCAAATCAAATTTTGGCATTTCCTTTAATGATATTTTTCCATACATCAACTGACAGTGCGACAGGTGTTACCAACTGGTGTGGATTTCCCTAACAAGTAATTTCATTGGCTAATTCGGCACCTGGAGAAGAATTGATCGCACCTGCCACTCGTTAGTAATCATTAAGTATAATCACAGAACACTAGATGACATCACCCATGTTACATTATTTATTTCACTTTGTTTATTTAACCTTTATTTAACTAGGCAAGTCAGTTAAGAACATACTCTTATTTACAAGAGCATTAGTCCACCCCCCTTTGGCCTACCCCGGCCAAACCCTAACCCGGGCGACGCTGGGCCAATTGTGCGCAGCCCTATGGGACTCCCAATCACAGCTGGTTGTGATACAGCCTGGAATCGAACCAGGTCCAATAGTGACGCCTCTAGCACTGAGATGAAGTGCCTTAGACCATTGCGCCACTCGGGATCAGTTGAATTATAACACTGGTCTACAATAACTGTCTAGTGCTGAGTAGGTACATTATAATTATTTATGTTATTACAGGAATATTTTGACTGGTCACCTGGAGTACTACAGAGGACATGGAAACCTCCCTAAACGTATTCCAAACACATGTAATCCCCCTGGCTGAGTGAACTGAACATTGGGGCGGAAGAGTGCGTTGGATAACAGGCCAGCATGTACCGAGCATCTACTGTCTACTGTTACCCACAACCCTCAAACCCTGCCCAGGCTCCAGTAGAGAGAGGAGAGGAACGGGAGAGACAGAGAGAGAGAGAGCTTAAGAGAGAAAGAGAGAGAGGCAGAGAGAGAGAGAGAGAGAGGGGGAGAGAGAGAAAGAAAGAAATAAGAGAGAAACAAAGAGAGAGTGAAAGACAGAGAGATTGAGTGAGAGAGAGAGTTAAAGGGAGGCCCCCCGTGCCAATTTGCTGTGCCTCCCGTTGCTCCTCTTCTCTGTGATCCGTCAGGCGGTCACTGGAGCCTCCCTGTGACAGACAGGCCTGCGTTCCACTCCACCCACTCTGGAGCTAGCTCACACTGAATTAAAGAGTCCCCCTCGGCCGACAAGTGCTTTCTTTCTCTCCCTCTTTCCCTATCTCAGCCATTCTCTCTATCTCTCACTCTATCTCAGCCATTCTCTCTATCTCTCACTCTATCTCAGCCATTCTCTCTATCTCTCACTCTATCTCAGCCATTCTCTCTATCTCTCACTCTATCTCAGCCATTCTCTCTATCTCAGCCATTCTCTCTATCTCTCACTCTATCTCAGCCATTCTCTCTATCTCTCACTCTATCTCAGCCATTCTCTCTATCTCTCACGCTATCTCAGCCATTCTCTCTATCTCTCACTCTATCTCAGCCATTCTCTCTATCTCTCACTCTATCTCAGCCATTCTCTCTATCTCTCACTCTATCTCAGCCATTCTCTCTATCTCTCACTCTATCTCAGCCATTCTCTCTATCTCTCACTCTATCTCAGCCATTCTCTCTATCTCTCACTCTATCTCAGCCATTCTCTCTATCTCTCACGCTATCTCAGCCATTCTCTCTATCTCTCACTCTATCACAGCCATTCTCTCTATCTCTCACTCTATCTCAGCCATTCTCTCTATCTCTCACGCTATCTCAGCCATTCTCTCTATCTCTCACTCTATCTCAGCCATTCTCTCTATCTCTCACTCTATCTCAGCCATTCTCTCTATCTCTCACTCTATCTCAGCCATTCTCTCTATCTCTCACTCTATCTCAGCCATTCTCTCTATCTCTCACGCTATCTCAGCCATTCTCTCTATCTCTCACTCTATCTCAGCCATTCTCTCTATCTCTCACGCTATCTCAGCCATTCTCTCTATCGCTCACTCTATCTCAGCCATTCTCTCTATCTCTCACTCTATCTTAGCCATTCTCTCTATCTCTCACTCTATCTTAGCCATTCTCTCTATCTCTCACTCTATCTCAGCCATTCTCTCTATCTCTCACTCTATCTCAGCCATTCTCTCTATCTCTCACTCTATCTCAGCCATTCTCTCTATCTCTCACTCTATCTCTCACTCTATCTCAGCCATTCTCTCTATCTCTCACTCTATCTCAGCCATTCTCTCTATCTCTCACTCTATCTCAGCCATTCTCTCTATCTCTCACTCTATCTCAGCCATTCTCTCTATCTCTCACTCTATCTCAGCCATTCTCTCTATCTCTCACTCTATCTCAGCCATTCTCTCTATCTCTCACTCTATCTCAGCCATTCTCTCTATCTCTCACTCTATCTCAGCCATTCTCTCTATCTCTTTCCCTATCTCAGCCATTCTCTCCATCTCTCACTCTATCTCAGCCATTCTCTCTATCTCTCACTCTCTCAGCCATTCTCTCTATCTCTTTCCATATCTCAGCCATTCTCTCTATCTCTCACTCTATCTCAGCCATTCTCTCTATCTCTCACTCTATCTCAGCCATTCTCTCTATCTCTCACTCTATCTCAGCCATTCTCTCTATCTCTTTCCCTATCTCAGCCATTCTCTCTATCTCTTTCCCTATCTCAGCCATTCTCTCTATCTCTCACTCTAGCTCAGCCATTCTCTCTATCTCTCACTCTATCTCAGCCACTTTATATATCTCTTTCCCTCCCCTCTATTTCTTTCCCTCTTTTTCCCACTCTATCTCTCTCCCTCTTTTTGCCTCTCTCTCTCTCTGTCTCTCTCTCTCTCTCTCTATTTCTCTCCCTCACTCTTTATCTCAGCCACTCTCTATCTCTTTCCCTCCCCTCTCTCTTTCTCTCCCTCTTTCTGCCACTATCTCCCCCTCTTTCTGCCTCTCTCTCTCTCTCTCTCTCTCTCTCTCTCTCTCTCTCTCTCTCTCTCTCTCTCTCTATCACTCACTTTGTCACTCTTCCTCTCTCTTGCTCTAGCTCTTTCTCTCCCCCTCTTCCTCTCCCTATCCTTGCCACACTTCATGATCATGTCTTTTTGCTGAGCCTGTGGAATGGGCTTACTCCTCTTCATTAAGTTTAGTGCAGAGAGGCTAATCCACCGCCCAGCGCCTAGCAATGAGCGGATTTGTGCTTTTCCTCAAACGTCTAAGAACATGACTCCATAAAGTTTCTCTCCTCTTTAATCCGCCACCTACCAGTAGCTATGTCTCGCCTGGGCATGGTCGGGTTTAGAAATGAAGGTGTTCTGGAGTTGATTTTTGGCATGAGGCTTCAGGGATAGAGCCATATTTGACTGGGATACTTGATCCTGTTGAAGACTGTCTGTCAGTGTGTGGAACGGGTTGGAATGCGTCATGTAGCTGGATGGATGACAAGCTAAGTGTTTCACACCAGGAACGGTTAGGGAAGAGGAAGGAAGGCCACACATATTTATACTCAGTGTCTGCTAGTGTACGTTGGACTGTTAGGGACAGAGTAGGAATCCCACACACATTCATACATAGTGTGTACTAGCTACTGTGCATTGACATTGGTACAGTAGACTAGGACCACCATCAAGAACTACTGTTCAACATGACACTGTAACATAGTAGCTTCCTCTCTGTCCCTGTGAGAAAGGAGCAGTTTGTCTGGAATCGTACATTGCAATTCCATTACTATGAAAGTCCAATGACCTTTATGATAATGGATATGTCATGTTCTTATCTGGAATGCTATTTGATGGGCTAACAGGAAAGCAGTCAGCTGGGGCTATGTCCTCCTCCCTCTACCCTCCATCCCTCCTCCATGCAGCTGCTATGTTCAAGATAAATTCCTCTTTCGTAAACCTTAGTTCATTCCAAATGGAATGCCCCATTGACTTAGAGTGGATAATGTAGTAGGATACAGTTGGTTCAGTCTACCCAGGGGGGCAGTGTTCGTTGAGACACTGTGGTCCTCATGGGTAAGGGGTTGAGTGGGAGAAGCGGAGTAGCAGTGTATCAGGGTTAGGGGCCTCAGAGTTGCAGTGGGCCAGTGGAGTAAGTGTATGTTAGTGATGCTGTGAGACCAAGTGCCCCCCCCCCCCCCCCCCGACCTTACCTCCCTTTCTCCCTCTCCCCTCCCACCTCCTCCCTCACCAGGCTCTGCATCTAATGGAATCCAAGGTGACAAGTTCACATCCTCTTCTAGAGAGCCCTTCTCTCTTGACCTAGTTTTCATACGTCGCATCGCAGCAGAACCACAGACACGCATGCGTGCATGCACACACACACACACACACACACACACACACACACACACACACACACACACACACACACACACACACACACACACACACACACACACACTCACTCACTCACTCACTCACTCACTCACTCACTCACTCACTCACTCACTCACTCACTCACTCACTCACTCACTCATTCACTCACTCACTCACTCACTCACTCACTCACTCACTCACTCACTCACTCACTCACTCACTCACTCACTCACTCACTCACTCACTCACTCACTCACTCACTCACTCACTCACTCACTCACTCACTCACTCACTCACTCACTCACTCACTCACTCACTCACTCACTCACTCACTCACTCACTCACTCACTCACTCACTCACTCACTCACTCACTCACTCACTCACTCACTCACTCACTCACTCACTCACTCACTCACTCACTCACTCACTCACTCACTCACTCACTCACTCACTCACTCACTCACTCACTCACTCACTCACTCACTCACTCACTCACTCACTCACTCACTCACTCACTCACTCACTCACTCACTCACTCACTCACTCACTCACTCGTCTCCCTCTCCCTCTCTTCTCTCTCAAACACATGAGCACACACACATGCACATATGCTCACACACTGCAGATAACACAACCCCGGCTCTTTGTAGGCATTAACCCCACTTTGCCAAGTGAAGGGAAAATATGTGCTGTGTGCCCACCCCATATACTGCATGCCACCCCCACCCCACAACCTCACAACCCCCCACATCCTAAACTTCCACTCCCATCCCATTCCTCTGAATACTTCATATCTGGGCAGGATGCCAGGGGCAGGGCTGGTATGCGCTGGTAGAAATCCACCATGCCAGCTTCCCCATTGGCAATGGAATATCTAATGAAGCGAATCGACCTGGAATCAGGAATGATAGACTAACACAGATTAAAAATTCAAAAGGGACGATCTTGGTAAAATCCTCCATCTTTATTTGATGGCCTTGTCTATCTAGAGCTGAAGCAGAGAGAGGGGTTGAAAATGTGAGTGTATCGATGCGCTGTAAGGAGAGAGTATTATGCAACCTATACAGTGTGTGAGTGTGTCCCAAAAGGCACCCTATTCCTTACATACAGCCATATGGGTCCTGGTCAAAAATAGTGGACAAGGGAATAGGGTGCCATTTGGGACCCGTGGCTTGCAAAGTGTGGATCTCTTTTATAAAAAACAACAGCAGCAGAGAGTGGTGAGGAACTTGCACATGTGCAGAGAGAGTGAGAGAGAGAGAGAGAGAGAGAGAGAGAGAGAGAGAGAGAGAGAGAGAGAGAGAGAGAGAGAGAGAGAGAGAGAGAGAGAGAGAGAGCAAGGAAGAGGGGGGAGAGAGAGAGAGAGATCAAGGAAGAGGGGGGAGAGAGAGAGAGCAAGGAAGAGGGGGGGAGAGAGAGAGAAAGGAAGAGGGGGAGGGGGAGAGAGAGAGCAAGGAAGAGGGGGGGAGAGAGAGCAAGAAAGAGGGGGAGGGGGAGAGAGAGCAAGAAAGAGGGGGAGGGGGAGAGAGAGCAAGAAAGAGGGGGAGGGGGAGAGAGAGCAAGAAAGAGGGGGAGGGGGAGAGAGAGCAAGAAAGAGGGGGAGGGGGAGAGAGAGCAAGGAAGGGCAGGGCAGCAGCTGGGACTGGTAAACAGCAGGTTCTCTCTCCTCTGCTATTGATGAGAAATATGACGACCTGCAACCTCCTCGCTTACATCAACACCCTCTCATTCATACTGCACTCCTTACATGCATTCCTCACTAAGCACTCCTCCATGACCATGTGTGAGAATGTGGACATTTTTATTTGTGTGTATGCGCGTGTGTGCTGGCATGCGCGTGTATGTGTGTTTATGTGAGCATTAGGAAACAGAAGTCTGCACTTTTGTTTGTGTGTTTCTGTGTGTGTGTGGTTTGTGGGTGTTTGGTTCTGTGCCGGGGGTCAGAATGCGTGTCTGTTTTGTGATGCATTCTGGGTCCAAACAGAGTTTAGGTGGTTGGGCCGGGGTGAGAGAGAGAGAGACAGAAATACACAGGCAGAGAGAGAGAGGGATTGGGAGGATGGGGGAATGAGATGAGTGACAGCTCTTGGATGTGTGGCATCTCTCTCTATCTTTCTCTCTCTCTCTGCCACCTGAGGGCTGAGTCCGGGTGGTGGTGGTGGGCGAGGTGTGAGATCTGGCCTGCGGGGGGACGGCGGGACAAGTTGCCTCAGCTGGGAGAAGTGCGGTGGGGGTAGACAGTGGTTCTTTCTGTCATCTTTGTCTCTGTCCCATAGGGGTCTGGTCAAAAACAGTGAACTAAACAGGGAATAGAGTGCTATTTAGGACTCTGCCACATGACAACACCAGCAGCTTGTCTCTGTTTTAACCCCCCCTTTCTCCTCCTTCTAGCCTTCTGTCTGTATTTAGGCCTCATCCTCTTGTTTTTCTCTATCTATCAGACATGGTTTATTTACTTGCGTCTTAACAGGAGAGGGAGGTGTTGAGAAACTTTGATTGAGTTCCTGCCTGACTACATTGCTGACGCATACCAGATCTTATAATGCCTGGATAGGTATTTAACATATCAGCTATCCACATCATATGACATAGCCATCTGATGCCTGACTGCACAGTCGATGACATGGCACTCAACAATTGGTTGATGCAATGCAAAGCCTGGGCAACTAGTCGGCAGGAACACGGACGTAATCTGCACTCCTGTTTTAAGTCTGGACTAGAGAGGCACCAGGCGGCTTGTGTAAGAGCAGACCACAGCCTGTGTTCTACAGGGGTTTGCTTTGATGGGATGAGACGTAGGCTGCATCCCAAATGGAACCTTATTCCCTGTACAGTGCACAACTTTTGGGATGCAGATGTAGCATGGCAAGGCATCAGTTTGAGATAGGAGAGAAGAGCAGGGGGAAAGGCGAAGCGTTAGCTAGCTAGCTGGTCTATAGTTCTGCTGGGCTGTCCTGCTCCTGCCTGCCTGTGGTCCAGTTTATTTAGAATCTGCAGGCTGCTGGAATGTTCCAGGCTGGGAGGGGGGACTCAGTAATCTCCCAGATAGAAAGTCCAAGTCTTATATCTCAGCTGTCTGACATCATAGCAGTGACCAATACAGGACACCTGAGAAGAAGAAAACAGACAACAGAAGTTTCAGGTGTGATTCATGGAGAGAGAGATTATCTGTATGTTTGAGAGACTTTGTTGGATAAGACCCGCTGTATTTTGTTCACACAAACACACTCACACACATGCAAACACGCACACACACACACACTCACAAGCACATATGCATACACACACACAGGCATGCACGCAGGCAGGCAAGCACTCACGCAGGCACACACTCGCAAGCACACACACAAACGCACACGTACCCACACAGACACACCACCATCCCCACAATCGTTTTCCTTCAGCTACAGCCCTGTAATTGTTGTTGTGCCCATAGTGTAAGCAAGACCAGATCCATTATCTGACAGTAGATACTGCATCCCAGGGCTATCTGTCTATCTGATTCCTGAGGAATTGACACAAGCCCCATTGATTTTGATGTAACAGCTTGGAGAAGCTTATGTCACCCTGCTCCGCTTTATATTCTGCACAGGATATGAGACAAACAACATTATAATCACAACAGCAGTTTACTAAGCTAACCTTTATTCCATGCTATCCTGTGTTGCTAACATTTATTCCACACTATCTGTCACGTTCGTTATAAGGATGAGACCAAGCCGCAGCGTGCATAGAGTTCCACATAATTTTAATAAAGAGAAACTCACTAAACAAAACAATAAAGAACAAACGAAACGTGAAGCTACTGGAGTGCACAAAGGCAACTTACTGTAGACAAGATCCCACAACTAACAATGGGGAAAATGGCTACCTAAACATGATCCCCAATCAGAGACAACAATAAACAGCTGCCTCTGATTGGGAACCATATCAGGCCACCATAGAAATGTAATACACCTAGATGACCCACCCTAGTCACCCTAGCCCAACCAACACAGAGAAAAACAGCTTACTATGGTCAGGGCGTGACACTATCATTTGTTCAGTGCTCACATCACAAATCATTGCTTAGCTGGTATGACTCAAAAATTGAATAAAATCAAAGTTCAGATTTTAAGATGTTATCGCAGGTGCAGCGGAATACTTGTGTTTCAAGCTCCAACAATGCAGTAATACCTAGCGAAAAAAACAACCAATACACACATAATCCAGAAAAATGTAATATCATAACGAGCAAGAGAGAGACCGAAATATAAATATATATACATATAATGGTGTGTATAGACAGTATGGACAGAATGAGTACAAAAGGTGTGTACAGCAGTAGTTATATAGGATGAGCCTTGAGTAGAATACAGAATACACAGTGCATTCGGAAAGTATTCAGACCGTTGACTTTTTCCACATTTTGTTACATTACAGCCTTATTCTAAAAATGATTCAATTATTTTATTTCCTCATCAATCTACACACAATACCCCATAATGACAAAGGGAAAACAGGTTTTTAAACCAGCCGCGAGCTGTCCGGGGATTCGAGCCTACCAGACAAGCTAAATGCCTTTTATGCACGCTTTGTGGCAAGCAACACTGAAGCATGCATGAGAGCACCAGCTGTTCCGGACAACTGAGTGATAATGCTCTCGGTACACAACAGTGTACCTGATTACCGCCTGATTACCGACAATGATGAGACAGCCTATAGGGAGGAGGTCAGAGACCTGGCAGTGTCGTGTCAGGACAACAACCTCTCCCTCAATGTGAGCAAGAGAAAGGAGTACAGGAAAAGGACTGCAAGAAAAGGTGAGCTGAACAGGCCCCCATTAACACCAATGGGGCTGTAGTGGAGCGGGTCGATAGTTTCAAGTTCCTTGGTGTCCAACTCACCAACTAATTATCATGGTTCAAACACACCAAGACAGTCGTGAAGAGGGCACAACAACATATTTCCCCCCCAGGAAATCATCTGACTGTAAGGCGCTACAGAGGGTAGTGAGTATGGCCCAGTACATCACTGGGGCCAAGCGTCCTGCCAACCAGGACCTATATACCAGGCGGTGTCAGAGGAAAGACCAACAAATTGTCAAAGACTTCAGTTACCCAAGTCATAGACTGTTCTTTCTGCTACTGCACGGCAAGCGGTACCGGAGCACCAAGTCTAGGACCAAAAGGCTCCATAACAGCTTCTATCCCCAAGCCATAAGACTGCTGAAGAATTAATCAGATGGCCATCCGAGCTGTTTACATTGTGAGCTGTTCTTGCCATAATATGGACTTTTACCAAATAGGGCTATTTTTTGTATACCACCTCTACCTTGTCATAACACAACTGATTGGCTCAAACGCATTAAGAAGGAAATAAATTCCACAAATATCACATTTCAAATCAAATTGTATTGTTCATATACACATGTTAAGCAGATGTTATTGCAAGTGTAGCGAAATGCTTGTGTTTCTAGCTCCATCCAGTGCAGTAATATCTGACAAGTAATCTAACAATTCTACAACAACTACCTAATACACACAAATCTAAGTAAGGAATGGAATAAGAATATATACATATATACATATAAATATATGGATGAGCAATGTCCACGCAACATAGGCAAGATGCAACAGATGATATAAAATACATTATGTACATAATGCAAGATATATAAACATTATTAAAGTGGCATTATTAATACACAAATTAGGCACATTTGGGCAGTCCTGATAGAACATTTTTAACAGAAATGCAGTGGTTCATTGGATCAGTCTAAAACTTTGCACATACACTGCTGCGATGTAGTGGCCAAACTCTAAATTGCACCTGGGCTGGAATAATACATTATGGCCCTTCTCTTGCATTTCAAAGATGATGTCCTTGATGATCTTTTTGTCGCTCCTGTGATTTCGGGTGCTGTAGGTGTCCTGGAGGGCAGGTAGTTCTGCCCACTGTGATGCATTGTGCAAACCGCACCACCCTCTGGAGAGCCCTGTGGTTATGGGCGGTGTAGTTTCCATACCAGGCGGGGATGCAGCCCTACAGGATGCTCTCAATTGTGCATCTGTAAAAGTTTGTGAGGGATTTAGCTGCCAAGCCAAATGTCTTCAGCCTCCTGAGGTTGAAGAGGCGCGTGGGTGGACCATTTCAGTTTGTCCATGATGTGTACGCTGAGGAACTTAAAACGTTCCACCTTCTCCACTGCTGTCTTGACGATGTGGTTAGGGGGGTGCTCCCTCTGCTATTTCCTGAAGTCCACGATCAGCTACTTCAGCTACTATTTTCCTGGCACCACTCCGCTAGGGCTCTGACCTCCTCCCTGTAGACTGTCTCATCGTTGTTGGTAATCAGGCCTACCACTGTTGTGTCGTCTGGAAACTTACTGAAACTTGATCAAATAAAATAAAATTGTATTTGTCACATGCGCCGAATACAATGGGTATTTAAGAAAAATAAGAGTTAAGAAAATATTTACTCAATAAACTAAAGTTAAAAAAAATTAAGTAACAATAAAATAACAATAATGAGGCTATATACAGGGAGTACCGGTAACGAATCAGTGTGCGGGGGTATAGGTTAGTTGAGATAATTGAGGTAATATGTACATGTAGGTAGGGGTAAAATGACTATGCATAGATAATAAACAGTGAGGAGCAGCAGCATAAAAAAAGGGGGTGTCAATGCAAATAGTCCGGGTAGCTGTTTGATTAGCTGTTCAGCAGTCTTATGGCTTGGGGGTAGAAGCTGTTAAGAAGACTTTTGGACCTAGACTTGGGGCTCTGTTACTACTTGCCGTGTGGTAGTAGAGAGAACAGTCTATGACTAGGGTGGCTGGAGTTTTGGGAAATCTTAGGTCCTTCCTCTGACACAGCCTGGTATAGAGGTCCTGGATGGCCGGAAGCTTGGCCCCAGTGATGTACTGGACCATATGCACTACCCTCTGTAGCACCTTGCAGTCGGAGGCCGAGCAGTTGCCATACCAGGCGGTGATGCAACCAGTTAGGAAGCTCTCGATGGTGCAGCTGTAGAATCTTTTGAGGATCTGAGGACCATGCCAAATATTTTCAGTTTCCTGAGGAGGAATGAATAGGTGTGTCACGCCCTGGCCTTAGTATTCTTTGTTTTCTTTATTATTTTAGTTAGGTCAGGGTGTGACATGGGGAATGTATGTGTTTTGGTTTGTCTAGGGGTTTTGTACGTTTATGGGTCAGGGTCTTGTCTAGGTGTTTGTATGTCTATGGCTGCCTAGATTGGTTCTCAATTAGAGGCAGCTGTGGTTCATTGTCTCTGATTGAGAGCCATATTTAAGGCAGCCATAGGCATTTGGGTTTTGTGGGTAATTGTCTATGTTGAACGTTTGTTGCTTGTCATTGCACTTACGTCGTTAGCTTCACGGTCGTTTGTTGTTTTTTTGTTTAGCTTGTATTCAGTGTTCGTTTCGTGTTTTTCTCTTCTCTTAATAAAAATAGATGTATTTTGCACACGCTGCACCTTGGTCCTCTCTCTCTCCGCAAGACGATCGTGACAAGGTGTTGTTGTGCACTCTTCACGATTGTCTTGGTGTGTTTGGACCATGATAGGTTGTTGGTGATGTGGACACCTCTCAACCTGCTCCACTACAGCCCCGTCAATGGGAATGATGGTCTGCTCGGCCCTCCTTTTCCTGTAGTCCACGATCATCTCCTTTGCCAGGTCTCATGACCTCCTCCCTATAGGCTCTCATCATTGTCAGTGATCAGGCCTACCACCATTGTGTCGTCGGCAAACTAAATTATGGTGTTTGAGTCGTGCTTGGCCACGCAGTCATGTGTGAACTGAGTACAGGAGGGAACTAAGCATGTACCCCTGATGGACCCCGTGATGAGGATCAGCGTGGCAGATGTGTTATTGATTGAGTTGGAGACATGCATGGCCATGCAATCATGGGTGAACAGGGAGTACAGGAGGGAGTACAGGAGGGAGCTGAGCTTGCGCACCCTATTGGAGCCTCCATTTATTTATTTATTTTTTATTTTTTATTTATTTAACCTTTATTTAACCAGGTAGGCAAATTGAGAACACGTTCTCATTTACAATTGCGACCTGGCCAAGATAAAGCAAAGCAGTTCGACACATACAACAACACATAGTTACACATGGAGTAAAACAAACATATAGTCAATGATACAGTGAAAAAAAATAAGTCTATATACAATGTGAGCAAGTGAGGTGAGATAAGGGAGGTGAAGGCAAACAAATATATGTATAAATAAATAAAAATATAAAAAGGCCATGGTGGCGAAGTAAATACAACACAGCAAGTAAAATAAAAACTAAAAACACTGGAATGGTTGGTTTGCAGTGGAAGAAAGCGCAAAGTAGAGACAGAAATAATGGGGTGCAAAGGAGCAAAATAAATAAATAAATACAGTAGGTAAAGAGGTAGTTGTTTGGGCTAAATTATAGATGGGCTATGTACAGGTGCAGTAATCTATGAGCTGCTCTGACAGCTGGTGCTTAAAGCTAGTGAGGGAGATAAGTGTTTCCAGTTTCAGAGATTTTTGTAGTTCGTTCCAGTCATTGGCAGCAGAGAACTGGAAGGAGAGGCGGCCAAAGGAAGAATTGGTTTTGGGGGTGACCAGAGAGATAAACCTGCTGGAGCGCGTGCTACAGGTAGGTGTTGCTATGGTGACCAGCGAGCTGAGATAAGGGGGGACTTTACCTAGCAGGGTCTTGTAGATGACCTGGAACCAGTGGGTTTGGCGACGAGTATGAAGCGAGGGCCAGCCAACGAGAGTGTACAGGTCGCAGTGGTGGGTAGTATATGGGGCTTTGGTGACAAAACGGATGGCACTGTGATAGACTGCATCCAATTTATTGAGTAGGGTTTTGGAGGCTATTTTGTAAATGACATCACCGAAGTCGAGGATTGGTAGGATGGTCGGTTTTACAAGGGTATGTTTGGCAGCATGAGTGAAGGATGCTTTGTTGCGGAATAGGAAGCCAATTCTAGATTTAACTTTGGATTGGAGATGTTTGATGTGAGTCTGGAAGGAGAGTTTACAGTCTAACCAGACACCTAGGTATTTGTAGTTGTCCACATATTCTAAGTCAGAGCCGTCCAGAGTAGTGATGTTGGACAGGCGGGCAGGTGCAGGCAGCGATCGGTTGAAGAGCATGCATTTAGTTTTACTTGTATTTAAGAGCAATTGGAGGCCACGGAAGGAGAGTTGTATGGCATTGAAGCTCGCCTGGAGGGTTGTTAACACGGTGTCAAAAGAAGGGCCAGAAGTATACAGAATAGTGTCGTCTGCGTAGAGGTGGATCAGAGAATCACCAGCAGCAAGAGCGACATCATTGATGTATACAGAGAAGAGAGTCGGTCCAAGAATTGAACCCTGTGGCACCCCCATGGAGACTGCCAGAGGCCCGGACAACAGACCCTCCGATTTGACACACTGAACTCGATCAGAGAAGTAGTTGGTGAACCAGGCGAGGCAATCATTAGAGAAACCAAGGCTGTCGAGTCTGCCGATGAGGATGTGGTGATTGACAGAGTCAAAAGCCTTGGCCAGGTCAATGAATACGGCTGCACAGTATTGTTTCCTATCGATGGCGGTTAAGATATCGTTTATGACCTTGAGCGTGGCTGAGGTGCACCCATGACCAGCTCTGAAACCAGATTGCATAGCGGAGAAGGTATGGTGGGATTCGAAATGGTCGGTAATCTGTTTGTTGACTTGGCTTTCGAAGACCTTAGAAAGGCAGGGTAGGATAGATATAGGTCTGTAGCTGTTAGGGTCAAGAGTGTCCCCCCCTTTGAAGAGGGGGATAACCGCAGCTGCTTTCCAATCTTTGGGAATCTCAGACGACACGAAAGAGAGGTTGAAAAGGCTAGTAATAGGGGTGGCAACAATTTCAGCAGATAGTTTTAGAAAGAAAGGGTCCAGATTATCTAGCCCGGCTGATTTGTAAGGGTCCAGATTTTGCAGCTCTTTTAGAACATCAGCTGACTGTATTTGGGAGAAAGAGAAATGGGGAAGGCTTGGGCGAGTAGCAGAGGGGAGGGCAGTGCTGTTGTCCGGGGTAGGGGTAGCCAGGTGGAAAGCATGGCCAGCCGTAGAAAAATGCTTATTGAAATTCTCAATTATAGTGGATTTGTCGGTGGTGACAGTGTTTCCTATCTTCAGAGCAGTTGGAAGCTGGGAGGAGGTGTTCTTATTCTCCATGGACTTTACAGTGTCCCAGAACTTTTTTGAATTTGTGTTGCAGGAAGCAAATTTCTGCTTGAAAAAGCTAGCCTTGGCTTTTCTAACTGCCTGTGTATACTGGTTTCTAGCTTCCCTGAAAAGTTGCATATCACGGGGGCTGTTCGATGCTAATGCAGAACGCCATAGGATGTTTTTCTGTTGGTTAAGGGCAGTCAGGTCAGGAGAGAACCAAGGGCTATATCTGTTCCTGGTTCTAAATTTCTTGAATGGGGCATGCTTATTCAAGATGGTGAGGAAGGCATTTAAAAAAAAATTCCAGGCATCCTCTACTGACGGGATGAGATCAATATCCTTCCAGGATACCTCGGCCAGGTCGATTAGAAAGGCCTGCTCGCTGAAGTGTTTCAGGGAGCGTTTGACAGTGATGAGTGGAGGTCGTTTGACCGCTGACCCATTACGGATGCAGGCAATGAGGCAGTGATCGCTGAGATCTTGGTTGAAAACAGCAGAGGTGTATTTGGAGGGCAAGTTTGTTAGGATGATATCTATGAGAGTACCCGTGTTTACGGAATTGGGGTGGTACCTGGTAGGTTCATTGATAATTTGTGTGAGATTGAGGGCATCAAGCTTAGATTGTAGGGTGGCTGGGGTGTTAAGCATGTTAAAATTTAGGTCGCCTAGCAGCACGAGCTCTGAAGATAGATGGGGGGCAATCAGTTCACATATAGTGTCCAGAGCACAGCTGGGGGCAGAGGGTGGTCTATAGCAGGCGGCAACGGTGAGAGACTTGTTTTTAGAGAGGTGGATTTTTAAAAGTAGAAGTTCAAATTGTTTGGGAACAGACCTGGATAGTAAAACAGAACTCTGCAGGCAATCTTTGCAATAGATTGCAACACCGCCCCCTTTGGCCGTTCTATCTTGTCTGAAAATCTTGTAGTTGGGGATGAAAATGTCAGAATTTTTGGTGGTCTTTCTAAGCCAGGATTCAGACACGGCTAAAACATCCGGGTTGGCAGAGTGTGCTAAAGCAGTGAACAAAACAAACTTAGGGAGGAGGCTTCTAATGTTAACATGCATGAAGCCAAGGCTATTACGGTTACAGAAGTCATCAAAAGAGAGCGCCTGGGGAATAGGAGTGGAGCTAGGTACTGCAGGGCCTGGATTCACCTCTACATCACCAGAGGAACAGAGGAGGAGTAGGATAAGGGTACGGCTAAAAGCTATGAGAATTGGTCGTCTAGAACTTCTAGAGCAGAGAGTAAAAGGAAGTTTCTGGGGGCGATAAAATAGCTTAAAGGAATAATGTACAGACAAAGGTATGGTAGGATGTGAATACAGTGGAGGTAAACCTAGGTATTGAGTGATGATGAGAGAGATATTGTCTCTAGAAACATCATTGAAACCAGGTGATGTCATCGCATATGTGGGTGGTGGAACTGTGAGGTTGGATATGGTATAGTGAGCAGGGCTAGAGGCTCTACAGTGAAATAAGCCAATAAACACTAACCAGAACAGCAATGGACAAGGCATATTTACATTAAGGAGAGGCATGCTTAATCGAGTGATCAATAAGGGTCCAGTGAGTAGAGGTTGGTTGGGGTCACGGCGATCCAGACAGCTGGCCGGGTAGATGGCTATCGGTAGCGAGATAGCATAGTATGGAAGTCTATTTGTAGATACCTCGTGCGTTTCCGTCGGTAGGTTAGTGGGGTTCCGTGTGGTAGAGGGGATCAATCCAAATTGGCAAAATAGATATAGTGACCCAAGAAAAAAAAAAATAATAATAATAATAATAATAATTGTCCGATATACTTATTCAGATAGCAGCCGATAAGACAGCTAACGGTTAGCGGGCCCCAGATGAGCGTTCAGGTAACGTCGGGACGTGTTGAGGCTAATAGTGGTGGAGGTGTTGTTGCCTACCTTCACCACTTGGGGTTTGGCCTGTCACGATGTCCAGGACCCAGTTGCACAGGGAGGGTTTCAGACCCAGGGCCCTGAGCTTAATGATAAGCTTGGAGGGCACTATGGTGTTGAAGGCTGAGCTGTTGTCAATGCACTTACATAGGTATTTCTCTAGTCCAGGTGTAATAGGCCAGTGTGAAGTGCAATGGCGATTGTTTCTTCTGTGGATCTTTTGGGGCGATAAACCGAATTGTATTGGGTCTACGGTGTTGGGTAAGGTGGCGGGGATATTGTCCTTAATAACTAGCTTCTCAAAGCACTTCATGATGACAGAAGTGAGTTCTAAGGGGCGATAGTCATTTAGTTCAGTTACCTTCGTTTTCATGGGTACAGGAACAATGATGAACATCTTGAAGCAAGTAGAGACAACAGACTGGGATATGGAGAGTTTGAATATGTCCGTAAACACTCCAGCCAACTGGTCTACGCATGCTCTGAGGACACGGCTTGGGATGTCGTCTGGGCCGGCAGTCTTGCGAGGATTAACACGCTTAAATTACTTACTCACATCGGCCACGAAAATCCAGCGTACACAGTCCTCATGAGCGTTGGGGACCTGCATCGGTGGTTCAATGTTGTTTTCCTCAAAGCATGCGAAGGAGGTGTTTAGCTTGTCCGGGAGCGAGGTGTTGGTGTTTACGACGTGGCTGGCTTTCCCTTTAGAAACCATGAATGTCTGGAGTCCTTGCCACGTAAGTCTTTTGTCTGAGCCGTTGAATTGCAACTCACCTTTGTCCCTGTTGTAACGATTCTCGTCTGGTGCAGGAGAAGAGGACCAAAATGCAGCATGGTAATTGTTTGTCATATTTTAATAATAACCGAACACGACAAAATACAAAAATTACAAAGAGAATGATAACGAAAACCGAAACAGTCCTGAATGGTGACAAAAACACAAAAACAGGAAACACCCACCCACAAACAAAAGTGGGAAAACAGGCTACCTAAATATGTCTCCCAATCAGAGACAACGATAGACAGCTGCTTCTGATTGGGAACCACACCAGGCCAAACACACAGAAACAGAAAACCTAGACCTACAACATAGAATACCCAGACATAGAATACCCACCCACATCACACCCTGACCAAACTAAAAATAGAAACATACAAAGCAATCTACGGTCAGGGCGTGACAGTACCCCCCCCCCAAAAGTGCGGACTCCGGCCGCAGAACCTGAACCAATAGGGGAGGGTCTGGGTGGGCATTTCACCGCGGTGGCGGCTCTGGTGCGGGACGTGGACCCCGCTCCACCTTAGTCTTGGCCCACTTAGGTGGCGCCTCTAGAGCGGGGACCCTTACCGCCGACCCCGGACCGGGGACCCCCCGCAGCGGGCCCCGGACAGGAGGGAGACTCTGGCTGCTCCGGACAGGAGGGAGACTCTGCCTGCTCCGGACAGGAGGGAGACTCTGGCTGCTCCGGACAGGAGGGAGACTCTGGCTGCTCCGGACAGGAGGGAGACTCTGGCTGCTCCGGACAGGAGGGAGACTCTGGCTGCTCCTGACTGAAGCCCGTCGCTGGCTGCTCCGGACAGGAGGGAGACTCTGGCTGCTCCGGACAGGAGGGAGACTCTGGCTGCTCCGGACAGGAGGGAGACTCTGGCTGCTCCGGACAGGAGGCCGTCGCTCGAGGCTCCGTACTAGAGGGCTTCGTTGGAGGCTCCGGACTAGAGGGCGTCGCTGGAGGCTCCGGATTAGAGGGCGTCGCTGGAGGCTCCGAATTAGAGGGCGACGCTGGAGGCTCCGGAATAGAGGACGTCGCTGGAGGCTCCGGACTAGAGGGAGACGCTGGAGGCTCCGGACTAGAGGGCGTTGCTGGAGGCTCCGGACTGACGTCCTTCGTTGGAGGCCTCGTGCCATAACTCCTCACTGGAGGCTTCGTGCCATGGATCCTCACTGGAGGCTTCGTGCCATGGATCATCACCGGAGGCCTCGTGCCATGGATCATCACAGGAGGCTTCGTGCCATGGATCATCACTGGAGGCTTTGTGCCATGGATCATCACTGGAGGCTTCTTGCCATGGATTATCACTGGAGGCTTCTTGCCATGGATCATCACTGGAGGCTTCGTGCCATGGATCATCACTGGAGGCTTCTTGCCATGGATCATCACTGGAGGCTTCGTGCCATGGATCATCACTGGAGGCTTCGTGCCATGGATTATCACAGGAGGCTTTGCTCTGGGAAAAGGCACAGGACTCACCAGGCTGGGGAGACATGCAGGAGGGTTAGAGTTTAGCACAGGCACATGACTCACCAGGCTGGGGAGACATGCAGGAGGCCTTGTCCTTGGCCGAGGCACCGGATAAACTGGGCCGTGGAGGCACACTGGAGGTCTCGAGCAAAGAGCCTGCACAACCCGTCCTGGCTGTATGGTGACTTTGGCCTTGCACGTGCGGGGCGCAGGCACAGGACGCACTGGGCTGTGCAGACATACTGGAGACACAGTGTGCAGAGCTGGCGCAGGATAACCCAGGCCGAGGAGACGCACTAGAGGCCTGGAGAGCAGGGCTGGCACACTCCTTCCTGGCTCGATGCCCACTCTCACCCGGCAGATGCGAGGAGCTGCGATGTAACGTACCGGGCTATGAACACGGACTGGAGACACCGTGCGCTTCACCGCGCGCTCCACCGCATAGCACTGTGCCTAACCAGTACAACGCTCGCCACGGTAAGCACGGGGAGTTAGCTCAGGTCTCCTACCTGACTCCGCCAATCTCCCCGTGGGCTCCCCCCAAAAAAATTATTCTGGGGCTGCCTCTCGGGTTTCCTTGCCAACCGTGTTGCCTCATACCGCCGGTTCCTTTCTCCTGCTGCCTCCGCTCTCCTGGCTGCCTCCACCTGTTCCCATGGAAGGTGATCCCTTCCAGCCAGAATCTCCTCCCATGTGTAAGATCCCTTGCCGTCCAGAATGTCCTCCCATGTCCATCCCTCCTTTTTACCACGCTGCTTGGTCCGTTGTTTGTGGGGGTTCTGTAACGATTCTCGTCAGGTGCAGGAGAAGAGGACCAAAATGCAGCGTGGTAATTGTTTGTCATATTTTAATAATAACCGAACACGACAAAATACAAAAATAACAAAGAGAATGATAACGAAAACCGAAACAGTCCTGAATGGTGACAAAAACACAAAAACAGGAAACAACCACCCACAAACAAAAGTGGGAAAACAGGCTACCTAAATATGTCTCCCAATCAGAGACAACGATAGACAGCTGTCTCTGATTGGGAACCACACCAGCTCGTCTGTTTGTACACGTCTGTAACGGCAGTCTACGTTGTCCTCCTCATCAGACGAGGAGAGGCGAGAAGGATCAGAGGACCAATGTGCAGCGTGGTAATTAGACATAATGAATTTAATCAAACAAAACAAGACACTACAAAATGACAAAAAAACAAACTAACCGTCACAGTCCCGTGTAGCACCAACACTGACACAGGAACAATCACCCACAAACAAACAGTGAGAACAGCCTACCTTAATATGGTTCTCAATCAGAGGAAACGTCCAACACCTGCCTCTAATTGAGAACCATATCAGGCAACACCTTAAACCCAACATAGAAACACAAAACATAGAATGCCCACCCCAACTCACGCCCTGACCAACTAAACACATACAAAAACAACAGAAAACAGGTCAGGAACGTGACAGAACCCCCCCCCTCAAGGTGCGAACTCCGGGCGCACCCCTAAAACTCAAGGGGAGGGTCTGGGTGGGCATCTGTCCACGGTGGCGGGTCCGGCGCAGGACGAGGACACCACTCCACCATTGTCTTTGTCCCCCTCCTTAGCGTCCCTTGAGTGGCGACCCTCGTCCCCGACCATGGTCCAGGAACCTTCACCAAGGCCCCTCCTAAATATAGACAACTCAGGACAGAGAGGTAGCTCAGGATAGAGAGGTAGCTCAGGACAGAGGGGTAGCTTAGGACAGAGAGGTAGCTCAGGACAGAGAGGTAGCTCAGGACAGAGGGGTAGCTCAGGACAGAGGGGCAACTCCGGACTGAAGGACAGCTCCGGACAGAGAGGCAGCTCTGGACTGAATGGTTGCTTCGGACTAGATGCAGCTCCGGACTATATGGCAGCTCCGGACTATATGGCAGCTCATGACTGGAGGGCAGCTCATGACTGGAGGGCAGCTCATGACTGGAGGGCAGCTCATGACTGGAGGGCAACTCATGACTGGAGGGCAGCTCATGACTGGAGGGCAGCTCATGACTGAAGTGCAGCTCATGACTGAAGGGCAGCTCATGACTGGAAGGCAGCTCCTGACTGGCTGGCGGCTCTGGCAGCTCCTGACTGGCTGGCGGCTCTGGCAGCTCCTGACTGGCTGGCGGCTCTGGCAGCTCCTGACTGGCTGGCGGCTCTGGCAGCTCCTGACTGGCTGGCGGCTCTGGCAGCTCCTGACTGACGGACGGCTCTAGCGGCTCCTGACTGACGAACGGCTCTGACGGCTCGGGACAGACGGGCGGCTCTAATGGCTCGGGGCAGACGGATGGCTCAGATGGCGCTGGGCAGACGGATGGCTCAGATGGCGCTGGGCAGACGGATGGCTCAGATGGGGCTGGGCAGACGGATGGCTCAGATGGCGCTGGGCAGACGGATGGCTCAGACGGCGCTGGGCAGGCAGGCAGCTCAGACGGCGCTGGGCAGACGAGCAGTGCAGGCGGCGTTGGGCAGACGGCCGACTCTGACCTGCTGAGGCGCACAGTAGGCCTGGTGCGTGGTGCCGGAACTGGTGGTACCGGACTGGAAACACGCACCTCAAGGCTAGTGCGGGGAGCAGGAACAGGGCACACTGAATTCTCGAGGCGCACTATAGGCCTGGTGCGTGGTACCGGAACTGGTGGTACCGGGCTGAGGGCACGCACCTCAGGGCGAGTGCGGGGAGAAGAATCAGTGCGTACAGGGCTCTGGAGACGCACAGGAGGCTTGGTGCGTGGTACCGGAACTGGAGGTACTGGGCTGGAGACACGCACCACAGGGCTAGTGCGTGGAGGAGGAACAGGGCTCTGGAGACGCACTGGAAGCTTGGTGCGTGGTGTAGGCACTGGTGGTACTGGGCTGGGGCGGGAAGGTGGCGCCGGATATACCGGATCGTGCAGGCGTACTGGCTCCCTTGAGCACCGAGCCTGCCCAACCTTACCTGGTTGAATGCTCCCCGTAGCCCGTCCAGTGCGGGGAGGTGGAATAACCCGCACTGGGCTGTGTTGGCGAACCGGGGACACCATGCGTAAGGCTGGTGCCATGTACACCGGCCCGAGGAGACGTACTGGAGGCCAGATATGTAGAGCCGGCTTCATGGCACTTGGCTCAATGCTCAATCTAGCCCGCCCAGTGCGGGGAGGTGGAATAACCCGCACCGGGCTATGCACACGTACAGGAGACACCGTGCGCTCTTCCGCATAACACGGTGTCTGCCCGTACTCCACGGTAAGCATGGGAAGTGGGCGCAGGTTTCCTACCTGCCTTCGCCACACTACCCTTTAACCCCCTCCCAATAATTTTTTGTGGTTTCCCACCCCAACTCACGCCCTGACCAACTAAACACATACAAAAACAACAGAAAACAGGTCAGGAACGTGACAACGTCCATGTTCCCAGTCACCTTGCCATGGTTAAATGCGATGGTTCGAGCTTTGCGCAGATGCTGCCGTCTATCCACGTTTTTTTGTTTGTTGGATAAGTTGTAATTGTCAGTGGGAACAACATCCTCTATGAACTTCCTGATGAACCCAGTCATCGAGTCAGTGTATGGGTCAATACTATTCTCAGAGGCGACCCGTAGCAATTCCCAGTCCATGTGATCAAAACAATATTGAAGCATAGATTTCGATTGGTCAGACCAATGTTGATCAGTCCTTACCACGGGATCTTCCTGTTTCAGTTTCTGCCTATATGTGGGGAGGAGCAGAATAGAGGCATGATCTGATTAGTCGAAGGGAGGGTGAGGGATGGCCTTGTAGCAATCCCAGAAGGGAGAGTAGGAATTATTTATGGTCCATGTTGCGCGTGTAGCACAGGAGATGTGTTGATAGAATTTTGCTTGTGTTTTCTTCAGATTTACTTTATTAAAGTCCCCAGCTACAGTAAATGCGGCCTCGGGATATATGGTTTCCACATTGTACATAATCCAGTGTAGTTCCTTGAGAGTCGTCAGCTCGGGGGGATATACATAACAATGACTGAAGAAAAATCTATCGGGAGGTAATGCGGTCAGCATTTTAATGGTGATGTATTCAAGATCAGGAAAACAAAAGGACTTGAGTTCCTGTACGTTACCACAATCACACCATGAGTTGTTAACTCCTCCGCCTTTTCATGTCTGTGCGATGGATGGATAACTCTGCTGGCTGAATGAACAGGGACAATATATCTGGAGAGAGACATGATTCCATAAAACAGTATGTTACAGTCCCTGATGTCTCTCTGGAAGGAGATCCTCGCTCTGAGCTTGTCTACTTTATTGTCCATGGACTGAACGTTAGCGATTAATACACTCAGAAGCGGTGAATGGTATGCATGGTGCCTGCGTCTGACTAGGGCCCCACTCTGCATCGGCATTCTGATGCAGCCCCCGGGATAAATTAAGCTGCCTCAGATAGTTCAAACAAAAGAACGAAGTCAGGGAATTTCTGCTAAAATTTGTGGTGAGTGACCGCCAATCTTCCGGTGAAACTGGAGGGCACACAATTCAAATAAATAATCATAAAAATTATGGATATTAAACATGTAGGTACATACAAGTGTCTTATATCAGTTGAAAGCTTAATTTTTTGTTAATCTAACTGCACTGTCCGATTTACAGTAGCCATTACAGCGAAAGCATGCCATGCGATTGTTTGAGGACGGTGCCCCACATCAAAGTATTTTTCCACCGGCACAGGTTTCATAAATTCACAAATAGCGATTAACTTCACTAGGGTAGGGGGCAGCATTCGGAATTTTGGATGAAATGCATGCCCAATTTAAACTGCCTGCTTCTCGGGCCCAGAAGATATTATATGCATATAACTGGTAGATTTGGATAGAAAACACTCTAAAGTTTCCAAAACTGTTAAAATAGTGTCTGTGAGTATAACAGAACTGATTTGGCAGGCGAAAACCTGAAAATAATCCATTCAGGAAGTAGTTTTTTGGGGGGGTTTGTAGTTTTCTCTTCAATGCCATTACAGTATCCATTGACTTTGGACTCAAACTGCAGTTTCTATGCCTTCCACTAGATGTCAACAGTCTTTAGAAATAGTTTCAGGCTTGTATTCTGAAAAATTAGGGAATAAGAGTATTCGGAATGACTGGACGCTAAAGTGTCGCAGAGCTTTTTCATGCGCTCGACAGAGAGAGAGCAATTCTTGTTTACCTTTTAAATTGACAACGTTATTGTCCGGTTGAAATATGATCGATTATTTAGGCTAAAAACAACGTGAGGATTGAATATAAACATCATTTGACATGTTTCTATGAACTTTACTGATACAATTTGGATTTTTTTGTCTTCCTGTTTTGACTGTGTTTGAGCCTGTGGATTACTGAAGAAAATGCACGAACAAAACAGAGGTTTTTGCATATAAAGAGACTTTATCGAACAAAATAAACATTTATTGAGTAAATGAATGTCTGCTGAGTGCAACCATATGAAGATCATCAAAGGTAAGGGATTCATTTTATCTCTATTTCTGACTCTGACTCTGTTCTACTTGGCTGGTTACTGTTTGTAATGAATTGTCTAGTGGGCTATGTTCTCAAATAATCGTAAGGTATGCTTTCGCCGTAAAGCATTTTTTAAATATGACGCCGTGGTTGGATTCACAAGACGTTCATCTTTAAACCTATGTAAAATATGTTTTGTTTTCTGTGTTTTGATAAATAGTATTTCTGTATTTGAATTTGGCGGCCAGCAGTTTCACTGGCTGTTGAAGAGGTGGGACGCTAACGTCCCACATACCCAAGAGAGGTTAAATATTCATGGACTTTTTGAAAATCTTCCTCTGATTTGTCATCCAAAGGGTCCCAGCTATAACATGTAGTGTCTTTTTGTTAGATAAAATCCTTCTTTATATCCCAAAAAGTCTGTTTAGTTGGCGCAATCGATTTGAGTAATCCAATAGTTCAACATGCAGAGAAAGGAATCCAAAAATCTATCACTAAACTTTGTTAAAACAAGTCAAAATATGTTGCTATTGACTCCTCAGATACCCTAAAATGTTATCAAACTATAATATTTCATACGGAAAGAAGTATGTTCAATAGGAAACCGATATTAGCAGGTGCGTCTTGTCTTCTTGGCGCGCCCAAACACGAATTTCCAATAGTGTGTCCCACTACTAAAACTCATATTTCTTACTCGTTTTGGAAGAAACAAGCCTGAAACCTTGAACATAGACTGCTGACACCCTGTGGAAGCCATAGGAATTGCATACTGGGAGCTAGATTTAATTATTTCCCTATACTTTCCATTGTAAGAGCATGGGGTCTCAACAAAAAAAATCTGGTTGGTTTTTCTTTCGATTTTCTACCAACCATATCTATTGTGTTATATTCTCCTACATTATTTTAACATTTCTACAAACCTCAAAGTGTTTTCTTTCCAATGGTACCAAGTACTGTATACCCATATCCTGGCTTCAGGGCATGAGCAACAGGCAGTTTACTTTGGGCATGTCAGTCAGGCAGAAATTGAGAAAAAAGGACCCTGGCCCTAACAAGCTAATACACAAAAGTTATTTCAGGCTGTAGTGTGTAATACAAGAAATAACACCCCCAAAAATATTGCAAAGTTAGTTAGGAGCTGGAAACAGGGTCACCGTGTCTGTCAGTGCCATCTTGTGCTTACTGTGTTTGTCTATGTGTGTGCATGAGAGTGTTTGTGTGTGTACAGTTTATGCGTGTGTGTTGGCCTTCTGCTTACCGTCAGCCTACTGTATGTGTGAACCGTGTCTATAGTTATTTATCAGCACATTATCAGCCAGAGATATGGAAACCAATACATTCTATTGTTTTGGGGATCCATCTTTGCACACAGGCAATCTCCATAGATCACAATATCCCCCCACAGCCCCACCGTCTGATAAAGAGGCTGCAACAAGATTTGATTTCAACCTATGTAGGTATTGGAATAAATAGCCCATAGAAACGCATACTGTACATGCATGTACGTGACCACATATTTCCACACACACACACACACACACACACACACACACACACACACACACACACACACACACACACACACACACACACACACACACACACACACACACACACACACACACACACACACACACACACACACACACACACACACACCAACAAAGGCCATAGTTAATTACAGGGGTAGCAAGATATCCAACCAAGCTGCCACACATTGAGCAAACAAGATCCCACCTCCACTTATATCCACTCATCATAATGCTGAGTAAAGAGCCTGGGCCAGATAGACGCCCTGGGCAAGCACAGTGGCTGTGTTCCAAAAGGCACCCCATTCCCTATAAAGTACACTACATTTGACCAGAGCCCTATGTGCTCTGGTCAAAAGTGATGCACTACATAGGGAATAGGGTGCCATTCGGGACACAGACAGTGTCTCAATAGAAGGTGGAGCTCAATAGGTTGGCCTCTATAGGTTAGTCATTCTGTACACACACCGTGGATAAGTAGCCTACTTACACAGCATGGTGAGTCACCACTATGGACCAAGAGGATCACTATGCATGAAACTATGTGGTTGTACAATACTTTCACGCCTATTTTGGAAAACATTACAGAAGAAACTGCAGAAATTATTCAAAAATGTACAAATCCCAGATGATAACGCTTGCAAGTGTTATTTCACACTTATTTCCAATGTGGACCGCTTGAATCATGTATCTATTTATTTATATTAGTTGGTGCCACTGCTATAGTGCACTTGATTTTATATTGAACCATATCGTCAGTAGAACAGATACATTGCAGTGTGTCCTCCAGTGTGGTGATCTGGGTGAGCCTTGAAGGAGGCAGTTACAGGATAGTGTTTTTGAACCACGTAGACGTCGACGCAATGCTGGTCAGTGAAAAGGTTGGCTGTCCCCTCTAGCTCTTCCTCTTCTTCATGTTTTGGAAGGGGGCTGGGGTGGTTGTGGGAGCTCAATTTGTCCGTTTTTGCATCTGCTGCTACTTTCACACCTCCAATTGGGACTCCCATCGATGTTGACGCAAGTAACACTCGTCTCCCCCTTTCCCTTCCTCCTCCTCTTCTTCCCCTCCAAATATAGTCTGCAAAACCGCTTCAACAAACAAGAACTGAATACAACAAGCAAGTTGTTTGTTTTAAAAGTTGTACACAAGTTATGCTACATATTACATGAAGGTGCCTCCCCAATGTTTGATCAAGGAAACAAATGCATTGTATTGTGTCTGTAATGATGTCCCGTACGTCTCCCTCACCTGTTCCATTAATAAGGCATAGCAGCAATACGGAGGAGGGGGTGAGAGAGGGATGGGGAGGCAGAAAGTGGGTTGGGAAGAAGGGAGGGAGAGGGGGGTCAGAGAGAGCGAGAGAGCGGGGGGGGGGGGGGGGGGCAGAGAGAGACGAAGGAAAGCGTGAGTGCCGCAGCACTAACGATGCAGTAGACAACGGCGTGCACTTTGAAGCCTTTCCCAGTAGTGTGTGTTAGTAAACTGGAGGAACACTCCATCACTGTCAAGTGCCAAATTCACGGAGAAAGCCGGCTTCCTGCATGCAGCTGAAGCGAACTAGAGCGAATGAGTCCTCGAGTAAAGAAAAAAGGAAGACACTGAAAGCTGTGCCCCACAATCTCCTACTCTGTTGTTTTGACTGAGGTGAGAGACTGGAAAGAGAAACAGCAGCAGCAAATTACAGTGTTTTTCTTTCGTCATCTTATGTAGAAACAAAGGTAATCTGTTGCTGTCTCTCTTTGTTTCCTTGCATCGCCTCTCACTCAGTCTGTCTGTCTGTCAGTCAGTCACTGTGTTTCTCTGGCTGAGTAGTAGATTAGGATGGGGGTGCAGGTGCAGGTGTGGGTGCAGGTGCAGGTGCAGGTATGGGTGTATTTTTGATGTGTCTATCAGTGTGTGTGTGTGTGTGTGTGTGTGTGTGTGTGTGTGTGTGTGTGTGTGTGTGTGTGTGTGTGTGTGTGTGTGTGTGTGTGTGTGTGTGTGTGTGTGTGTGTGTGTGTGTGTGTGTGTGTGTGTGTGTGTGTGTGTGTGTGTGTGTGTGTAAGCCTGGGTAAGCGTGTGTGTGTGCGTGTTAGGTTGCAGGTGTGGGTGTATTGTTGCATGACGTGTCTACCAGGCAGTGTTTGCCACGGTTAAGTCACTGTGTGGTGTCTGTCTTTCTGTCGGTCTACATTTCAGCCCTACCTTAGTCTGTCTGGCCCAGACCTGGATTATCAATGGCCCAGTCACCACAACAATAAGGATGACATCATTGAGTCAGAAAGAATACAAGGGGGAGGGATGGGAAACTAGTTTCAGGATTACAGGTAAACCGTGTGGCTCACACTACTACAAACTTCCTTTTCAAGGTCGCATTAAAAACACATTTAGAGAATGTAGATAGAATAGAGAGGAGGGAGAAATCCTTCCATCTGTGATGGGTTTCCACTGCAGTTGGGGCTGAGAGGCAAAGCAAACATCCTCTCCCAGAATTTAATCGGTAATGGCCGGATCACTGAGTACATATCTGAGGTTGGAAACAGCCTTTAGTGTATGATTCTCCATGTCTGTGGAGGTCCAAACAGATGGAGCTGCACATAGGGGGTCAGGGGCGTCTGTGGGAAAAGATGCCTTGTTGACGGGGAGATGGTGAGATGAAATGGTGGGCGGCATTAATCGGGTGATGCTGCTGCTGCAAAGAGAGAGGGGGGAGAGAGATGGGGAGGGAGATATAGTAAAGGAGAGGAGGGGAGACAAACAGGAATACAGACAGACAGAAAGAGAAAGAAGGGGGGACATCAGGGGGGAATGAATGAGAGAGAGAAGAGAGAGAAAGAAAGAGAGCAGAGAGAGAAAGAGAGCAGAGAGAGAGAGAGCAGAGAGAGCAGAGAGAGAGAGAGAGCAGGGAGAGAAAGAGAAGAGAGAGAGAGAGAGAGCAGAGAGAGAGAGAGAGCGAGAGGAGAGATAGAGAGACAGAGAGAGAGAGAGAGAGAGTCTAAACCTTGCCCCACTGTAAACCAAACTAAACACCCTGTGGAAAAATACACCATTACCTTCAATGAAGTTCAACAGTGTAGAGTTCTGTCAAAGTGTACGAAAAGAACATGAGTGTGTCAAGATGAAAACTAATAAATAGTGTGTAAGTGTAAAAAATGATGTTCAGAGTTTGCAGAGGGAAAGATTGCTCTCTAGGACTTTGGGGTGGACGGACGGACAGCCTTTTCCGAAGAGATGACAGGAGACTGGGTTAGATGGAATGGAACTTTTTTTTACTGGCTGCTACGCTCCCATCTGCCGTCTTTGGCACCCAGTTTGGCTTTTAAAGTGACAGTCAGAGCAGGGAGAGAGAGAGATACACACACATACACACACTCCCCCACATACAGTAGAATACAACAGGTTGATATGCTACTCTTGCCAAAATAAAATTGTGTGGATTTTCTGCAATGGGTCACAGATTTGATTTCAGATACTTTTTTTCATGACACACTAAACTACAGCAGATATTTCATGTTTGATTACTATGCACTGACTGAACACTGAGCATCAGCCAAACCCAGTTAAATTCCCATTTGGTGTGTTAGAAATGACTATTGTTATGTCAAGCACTGATCATTTCTGGCCTGTAACAATATCTGTAATCTGGTGTTCCATAAAACATCACAGTCCACTTTCCTGGTATGAGAATGTTCCCTATGCTAGGTATGCTCTACAGTATTCATATTGTATGTTAGTGCATCCCCATCCCCATCCCCACAGCAACTGGAGAGAGGGAGGGAGGGCAACTGGGACAACTGCAAGAAGCGGTGAAAGAAAAACAACATTCTGCCACTGACAAGAAGCTCCCTTGATTTGCTTATTCTGATGGCTTCTCAAAGTTTCAACTAACTTTCAGCTCCTTAATGACTGCTTTGTTTCCCAGCACCGCCTCGGCGCATCAAAGAGATGCGAAGCGGGAGATGGGAACGAAGACGGAGAGAAATAGAGAGAGGGAGGGATGAAGGGGGAGGGAGGGAGAGGAAGGGAGGTGGGAGGGTAGAGGGAGGGAGGGAGGGAAAGGAGGGTGATTCCTCCGTCTCTTGGCAAGCCAGCTAGCATACAGTACTATAGAGACACTCGTTTGACACATCTCACCTAGCATTAACATGTGGTTGTCGTCATCCGATCAGGATGATCCGATCACTATCTAATTGAGATTTGTTGCATCTACACATGGTAATAAAATGTGTCTCTCATCTGCCCACTGTGTCCTTGCAATGGACCTATTCTGACCGGAGTTAACCCTTTGACACATACCAACACACGTGTGTGATCATTCTACAGTGGTCCCTGCAGCGTACGATCAAACTGGTGTGATTATTTAGAACGTCCAGTTTCGATCGACACAACAGTCAACGTTTGAGATGACCACACTGTTTTTTCACAGAAACATTTTGCACAAACACATTACGTCCTGAATGTTACCAGTTTATTTTTGGATGCAATGTTCAGAAATGCACAGAAGTAGCTGCAGCATAACACAATCATCCAAACCGGAAAATGTAAGCTACATTAGTCTTAGCGCTATCTAAGGAAAGATTGAGGTAACACAAGCGGTCATATTTATCTAACTCTCATCTGACAGAAACCATAATATGAATTAGCTAATAGAAATGGCTATTTACAGGGCTTCCCGAATGACACAGTGGTCTAAGGCACTGCTTCACAGTGCTTGAGGTGTCACTACAGACCTGGGTTCGATCCCAGACTTTGTCACAACCAGCTGTGACCAGGCGGTGTAAATATGGCCCAGTGTTGTCTGGGTTAGGGGAGGGTTTGGCCAGGGGGGGAGGGTTTGGCCAGGGGGGGGGCTTTACTTGTCTCATTGCGCTCTAGCTACTCCTTGTCGTCAGTTGAACGGTGATTCCTCCAAGACATTGGTGCAGTTGGCTTCCAGGTTAAGAAATGTGGTTTGGTGGGTCATGTTTCAGAGGATGCATGACTCAACCTTCACCTCTCATTGGGGTGTTGCAGCAATGAGACAAGATTGAAATTGAGGAGAAAAAGGGGGTAAAATACAACAAAAAATGTATTACAATTCATCATATCTTGAATCCGTTCTCTCAATTAGTCTATTAGGTCTGTAGACAAAATTTGAATGAAAAAGTACACCATATTTATACTTAAGATAAATGTACTGATAACTCCATGAGAAAATCTGTTGGCCAGCAAGTGTGAGGGTTTACAGTGGTTGAATTACATTTATTCAGTGCGTGCAAAGAAACCACACATGCAAAGCTTGTTAAGCACCTTAATATGGTAAGTCTGAATACCAACTACTGAAAAGTGTTTAGGAAAGGCATAAGTAAGAAAGGCATAATTTCCTAAAACGGAATCGGGCCCATTGTGACCAGAATCACTGGTCCCTCTCTGTATGCAAATTAAGTCACCGCACAAATGAGCTGAGTATCTGGATGTGTGTACAAAATACAATTATTGCACAGTATAAATACAAATGACACTTAGGCCCTAATGCAGACAGTGAAAACTGTGTGCATCTCTGAATGTTGCAACGCATTATCCAAACATCGGAAAGTATTGCATTATAATAGCAATGTGTTATTTTCATATCTAATATAGCAACTGAAATAAACACCTTCTTTGCCCGCTTTGAGGATAACACAGTGCCACCAACGCGACCCGCTCCCAAGGAACATGGGCTCTCGTTCCCCGTGGCCGACGTGAGTAAGACATCTAAGCATGTTAACCTTCGCAAGGCTCCCGGCCCAAACGGCATCCCTAGCCTTATCCTCAGAGCATGCTCAGACCAGCTGGCTGGAGTGTACAGACATATTCAATCTCGCTCTAATCCAGTCTGCTGTCCCCACTTGCTTCAAGAGGTCCACCATCATTCCTGTATCCAAGGAAGCAAAGATAACTGAACTAAATGACTATCGCCCAGTAGCACTCACTCTGTCATCATGAAGTGCTTTCAGAGGCTAGTTAAGGATCATATCACCTCTACTTTAGCTGACACCCTAGACCCACTTCAATTTGCAAACCGCCCCAATAGATCCACAGACGATGCAATCGCAATCGCGCTGCACACTGCCCTATCACAACTGGACAAGAGGAATCCCTATGTAAGAATGCTGCTCACTGATCATAGCTCAGCCTTCAACACCATAGTACCCTCCAACTCATCAATAAGCTCGGGCCCTGGGTCTGAACCCCGCCCTGTGCAATTGGGCCTTTATTTTCCTGACGGGCCAGCCCCAGGTGGTGAAGGTAGGAAACAAAACCTCCACTTCGCTGATCCTCAACACAGGGGCCCACCAGGGTGCGTGCCCGGCCCCCTCCTATACTCCCTGTTCACCCATGACTGCGTGGCCATGCACGCCTCCAACTCAATCATCAACTTTGCAGACGACACAACAGTAGTAGGCCTGATTACCAACAATGTTGAGACAGACTACAGGGAGGAGGTGAGGGCCCTGGCGGAGTGGTGCCAGGAAAATAACCTCTCCCTCAATGTCAACAAAATGAAAGAGCTGATCGTGGACATCAGGAAACAGCAGAGGGAGCATGCCCCTATCCACATCGACGGGACAGCAGTGGAGAATGTGAAAAGCTCCAAGTTACTCTGAGTACTCATCACTGACAATCTGAAATGGTCCACCCCCACAGACAGTGTGGTGAAGAAGGCGCAACAGCACCTCTTCAACCTCAGGAGGCTGAAGAAATTTGGCTTGGCCCCTAAGTCCCTCACAAACTTTTACAGATGCACAATTGAGAGCATCCTGTCGGGCTGTATCACCGCCTGGTACAGCAACTGCACCACCCGCAACCGCAGGGCTCTACAAAGGGTGGTGTCCAACGCATCACTGCCTGTCCTCCAGGACACGAACAGCACCCGATGTCACAGGAACGCCATAAAGATCATCAAGGACATCAACCACCCGAGCCACGGCCTGTTCACCCCAGGTGCATCAAAGCTGGGACCAAGAGACTGAAAAACAGCTTATATATCAAGGCCATTAGACTTTTAAATAGCCATCACTAGCCGGTTACCACCCAGTTACTCATCCCTGCTGCTCTACGTACATAGACATGCAATCACTGGTCACTTTAATATTGGAACACTAGTCACTTTACTAATGTTTTTTTTTATGTATCCTTTATTTAACTAGGCAAGTCAGTTAAGAACAAATTCTTATTTACAATGACAGCCTACTGGGGAACAGTGGGTTAACTGATTTGTTCAGGGGCAGAACAACCGATTTTTACCTTGTCAGCTCGGGGATTCGATCCAGCAACCTGACTACCTGCCGCCGTTTACATACTGCTTTACTCATTTCATATGTATATACTGTATTCTATTCTACTGTATTTTAGTCAATACCACTCCGACATTGCTTGTCCTAATATTTATATATTACTTAATTCCATTCTTTTACCTTTAGATTTGTGTGTATTGTTGTGAATTGTTAGATACTACTGCACTGTTGGAGCTAGGAACACAAGCATTTTGCTACACCCACAATAACGTCTGCTAAATATGTGTATGTGACCAATAAGATTTGATTCGATTTGGCCAAATCTATGCGTGTTAGTTGTCCGGATTCGTTTACACTTCAAGGATATCCATACAAGATGGGTCTTCGACTACATCCGGAGGTGGTCAGGGAGATCTAATCACAATCAGATCACAACATGCCTTTTGATTGTCTACACCTGTCGACAAATGTGGGCAAAATCAGAATATGGACAAGATCAGGACAACAGATACATGCCAGAAACAGGTTTAAACGGAGCTTCTGTTTCACACATCTCACTCTATCTCTCCTCCGCTGGCATTACGCAGCCAAGGCAATCGCCAATCAGTGGAATGTGTGTGTGTGTGTGTGTGTGTGTGTGTGTGTGTGTGTGTGTGTGTGTGTGTGTGTGTGTGTGTGTGTGTGTGTGTGTGTGTGTGTGTGTGTGTGTGTGTGTGTGTGTGTGTGTGTGTGTGTGTGTGTGTGTGGAGCTTTACAGAGACTCCCAGACTGAACACACAGCAGTACTGCTACAAAGTCACCAAGCGAGTCCCCCATACCATTTCAGTCTGGAGCGGCGGCAACCTTTCACCTTAACCAATCACCGCTTAGCGTTGACGCAGATCTGAGGAGGAGCGGCTTCCATTTGAAGTTTGACACCTCTGAGACGGACAGGAACGAAATTAGTTTTGTTTTGATTCACTTCTTGTTTGAAAGATTCCAGGTGCTAGTTGTCAGAAATTAACTTGCAGAGTTGGAGGGAGAAGGGGATGGAAAGGAGGGAGGAGGAGGGGAAGAGGGGAGTAGGTGAAGAAGGAGGGTGCTTACTACCCAATTAAAGCTCAGTTCAATTTGCATTCTGCTCCTGTGTAGCCTGCCCAGGTGCAGGGAGTCAAGCAGAATATTATTCTCTAATTAAAAGTAGAAACAGACATTCCAGTCCAAGCCAAGGAGGAGTTCTTTTTTTCGGACCTCCATTTATCTGGGTCACTACAGGGCTGTGTCCCAAATGACACTCTATTCCTTATATAGTGCACTACTTTTTGACACATCCTAGGTTTAAGTATTGTCCTTGTGCATCTTAAGGCCCGTACTGTACTGTACTGTATTTCTCCTTGACTGCTCACGTCGGTGTTACTATACCATAATGAACAAACATCTGCTGTAATCTCAGGAGAGGACAGCTTTTATGTCCAAATCAATGCTGGTTGTGATAGAACAAGGTGCTTGGTGCTTTAGTGGATGTGTCCCAAATGGTGCTTTAGTGGATGTGTTCCCTTTTAAGTACACTACTTTTGACCAGGGCCCATATAGCACTCTGATCTGTCTCTGCTTTCCATAACAGTGTGTGTGTATAGGCCTAGTCTCTCCTTGTCAGCACTCACAAGCCAACCTGTGTGCTTTTAATATAAGCAGCTAGAAGTGATTCTGAAAACACACAATGGTGCATTATTTATAAGCCTAGGGAGAGGTGTTTTTAGATCTAATTTCTCACTCCTTATGTGCTCTGATTGTCTCCCCTAATTTCAGTTTGTTTAGTCAGGTAGATGCAAATGGCCGCTCATTTGCATGTCAAATCTCAGGGAGAGCGAGAAAGAGGGGGAGAGAGCTAGAGAGAGGGGGAGGAGGTAGTTAGGAGGAGGGGTAGGGGTGGGCTTGCGGGTTGTGGAGGTTGATGGGAGAGAGATGGGGAGGAGGTGGGGAGAGGGAGGGAGGGAGGGAGGGAGGGAGGGAGGGAGGGAGGGAGGGAGGGAGGGAGGGAGGGAGGAAGAGTGCTGGGGTGGAGGGAGGTTGACAGGAGAGAAAAATAGCTGAATGATTAGCTGAATGATTGCAAGCTTGTATAACGTAAGAGCCTGCTAGCCTGTTACTGAACTCTATTCAATTTGGACATTGTTTAATTTGTGGAGAAAATAAAATACCTGCTAAATATACTACAGAGCTCCAATCAGAGAGTGGGGGGTCAGCTCTGTCGTTGTCCTGCTGTTAATCCTGGCAGCGTCTCAAATGGCACCCTATCCCCTTGGTAGTGCACTACTATTTACTAGAGCCCTGGTACAAAATAGTGCATTATATAGGGGCTAGGGTGCCATTTCGGATGTATCCCCTGTCTGTTAGAGTGAAAATGTGTGACGAGTGATAGACACCACCAAGGCCCAGGGGGGTGGGGGTTTGGCGGGGTTGGAGGGGGTGATGGGGGGATAGGGGCTGTTGGATGGTCTCTGGTGAGATCCGAAGTGACCCTGCACGCAATGGCTGTGGCCGTCATGCCTCGTGTGTTGCTCTGTTTGAGAGGTGTGAAGAAGAAGGTGCCGGGAAGTTCTCTCTCTTTCCCTATCTTTCCTTCTTTCTTTCTCTCTCTCTTCCTCTTTCTCTCTCTCTCTCTCTCTCTCTCTCTCTCTCTCTCTCTCTCTCTCTCTCTCTCTCTCTCTCTCTCTCTCTCTCTCTCTCTCTCTCTCCCAGGCTCCATGGCAGCTCGCTCTCCTCTCCCTGCCTGCACAGGTCAGTGTCCTGTGGAGTGAGAGGAGGAGGAGGGGGATAGAGGGATGGGGGGGAAGCGGAGGTGAGAAAGAGTCTGTCCACACTAACACCAAGGTAACAAATCTACCTTGATGTTTTACAGGACACCTTCCTCACTGTGTTGAAATCATTTGCCGCTAAAATACCTTCTACTGTATATATCTTTTTACTGGGTTTGAACTCCTTTTTCTCTTTGTTCAGCTCTCTGAGTTACAACCCTGGCCTTCATTACGCCCCTGTGAACACAACCAGCGGTCAGGAGCCTGAGCCAGACACAAACTCTCGCAAACAGAGAAGCAGAGGATGAGCACAGCAGCAGAGCCACAGCCTTGGCCAAAGCCCAAAGCCCAATGCCCATAAATCGCCTTTTATGAGCTTGACTTGATGAAACCATTTCCCTCGACACCTTGCTTTTGCCGCACCCGATGTTGGTTTATTTCTCCACAGCCGAGCGGTTTTATGTCCCATTTCAGCTGCTGTGACTGGACCCAGATATCATGGAGAGAGCGGGGGCCCTGCTGCCTGTTCCCTGCCTGGGCCCAGAATCTCACCCTGTCGCCGTGCCGTCCTCCTCATATCTCGCAGACTGATGTGCCTGTCAGTGTGGCTTGTCTTCTGCTGGCTGCCCCTGCTTCATAACCTTACCCCCTTACAACCTCACTGCCCTATCTGCAGGATAGAGAGAGAGGAGAGAGGTGGATAGTGAGACAGAGAGAGCGAGAGAGAGGCAGTGATAGAGAGAGGCCTGATGCCTAAAAGACAACCCATGTTTCAGAGATGATGGAAAAAGTGAACGAGAAGAAAGAGAGAAAGAGAGAGGGAAGAAAAAGAGGGGAGAGTGGAGCAAGGAGAAACAGAGCAAGAGAAAGGAAGACAGAGAGCCAACAGAAGAATAAGGGAATTATGAATAAGGGTGTAAGGAAAGAATAAGGGAATGGGGTAATAAAGGGAGCGAGAAAGAAAGGGATGGGTGTGAAAGGGAATTATGGGTAAGGATATATTTAGAGATGAGCATTAAGAGAGTGTGAACATTTAAATTAGAGGGGAAAAGGTGTGTAAGGACACAATAATAGAGGAGAGGAAGAAGACAGTGAAACTGAATAGAGATGAGCAGAGAGCAAGCGGGAAACAAATGAGAGGGTGGAGAGAGATAAATGGAGAGAAGAGAGAGAGGACAAGAGAGAAGAGAGAGAGAAGAGAAAGAGAGGACGAGAGAGAGAGAACGAGAGAGAGAGAGACAGAGACAGAGATGGAGGGGGCATTCTCTGAAGAGAAAGACAGTCGAGGAGAGAGAGCGAGAGAAGGAGGACAATTTTTTTAATTTGCCATTTAGCCTAATTTATGACATTTATGCTGGGTTAAATAAGACAGAAGGAGGGAGGTAGAGGAAGAAGGAGAGAGAGTAGAGTGAGGGGCAGATAGAAGGAGAGTGGCAGGGAGAGTGAGCAAGGGAAAGAGGAAAGGAAGCAAACCCTAGATCCCAAAACCTCATTATATCAACTGATATCCAGTTTTTAGCACTCAGTGCCCCTTTCCACCCCCACCCATGCCCTCCACAACATCACCACTACCACCCCTTCTCACTGGCTGTGCCAAGGGGCTTGGAGGCCCAGGGCTGATGGAGGGTAAAGGGGGGCCTAGGAGGGAATGTTTGGGATGCCATGGTGGGAAATGAGGGGGTGGTGAGTTGGTCCAATCCATTAACTACCATCCAGGCACAGATGTCTAAAACATAGTACAGTCCACTAATTCAGAGAGAGACAGAGGGGTAGGAGGGGTAATATAAGGTTTTTATCAAAATAAAAATAAAATGTTTGCGTATGCGCTTGTGTGTGACACAGCCTCTGTCAGGATGCGTGTCGCTCTGCTGCTCCTAGGCTGAGCACTTCATCACCCCCTCCTCCCCTCCCTCCCCCGTTCCGTCACCTGCTCCCATGCATAGACAGGGCCCTGTCACCGCGGCACAAACAGTGGCAAGCACAGAGTGTCTGTGTGTGTGTGTGTGTGTGTGTGTGTGTGTGTGTGTGTGTGTGTGTGTGTGTGTGTGTGTGTGTGTGTGTGTGTGTGTGTGTGTGTGTGTGTGTGTGTGTGTGTGTGTGTGTGTGTGTGTGTGTGTGTGTGTGTGTGTGTGTGTGTGTGTGTGTGTGTGTGTGTGTGTGTTATATAGAAGGCAGATGGGTCTTTACATGATGTAGGAATAATCTCCAAGGCTCTCTACAATTGGATGAATTGGTGCCTCTAGAGCAATTCAAAAGGCTCATGGAGGACATTTTTACTGAAGAATGTGTTTGTTTTCTATCATTGTGCTTTGCTTTTCGTGTACTGATGTGAATATTGATGTGCATATTGATGTGTATAGTGTATATTGATGTGTACAGGGTTTACTGTAAAATATACCTTGGTCTCAACATGACTCCCTCTCAAAATAAAAGTGAAATTAAATAAAAGTAGAATGCCTCTTACCCTTTTCCTCGGTCCTTAGCAACCAGTAATTTGGACATTGTTTGCTTCAAGCCTGCTATATCATCCACAGCTCCTCTCCTTTCCTCGCCTCCCCATTCCTCTCCTCTCTTCTCTTCTCCTCTCCAGGGACAGGTTCTCTATAGTCTCATGTTGCATAATAATGACAGGAGAGAGAGAAAAACTATGATTCAGGCATTATAATTAGACATTATTATGAACTCTCATCCTGGTTCTCTCCTTCTCTCTGTTTCACTCCTCCTTCCTCCAATTATAGCAGACCCCCCCCCCCCCCACACACACAATCTCCCACGGCATCTCTCCCCACTTCCATTTTGACATCTCTTCCTCATTATTTAGCTTTGAAATTACGTTGCTGCTGTTGAACATGATAAAACACCAACTGGTGTGCAGTGATTATAATCACTCATTTGTTTGTTACTAGGGCAGATTCAAGTTTTTTATTGTTTGTTTTACAGCAGGATTTACAGAATGCTTTAATGTGTTATTCCAATTAACCACTATTAATTGGCAAGTGAGTATTCTATTTGTGTTCTATTTTATTCTATTCTATTCTATTCACTTCAAGGTAATGATTCCAATGGGATAGTGTCACAGCAGGTACATGGGTCAACCTTTGGTTACAGCCATATTCTCATCACTCACACCATTCTCTCTACACTATTCTGATACTTGTGTTCCTCAGACATCTATTCAAGTCACTGCAAACCCTTTTCTTCACTGTGTTTTTGGTTTAAGGTTCTGGAGTGGGAGTGGGAGGCAGACAGTGGGGACAATCAGCCAATCAGATCTGAGAGCCAGGACCCAGGAAGGAACAGCCCAATCTCCTGCCCACATGTGCTGCCTTTCTCTGTCTGTCTGTCTGTCTGTCTGTCTGTCTGTCCGTCCGTCCGTCCGTCCGTCCGTCCGTCCGTCCGTCCGTCCGTCCGTCCGTCTGTGGCTGGCTGCATAACTGCTGTGGAAACTTGGCTGTGGTTCAACAAGGTGATTTAGTGTTTGTAGAGGAGGTAATTCCAGCGAGGCTGGCACTTTGTAGCCTCCTAATTGGGCCTCTCATTAACAACAAGTAACCTTCAATTTCTAATGAAGCGTAACTTTTTGATTTGGCTAGAGGGTGAACAAAGGAGCAGGGAAACGCAAAGAAACACGGAGGTAGTAAACTGCTGCTGAAAACATCCGCAAGCAATCAGAAGGAGCAGAAGTAGATTTGGCTTTAGATGTAGGCTACTTTTATTGTATGAACCTGTGACACTGGTTTATACTGAGAGTCAAAAAGCTTGAGATTCAGATAATGTTTTGTACACTCACTGTATATAATCTAACAACACCTGCTCTTTCCATGACATAGACTGACCAGGTGAAACCTATGATCCCTTACTGATGTCACTTGTTAAATCCACATCAATCAGTGTAGATGAAGGGGAGGAGACAGGTTAAAGAAGGATTTTTAAGCCTTGAGACAATTGAGACATGGATCGTGTATGTGTGCCATTCAGAGGGTGAATGGGCAAGACAAAGTGCCTTTGAACAGGGTATGGTAGTAGGTGCACCGGTTTGTGTCAAGAACTGCAACACTGCTGGGTTTTTCCTGCTCAACAGTTTCCTGTGTGCATCAATAATGGTGCACCACCCAAAGGACATTAGCCAACTTTACACAACTGTGGGAAGCATTGGAGTCAACATGGGCCAGCATCTCTGTGGAACGCTTTCAACACCTTGTGGAGTCCATACCCTGACGAATAGAGGCTGTTCTGAGGGCACAAAGGGGGCGGACTCAATATTAGGAATCTGTTCTTAATGATTTCTGCATTCAGTGTATATCTGTGATGCTACAGGACCTCAATAAGCTGGAGGTTTTTGTCAATTGTATATACTGGGTCTGTATATACGATATGTATTGTCCACTCAGGTAGAAATTAATTTCACTCTGCTCAGCAGCACATCACACTGTATACTGTACGCATACATATCAAATTGGCATAATTCCCATAATCCATATGTTCTTTCTAGATCTGGGATATTGACATGACCATGTGTGACAGATGTGGTCTGGACTGTGTCCACTGCATTCTATAAAACCAAGACCATCTCTAAAATAAAAGGCCAGAGAGATCAATTCAGCTGCCTGGTCCATCCTGGTGTAGTCTGACAGCTGTAATGTCAGTTGACCATCCATCCACCCAGCCATAGCGTGTGTGTGTGTGTGTGTCTGTGTGTGTGTGTGTGTGTGTGTGTGTGTGTGTGTGTGTGTGTGTGTGTGTGTGTGTGTGTGTGTGTGTGTGTGTGTGTGTGTGTGTGTGTGTGTGTGTGTGTGTGTGTGTGTGTGTGTGTGTGTGTGTGTGTGTGTGTGTGTGTGTGTGTGTGTGTGTGTGTGTGTGTGTGTGTGTGTGTGTGTGTGTGGAAATGGTGGGTAATGTTTAAAGCTGCCTGACCTTTCCAGACAGTGACCCGCAAATGGGTGGTCTATTCATTGCTGTTTTTATTGCGACGGGCATTTTCCCCTCTTTTTATGACTGTTTGACATTTGCTAGGTCCCTCAATAGGTCTGGCTGGGTGACATGGTAAGCACCCGGCTCACAGAAAGCACTAAGATAGATATGAGAATCCTAGTTCAAACACCACAATCTTAGGTTTTTGCAGCCGACTCAGCCGAGACCAATGGGCAGTGGTCAAAATATAAGCTACATCGAGACACTGCATGCATCCAACAGTGGGCACACAGTTGTTTATATTCAATAGATTTAATATGATCACTGATCCTAACACAGTCCCTATCATATGAGACATACTATATAAGGGATATACTCTACTGTAGTCACACATGCTTTCTTTGTCCCTGTTCAGTGAGGAGGGAGACGAGGGAGACGACGCAGAGTGTTTGAGACAAACACACACACTCCCCTATAGTGGCCTGCACCGCTGCCACCCGCTGTGTACTTTACGACCTGTGGGACCTCGTTAGGCTTGCAGGCAAGCAGACAGGCAGGCGGCGCCACCGTGAGCTGGGCTCCCTAGCCTGACTGACTGTCACCCTGCCTGGGACTCCATCTGAGTCTGGGTCTGGACCTGCCTCTCCAGGGCTCACTGCCCTTCAGGAGGAGAGGGAGGGTGGGATGGGGAGGGTGTGAAGGGAGGGATGGAGGGTAGGACAGGGAGAGAGTGGGTGAATGAAGGAATGGGGGAGAGAGGGAGAATAGAGGGAAGGATGGGGTAATAGAGGGAGGGAGGAATGGAAAAGGGAGGGGTGGAGAATACAGGGATAAAGGAAAGGAGAAGGGGGGTCATCGGGGTCACAGCGACAGACTGTCACATCCTTCATGAGTCGGTGCTGCAGCGGTGCTCTCATCAGCCATGACATCACCCAGCCTGTTGACATTAGCCTAGTAGGCCGCAGCTCACTGGCAATTATCTCTCCAAATGTCACAAGTGGGAAGAGGAGAGGAGAGGGCTCAGTGATGAGCTGATGAACACGCTCCATGATCATCATCACCATACAGGACCAGGCCATGGTGGAGAGGAGAGGAGTGGGGAGACACTTGTACATTGATGAGGGATTTAGAAATGGTAGGAAGCTCTTAGATTTGCCCGCTGTTCTGTTGATATTTCTACACTATCTCGTCATCACAGAATATCTGATCATTTAGGTGAGGCTACTGGCATGATTTTGTATTATAATGGTATTGTATTATAATGACAATAAACCAATGACATTGTGGAGATTTGTTGATTTTTTCAAATACATTTATTGGGCCTATTGGCGATTGGCATTGACATAATGGACTCAATGGGGGTGGTGTGTGTGTGTGTGGTATGTTCCACATATAGAAATGACATGTCTATAATGAGAGCTGTAATCAGCCTGTAAGCATCTGGCGGCTCCTCTCGCCCCCTTCTCTCTGTCATCACACACTCAATACACACAGAGCCAGGAGCCAGGGAAGCCTATAGGGACCAGCCAGGATGCAGGTTAGGAAGATAGAGAAGAGTCCCACCATGGCCATGGCTGAGGTGAGCTGAGCCCCCCACTGTCCCAACTCTGTCACACCCCGGCTAAAGAAGCGTCTGCTAAAGCTAAAGCCGCTAATTGACAGGGACGGCCAATGAGACAGACTGCTGTTTTAATAAGAGAGGAGCAGAGCTAATGCCGTGCTAATGTGTGTGTGTTGCTATGGAGAATCTGCAGACTGCCCCACTGCCCCAAGCTTCACAGAGGGGGGTGTTACCACAGCAAACCCCTAATTAGTAGGTGTCAGGAATGATGATGGCAATTCTTTTCATTATTCAAATGGTTCAATACATGGTCCGAATTTGGCCCATTGGCACGTGCCAAATTCTCGAGTCGATGTTTCATTCAGTACTGCATGTTCGAATTAAGGAAAAAACAATGACAGATCTTAATTCAAGATGTTTGTTCTTCATTATCGTCGCAGTGTAGATGTGGTTCGTTTTGGTCAAAGCCGTCTTTTTGTTCCACTTTCGAAGGATAATTTTACAAAAAAACTTGATTGAATCCCACAATGACTGAACGGTAGTGAATGGGAACAATAGTTAAAAAGAAGAGAAGTCTGGCCCAGTCTTTGAAACTAACTGCTGCTTTTTCATTTTCAAAGTCATCTGGAAGGTTTGTGATTGTGCCAGCTCCAATCATCCCTTTGGTCTCCCTGCAGTTCCCTTCCCAGGGCATTTCATATTTTCCCTTGACCTTTACAGAATGACCAGAAAATGTGAGATCTATTATTTTTATTGCAGCTTCTTCCCTCTAAATTACCATTTGACATTTGGGTCTGTCCGTTCTCTGGTCTGGCTCACTGAGAGGGGTTAAATACACAAGGCAGACAAAAAGCCATGGCAGGGCCAAACTACAATGCGTTGGAAACAGACCGAGCGACCTTCACCACTCTCTGTGTGTCTGCAGCCCAGGACAGACTCTAATCAGCAACTGAGTTTGGGGATCTAAAAAGGGGACACTGGAGAAGTCACCGTCCCCACCATGTCCTCTCCTCTCCAGCCGCTCTGGGATGTTGGGACGTTTCTCTGTCTGTCTGTCTCTCCCTGTGCTTGCCTTGCCTCCTGGCTACAGTAGTATTCCTGCAATTTTTTAAACCCCAATAACTACATTATCAGCCCTCCTTCATCCCCCCTACCTCCCCCTGCCTGCTTCCCCCTGCCTGCCCCAGCGTCACGTATCTCCCAGGCAACTGTCCATGCCGCTAGGCAACCAGCAGCACCACCACTCCAAAGCTCCTCTGGCTGTGTCTCTGAGGGCTCGCTCTTTCCTCTCTCCCTCTACTTGCCATTATCTCATCTTTGCAAGTTTGCACCATCTCTCTCTCTCTCTCTCTCTCTCTCTCTCTCTCTCTCTCTCTCTCTCTCTCTCTCTCTCTCTCTCTCTCTCTCTCTCTCTCTCTCTCTCTCTCTCTCTCTCTCTCTCTCCCTCTTACTCTCTCCCTCTCTCCCCCTCTTTCCCTCCCTCCCTCCCTCTCGATCTCTCTCGATCTCTCCCCCTCTATCTATTTCTCCCACTGGTTTCCCTTTATAGTTTTCTTGTCCCTGTCTCTCCTTCACACTCATGTTTACTTTCACTTGATTTCTGCAGCTCTCTCTCTTCTGCTTCACAGCCTTATGTCTTGTTTCTCTGGCTCTCTTCCTCCTTCTCTGTGCCCCTCTGTACCTCTTATTCTCACTCTGTCTTCTCTGTGCTGTGTGCCCTTATTCCTCTTCCTGTCGCTTACTTTTGCTCTCCATCTCTCTCTCTCCCCCTCCTCCATTCTTCTCTTTGTTGGCTGCTGTACCGGAGCCCATGGCATGCTGTAATAACAGGTTGTCAAGCTCCTTTTTGTGCTCAAGACATTTGCATATTCAAAACTGTCAGAGTGGGTTTTCCCCAAACAAGCCTGAAATCTCAAATCCCTGTGTGTGTGTGTGTGTTTTCACAAGGACCATCTGTGTAACAAGAATATATGAAGAGTTGCTAATATTGGTAAATTATCTTTTATTGTTTAAAGAAATGATTAAAGAGATTGGTGTGTTTTTTCACTATCTAATCATGGCATGGGGTTGTTCAATGAAAGAAGTGTATTTGTTTACAATCTATCACTTGATGGTTTCGTTTTCAGAGAGACAAATAATCATCTGAACTCGGATTCAGTCTTTTACGATTATCATGTCACACTGTGCGATGTTACCGAATTACAATCTTGATATCAACCTGGCCAGATTGTACAATTTGCTTCAGTTCTGTCATCACATTCTGCTAGGCCACGTCAGCCAAAGTAGGCTACGTCAACTAGAGCAGGGTATTTGATCTGCGCATGTGCCGGCACCAGCAGCACAATCCTCACTCTATGCCTATGAGCGAGTGAAGTGAGTTCGGAAAAACTGAAAGCTTGCATCTTAGAAATAGTTGTCACATGCAAACTTTATATAACTCAGAATCAAATAGGCTTCTGTTTATTTTGATTGCCGATTTTGTGCATTTATCAAAATCCCATCAGAGCCTCACCTGTTTTGAGCCCCACCTGTTTGTTTGTTGTTGCCTGTTTTGCATGTTATTTTGGCATTAATACGTGTCACATATCATTTTGCAAACAATGTAAAAAAACAAATATGTATAATTGAGTTAATAAAGCTGCATAATAACTTGGTATTTTTTTGCTAACTTGAGTAAGGCAGCTCCAAAATGCAGGTGTTTGAGCCTAACTCAGTGCTTTCTGTGGTGGTGGGGCAGCCAGCGGAAAATTCGGAGCGTAGGGGTTCGTAATGTTCTATAGTTGCACCGTGATTGGCTCAGTGTTCTGTCACTCATGGGAACACTACGTCACCGCAAAATCTATGGGTAGAGCTCAAAAATTCAAGCTCCTTGGGTGCTGCCATAGAGTTAGATGAAGGCTCAAGTTCATTGGCCACAGATAAAATGAAGTCAAATCATGTTATATCTACAGTAGCTTTGATTGGACTTATCATGTCAACATCATACTTTCAAAATCTTAGCTAGCAAGCCAGCAGTCATCATTATGAATCAAGTCGACAATCTACTGGCAAATCCTTTTCAATCCTTGTCTTAAAAGAAATAATGAAAAGGAATGATAGATAAAACGTATCGGTGCTCATCGGCCATTGGACATAAACAAGTTTGAAATTGCAAATTCAACAATGAGGGGTTTGGAAGGAATCAGTGGCTAACTGCAAGCACTGCAAAGCAATCACTAGCCTGCTCTTCAGTGGAGTGGGTGTGTGGTCCAAGTCTGGGTTAAGGGTCTCTTTCCAAGCTTAAAAGGATAAACATTCAACATTGGCCATGCTGTCAATCTAGTATGACTTCTGACGCCTTCAAAACAACTGGAAACTCGGAACTGGGAAATCTCAGACTTCAGTGAATTCAAGAAAACTGGGAATTCGGAAGAAAATGAGCTCTGAATGGGAAAATACGTTTTGAACGGTCATCCAACTCGGAATTGCAAGTCGGGAACTCGGGCCTCTTTCTAGAGCTCCAATCTGAAGATCAGTGACGTCATCCCAGTTGTCTTGAAAGCACCATAAATCCAGAGAATGCCAGACTTTGATGACAAAATTTGCCCACGAAGGACTGCCTCACCACCTTCCTGTTCAAGTGAGCACAGCACAACAAGGTGAGTCCAAAAATGTCTTGTATGTTGCTGCATAAATTAAGTAATATGCCAGGGAGATATGTATACTGTAGCTAAGAAAGTAATACTAAGTGTATGTTGTGTAGTAAGCTGTTAGTAGCCCATGTGCCTCTTCCTAATAATTTGGTCCCTTTTCCCCTCATAATTTAGCCTAATGTTCTGACTTGGTGGTGCACATGTAGCCTATAGCCTGTTTTAAAGAAATGCAATCATTGAATATTGTAAGACCTTTCATTGTCTGCTTATATGCCCCCTTTATTTATCCCAAGGCTCTGACTTGGTGTACAGGGAGAATACTGCAAGAACCGTCCATGTTCTGAATTCTGTCGCTGTACATTTCAAAAGTGCTGAATAAATAGTTATATTGACTACGTCCGTCCTTGCTCACTCATTAATGTCTTAATCGGAATTATGGATTGCCTCTTATCTGCTCGTCGTCCCCTTATGCCATAGTTTGTACATCTCAATTGTCAGTAGAAACCACATTTGTTTAAGCAAGTCAGCCATATCAGCTATGTTTTTTAAAAGGCAGTAAATGAGGCTGAGTGAACAGTTTTGCTGCCAGACAAGGCTCCGCTTATAGCCAGATGTAGCAGTGGTAAGGTTTTAGGACTGCTGTTGGGACTCCGTGGGTACCGTTTGTAAACATTATAGTGCATTTCAAATCAAATCAAATTTTAATAGTCACATGGACCGAATACAACAGGTGTAGACCTTACAGTGAAATGCTTACTTACAAGCCTGTAAAATAACAATAGCGAGACTATATACAGGGGGGTACCGATACAGAGTCAATGTGTGGGGGCACCGGTTAGTTGAGGTAGTATGTACATGTAGGTAGAGTTATTAAGGTGACTGCATAGATGATAACAGAGAGTAGCAGTGGTGTAAAGAGGGGGGGGGGGGCACTGCAAATAGCCTGGGTAGCCATTTGACTAGATGTTCAGGAGTCTAATGGCTTGGGGGTAGAAGCTGTTTAGAAGCCTCTTGAACCTATACTTGGCACTCCGGTACCGCTTGCCGTGTGGTAGCAGAGAGAACAGTCTATGACTAGGGTGGCTGGAGTCTTTGACAACTAATGTATTGTTTAGTATTGTGTTGTGTTGTGGCTTTGCTGTCGTGTTTGCACCACCAAGATTTACATGCTAAAATTGCCACTGGTGTCATGTAAACACAATTATTATGGAAATCGTTCTTGATGCACAGCAAGTAAACCGTTTAAAAAATACATATTTAACCTTTATTTAACTAGGCAAGTCAGTTATGAACAGATTCTTATTTACAATGACGGGACTATTCACAATAATCGTATTATTACGTGTATACTCAGTGGCGGCAGGAATCGGCTTGTAACACCAGCCACACTACACGATAACGGAAAAACAATCGGAAACTGTCAGAACTTTGTTGGAGCCTACGACCTCACCTGGTGGTAATTAATTGGCAGACCTAGACCATGTCACGTTGAACGAGCCAAGACATCCGGCAATCATTTACAACCTAAGAATTTGCCCAAGATGTGGACGTTTTGTGGCATAAGGCGGCTAAAATCGTACAGTCTGGAAAGGCCTTAAGGGCATTCATCTTAAGATAGCTAGGTGAGACAACCACATATCACAGTCAAATATACAGGAGAGGAACATTCCATTCCAGATAAACAATGGATATATAGCGTTTAAAAATCTATGAATAAAAGATCTGAGAACAGTAATATTTTACACACATGAAGGTACCCATAACCCATCACTCCTGATGAAAAAAACACAAATGTGAAAAATTGGTGGATAAAGCGTTGTGGAAATAAACTCTTCATATCAAGCATGTGAACGTCTGAATGATGTCGTTGTGTTGTTTATGTACTGTATGCACGACTTTATGTATACTTATGTGCATTAATATGTATAAAGACTAAAGTGGCTTGGCATAGCGGGGAGGCAGGCTGCATTCCCTCACAGACAGACGGTGGATGGCGAGAGAGAGAGTGTGATGCTGAATTACTGCCTATCCCTTGCTTGCCAAGAGAAAGCATCAGCCTGCAAATAAAAGATAATGGAGGCCAAATAAACACTGAAGGCACTGATCCGGGTCCAACTCAGTACTGTTGGTCCCTACACACACATGCACGCACGCATGAACGCACGCGCGCACGCACGCACGCACGCACACACACACACACACACACACACACACAGAGAGAGAGAGAAGAAATGTGCTTTTAAATGGGGGGAGAGCTATGCCAAGTCCAGGGGGCTTGTTGGCAGCACTGAGAGGGGATTCACAACTCACTCTAGGGACAATTATCTCCCGGTCCGCTTCAGTTCACCAGCTGTTACAATGTAATAACATGTTTATAACCTGTTGGAGCCGTCATAAAACATGCAGTAAAACATTTTAATGGAGCATAAACACCAACATGATTAAGGAATATAGAGCAATATCTCCTCTCATATCTCCTACTCTTCCTTTGATCCAGTAGCTTGTTATGAGGATGTGTTGGTGTGGCTTGTCAATAGGCAAATACATAAGTGCTCAATTAGGTGTTCGTTATACGCTGAAATATGGAGGCAATGGCCGTTATATAGAGCAATCAGACAGTGATGCTTAGTTACTACACAGACGTTAATAACACTCTCAATACCTTCATTATCCAACTCTAGCTATCGTACTGTAAAGTCTTGATAGGCATGTGTGTGTGTGTGCGTGCGTGTGTGTCTGTGGGTGGGGGCTCAGTTATTGGTAACAGTAATATTTATGCATAATATTTTTGTATTTATTTTACCTTTATTTAACTAGGCAAGTCAGTTAAGAACAAATTCTTATTTTCAATGTTAAGAACAAATTCTTATTTTCAATGACGGCCCAGGAACAGTGGGTTAACTGTCTGTTCAGGGGCAGAACGACAGATTTGTACCTTGTCAGCTCGGGGATTTGAACATGCAACCTTTTTGGTTACTAGTCCAACGCTCTAACCACTATGCTACCCTGCAGACCAAATAGAGTGGTCTGCTGCAGTGCCTTATGGGTAAGTAATGGCTGCAGGTTCTTTGGTGTTATTGACTGTCAGAGCAGCCCACACAGAGACAATACCTCAGTCCCAATTAGAGCCCTATTCCCTACATTGCCTGGTTGCTCTAACTTGTCCCCAAGTTAAAAGTGCTTTCATCACCATCTTAAATAAGCATGCCCCATTCAAAAAATGTAGAACTAAGACAGATATAGCCCTTGGTTCAACCCAGACTTGACTGCCCTTGACCAGAACAAAAACATCCTGTGGCGTACTGCACTAGAATCGAATAGCCCCCCTCGATATGCAACTTTTCAAGGAAGTCAGGAACCAATATACACAGTCAGTTAGGAAAGCTAAGGCTAGCTTTTTCAAAAATAAATTTGCATCCTGAAGCACTAATTTCAAAAGGTTTTGGGACACTGTAAAGTCCATGGAGAATAAGAGCACCTCCTCCCAGCTGCCCACTGCACTGAGAATAGGAAACACTGTCACCATCGATAAATCCACAATAATCGATCATTTCAATAAGCATTTTTCTACGGCTAGCCATGCTTTCCACCTGGCTACCACTACCCCGGTCAACAGCTCTGCACCCCCAGCAGAAACTTACCCAAGCCCCCCCCCCCCCCCCCCCCCCCTCCGCTTCTCCTTCACCCAAATCCAGACAGCTGATGTTCTGAAAGAGCTGCAAAATCTGGATCCCTACAAATCAGCTTGGCTAGACATTCTGGACCCTCTCTTTCTAAATGTATCCGCCGCCATTGTTGCAACCCCTATTACTAGCCTGTTCAACCTCTCTTTCCTATCGTCTGAGAACCCTAAAGATTGGAAAGCTGCCGCGGTCATCCCCCTCTTCAAATGGGGAGACACTCTAGACCCAAACTGTTATAGACCTATATCCATCCTGCATTGCCTTTCTAAAATCTTTGAAAGCCAAGTTAACAAACAGATCACCGACCATTTCGAATCCCACCGTACCTTCTCCATTATGCAATCTGGTATCCGAGCTGGTCATGGGTGCCCCTTAGCCACGCTCAAGGTCCTAAACGATATAACTGCCATCGATAAAAGGCAGTACTGTGCAGCTGTCTTCATCAACCTGGCCAAGGCTTTCGACTCTGTCAATCACTGCATTCTTATCGGCAGACTCAATAGCCTTGGTTTCTCAAATGACTGCCTCGCCTGGTTCACTAACTACTTCTCAGATAGAGTTCAGTGTGTCAAATCGGAGGGCCTGTTGTCCGGACCTCTGGCAGTCTCTATGCGGTGCCACAGGGTTCAATTTTCAGGCGACTCATTTCTCTGTATATATCAATGATGTCGCTCTTGCTGCTGGTGATTCTCTGATCCACCTCTACGCAGACAACACCATTCTGTATACATCTGGGCCTTCTTTGGACACTGTGTTAACAAACCTCCAAATGAGCTTCAATGCCATACAACACTCCTTCCGTGGCATCCAACTGCTTTTAAATGCTAGTAAAACTAAATGCATGCTCTTCAACCGATTGCTGACCGCATCCGCCCGCCCGACTAGTATCACTGCTCTGGACGGTGGTTCTGAAGTTCTGAGAATATGTGGACAACTACAAATACCTAGGTGTCTGGTTAGACTGTAAACTCTCCTTCCAGACTCACATTAAGCATCTCCAATCCAAAATTAAATCTAGAATCGGCTTCCTATTTCGCAACAAAGTCTTCTTCACTCATGCTGCCAAACATACCCTCGTAAAACTGACTATCCTACCGATCCTTGACTTCGGCGATGTCATTTACAAAATAGCCTCCATCACTCTACTCAGCAAATTGGATGCAGTCTATCACAGTGCCATCCGTTTTGTCACCAAAGCCCCATATACTACCCACCACTGCGACCTGTACGCTCTCGTTGGCTGTCCCTCGCTACATATTCGTCGCCAAACCCAGTCTCTGTCCCAGCTTTGATGCACCTGTATTGACCTCGCCTTCTGGATGATAGCGGTGTGCACAGGCCATGGCTCGGGTGGTTAATGTCCTTGATTACATTTTTGGCCTTCCTGTGACATCGGGTGCTGTAGGTGTCCTGGAGGGCAGGCAGTGTGCCCCCGGTGATGCGTTGGGCAGACTGCACCACCCTCTGGAGAGCCCTGCGGTTGCGGGCACTGCAGTTACCATACCAGGCGGTGATACAGCCCGACCTGATGCTCTCAATTGTGCATCTGTAAAAAGAAAATCTGAGGAGGTCTTAGCCTCCTGAGGTTGAAGAGGCACTGTTGCGCCTTCTTCATCTCACTGTCTGTGTGGGTGGACCATTCTTTGTGACACTTGACCACATAACTGGGCAGTAGGGCAGCAGATAGCTTAGTGGTTCGAGCGTTGGGCCAGTAACTGATGGTTCAAATACCCGAGCCAAAAAGGTACAAAAATATGTTAATGTGAATTTGACCAAGGCGCTTAACCCTAATTTGCTCCAGGGGTGCCAAACTACTACGACTGACCCTATAAAACAACACATTTCACTACATCTATCCAGTGTATGTGACAAAAAAACATATATTTTTTTCAGGTGTGATGAAACTTGTAGGACTTGTTTTGTTGATTGTGATGTCAAGAAAGCAGAGCAGAGACCTCTCCCCATTTAGCTACCGTTGCATCAATATGTTTTGACTATGTCAGTTTACAATCTAAGGTTACACCGAGCAGTTTAGTCTCCTCAACTTGCTCAATTGGCACATTATTCATGACAAGCTTGATCAAATCAAAATCCAATCAAATCAAATGAACGTTTATTGGTCATGTACACAGATTTGCAGATGTTATCTCAGTTGCAGCGAAATGCTTGTGTTTCTAGCTGTAACAGTGCAGTAATATCAAACAATACGCACAATCCAATAAATGTAAAAGAAAGAAATTAAGAAATATCAGAACGAGCAATGTCAGAGTCCGGGAATATAAATATATATTTGCTTGAAACATGTTGGTATTACAGACTCGGTCAGGGAGAGGTTGAAAATGTCAGGGAAGACACTCGCCAGTTGGTCTGCGCATGCACTGACTACACGTCCTTGTAATCCATCTGGCCCCGCGACCTTGTGAATGTTGACCTGTTTAAAGGTGTTGCTCACATCTGCTACCGAGAGCGTGATCGCCTTGTCGTCCGGAACAGCTGGTCTTCTCATGCATGCTTCAGTGTTGCTTGCCTCGAAGTGAGCATAAAAGGCATTTAGCCTGTCTGGTAAGATCGCATCACTGGGCAGCTCACGGCTGGGTTTCCCTTGTAGTAAGTAATAGTTTGTAGTAGGATTAAAATCAAATCAAATGTTATTTGTCACATGCGCAGAATACAACAGGTGTAGACCTCATCGTGAAATGCTTACTTACAATGTCACGACTCCCGCCGAGGGTGGTTCCCCTGCCTGTTCGGGCGGCGCTCGGCGGTCGTCGTCACCGGCCTACTAGCCGCCACCGATCTCTTTTTCCCTTGTCTGTTGGTTTAGTCTTATTAGTTGCACCTGTTTCTTTTGTGTTTCTTGATTTCTGGTCTATGTAAGCCTGTTAGGCCCGCTGGGGTTGTATTTTCTCTCCGGATCGTTTTGCCCTGTGTGTTTGGGCAGGTCAGTGTTGCTGCGCCCTGTGTTTGGTGTGACCGTTTTTGTGACGGAGAGAATAAATGGTCTATTATTGAACCCTCTGCTCTCTGCGCCCGACTCCTACCCTCCACACCTAGTAACTTGTGACATACAAGCCCGTGACCAATAATGCAGTTAAGAAAAACAAGAGTTAAGAAAAATATTTACTAAATAAACTAAAGCAAAAAATAAAAGAGCAACAATAAAATAACAATATCAAGGCTATATACAGGGGGTACCGAGTCAATGTGCGAGGGTACAGGTTAGTCAAGGTAATTGAGGTAATATGTACATGTAGGTAGGGGTAAAGTGACTATACATAGAAAATAGAAAATAAACAGTGAGTACCATCAGTGTAAAAAAAAAGGGGGGGGGGTGTCAATGCAAATAGTCCAGGTAGCCATTTGATTAGCTGTTCAACAGTCTTATGACTTGAGGGTAGAAGCTGTTATGAAGCCTTTTGGACTTAGACTTGGTGCCCCGGAACCGCTTGCCATGCGGTAGCAGAGAAAACTAGGGTGGCTGGAGTCTTTGACAATTTTTAGGGCCTTCCTCTGACACCGCCTGGTATAGAGGTCCTGGATAGCAGGAAGCTTGGCCCCAGTGATGTACTAGGCCGTAAGCATTACCCTCTGTAGCGCCTTGATGTCGGAGGCCGAGCACTTGCCATACCAGGCGGTGATGCAACCAGTCAGGATGCTCTCGATAGTGCAGGTGTATAATTTTCTGAGTATCTGAGGACACATACCAAATATTTTCAGTCTCCCGAGGGGGAATAGGCGTTGTCGTACCCTCTTCACGACAGTCTTGGTGTGTTTGTACCATGATAGTTTGTTGGTGATGTGGACACCAAGAAATTTGAAGCTCTCAACCTGCTCCACTACAGACCCATTGATGTGAATGGGGGCGTGCTCAGCCCTAATTATCTTGTAGTCCACGATAATCTCTTTTGTTTTGATCACGTTGAGACAGAGGTTGTTGTCCTGGCACCACACATCCAGGTCTCTGACCTCTACCCTATAGGCTGTCTCATCGTAGTCAATGATCAGGATTACCACTGTTGTGTCCTTGGAAAACTTAATGGTGTTGGAGTTGTGGTTGGCCATGGGTGAACAGGGAGTACAGGAGGGGACTAAGCAAGCACCCCTGAGGGCCTCTGTGTTGAGTTTCAGCGTGGCAGATGTGTTGTTGCTTACCCTTACCACCTGGGGGCTGCCTGTCAGGAAGTCCAGGATCCAGTTGCAGAGGGGGGTGTTTAGTACTAGGATCCTTAGCTTAGTGATGAGCTTTGAGGGTACTATGGTGTTGAACGCTGAACTGTAGTCAATGAACAGCATTCTCACGTGGGTGTTATTTTTGTCCAGGTGGGAAAGTGCAGTGTTGACTGCAATAGAGATGGCATAATCTGTGGTTCTGTTGGGATGGTATGTAAATTGGAGTGGGTCTAGGGTTTCTAGAATAATGGTGTTGATGTGAGCCATCACAGGCCTTTCAAAGCATTTCATCGCTACAGACGTGTGTGCTATGGGTCGGTAGTCATTTAGGTAGGTTACCTTGGTGTTCTTTGGCACAGGAACTATGGTGGTCTGCTTGAAACATGTAGGTATTACAGACTCGGCCAGGGACAGGTTGAAAAGGTTAGTGAAAACACTTGCCAGTTGGTCAGCTTATGCTCGGAGTACACGTCCTGGTAATCAGTCTGGCCCAGCGGCCTTGTGAATGTTGACCTGTTTAAAGGTGTAACTCACATCAGCTACGGCAAGCGTAATCATGTAGTCGTCCGGAACAGCTGGTGCTCTCATGCATGCTTCAGTGGTGGTTGCCTCAAAGCACGCATAAAAGTCATATTGCTCGTCTGGTAGGCTTGTGTCACTGGGCAATAGTTTGCAAGCACTGCCACATCTGATGAGCAGATAGTCCTGTATTTAGAGTTTGAGTGTTATAGTCCCGCTCCTTGAAAGCGGCAGCTCTACCCTTTAGCTCGGTGCGGATGTTGTCTGTAATTCATGGCTTCTGGTTGGGGTATGTACAGTGGGGAGAACAAGTATTTGATACACTGCCGATTTTGCAGGTTTTCCTACTTACAAAGCATGTAGAGGTCTGTCATTTTTATCATAGGTACACTTCAACTGTGAGAGACGGAATCTAAAACAAAAATCCAGAAAATCACATTGTATGATTTTTAAGTAATTAATTTGCATTTTATTGCATGACATAAGTATTTGATCACCTACCAACCAGTAAGAATTCCGGCTCTCACAGACCTGTTAGTTTTTCTTTAAGAAGCCCTCCTGTTCTCCACTCATTACCTGTATTAACTGCACCTGTTTGAACTCGTTACCTGTATAAAAGACACCTGTCCACACACTCAATCAAACAGACTCCAACCTCTCCACAATGGCCAAGACCAGAGAGCTGTGTAAGGACATCAGGGATAAATTGTAGACCTGTACAAGGCTGGGATGGGCTACAGGACAATAGCCAAGCAGCTTGGTGAGAAGGCAACAACTGTTGGCACAATTATTAGAAAATGGAAGAAGTTCAAGATGACGGTCAATCACCCTCGGTCTGGGGCTCCATGCAAGATCTCACCTCGTGGGGCATCAATGATCATGAGGAATGTGAGGGATCAGCCCAGAACTACACGGCAGGACCTGGTCAATGACCTGAAGAGAGCTGGGACCACAGTCTCAAAGAAAACCATTAGTAACACACTACGCCGTCATGGATTAAAATCCTGCAGCGCACGCAAGGTCCCCCTGCTCAAGCCAGCGCATGTCCAGGCCCGTCTGAAGTTTGCCAATGACCATCTGGATGATCCAGAGGAGGAATGGGAGAAGGTCATGTGGTCTGATGAGACAAAAATAGAGCTTTTTGCTCTAAACTCCACTCGCCGTGTTTGGAGGAATAGAAGGATGAGTACAACCCCAAGAACACCATCCCAACCGTGAAGCATGGAGGTGGAAACATCATTCTTTGGGGATGCTTTTCTGCAAAGGGGACAGGACGACTGCACCGTATTGAGGGGAGGATGGATGGGGCCATGTATCGCGAGATCTTGACCAACAACCTCCTTCCCTCAGTAAGAGCATTGAAGATGGGTCGTGGCTGGGTCTTCCAGCATGACAACGACCCGAAACACACAGCCAGGGCAACTAAGGAGTGGCTCCGTAAGAAGCATCTCAAGGTCCTGGAGTGGCCTAGCCAGTCTCCAGACCTGATCCCAATAGAAAATCTTTGGAGGGAGCCGAAAGTCCGTATTGCCCAGCGACAGCCCCGAAACCTGAAGGATCTGGAGAAGGTCTGTATGGAGGAGTGGGCCAAAATCCCTGCTGCAGTGTGTGCAAACCTGGTCAAGAACTACAGGAAACGTATGATCTCTGTAATTGCAAACTAAGGTTTCTGTACCAAATATTCAGTTCTGCTTTTCTGATGTATCAAATACTTATGTCATGCAATAAAATGCAAATTAATTACTTAAAAATCATACAATGTGATTTTCTGGATTTTTGTTTTAGATTCCTTCTCTCACAGTTGAAGTGTACCTATGATAAAAATTACAGACCTCTACATGCTTTGTAAGTAGGAAAACCTGCAAAATTGTCAGTGTATCAAATACTTGTTCTCCCCACTGTACGTACGGTCACTGTGGGGACAACATCATCGATGCACTTATTGATGAAGCCGGTAACTGAGGTTGTATACTCTTCAATGCCATTTGATGAATTCCGGAACATATTCCAGTCTCTGCTAGCAAAACAGTCCTGTAGAGTAGCACCCACGTCATCTGACCACTTCCTTATTGAGTGAGTCACTAGTACTTTCTGCTTTAGTTTTTGCTTGTAAGCAGGAATCAGGAGGATAGAATTATGGTCAGATTCACCAAATTTACATTTACATTACATTTTAGTCATTTAGCAGACGTTCTTATCCAGAGCGACTTACAGTAGAGTGCATACATTTTATTACATTTTTTTTTTTTTTTTACATACTGAGACAAGGATATCCCTACCGGCCAAACACTCCCTACCGGCCAAACCCTCCCTAACCCGGACGACGCTATGCCAATTGTGCGTCGCCCCACGGATCTCCCGGTTGCGGCCGGCTGCGACAGAGCCTGGGCACGAACCCAGCCCAGCCTGGGCGCGAACCCAGAGACTCTGGTGGCGCAGCTAGCACTGCGAAGCAGTGCCCTAGACCACTGCGCCACCCGGGAGAGGAGGGCGAGGGAGAGCTTTGTATGCGTCTCCATGTGTGGAGAAAAAGTGGTCTAGAGTTTTTTTTACTCTAGTGGTCTAGAGTATATTATCCATGTCGTCGTTCAGCCACGACTCGTGAAACATAAGATATTACAGTGTTTAACTTCTCTGGGATATGTGGGACGCTAACGTCCCACTTGGCCAAAAGCCAGTAAAAATGCAGAGTGCCAAATTCAAATAAATTACTATAAAAATCTAACTTTCATGAAATCACACATGAAATACACCAAATTAAAGCTACACTTGTTGTGAATCCAGCCAACATGTCTGATTTAAAAAAGGATTTACGGCAAAAGCACACCATGCGATTATGTTAGGTCAGTACATAGCCACAGAAAAACACAGCCATTTTTCCAGCCAAAGAGAGGAGTAAAAAATAGCAGAAATAGAGATAAAATTAATCACTAACCTTTGATGATCTTTATCAGATGACACTCATAGGACTTCATGTTACACAATACATGTATGTTTTGTTCGGTAAAGTTCATATTTATATCCAAAAATCTGAGTTTAGGCGGGACACTACTGTCTCACTTGGCCAAAAGCCAGAGAAAATGCAGAGCGCCAAATTCAAATAAATTACTATAAAAATCTAACTTTCATTAAATCACACATGAAAGATACCAAATTAAAGCTACACTGGTTGTGAATCCAGCCAACATGTCAGAATTCAAATAGGCTTTTTGGCGAATGCAAACAATGCTATTATCTGAGTTAGCACCATAGTAAACAAAGAGAGAGAAGCATATTTCAATCCTGCAGGCGCGACACAAAAAGCAGAAATAAAAATATAATTCATGCTTCTGTTGTTGGCACTCCAATATGTCCCATAAACATCACAAATGGTCCTTTTGTTCGATTAATTCCGTCGATATATATCCAAAATGTCAATTTATTTGGCTCGTTTGATCCAGAAAAACACCGGTTCCAACTTGTGAAACGTGACTACAAAATATCTCAAAAGTTACCTGTAAACTTTGCCAAAACATTTCAAACTACTTTTGTAATACAACTTTAGGTATTTTCTAACGTAAATAATCGATAAAATTGAAGAGGGGATGATCTGTGTTCAATACAGGATTAAAACAAACTGTAGCTAGCCTTCTGGTCATGCGCCTCTAACAAACAGGAAACTTCAAGTGACCCTCGTTCAAGATTGCCGTACTTCTTCATTACACAAAGGAAAAACCCTCAACCAATTTCTAAGGACTGTTGACATCCAGTGGAAGCGGTAGGAACTGCAAGAAGGACAATTAGAAATCTGTATTCCCAATGAAACCCATTGAAAAGAGAGTGACCTCAAAAAAAAATCGGAATGGTCTGTCCTCGGGGTTTCGCCTGCTAAATAAGTTATGTTATACTCACAGACATGATTCAAACAGTTTTAGAAACTTCAGAGTGTTTTATATCCAACTCTACTAATAATATGCATATTTCCTCTTCTGGGGATGAGTAGCTGGCAGTTGAATGTGGGTATGCTTTTCATCCAAATGTGAAAATGCTGCCCCCTATCCTAGAGAAGTTAATGTTGGTCGGATAAACTCGAACGGAGATCATCCAGTTTATTCTCCAGTGATTGCACATTGGCCAATAGAACGGATGGTAGAGGTCGGTTATCCACTCGCTGACGAATTCTCACAAGGCATCCTGATCTGCGCCCCCGGTATCTCCTTCTTTCCTTCATGCAAATGATGGGGATTTGGGCCTTGTCCGGGAGTACCATTATATTCTTTGCGTCAAACTCATTATCTTCATCCAATTCGAGGTGAATAATTGCTTTTATGATATCCAGAAGCTCTTTTTGGTAGTACGAGACGGTACCATCAACATTATGTACAAAATAAGTTACAAACAATGCAAAAAACCACACAAAATAGCACAATTGGTTAGGAGTCTGTAAATCGGTAGCCATCCCATCCGGCACCATTTTCCCAGACCTGTCTATATCAGGTCACACAGTTGACAGTGCATGTCAGAGCAAAAACAAAGCCATGAGGTCGAAGGAATTGTCCGTAGAGCTCCGGGACAGGTTTGTGTTGAGGCACAGATCTGGGGAAGGGAATCAAAAACTGTCTGTAGCATTAAAGATCCCCAAGAACACAGTAGCCTCCATAATTCTTAAAATGGAAGACGTCTGGAACCACCAAGACTTCCTAGAGCTGTCCGCCCAACCAAACTGAGCAATCAGGGGAGAAGGGCATTGGTCAGGGAGGTGACCAAGAACCCAATGCGCATATGGCCAGGTGTTGCTCCCACACGGCAGTAGCCCAAGTGAGAGCCCCCCCGGACATCAGCGTGATAAGGTAGGCTATCTTGGAGCGATCCGAGGGGAAGGAGGAGGGCTGAAGCTCGAAGACGAGGGCACACTGAGCTAGGAATGCCTGACAGATGCTCTGCTCTCCATTGAAGCGTTCCGGAGGAGGTAAGCAGGGCTCCCGAGAAGGTGGAGTGACCGATGAGACGGCGCTGCTAACAGCTGAGTCACTGAGGAGCTGTGGGTTTACCACAGTGGTAGGTGGCCTCCCAGACAACCTGTGGAATTGCTCCAGCAAACTGTCCAACGCCCGTTCATGGCATTCAGCCAACGTTTGGACCCCCTCCACAAGGCCACGAAGCAATTCCTTGTGCACGATGGTGGCTCCCTGGGTGGAGAGGGCGTTGCGTATTTGGCCCAGGTCTGCTGGGTCAATCATGGCCAGTTCATACTATCAGGAATCAAGGTAAGACCCAGATGCAGATCGTGTCGAAGTAACAATGTTTATTACAGCAACAGGGGCAGAGGAACAGGACGGCAGGCAGGCTCAGGGTCAGGGACAGGCAGCATGGTCAGGCAGGTGGGTACAGGGTCAGGACAGACAAGGGTAAAAAACCAGTCTAACACTAAAACACTGGTTGGCTTGACAAACAAGACGAACTGGCACAAGACAAACAGAGAACACAGGTATAAATACACAGGGGCTAATGGGGAAGATGGGCGACACCTGGAGGGGGTGGAGACAATCACAAAGACAGGTGAAACAGATCAGGGTGTGACAAATGGTCACTCTGACAGAGCTCCAGAGGTCCTCTGTGGAGATGGGCGAACCGTACACAAGGACAACCATCTCTGCAGCATTCCACCAATCAGGCCTTTATGGTAGAGTGGCCAGACCGAAGCCACTCCTCAGTAAAAGGCACATAACAGCCTGATTGGGGTTTGCCAAAAGGCACCGAAAGGACTCTCAGACCATAAGAAACAAGATTCTCTGGTCTGATGAAACCAAGATTGAACTCTTGTCTCCACCCCCTTTGGCCTGAATGCCAAGCATATTTTCTGGAGGAAACCTGGCACCATCCCTACTGTGAAGCATGGTGGTGGAAGAATCATGCTGTGGGGATGTTTTTCAGTGGCAGGGACTGGGAGACTAGTCAGGATCGAGGGAAAGATGAACGGAGCAAAGTACAGAGAGACCCTTGATGAAACCTGCTCCAGAGCGCTCAGGACCTCAGACTGTGGCAAAGGTTCACCTTCCAACAGGACAATGACCGTAGGCACACAGCCAAAACAACGCAGGAGTGGCTTCGGCCAGAGCCCGAACTTGAACCTGATCTAACATCTGGAGAGACCTGAAAATAGATTTGCAGCGACGCGCCCCATCCCTCCTGACAGCGCTTGAGAGGATCTGCAGCGAAGAATGGGAGAAACTTCCCAAATACAGGTGTGCCAACCTTGTAGCGTCACACCCAAGAAGACTCTATGCTGTAATTGCTGCCAAAGGTTCTTCAACAAAGTCCTGAGTAAAGGGTCTGAATACAAAGTTTTTTATTTCTAATAAATGTGCAAACATTTCTAAAAACCTGTTTTTCTTTGTCATTATGGAGTATTGTGTGTAGATTGATGAGAGAAAAAAAACAATTAAATATTTTTTGAACAAGGCTGTAACGTGACAAAATGTGGAAAAAGTCAAGGGGTCTGAATACTTTCTGAATGCGCTGTATATAAGTGAATTTGTCCCAATACCTTCGGGTGGTATAAAAAGTACTGTAATTTCCACACAAAAATTACAAGTCACCCGATATGGAAGAAAATACCATCAAATTAAAGCTGACAGTCTTCACTTTATCCTCATAGTCATTGTATCAGAGCCTGTAGTACAGAGCCAAAACAACAAAACATTTGTCACTGTCCCAAATACTTTTGTAGCTCACTCTATGTAAATTTAATTTTCAACACATTTGCCAAAATTTTTAAAAACACATTTTGTCATTATGGTATATTGTGTGTAGTTGAATATTTATGCCTCTGTAACTTTCTCAATCCTCATTATTCACGATTCATTGAGGATTATCCGTAATCATGGTAGCATCCACATTAATGTAGAAGTTTCTGAAGGAAGTAAGAGGTAGTTTTGCGAGTCAATGCTAACTAGCGTAATCTGTCTGTAAACAATTGTTGTAAAAATTACTTGTGTCATGCACAAAGTAGATGTCCTAACCGACTTGCCAAAACTATAGTTTGTTAACAAGAAATTTGTGGAGTGGTTGAAAAACGAGTTTTAATGACTCCAACCTAAGTGTATGTAAACTTCCGACTTCAACTGTATATATATATTAAATTAAAATATGAATTAATACAGTAATATGAGATCTGTATGTAAAAATGTACATTTGACATTTTGGTCATGTAGCAGATGCTCCTATCCAGAGTGACGGCTAGTCCAGTCATTTTAAGATAGCTAGGTGAGACAATCAAATATCACAGTCAAATATACAGTATACAAACATTCCATTCCAGCTAAACAATGGATAGTTAGCGTTTTGCAAAAAATAAATAAGAATATTTTACAAACACATGAGCAATTGGTGGATATAGCATTTTGGTAATAAACTCTTTACACTTAGGACTAGCATGTTGCTAGCCACCCACTCTACAACTGACTGCAGCTCTTTGATAAGTGTTGCAGTGATTTCACTTGCTGTGGTAGCTGACGTTTATAATGTTGAGTCAGCAGCATACATTGACACACAGGCTTTACTCAAGGCTAGTGGTAGGTCATTAGCGAAACATACTGTATGTGTGTGGTATTAACATATCAATGTTTTGTCTTGTTAATCAAAATGCTGTTCACACACAATGACGATATTAGTTTAATCATGTAGCTAGTATGAATAAAGCAGAGCACACTACCAAAAGGCCCCAGTCATAAATCATGCACTGTTTGCTGTGTTTTCCTATTTAATGGGGTCCCCTCCCAATGAAGCTGTAATATGTCCTATAAATCTTTCAACAGGCCCAATTTGTGGGTCCCACGTGACGTTACATCCCTCCTTTCATTCTCCATCCCTCCTTTTATTCTCCTTTTTATGTCTTTTGTCGTGTCGGGGAGATTAAACGTCTCTCTTTTCCTCATCCCTCCTTCCCACTCTCTATTCTCCTCTTCTAGCGCTCTCATAGTCCTACATAGTTTTTCTCCCTTTCTCTCCATCTTGCACCTTCTTTCTCTTTTGGCTCCTCTCCCTGTTTCTGTGTTTCTCCTGAATTTCTTCTCTAATTTTCATATGCCTTTATTAGATATTTTCCAACATGCTCCTGGTTTTCATTATCTTTCAGCTGTTTTCTACACTTTAGTAGCCCATGGCAAAGCCCACAACTCATCCATATCACTCAGCCCATACACTTTCTTTCTCTATCCTTCTTTCCAATCTCTTTTTATATCTCTCCCTGCATCCATTCTCTTACTCTATCTCTACTTCCCCCCAAGTCTCTCACACCATGGCTTACTCTCTCCCTCTCTCCCTCCCTGTCTCTCTATCTCTTCTCCCTGTCTCCCTCTGTCTCACCCCCTCCCTCTCTCTCTCTAGCTCAGGGGAGAATTCAGCACCTCGCTGACAGTGTGATTTAAGTCAGTGGAGTCCCCCGTCTCTCTTTCTCTCTCACACACACTCTCTTTCTCTTTCTTCCTCTCTACCCTCCCTCCCTCCCTCTGATCCCCAGCCGGGCTGACGGTAGGTCGGTCATCTGCCTCAGCATCGTTGTCTCCTCCCGTATCACCAATTACCTTCACCATTGAGGTGACCTAATTTCCATGCCTCCATTGTGTCTGTGGCCAGTACCTCGGCACCGATGGAGCCTCGTTACTTCTCACTTCGGCCCCTGCCATAGCTTACCACTGAGCCTGCCTCACCTGGATCCCTGCCTGCCTCCCTGCCCACCATGCCTTGGTTCAAATAGTATTTGAAATTATAAAAATACTTAACGTTTGTTTTAGTCTATTTAGAGTGCGAGGTAGGCGAGGTTTGCGAGTATTCTATTGGTTCCATTGTGCCAGCAAGCTCAATCAGATGCAGATCAATTATTTTAAATTATTTCAAATAGTATTTGAACCCAGGTCTGCTGCCCGCCTGCCTCCCTGCCCACCGCCTCGGTCTGCTCTGTGTTTTATGGTCGCTTATTTTATGAACACTCTCTCAGATTACTTCAGCCCTGCTAATGTAATAACACAAGGTTTTTTCCTCCCTCCGTTCCCTCTTCTCTTCTCAGGAGGTGCAGCAAAGTGCCTTAAAAACTTCAATGTAACTCTCTGAATATATCGCATCGATAAAAAGATATGCTGCAACAGTTGACATTTTTGTCCTCCCCCCACCCCCAGTGGCAATGGAGGCAGTCTGGCTCTGGTCTTTGTGGTGAGGTAGGGATCTTTAGCTAGCTGAGTTGAAAAGTACCAATATTATTGGTATTGCGATGACTTTAAGGATAGTTTTAGAATCAACTTTCTATTCTTACCCACCATACTGTTTCCTTGGGAATGACAAACAAATTTAGAATAGAAGGTGATTAGATTCATTTTACAACATGGATAGATAATTATCTGATAACCCAAATTAGTTTGAGCCTGAAAATGGTGGTGCATACATTTTATGGGTGATAACCTGTAGGGGGATAATGCTACTGTATGTTGTTACATACTTTATGTTGTTCCTTCGTAGCCAGTAGTAAACATATACGTGTCTATATCATAGTGTCTAGTCCGGTTCAGTGTGTCTAGGAGTCAGGGTCAGGCTTATAGCTCCAAGGCTTGCCTTGGCAATTGGCATGCTGCAAAAACCTTCTGCCTCAGATCATTCCCTCTCCCTAATCCCTCTCCTATATCCTCAGTCACAGCACAGAGGAACACCACTACCCATCTTTATCTCCTTCCTTAACCTCTCTCTCTCTCTCTCTCTCTCTCTCTCTCTCTCTCTCTAGTCCAGTGGTTCTCAATCCTGGTCCTGGGGATCCAAAGGGGTGCACATTTTTGTTTTTGCCTTAGCACTACACACCTGATTCAAATCATCAAAGCCTTTTGATGAGTTGATCATTTGAATCAGCTGTGTAGTGCTAGGGCAAAAACAAACATGTGCACCCCTTTGGGTCCCCAGGACCAGGATTGAGAACCACTGCTCTAGTCCCATCAATATAACATCACTGCCAATTCTCCATCTTTATCTGTCTCCTCTCGCCGCCCTGTCTCTCTTTCTCTCTACTCTCCCTTACTAACACACACCTTGAGTCCATCACACTCTGTACTATTCTTTTTAAACCTTCTCCCTCCCTTAACAAAGACCAAGACCTCCTTTGCCCGAACTGGACTGTGTGTTTACAGGCAGTAGGACCTGCCATCATTCACTTTGAACTGGACTGTGTGTTTCCAGGCAGTAGGGCCTGCCATCATTCACTTTGAACTGGACTGTGTGTTTCCAGGCAGTAGGGCCTGCCATCATTCACTTTGAACTGGACTGTGTGTTTACAGGCAGTAGGACCTGCCATCATTCACTTTGAACTGGACTGTGTGTTTACAGGCAGTAGGGCCTGCCATCATTCACTTTGAACTGGACTGTGTGTTTACAGGCAGTAGGGCCTGCCATCATTCACTTTGAACTGGACTGTGTGTTTACAGGCAGTAGGACCTGCCATCATTCACTTTGAACTGGACTGTGTGTTTACAGGCAGTAGGACCTGCCATCATTCACTTTGAACTGGACTGTGTGTTTACAGGCAGTAGGGCCTGCCATCATTCACTTTGAACTGGACTGTGTTTACAGGCAGTAGGACCTGCCATCATTCACTTTCAACTGGACTGTGTGTTTACAAGCAGTAGGACCTGCCATCATTCACTTTGAACTGGACTGTGTGTTTACAGGCAGTAGGCCCTGCCATCATTCACTTTGAACTGGACTGTGTGTTTACAGGCAGTAGGGCCTGCCATCATTCACTTTGAACTGGACTGTGTGTTTACAGGCAGTAGGGCCTGCCATCATTCACTTTGAACTGGACTGTGTGTTTACAGGCAGTAGGGCCTGCCATCATTCACTTTGAACTGGACTGTGTGTTTACAGGCAGTAGGGCCTGCCATCATTCACTTTGAACTGGACTGTGTGTTTACAGGCAGTAGGGCCTGCCATCATTCACTTTGAACTGGACTGTGTGTTTACAGGCAGTAGGGCCTGCCATCATTCACTTTGAACTGGACTGTGTGTTTACAGGCAGTAGGCCCTGCCATCATTCACTTTGAACTGGACTGTGTGTTTACAGGCAGTAGGACCTGTCATCATTCACTTTGAACTGGACTGTGTGTTTACAGGCAGTAGGCCCTGCCATCATTCACTTTGAACTGGACTGTGTGTTTACAGGCAGTAGGGCCTGCCATCATTCACTTTGAACTGGACTGTGTGTTTACAGGCAGTAGGGCCTGCCATCATTCACTTTGAACTGGACTGTGTGTTTACAGGCAGTAGGGCCTGCCATCATTCACTTTGAACTGGACTGTGTGTTTACAGGCAGTTGCAACAGTGTGACTTTAGATCATTAGAACACATTCGCCCAAAAGCCACAAAATACACCTGAATGGATTTCTGCAAATATATACATACCACGGTCCCCTTACATTTGGGAACTTTACAGTCCTATTGACAACCATAAACAGGTTGGCTATGCATATGCACATCAACAACAGCAAGATCAACAACTAATGTTAGTGAGAGCGAGATGAGCTAAAAACGAACAAGACCACAGTAGATAAACCCTCTTAAAACTTCTCAGCTTCTCGTTGGCCGTCAAAATTGCACAGATAAACAATGGGGAATAGTAGCGTGCTCGCCCTTCTGCAGCTTGCCTCCCAATGCATGCTTGTCCCAACCCACACTTTAACAATTGAGTGGGAACTTGCTTGCCCCCCATTTGATCAATGCCAAATACATTTGATTGACAACTAAGAGATATGCTAACTGTGGATAACAGTCGTTCAAATCCAGCATAGCTACCAAGCTAGCAAAGTGATTCACATTTTATTCTAGCTAACCAAATGCCACTTGCATCTCTAGCTGTAGCCACCGAAAAAACGATATGGGGGAAAAAGTCATCCACTTACCCACTCAACCTATGACATGACATCTTCCCAGCAGCTAGCTAGCTAACGTTATTCTCCATATTTTTTGCTTGCTAAATAAATAGCTACATAAATAGATAAGCTAGACTATTAGCCAGGTTATGACTGACTGGTGATCATTGGCCTTGCTAGTTTGATTGTATTGACATTCCCAGCCTTTGTTAAATTCATCAGTTTTGTCCAAAATATTGAGTCGTTGAAACTGAAACTGCATCCCGAATGGCTGGAAGGGAGCAAACAATGTACCAGGCCAGCTGTGAATTACAACCTGATAGCAATATGTGTTGGATTAACAAGAAATGTATTGCCAGGTGAATTATATTAATCATGTGTTGAACTGCATGCATCTATTCTTCCAACAATGCCGTCATAGAATTTTGAGTCAAACATAACCTATTTTTGAAACCTCTCATGAAGTTGGTTTTGTAGCATGAACTGGGGGTTTGATATATTTGACTAATATTATGATTGTCTGTTTGTTTCATATCTGTAAAGTTGTTAAAACGGTGTGACTGTTCCACTTTAAATTAAGAACAAAAAGCACATTTGGGGGATTTCTACAAATTAGCTAAGGGGAAATTGATCAGTTCTGCCTCCAGGACAACTCATGTCAATATACTCTAGGTCAACCTGCGTCCCTACAGGCAAAATTCTAAAGCCATAGATACAGGGTGAAGGATCAAGCACTGTCTGACATATCACTCCCCCCTCCCCCTATTATATCCAATAGGGTGTCTGGGGTTTGTGCTATGGGGTTTTACCCATATATACAGTCTTAACCCCCCGCCCCCAGGTCAAAATAGTGCACTATATACTGTAGCCTACCCATGAACATAAGATCTGTCCTGTTTGACAAACATTTGCAGTGACTCCCTTATCTTATTTGGCCAGCATGCCAGGCAGGCAGCACTACACCCTTCACCGCCAAGCTCTTCCCCCCAGGAGAGAAGCAGGGGATATTGGGATATTGTGGAGTCTGCTGATTCTGGAGCTAGGGGGGATGTAGAGATGGAGGGATGGAGGTGGGATTGAAAGGGGGAAGAGGAGGAAGGAGGGGGCGAGAGAGATCATCTCAGCACACCACGGAGGAGTGTGATAAAAAAAAGGGGAAATGGAACCATTCTCCCCTTTCCCCTGCTGCCCCATGCCTCTCGGTCCCCCTGGGTACAGACTGTGTGTATTAGAAAAGCTGTTGGGGCATAACATAACGGGTGGGGTGGGCCAGGGAATCAGTGTGTCGGCTACACTCCTCTCCACCCCTGCTCTGTGTAAAAGGATCAAGGTACTCCCCATTCTCACAGTGCCAAAGGGAATAAAGATATTGTATGCCACCCAGGTTTGAGGATTGTGAGGCCAGTCAACCTGGGAAGGCACCTGTCACAGTCCCCTGGGCAGTGAGGGATTTTACCCAGGTAGGGAGTTAGATATGTGGGGGGAGTACAATTTTTGAGGCAAAAAAAGAGTGTGTCCAATTTTGAAATCCAGAGGAGCATTGTCAGTAGGGTTAGGGGGTTGTCTGTGTGCAGTGTCTGAGGGGATTTTGTTGTGTGTGGTGTGTGGTGTGTGTGGTGGGGCTGAGGTACTGTAGACAGGCAGTGAGGTGAAGTGTGTGTGATCATAACCTCTCCCCTAGGCAGGGTCATCTCCCCCCAATGCGGAGTGGTGGTAGAAGGTAAAGTGACAGGAGGCCTGGGCGGTGGAGTCCCTCTCTCTTTCTCTCTCTCTCTCTCTCTCTCTTCCCCTCCGGGCCCTCCAGGCCACTCAGAATAAATGGATTTTCTTTCCCCATTTGCCATCGGAGACCAGGGAGCAGAGGGAACCTTATTTCGCCCAGACTACAGATGGAAACACTGGATGAGTGGGAATGAAGACATTGGATGCATCCCAAATGGCACCCTATTCCGTATATTGTGGACTAGCTTTGACAAGGCCCTGGTCAAAAGTAGTGCACTATATAGGAAATAGAGTGGCATTTGGGACGCATCCTGTGTGTGGCTCTTGCCCCAGTCACAAAGTCACAAAGCCACTCAATTCATCAATTTTCCAATCTCACATTCCCAGCTACTGTATATAGATAAAGAGCAAGTCTCGGTGGCTTTTTAAAAGGTCTGCACACAGATGATACTAAAGAGTAATGTCAATACGTTAAATGGAAACTTCCCTCCTCAGTCTGATTGCTGTTCTCAACTAAAACCAAATAAGCACCTTCACTATAACACTTCACTTAAGAGCTGCTTATTCCTGACACTCTTGACGCTAACACACCATGACCTTTGAACCCAAACCCATCAGCTCTACTTCCTGTCTCTAGACAAAGGGAGAATCTCAATTGCATACATCTTGCATTCTCTCTCCTCTCCTCCTTCTCAAAACCAATTAGATGAGAAAGCCAGAGTTCTTTCCCCTCTGACCTTCTCCTGGGTTTTGAGAAGGAGGCGAGGAAAGAGGAGAGAGAACGCAAGGAGTATGCAATTGAGATTCTCCCAAAGTCTATGAGTGAGTGTTTAAGAATGGAAGGAGTGCTGCATTTAGCCATCCATCTAGAACAAGGAGCAATAACATTCAGTGCTGTATCAATGACTCTGGTATAGAATGGACTGGAGAAGGTGAGTGAGGACAATGCCAGAACAATTTAGTTTATTCATATCCCATCTCCATCTTCAGCACTGCGCAAGGCCACTTAGTATGTATTTCCTAACAGACCAACAACACATGGAAGGAAGCCCTGTGTGGTTCACCCAGTCTAGCATGTACTAGCCCCCACCTTCCTTCAATTCACCTCATCCTCCCTGACCTCGAAACACTCTGTCTGTGTCAGAGATAGGCGATGAGAGGAAGCCAGTTGCACTCTAAACACAGGCAGCATTGGCCTTCATCAGCTTCCAGGGCTAATTGAATCTCCCTCCTGTTCATTCAGCTTAATATGGGGTTTTTAATTGGGTTACGGGCAGGGTCAAGAAGAGGAGGTTTCTGGAAAGCTAGAGAGAGGGAGAGTGGGGGAGAGGGGGATGGTAGAATGAGAGAAGGAGGAGAGACAGAGAGGGAGGGGGGAGTAGAAAAGAGAGGGGAAAGAGAGAGAAAGAGGGGCGGACTGGCCATCTGGCATTTCAGGCAAATCCCAGATGGGCTGGTCCATTTTTAGCGCAGTGGTCCTGTCTAACTTGTGTTCCTTGCACAAAATGATTATTATTTCATTAATATGGGGGCCTCAAGGAAAAAATGGGCCATTACGGTGGCCTCAATGAAAAAAATGGGCCGGTGTGTTAGAAATGCCTGGGACGATTTCTGGTGCCAGTCCGCCCCTGTAGAAAAAGGAGAGAGAAGATGAAGAAGAGAGAAAAGAGTGAGATGAGAGAGAGGGGGGGAGGGAGGAGAGAGAGTAAGAGCGAGAGAGACAGAGAGAGAGAGAGAGAGAGAGAGAGAGAGGCACGAGAACAGTTGACATTGTACAGAAATGATGCACTATGTGGGTTGCTATGGAGATAACCGTGTTAGGGTTACATCTGGACAAGGGTACGAAGTAGACAAGAGGAGGGAGAAGGGACAAAATCTGGGTGGAAGAGAGGGGAGGAGAGGGAGATGAAAAGGTTCAAAGAATAGTATGGATTACAGCTTGGCATCCACACATTCAGTCAAACATACACCTACAATATGAACTTATTAGCTACGTAAATGTAGCTACAACATTGATGTGAATAAGCTTTCTCTGAAGAATCTTAATTTGTCATTGAAATGAGGCCATAAGTTGATAAAGGCATTCATTATCCCTATTCAACATTACAACATTAGACAGAAAACATTAGGCAATATATGGGAGTCATGGGAGTCAGCTATCACTGAGATGTAAAAACTGATTTTGAAGATTGACAGACGGGATGATGTTCGGTGTTGCTTTGGCCTTGTTTCACAGCCGCATGGCAGTGGGCTGACACATGGCTGATTCTGTCAGGGCCCCACTCTCTGTCTCTCTTCTACTACTATAACAATGCACTTCAACCACTTTGGCCCGTCGAAAGCTCTGATTGATATTCTCTGCAACAATATGACAACGGCATACTAAGAAGGCCATTTGCATATTCGACGGTTGGTATTCAAGCCAACCACTCTAAACGTCAAAATGTCTGGTTGCGTTGTGATAGTCGAAAAGCCTCCGTCTCGTCTAATAGGAGATAAATAAATAAATAAAATCAGGAAGTCCATCGATGGTGTCTGAGACCAGAGACGGTAGCTCTCTCTCTGATAACGATCCCAATGGCCACTTCATCCACATGCACAGACCACCACACAGCCTCTATCACCAGCAGCTTGACAACAAGCCCAGTGGCCAATGATCCCGTTACTATTCATTCAGATAGATTTGTGCATGGAAATGTGGTCACTCTGTCCGGACATCTGGTCCACCGCACAGCACTTTTGGCCAGGGCCAGCAGCATGACAAACGAGGCTCCCTCCATTCAGAGCTGGGAAACTTCCCAAAACCGTGGTGATGGCGATGCATGATGGCTGAGGTCTATTACCTCCGCCAGGCAATACATTATACCACGGTAGTATCATTAACAGCAGTTCTGTGTTATGTTCTGATCAGTGGGCTAGATTTACAGGCCCTCATTCCAGGCTCGGCACAGTGCTTGCTGTACCAAACAGAACAGGATGGTTGTTTAGGAGAAGCATAACATGTTGGATCGATAAACAAGGCACGATCCATCGGTGCTGGAGGGTAGAGGGTAGAGCCATGAGGGCATTTAATGACGTTGGCTCTGGGCCTCTCTGACAGTGCTCTTCCAGTGAGGTTCTGATTGTGAGGGCACTGTACATGGGACTTCCAGTTTCCGTGCGAGTGTAGGAGTGACGGTGGCCCAAGAGTAGGCGATGGGTAAGGAGTGGTGAGGGTGAAGGGTGAGCGGTTAAATGGGGTGTTTGAATACCGGTGTCCTTGATCTTTAGACAGCACATATCTGAGGCTTAAACATCTTAAGCATGCTCTAATATGTTGTCCCAACAATGTTATCCATGTTCCAGCATGTTGCTACAGGATGTTGTCCCAACAATGTCCAGAATCTACCCGACGACAAATGTCTCCATAGGCAGCTGTCTTAACAACTGTTCAAATGGACCCCTGGCCCTGCCTACACACCCTGTACTCTGCCTATACATCCACAGCAGCTGAGACACATTACAGCTCCTCAGGAGAGAGAGAGAGAGAGAGAAAGAGAGAGAGAGAGAGAGAGAGAGAGAGAGAGAGAGAGAGAGAGAGAGAGAGAGAGAGAGAGAGAGAGAGAGGGAGAGAGAGAGAGAGAGAGAAAGAGAGAGAGAGAGAGAAAGAAAGAAAGAGAGAGAAAGAAAGAGAGAGAGAGAGAGAAAGCGAGAGACTTAAACCCTATCCATCAGAGGATAGAGTTACACCCCAGTAGCTGCTCCTCCAATGAATACTGGGGCAGCAGTAGAAACAAAAAAAATCATGAACAAGGCTCTTTATTGACACACGGCCTCATAATGTTCATCTGAAATCCATTTCCCAGCAGTGTTATGTGAACATTAAGGGTTATCGAACGCAACCTGTACCATACCTGGCCATATATAACCATCCGGCTCATCTGTAGAAGATGTCAAAATTAATAGCCAGAGGGAGGTGAGGGCCTGAAATGTTTCATTTGGGGATTCTTTTCTGTCTTCTGATGCTTTCTCCCAATTTAGCTTCCAACCACTTTCGCCTTTTTTTTTTTTTACACAAAATGAATGAGGTGAGGTATATGGACTTTGGTGCCGTTGCCCATTCGTTCACCAAGAGCAAATATTTATCTAGTGTTTAAGTATAGAGCCTCAACCAGATCTATAATGACATTTACAGATGTAGAATCTTCATTTGAACACCTTGTTGCAGGATTATTTTTATGCTTTGTTTATTTGAGGTTTGAAAATACTTTTGTAAGTGTGTAATTTCCACTTTGAAATTTCAGACTTGATTTTCCATGATGAAAAATGCATCAACCCCTACAAAAATGTCCATTAATTATAACCCATATAATAATTTACATTTAATGTTACTCAAGGATGATTTTTTATGCTGTAGTAAACTAGCTCAAATTAAGACCCTACATCTGTAGATCCCATTATTACATATTTGGTAACATGAAATGGTACATTAAAAGATGCATAATGAACTGATATACTGAAATTATGAATTGACAAGGAATGGTTATAATGCTATTTAGCCATGTGATACTATGGATTAGCAGCATTTACATTTAATGAATTCAGGAAGAACACCATTCAAAATGTCCTTGACAGATGTAAAAAGGGGAATACTAAGGCTAAGATCCCAATAAGAGTATTATATATCTAGTCTGTTGTGAAATTCAGATTCTGTCCTGGCCTTAGTGCAGTGTTAGATATCAGTAAAGCCGTGCTTGGGGCACCCCCCTTTCTGCCCCCCTCCCAGCCCTCCCTCCCTGCCCCTAGACCCGGGGTGACGGGGCCCGGAGGCCTCTGAAATCCAACTGTTCCTGGATCCACACAGGATTAGCTGCTGTTTGGTTTAGGCTGATTTGTTACATTTCCCAAATCCTCAGACGCGTGCCACCAAAGCTCCTGCTACCCTCCACTCCCTCTGCTACGGCAGCTGCAAGATACCATGTCATTTAAACGATTTGCTTCTCCCGAAACAGGAATCTCTTTCTCGTCTTCCCTCCCTCCACCTTTCCCCTTCTCCCTTTATTCCCTACCCCCTTTCTTTGCCTGGTTTTCCCCCTTGATTGTGTCTGTCATCTCATCCTTCTGATCTTTTTCCACACAGTGTGTCCATGTCTGCCTCCTCTGTTAGACTTTTATTCCTGCTATCCTCTTGGTGTAGCCACTCAGATAGCATCTCCCACTACCAGCCACATGCCCTCTGTAAAATCACCTTTTACATCTCCTCTGTCTCTTGATTACCAAGCCACAGTATGGTTCTCCCCCCACCCCACCCCCACCCCAAATCCCTAACACCTTCCCCACACCTCACCCCCACTCCAAATCCCTTACACTTTCCCCCTACCTCACCCCCAACTCAAATCCCTTACACCTTCCCCCCACCTCACCCCCACCTCAAATCCCTTACACCTTCCCCCCACCTCACCCCCACCTCAAATCCCTTACACCTTCCCCCTACCTCACCCCCACCCCAAATCCCTTACACCTTACCCCCACCTCACCCCCACCGTAAATCCCTTACACCTTCCCCCTACCTCACCCCCACCCCAAATCCCTTACACCTTACCCCCACCTCACCCCCACCGTAAATCCCTTACACCTTCCCCCCACCTCACCCCCACCCCAAATCCCTTACACCTTCCCCCTACCTCACCCCCACCCCAAATCCCTTACACCTTCCCCCCACCTCACCCCCACCGTAAATCCCTTACACCTTCCCCCTACCTCACCCCCACCGTAAATCCCTTACACCTTCCCCCTACCTCACCCCCACCGTAAATCCCTTACACCTTCCCCCCACCTCACCCCCACCCCAAATCCCTTACACCTTCCCCCTACCTCACCCCCACCCCAAATCCCTTACACCTTCCCCCTACCTCACCCCCACCCCAAATCCCTTACACCTTCCCCCCACCTCACCCCCACCCCAAATCCCTTACACCTTCCCCCCACCTCACCCCCACCCCAAATCCCTTACACCTTCCCCCCACCTCACCCCCACCCCAAATCCCTTACACCTTCCCCCCACCTCACCCCCACCGTAAATCCCTTACACCTTCCCCCACCTCCCTTCCCCTGCTTAACCTTCCCCTCCATTGATACCTACCATATCAAACATTCATCCTAAAATATTTGCCTGATGCCTCTAATATTCCTCAATTTTACCCATAGAGCTCTTGGAAGGGATGGGTCATTTACAACTCTGCTCCATCAGATAAGGGACACAAGCATGATATTAAATATCAAACATTCATCCTGATAGCTTTACCAGAATGTCCCTCCCTCTAATGTTCATCTCCTCTGTCGTTTTACATTTGGACACTAATGATGGTGAGTAAGTAAAGGCCTTTCATTCATAACGCAGCTCTCTGAGATGAGGGAAAAACAAGCATGGTACTAAACGGGAATTTCCTCTTCAAAGAGAATCTTGCTAATTTGATTAAATATTCATAGATAAAAACTGTGCTTTAGAGAAAGGCAAAGGGCCATTTGTGTTTGCATTTATTTCCCCACAGGAGAGTTAGACTGTACAATGCAGCAGGAAAACCAAAAAATCAGGGAGGGAAACAAAAGAGAGACTAGCTGGCCTGTTACTGCATGCCTGTCTGGCTGCCTGCCTGTGTTATTTTCCTGCCTAATTGATCTTGTTTCCTTCTACAAATTCAAAGGCCTTAAAATGTTTAATTGCTGTGGTCAGCCAGCCCTGCTCTGCCCCCAGGCCTTGTTTGTGAAGCAGGTCAGCCAACATTGCTCTGCCCCTAGGCTTTGTTTAAGAAGCAGGTCAGCCAGCCCTGCTCTGCCACCAGGCCTTGTTTAAGAAGCAGGTCAGGCAGCCATGCTCTGCCCCAGGCCTTGTTTAAGAAGCCAGAGAGCCTGCCTTGGTCTGCCTTCAGGCCTTGTGTATGAAACCAGAGAGCAAGCCTTGCTCTAACCCCAGGCCTTGTTTAAGAAGCCAGAGAGCCAGCCTTGCTCTGCTCCAAGGCCTTGTTTAAGAAGCCAGAGAGTCTGCCTTGATCTGCCCCCGGGCCTGGTTTAAGAAGCCAGAGAGCCAGCCTTGCTCTGCCTTCAGGCCTGGTTTAAGAAGCCAGAGAGCCAGCCTTACTCTGCTCCCAGGCCTTGTTTAAGAAGCCAGAGAGCCAATATACCCTTGTTTAAGAAGCAGGTCAGCAAGCCTTGCTCTGCCCCTAGGACTTCTTTAAGAAGCAAGAGAGCCAATCTTGCTCAGCTTCCAGGCCTTGTTTAAGATGTCAGAGAGCCAGCCTTTTCTGCCCCCAGGCCTTGTTTAAGAAGCCAGAGAGCCAGCCTTGCTCTAACCCCAGGCTTGTTTAAGAAGCCAGAGAGCCAGTCTTGCTCAGCCCCCAGGCCTTGTTGAAGAAGCAGGTCAGCCAGCCTTGCTCTGCCCCCAGGCCTTCTTTAAGAAACCAGTGAGTCAGGCCAGCTTTGCCCCAGGACTTGTTTAAGAAGCCAGAGAGCCATCCTTGATCTTCCCCCAGGACTTGTTTAAGAAGCCAGAGAGCTAGCCTTTTCTGCCCCCAGGCCTTGTTTAACAAGCCAGAGAGCCAGCCTTGCTCTGCTCCCAGGCCTTGTTTAAGAAGCCAGAGAGCCATCCTTGCTCTGCCCCCAGGCCTTGTTTAAGAAGCATGTCACCCAGCCTTGCTCTGCCCCCAGACCTTGTTTAAGAAGTGTAGAGAGCTCTTTTCTTCCCTTCCTCCTCTCCTTCTTCACCGCAACCAGTTGATACTTGATCATTTGGGGTCCGGGCCCTCTCTCTCTTGGCCTCACTCTCCACTGACCTTCAAAACAGATACATTTGTGGCATCTGTCTACTTTAGGTCCATTTATTTTATTTTCCGTTATTTGCCGCAGAGTACATTTTTGCTCCCTGTCACTGAGAAATAAGTAATTTCCCAGTCATGGTGGGGGGGTGGAGGAGGTGCTCATTTCGACAGGAGATGGTGGAGGGGGGTGACAGGGGTTTGGCAGTGGTCGGTGTCATGGTAGGCAGGACGGGGGACAGGATGAGTTGATATTCTGGTCCCGGAACGAATGCTAATTTAATCAATCTGCTGTAAATCCGACTGGCTGCTGACTCATGTGAGTCTGCTGCCCCGAGGGGGACTCCAACAAAAGCCCTGCCATTGCAGTTTGTTCCCCGACACATTTTTATGGCACACACACTGGCACACACACTTACACAAACTCGTATATGAGCGCACGTACGTATGCACATGCACATTTACACACGGACACACAAACACACACTACTAGGCAGGCACCACACACACACACACACACACACACACACACACACACACACACACACACACACACACACACACACACACACACACACACACACACACACACACACACACACACACACACACACACACACACACACACACACACACACACACACACACACACACACACACACACACCCTACACACTTCCAGGCACTAGGCAGACAGGCACACATATACTTAACTCACACACCTGCAGTTTTTTCTCACCTCTTTCTCCCCTGTACTGTATCTAGGTAGCTCTGTGGCTGTGGGTGTGGGAGTGGGAGTGTGTGGGGGAAAGTGCTGAGGAGGCTGCCTGGGGAGCACTGAGGTGAGAGGCTGGAGACTCTCCTCCCTCTCCTTGGGCTCAGACAGGCTTTAGCACGTCTCTCCCATCAATCTCCCCATCCACTCACTCCCAGCCAGGGAGAAGTGACCGCTGGCCTACTGATCAGTTTGCTTTGGCCCCCACCCTGTCCCTAGCCTGATCTGAACCAAAGGACATCGTGAGCAATGGGGGTGGATCGGCAGGTCGCATGGCACATGTAAATGTTATCATGGAAGTCATGACAGTGGGTTGGAGATTGGGGGTGAGAGTGGGGTGGAGTGTCAAGGGTGGGAGTTTGTGGAGGGTGGTTTAAAAGGGGTGGTTAGGAAGAGGGAGTATAGAAAAATAGTGAAAGAAAGAGAGAGAGTGAGATAGATAGATAGGGAGCGTGAGAGAGACAGAGAGAGACAGAGAGAGAGACAGAGAGAGACAGAGAGAGACAGAGTAAGAGAGTGAGAGAGAGAAATAAATAAATAAATAATGAAAGAAAGAAAGAAAGAAAGAGGGGGGACTGTGGAGGGATTATCCTGAAGGACAGGCTTTATGGCTGTGTGTAAATTTATTTGGAATAAGTCCGCAGTGCCCAGTACATTCAGAGGAGCGTTGTCCGGGAAGGGGTGGAGGGGGGCTTTTAATTAATGAGTGCACGCTTGTCGCCGGCTTTGGAGAGGCTTTTAAATCACTGATGCAAATTAAGGGGATATCGGGCTCTCTGTGTGAGTGAGTGAGTGTGTGTGTGTGTGTGTGTGTGTGTGTAGCTGTGGCTGGCTTCTCTAGACTACAGACATCAGGAGACTACTGCAAGACTGGCAGAGCAGCAGCCCTATAGCGCAAACAGGTCCTCATCTACAGTACTTCTAAATACCAGAGAGAAATGGCCTTTGAAATCCTCTTTACATTTGAAAAGGTCAGAGACTGTACCAGGACATTGAAAATAGACTACAGACAACTAGTGATGTATTGTTAAAACTGGGTAAACTCTGATCACCATTTGCGGTAAATGAAGTAAAGCTCCCTATACTTTGAATGGGTAAACCATCGATCAAAAAAAAAAGTGCACTTATCTTGCGTTTACCCTACCCTACTGCAGACAACCAGTCAATAATCCCACCACCCACTGCATACAGTACATGCAGACAGAGACATGGTGTTCAGTGTTCAAATATCTGGAGAGACAATGCGCACTGGCACTGTCATTGGTTACGCAATCGTAGCCATGGCAACCCACAGTGCCCCTCTCCGACCCCTTGCACTCTTGAAGTAGTATGAGTTATGAGCACCCGGGACAGACGGCTGTTTGCGAGCACAGCAGAGGGTGTGTGTGTGCGTTCTAACACAATGGTAATTCTTAGCTCTGGCGGTAGGGATTTAGGTCTGGGGGTGTGTCAGAAATAGTTTGTACTATTTTCACAGCAGAAATTATGGGCGAAGTAACTGACGGTGGCAGAACAGAGCTGGGTTTTGATGAATAATGGTAACGATTTATATCCTTAACGCATTTATGTCACATCTATAAGCATTTTCTAAATGTGTTAACAGGTTAATGAAATCGATCCATAGCATCTCTATAGCGCATTCATGTCATGCCATGCAAGAGCTCATATTTAGGGAACTTAAAAGATGCATAATTACAATGGCAGCGTAGTGTCATCAGTATTGACTGTTCTCACAAGTGTCCGTGCCATACCAGTGTTAGTGTATATGCCAAAAGCCAAACCACATTTGGAAAATTATGCTGATTTATAAACTGTATGGTTTGAGCCCTTAATGCTAATTGGCTGAAAGCCGTGGTATATCGCAACCCATGGGTATGACAAAACATTTATTTTAACTGCTCTAATTACGTGGGTAACCCGGGGGGGTGTGGTATTTGGCCAATATACCTCCGCGTTGCGTCACTCCTAAGAACAGCCCTTAGCCGTGGTATATTGGCCAAATACCACACCCCCCCAGGCCTTGTTACTTAAATATAGCCTGTACCAGCCCCATTTCCCCCACCGGGGGCCCTTGATTTACCTTCTTCTTCTTCTTCTACTTCTTACTGAGGTCAATGGTGCATGAAGATCCCTACAGGGTTGAAACCTGCTGGGGAAATTTTACAGATCAAATCATGTAGTTGAGGGTCATATCATAACGCTTTCGTAACTCATTAACAGTCCTCCCCTCCACATGTTACATAGCCTACTGAAACAAAATAACTAAATGTAGGCCTATCCCATCTTTGCTAAAAACGTTGAACATGCTTGCAGTCCACATTGTTCTAAGTAATTGCATAGCTTCCATATGGAAATATATTGTTAACCTTTTACTGCAGTGGGCTAAATTAGGGTCACACCAAGTGTTTATTGGTAGTCATAGACAAATCTACTTTGAAACAAAAGGTAACACCTCACACACATGGTTATGGGCTTAAAAAATGAAGACACCGGTACTGTCAGGGTTGTGTGCGGAGAATTATAGGAGTCAAGCGCAGGACACAGGTGTTGAGCGAAACCACAGTGTTTTACTCAAAATAAATGGCAAAAATTCCACAAATGGAAATAATCACAAACACAACGTATAAACCACAACCACTAACGCACAAACAATCACGGACAAAACAGAAATGAAAGCCAGAGGGTTAAATAGGGAACATGATAGGGGAATTGAAACCAGGTGTGTATAATACAGACAAAACGAAACTGAAAAATGGATCGATGGTGACTAGAAAGCCGGTGACGTCGACCGCCGAACACCACCCGAACAAGGAGAAGGGCCGACTTCGGCGGAAGTCGTGACAGTACCCTCCCCTTGACGCCCGGCTCCAGCAACGCGACGACACCGGCCTCAGGGACGACCCGGAGGGCGAGGTGCAGGGCGATCCGGGTGGAGACGGTGAAACTCTTGTAACATGGATGGATCTAGAATGTCCTCCACCGGTACCCAGCATCTCTCCTCCGGACCGTACCCCTCCCACTCCACGAGGTACTGAAGGCCCCTCGCCCGACGTCTAGAATCCATGATGGCCCTTACGATATACGCCGGGACCCCCTCGATGTCAAGAGGGAGCGGAGGGACCTCCAGCACCTCAGACTGCTGGAGCGGACCAGCCACCACCGGCCTGAGGAGAGACACATGGAACGAGGGATTAATACGGTAATCAGGGGGGAGTTGTAACCTATAACAAACCTCGTTCAGTCTCCTCAGGACTTTAAATGGCCCCACAAACCGCGGACCTAGCTTCCGGCAGGGCAGGTGAAGGGGTAGGTTTCGGGTCGAGAGCCAGACCCGATCCCCCGGTGCATACACCGGGGCCTCACTGCGGTGGCGGTCGGCACTCGCCTTTTGTCTTCTGATGGCCCGTTGTAACCGCACATGGGCAGCGTTCCAAGTCTCCTCTGAGTGCCGAAACCATTCATCCACCGCAGGAGCCTCAATCTGGCTCTGATGCCATGGTGCCAGGACCGGCTGGTAACCTAGCACACACTGAAACGGTGATAGGTTGGTAGAGGAGTGGCGGAGGGAGTTTTGGGCCATCTCCGCCCAGGGGATGTAAACCGCCCACTCCCCCGGCCGGTCCTGGCAATAGGACCTCAGAAACCTACCCACATCCTGGTTGACTCTTTCCACCTGCCCGTTGCTCTCGGGGTGGAAACCTGAGGTAAGGCTGACCGAGATCCCCAGGCGTTCCATAAACGCCCTCCAGACTCTAGACGTAAATTGGGGACCCCGATCAGAAACTATATCCTCAGGCACCCCGTAGTGCCGGAATACGTGGGTGAACAGAGCCTCCGCAGTTTGTAGAGCCGTAGGGAGACCGGGCAAAGGAAGGAGACGGCAGGACTTAGAAAACCGATCCACAACGACCAGGATCGTGGTGTTACCCTGCGACGGGGGAAGATCCGTCACAAAATCGACCGATAGGTGTGACCACGGTCGTTGTGGAACGGGAAGGGGTTGTAATTTCCCTCTGGGCAGATGTCTAGGTTCCTTGCACTGTGCACATACCGAACAGGAGGAGACATAACCCCGCACGTCCTTAGCTAAAGTGGGCCACCAGTACTTCCCAGCAAGGCAGCGCACCGTCCGACCGATACCAGGATGACCAGAGGAGGGTGACGTATGAGCCCAACAGATCAAACGATCGCGGACATCAAACGGACGTACATACGCCCAGCTGGACAGTCAGGTGGAATGGGCTCTGAACGTGACGCCCGTTCGATGTCCGCGTCCACCTCCCACACCACCGGTGCCACCAGGCGAGAGGCTGGAATTATGGGAGAGGGATCTGTGGACCGCTCCTCAGTTATCATACAGCCGGGACAGTGCGTCTGCCTTAACGTTCTGGGAACCTGGTTTGTAGGAAAGGGTGAAATCAAAACGGGTAAAAAACATGGCCCACCTTGCCTGGCGAGGGTTCATTCTCCTCGCCGCCCGGATGTACTCCAGATTGCGGTGGTCAGTCCAAATGAGAAAAGGGTGTCTAGCCCCCTCAAGCCAATGTCTCCACGCTTTCAGGGCCATGACAACAGCCAGCAACTCCCGGTCCCCCACATCATAGTTTCGCTCCGCCGGGCTGAGCTTCTTCGAAAAGAATGCACAGGGGCGGAGTTTTGGTGGCGTACCCGAGCGCTGAGACAGCACAGCCCCTACCCCTGCCTCGGACGCGTCCACCTCAACTATGAATGCTAAGGAAGGATCAGGATGAGCCAGCACGGGAGCTGAGGTAAACAGAGCCTTCAGGTGACCAAACGCCCTGTCCGCCCCAGCTGTCCACTGCAGTCGCACCGGTCCTCCCTTCAGCAGTGAGGTAATGGGAGCCGCTACCTGACCAAAACCCCGGATAAATCTCCGGTAGTAGTTGGCAAACCCTAAAAACCGCTGCACTTCCTTTACCGTGGTTGGAGTCGGCCAATTACGCACGGCTGAAATGCGGTCATTCTCCATCTCTACCCCTGACGCTGAAAAGTGGTACCCTAGGAAGGAGATGGACTGTTGGAAGAACAGACATTTCTCAGCCTTGACGTACAGGTCATGCTCCAACAGTCGACCAAGCACCCTGCGCACTAGGGACACATGCTCGGCGCGTGTAGCGGAGTATATTAGAATGTCATCTATATACACCACTACACCCTGCCCGTGCAGGTCCCTGAAGTTCTCATCCACAAAGGATTGGAAGACTGATGGAGCATTCATTAACCCATACGGCATGACGAGGTACTCATAATGCCCAGAAGTGGTGCTAAATGCTGTCTTCCACTCATCTCCCCCCTTGATACGCACCAGGTTGTACGCGCTCCTGAGGTCCAATTTTGTGAAGAAGCGCGCCCCGTGTAATGACTCGGTCATACTGGCTATGAGTGGTAGCGGGTAACTGTATTTTACCGTAATCTTCCGCGATAATCAATACACGGGCGCAAACCTCCATCCTTCTTCTTCACAAAAAAGAAACTCGAGGAGACAGGTGAGATGGAAGGCCGAATGTATCCCTGTCCCAGAGATTCGGTGACATATGTCTCCATAGCCACCGTCTCCTCCTGTGACAGAGGATATACGTGACTCCTGGGAAGTGTAGCGTCTACCAAGAGATCTATCGCACAATCCCCCGGTCGATGGGGTGGTAATTGAGTCGCCTTCTTCTTACAGAAGGCGAGTGCCAAATCGGCATATTCGGGAGGAATGTGCATGGTGGAAACCTGGTTTGGACTTTCCACCGTAGTGGCACCTAAGGAAACACCTACACACCTCCCTGAACACTGACAGGACCATCCCTTGAGAGCCCTCTGTTGCCACGAAATAATCGGATCATGAGAGGCCAACCAGAGAAGACCCAACACAACAGGAAACGCAGGAGAGTCGATCAAGAAGAGACTAATTCTCTCCTCGTGATCCCCCTGCGTTCTCATAGCGATGGGCGCTGTGACCTCCCCAACCAGCCCCGACCCCAAAGGACGACTATCTAAGGCATGTACAGGGAAGGGAACATCAACAGGAATAATAGGGATCCCTAAGCTATGAGCCAAAGAGCGGTCAATAAAGTTCCCAGCTGCGCCTGAATCTACTAGCGCCTTATGCTGGGGATGTGGGGAAAACTCAGGACATTCTATAGGTAACCACATGTGTGCAACAGAAGGCTCTGGGTGAGTTATGTGCCTACTCACCTGAGACGACCCACCAGTGCTCCGCCTGCTACCTCGACTTCCAGGAGAAACACCCCAGCACCGGACAGCAGTGTGCCCTCTGCGTCCACAGTTGGTACATGGAGTGGGTCCCCCTCCGGTCTCCCTCCTAGCAGCCCCTCCCAACTCCATAGGGGTTGGATCCAAGGAGCTGGGTAATGGAATGGGCGGACCCCGATCTAGACGCCCGCGGGAGGCCAACAGGTTATCCAGCCGGATAGATAAATCCACCAGCTGGTCCAGGTTGAGAGTGGTGTCCCTGCAGGCTAGCTCCCTACGAACGTCCTCTCGTAGACTACACCTGTAATGATCGATCAGGGCCCGCTCATTCCATCCCGCACCAGCGGCCAGAGTACGGAAGTCCAGGGCGAATTCTTGAGCGCTCCTCATCCCCTGTCTTAGATGGAACAATCGCTCTCCCGCCGCTCTCCCTTCAGGTGGATGATCAAAAACTGCCCGGAAGCGGCGAGAGAAGTCATCATAATTATCCAGGGTAGAACCCTCTCTTCCCCAGATGGCGTTGGCCCACTCCAGCGCTTTACCAGTCAGACAGGAGATGAGGGCGCCCACCCTCTCGGATCCCGAAGGTGACGGATGAACAGATGCCAGGTAGAGCTCCAGCTGTAGGAGGAACCCCTGGCACCCGGTTGCTGTTCCATCATACGCTCCTGGGAGCGAGAGCCGAATCCCACTGGGTCTGACCGGTGGAGGGATGGACGGTGGTGTAGGTAGAGGTGCGGGTGTTGGTGCTGGGGTCTGATTTACTGGGAGACCTCCTCTCTCCCATCTGTCCATAGTTTGGTGCTGTTGAACCTGCTCCTCTACTGGTAGAGAAGGGCTGGCTGCGCCTGCTGACTCCATTTGAAGAGGTCCGTGATTCTGTCAGGGTTGTGTGCGGAGAATTATAGGAGTCAAGCGCAGGACACAGGTGTTGAGCGAAACCACAGTGTTTTACTCAAAATAAATGGCAAAAATTCCACAAATGGAAATAATCACAAACACAACGTATAAACCACAACCACTAACGCACAAACAATCACGGACAAAACAGAAATGAAAGCCAGAGGGTTAAATAGGGAACATGATAGGGGAATTGAAACCAGGTGTGTATAATACAGACAAAACGAAACTGAAAAATGGATCGATGGTGACTAGAAAGCCGGTGACGTCGACCGCCGAACACCACCCGAACAAGGAGAAGGGCCGACTTCGGCGGAAGTCGTGACAGGTACCATGTCAGATATAGAGTTGAAATGTATTCAATTTGGAGTTTTCATCTCAATATTACTGTCACGCCCTGACCATAGAGAGCTTTTTTTATTCTCTATGTTGGTTAGGTCGGGGTGTGACTAGGGTGGGTCATCTAGGTAATTGTATTTCTATGTTAGCCTGGTATGGTTCCCAATCAGAGGCAGCTGTTTATCGTTGTCTCTGATTGGGGATCATATTTAGGCAGCCATTTCCCCTTTGTGCTTTGTGGGATCTTGTTTTTGTGTGGTGCCTGTGAGCACTTCATTTCGTCACGTTTCGTTTGATCCTTTGTTGTTTTCTGGGAGTTTCATTTTAATAAACATGTGGAACTCTACGCACGCTGTGCCTTGGTCCAATCATTCTAACGATCGTGACAATTACACTTTAAATACATCACAGAAGACTGAAATATAAAAATAAAACATTTGACATAGAAACACATTTGAAAACATTTGAAAATGTTGATTAATTATGAAATAATGAAAAATATTTATAACATTCCACACATGAGACCACTAGAGTGTGATGACAGCATTCAGCATTCACACTGATATAGGGGTTAGACCTACTGGGAATTGCATTATGGATGAGCCATGGACATGCCAAACATTGTCAAAAAACAATATTAAATTCACTACGTCCTAAAAAGAGAGTGAATAATAAATAAAAAAATCCAATCAAAACTAAACAACAACTTGTTTTAAGTAGACTATGTCTAAATACAGTTACAGGCACCATAATTGCTCTCCGTGGGCATTTCCGTGACTTAACCAACTAGGCTCATAATTTAACAATTGTATTCGTGTTAACAGATGGCATACAAGTTTGTTATTAAGGCACATGAAAGTTCACATGTTCCAGAAGGCATTTCTGCCAAAAAAAAGGATTTTGCTAGAAAGAAATGTTTACAGTTCAAATGGCTCTCCTGTGAAGTAGTGACGCGTGACATATACCTAGTTTCCTGAAATGAGTCACATATTAAGGCAAGGCAGAGTATGGAGGGTTTAACACACATCCAAACTGTTCACAGAAGCTGGACAAAGATCCAATATAAAGAGAAAGGGGGCATGTCCACTCACCATTATACTGCTCCCCAATCTAATGTTTTATAAACATAATGGGACAATCCTGCAGATCGTATTCATACTTCTCCAGAAATAGCAGAAGGCTGTTAAATTGCATTGCATGTGAGCCATGGCATTTCTCATTTAAAAGTCAGGATGGTGAATCATTCTAATAAGTTTGGTTTTAATCAAATGAAATGAAAAACAAGCAATCTGTTTTTTAAACAACAATCATATTTCTATATAGGTTGGGGTCAGAAGCATGATATCATAAAATCGTCGGGATAAAAAAGAAGTGATGCAGTGTTGTTGAACCAGCCTTTTTTTATAGCAGCCTATTGGCCTAGGGTAAGGGTAGCCTAGAGAGGGCTTGGTTTTTAATCATATGAAACTAAAAACAAGCAATTGTTACAGGGAAATAACTTCTAAATACGAGGGTCACCAGCATCATCTCATCTCTAATCTCATGATGGTCATATAGACACAGCTAACCTACATGGAGGGTTATTCCCACTTCCAAAATGGGAGCTGGCTAAAATAATGTCATTGATAAAATAATTCATTACAAGGTGATGTCCGCTCACTGTTTTGCTGCTGTCAAACTTGATCTTTTAATAAAGCTTTGGTGAATAAGATTTATTTCAAAGCAGTCTCACGAGCCAAACCCTTTATTGATAGGCTTGGCTACTTGGCGAACATATTGGGCTGGAGAAAAATAAACAGCCTTCATTGAGGGGAGAGGAGGCTATGCTCAGTCTTAAATCTAATGAATAATACAACTTTTTTTTTTAAATGTTATGTTTATCAATATGGGGGATACCGGCCCAAAAAGCACATCTCCTCTCTTGTTTCATTAGCATAAGGGCACTGTGCATCACAGCTAGATAGGTTGGCTTCCACTCGCAAAATCCATGTCATTACCAAGTCTTAAATCTCCTGATATGCACTGCATGAAATTGTCCCTTTTGCACTTGTTTTCAAGCACACACCTCAAATATTGCTACCCCTCCCACCTCAGAGCACAGAGCAAGCAAGCTGATATTAGACAGGTTAATTGCCTAGCTGTGGAAGGGGTGGGAAATGCAGGAGCGACATTTTTTTATGCCGAAATTGCCAACTAATGTGCATTTGGCACTTAGCTACCTTAGCGCCAGCCCGAAAATTGAAAATAAAGCCCAGTGTGTGTGTGTGTGTGTGTGTGTGTGTGTGTGTGTGTGTGTGTGTGTGTGTGTGTGTGTGTGTGTGTGTGTGTGTGTGTGTGTGTGTGTGTGTGTGTGTGTGTGTGTGTGTGTGTGTGTGTGTGTGTGTGTGTAATTGTATGTCCCCACAAGGTTAGCTGTACAAGACTGTGTGTGTGTGTGTGTGTGTGTGTGTGTGTGTGTGTGTGTGTGTGTGTGTGTGTGTGTGTGTGTGTGTGTGTGTGTGTGTGTGTGTGTGTGTGTGTGTGTGTGTGTGTGTGTGTGTGTGTGTGTGTGTGTGTGTGTGTGTGTGTGTGTGTGTGTGTGTGTGTGTGGTGTGTGTGTGTGTGGAGAGATGAGGGGGGCCTCCGAGCCACGTGTCATCTCCTTTAGCAAATGGAGCCCATGCAGTGCGGTGTGGCGACTGGCGAGAGTAGAGCCAAAATGGCTCTGTCTGTCTGTATCAGTGAACCTGGCTGTCTGCTCACATTAGTACCCGCTCACGGCCATGACACGCACTGACAGGGAGAGCAGCATGCCAGCATCACAGCTCTCAAAAATGAATTTGGGAAGGAGAGGAGGAGGAGGAGAGGGCAGGTTGATGTTTATTGTCATGAGTCTTGTCCTGGAGGCAAAACGGATCAATTTCCCCTTAGATAGGCCAGCTGCAAAGTCAAATTGGCTCTATTGTAAAAATGCGAAAAACTAAAATTAGCTTTTTGGTCTTACAGTTTTTTCCAACTGCTTACACACAAAATCTTTTCATGTCACACGATTTTTGAAACCTCTCACTCAAAGTGCAAAACTACACACCAAATATCCAAAACCATAAGCTATTTCTCAGCCTTTGACTCAGTTGTCAATTGCATAAAACACTTTTTTCAAAACACTACACACAATTCTCTACCTAAAACACAAAATCTATCAGGAAGTGACTTGCTTTCCTTTTCCAAACACAACCAATCAAAATGCTACACTTATTCACTAGGTCACACACACACTCCTCACATGTGCAAACACTAATAGCTTAACTGATCACTAACCAATCACTGCTTTACTGTAGTATAGGCCTATAAATAGGTCAAAGGTCAGATTACCTGTTTTGAACAATGGATGCCAACAATGGACAGAGAGCAAGAGGAGTAGGAGGGAGAGGAAGAGGAAGAAGAGGACGAGGGCAAAGAAGAGAAGGAAGGAGAGCCATCTCTGATGAGATTAGGGCAACACTTGTTGATCATGTGATCAACCACGGTTTGACCATGAGAGAGGCTGGACTGAGAGTCCAGCCCAACTTGAGTCGATTCAGAAATGAGAACAGGTATGCAACTATCTAATGACTATTTTAGCATTACAGTAATGTACTGTAAAATACCTATGACTGCATAGTATTGCATAAACATTTGTAACTCTAAGCCATTCATTTACTGCACTGCATTGAATGAATGAGGTTGGTTATCATGCTGTACTATATTTCTTTGTACATTGTTTACAGTTCCTATGCTGAACATGTTGAATTCTGTACAGAGTGGAAAGGCAAAGACATCATGGAGGACGAGGACGCTTGTTTACAGATGTACAAGAGACTGCAATTATAAATATGGTTTTGGCCAACAATGCAATTAGGATTCGAGAGATAAGAGAGCATATCTTGAATAATGACACCATATTTAACAACATCAATGCTGTAAGCCTGTCGACCATACAACGCATCCTCCAACGGCACCGAGTGACGATGAAACAACTTTACAAGGTGCCATTTGAGAGAAACTCTGACAGAGTCAAGAATATGCGACATGACTTTGTAAAGGTATGTATGCAACACTACTTCCAGTACTTCAGACATACCATATTTACTCATCTGTATATCCTTTTGTCTGTTACAGAGAGTATTGGAGCTGGATGCCCATGTAATTCGCCATGAATTTATTTATGTGGATGAGGTTGGCTTCAACCTCACCAAAACCAGGCTCCGCGGAAGAAATGTAATAGGACAGAGGGCAATTACCAATGTCCCTGGACAGCGTGGGGGTAATATAACTATGTGTGCTGCCATCACTCAAAACGGGGTCCTCCATCACAATGCCGTACAACACCGGCCATATGCTCACTTTTCTGGATGCAATTTACACAATGCTTGTCCCTGATCCAGATCAGGAGCCTGCTAGATTTGTTGTTTTATGGGACAATGTTAGTTTTCATCGGGCTGTTCTGGTCCAAAACTGGTTTGCCACCCATCCACAATTTGTAGTTTTGTACCTACCCCCATATTCACCTTTTCTAAATCCCATAGAGGAATTCTTCTCAGCCTGGCGCTGGAAAGTGTATGATCGCCAACCCTATGCCTGCATGCCGCTTCTCCAGGCAATGGAGGACGCATGTGGGGACATAGAGGTTGCCTCTGTCCAAGGTTGGATACGCCATGCTAGGAGATACTTCCCTCGATGTTTGGCAAGAGAAAACGTATCTTGTGATGTGGACGAAGTATTGTGGCCAGACCCAGGCCGGAGAAGAGATGAAGCGTAGCTTAGCACTGGTGACAGCCCCCCCCTACCAATTCCTGGACTGCCCCCCCCCCCCTTTTGTATGCTACTGTATACAACAGTAATGTTTGGCCTAATAAATATTTTCTGTTTCTACATTGCATTGGTGTTTACAGTGTACTTGTTACCCCTCTCAGCAGATTACTTTCAATGTAGAACATTGTATTGAAATGTAGATATAAGCCTATGAAAGACCAAAGAGCTTTAGAACAACAGTGTTTACATGGTATATCCAAAAATGTACTATTATGAAAGCAGTGTTTGCCATTTGATGCAAATGCTTCATTCTGACATGTGTTTATGGCATTTTGAATGCAGTGTTACATTTTGAAGGAGATGTGAGGCATTTTGCATTTTGTGTGTGCAGTTTTGGGAATTGTGTGTAGAGTTTTGAAAAAAGGAGACAGTTTTGAAAACGTGTGTAAGCAGTTGGAAAAAACTGTAATTTAAGGTTAGGGTTAGGCATTAGGGTTAGCAGTGTGGTTAAGTTTAGGGTTAGGTTTCAAATGAGATTGTATGACATTATGGCTGTGCCAGCTAGTGACCATTGTAGGGCTGCCTCCAGAACAAGATATATGACAAAAAAGGCTAACCTAGGAGGAGAGTGGGGAGGAATAAGGGGAGAGTGGGATGGAGAGAAGGGGAGTGTAACGGCTGTCATCCTCTTCTTCCTCTGAAGAGGTGTAGCAAGGATCGGACCAATACGCAGCGTGGTAGGTGTCCATGTTTTAATATGGAAAACTGAACATGAACACAAATACAAAAACCGTGAACAAACCGAAACAGTCCCGTGTGGCACAAACACTGACACAGGAAACAATCACCCACAAAATACCCAAAGAACATGGCTGCCTAAATATGGTTCCCAATCAGAGACAACGATAAACACCTGCCTCTAATTGAGAACCAATCTAGGCAACCATAGACTTACATAAACACCTAGAATGAACACAACCCCATAAATCTACAAAAAAAACCTAGACAGTACAAACACCCTAGACGAGACAAAAAACACACAAACCACCCTCGTCACACCCTGACCTAACCAAAATATATAAAGAAAACAAAGAATACTCAGGTCAGGGCGTGACAGTACCCCCCCCCACAAAGGTGCGGACTCCGGCCGCAAAAACCTAATCTAAAGGGGAGGGTCCGGGTGGGCCTCATTCATGGCGGCGGCTCGGGTGTGGGACGTAGACCCCACTCTACCATAGTCATTGCCCTCTTCAGAGGGACGACCCTCGCCTCCGACCTAGGGTCTAAGATCCTAATTAAAGGCCCCACAGGACTGAGGGGCAGCTCCGGACTGAGGGGCAGCTCCGGACTGGCGGGCGGCTCCGGCAGCTCCTGACTGGCGGACGGCTCCGGCAGCTCCTGACTGGCGGGCGGCTCCGGCAGCTCCTGACTGGCGGGCGGCTCCTGACTGGCGGGCGGCTCCTGACTGGCGGGCGGCTCCTGACTGGCGGGCGGCTCCAGCCGCTCAGGACAGACGGGCGGCTCCGACGGCTCAGTACAGACGGGCGGCTCCGACGGCTCAGGACAGACGGCGGCTCCGACGGCTCAGGACAGACGGGCGGCTCCGACGGCTCAGGACAGACGGGCGGCTCCGACGGCTCAGGACAGACGGGCGGCTCCGACGGCTCAGGACAGACGGGCGGCTCCGACGGCTCAGGACAGACGGGCGGCTCCGACGGCTCAGGACAGACGGGCGGCTCCGACGGCTCAGGACAGACGGGCGGCTCTGACGGCTCAGGACAGACGGGCGGCTCTGACGGCTCAGGACAGACGGGTGGCGCAGGCGGCGCTGGGCAGACGGGCACACCTGTAGGGAGGAGACGGAGAGACAGCCTGGTGCGTGGGGCTGCCACAAGACCCACCAGGCTGGGGAGACCTACAGGAGGCTTGGTGTTAGGAGGAGGCACCTGAAGTACCGGGCTGTGGGGGAGCACTGGAGCTCTGGTGCGCAGCCTTGGCACCACTCCCCCAGGCTGGAATACTACTCTAGCCCGGACCCTCCAGAGTGCAGGCACAGGTTGAACCGGGCTGTGGGTGAGCACTGGAGATCTAGTGCCTACTACACGCACCTCTCCCTTAGGCTCCACTCCCACATTTGCCCGGCACGAGCGGAGCGCAGGCATAGGACGCACTGCACCCTCCCAGCGCCCCGGAGACACAGCACGCAGAGCCGGCACAGGATAACCTGGACCGAAACGGCGTACCGGAGACCAGACACGCTGAGCAGGCACAATACGCCCTGGCTGGATGCCCACACTCGCATGACACTTTCGGGGGGCTGCCCTATAGCGCACCGGGCTATGGGCACGTACTGGCGACACCGCATAACACGGTGCCTGACCAGTAACGCACTGCTTATAATAAGCACGAGGAGTGAGCTCAGGTCTGCTACCTGGCTTAGCAACACCCCCCGTGTGCCCCCACCCCCAAAAAATTGGGGCTGCCTCTTGTACCTGTCGCGCTGCTGTGCTGCCTCCTCATATTGCCGCCGCTCAGCTTTCGCTGCCTCCAGCTCTGCTTTGGGACGGTGATATTCCCCAGCCTGTGACCAGGGTCCTTTCCCATCCAGAATCTCCTCCCAGGTCCAGGAGTCCTGCGATCGCTGCTGCCCGATACCACGCTGTTTGGTCCTTGGTTGGTGGGTGATTCTGTAACGGCTGTCATCCTCTTCTTCCTCTGAAGAGGTGTAGCAAGGATCGGACCAATACGCAGCGTGGTAGATGTCCATGTTTTAATATGGAAAACTGAACATGAACACAAATACAAAAACAATAAACGTGAACAAACCGAAACAGTCCCGTGTGGCACAAACACTGACACAGGAAACAATCACCCACAAAATACCCAAAGAACATGGCTGCCTAAATATGGTTCCCAATCAGAGACAACGATAAACACCTGCCTCTAATTGAGAACCAATCTAGGCAACCAAAGACTTACATAAACACCTAGAATGAACACAACCCCATAAATCTACAAAAAAACCCTAGACAGTACAAACACCCTAGACGAGACAAAAAACACACAAACCACCCTCGTCACACCCTGACCTAACCAAAATATATAAAGAAAACAAAGAATACTCAGGTCAGGGCGTGACAGGGAGGAGGAGGTTGAGGAGCAGGAGGAGGAGCAGGAGAAGGAGAAAGAAGAGGAGGGGAAGAAGGAGGAGGCGACAGACAGATGTTTTTCTCCCTCATGCAGAAATCTAGGGGGTCAGGATTCATGAATAAAATAATGATGTCATGTCTGCTGTTTTCTACTGATCTTATCTCTGCTGCTCAGTGCCCCATCCCTCCATCCCTTTCATCTCTCCATCCCTCTCACTGCTAAAAAAAATTGACATTTTACTGTCTCTGAAATGGTCACATAACACTTCTGATAGTCACTATTCATGAGATCAACAATGATTTCCCAACAAGACATTTCTTTTAGAGGAACTCCTTATGTCTGTTATTGAAATGTTAGTTATGGCTGATGATAGAGTGAGGTTAGGGATGTTAGGGAGTGCAGGATGAGTTATTGATTGGAGAAAAACACTTCTTGCCAGACTTTAACCTGATCACGTTCTCTCGGCCTGGTCCATCAATCACAGCCAATGGACAGACAGACAGAGAGTTCCTCCCTTCAGCAGACAGCTGACCTTACTGGACCATCGGTTGCCTCTTTCTTTCTCTCTGTGATCCTCACTCTGTCTCTCTCTCTCTCTTGCTCCACCCATGCCTCTTTATTTTCCCTCCATCCTATCCTTCCTTCGTTGTTCATCTTTTTCTCAGAATCTCCTGCAATCTCTTCCCTCTACCCCTTGCCCTCTATCGCCCTCTCGTTGTTTTGCACTCCTTCCAGCTCTCTTTTAGATTTGACACAAAGTAAGTGCCACAGCTAAAATATAAGAACAAAATATACTTTCCACATACTGTATACTGAATCTTTTTCTCAACCTGAACCTGATAAAAACATTTGAGGAGTCACAACTCAGAGCACCATAAAATGTAATCCCAGTGTCAGCGTTGTATACCCCCAGTCTGAATCACCCATGCAGGATAATCCTTAGTATTACAGGCAGGTTATGTGTGACTTCTAAATGGCACCATATTCCCTGTAGTGCACTACTTTTGACCAGAGACATATGGGTACCCTATGGGCCCTGGTCAAACGTATTGCACTACATATCGGTTCTGGTCAAAAGTAGAGACACTATAGGGAATATGGTGCCATTTGGCATGCAGCTTTTATGTATGAGGTTCTGTCTGTTCCCCCACTTTCCCCCTTCCTGTAGGTGTTACAAAAATAAAGAGCTCACATATGTATTTGTATTTGTATTTATTATGGATCCCCATTCCTGGGGTCCAGCAAAATTAAGGCAGTTTATACAATTTTAAAACATTACAATACATTCAGAGATTTCACAACACACTGTGTGCCCTCAGGCCCCTGCTCCACCACTGCCACATACAGTGGGGCAAAAAGTATTTAGTCAGCCACCAATTGTGCAAGTTCTCCCACTTAAAAAGATGAGAGAGGCCTGTAATTTTCATCATAGGTACACTTCAACTATGACAGACAAAATGAGGAAAAAAAATCCAGAAAATCACATTGTAGGATTTTTAATGAATTTATTTGCAAATTATGGTGGAAAATAAGTATTTGGTCACCTACAAACAAGCAAGATTTCTGTCTCTCACAGACCTGTAACTTCTTCTTTAAGAGGCTCCTCTGTCCTCCACTCGTTACCTGTATTAATGGCACCTGTTTGAACTTGTTATCAGTATAAAAGACACCTGTCCACAACCTCAAACAGTCACACTCCAAACTCCACTATGGCCAAGACCAAAGAGCTGTCAAAGGACACCAGAAACAAAATTGTAGACCTGCACCAGGCTGGGAAGACTGAATCTGCAATAGGTAAGCAGCTTGGTTTGAAGAAATCAACTGTGGGAGCAATTATTAGGAAATGGAAGACATACAAGACCACTGATAATCTCCCTCGATCTGGGGCTCCACGCAAGATCTCACCCCGTGGGGTCAAAATGATCACAAGAACGGTGAGCAAAAATCCCAGAACCACACGGGGGGACCTAGTGAATGACCTGCAGAGAGCTGGGACCAAAGTAACAAAGCCTACCATCAGTAACACACTACGCCGCCAGGGACTCAAATCCTGCAGTGCTAGACGTGTCCCCCTGCTTAAGCCAGTACATGTCCAGGCCCGTCTGAAGTTTGCTAGAGAGCATTTGGATGATCCAGAAGAAGATTGGGAGAATGTCATATGGTCAGATGAAACCAAAATATAACTTTTTGGTAAAAACTCAACTCGTCGTGTTTGGAGGACAAAGAATGCTGAGTTGCATCCAAAGAACACCATACCTACTGTGAAGCATGGGGGTGGAAACATCATGCTTTGGGGCTGTTTTTCTGCAAAGGGACCAGGACGACTGATCCGTGTAAAGGACAGAATGAATGGGGCCATGTATCGTGAGATTTTGAGTGAAAACCTCCTTCCATCAGCAAGGGCATTGAAGATGAAACGTGGCTGGGTCTTTCAGCATGACAATGATCCCAAACACACCGCCCGGGCAACGAAGGAGTGGCTTCGTAAGAAGCATTTCAAGGTCCTGGAGTGGCCTAGCCAGTCTCCAGATCTCAACCCCATAGAAAATCTTTGGAGGGAGTTGAAAGTCCGTGTTGCCCAGCAACAGCCCCAAAACATCACTGCTCTAGAGGAGATCTGCATGGAGGAATGGGCCAAAATACCAGCAACAGTGTGTGAAAACCTTGTGAAGACTTTGACCTCTGTCATTGCCAACAAAGGGTATATAACAAAGTATTGAGATAAACCGCTTGCCGTGCTGTAGCAGAGAAAACAGTCTATAACTTGGGTGACTGGAGTCTCTGACAATTGTATGGCCATTCCTCTGACCACGCCTATTATATAGGTCCTGGATGGCAGGAAGCTTGGCCACAGTGATGTACTGGGTCGTTCGCACTACCCTCTGTAGCGCCTTACTGTCAGATGCCCAGCAGTTGCCATACCAGGCGGGGATGCAACCGGTCAGGAGGCTCTTGATGGTGCAGCTGTAGAACCTCTTGAGGATCTGGGGACCCATGCCATATCTTTTCAGTCTCCTGATTGGGAAAATGTATTGCCATGCCCTCTTCACGACTGTCTTGGTATGTTTGGACTATGATAGTTCGTTGGTGATGTGTACACCACTACTACGCTCCACTACAGCCCCGTCGATGTTAATGGGGCCTGTTCGGCCCGCCTTTTCCTGTAGGCCACGATGATCTCCTTTGTCTTGCTCCCACTGCATCGCAGTGCTAGAGGCATCACTACAGACCCGGGTCGTCCGGGTTAGGGGAGGGTTTGGCAGGGGGGGGGGACTTTACTTGGCTCATCGCGCTCTAGCGACTCCTTGTGGTGGGCTGGGTGCCTGAAGGCTGACCTCGGTAGTCAGGTTAACTGTGTTTCGTCCGACACATTGGTGCGGCTGGCTTCCGGGTTAAGCGGGTGGGTGTGAAGAAGCACGGTTTAGCAGGTCATGTTTCGGGAGGATGCATGACTCGACCTTCGCCTCTCCCGAGCACATTGGGGAGTTGCAGCGATGAGACAAGATTTGAGAGGGGATAAAAAATGTATAAAAAATGGCTGAATGTAGATTTGAGTATGACTTCTTGTGACCAATTTTAAGAAGTTATTTGTAACAATAACCAGGTTTCCATCCAACCTTTTTATGCGTGTAAAGTTGAGTAAAACATGCCATGACAGGCCTGATGGAAACGGTAAACTTTCCAAATGTCGACAAAACAAAATATGATAGACAGGGTGGGATCTTTTTGTGTTGGTAAAATGAAAATATTGATATAATAACCACCATATCGAAGTAAACTTAGAGTCACGCGATGACATGTTGTGTGGTCCTCCCACTACGAGTTATCAGAAAAACTTGCAGTTTATTAGGGGACAGATTAAATAAATGATGACGAACAACACAGAATGGTGGAAGTGCAAGGTGATGGGCTTAATGCTCCTTTCCGATAAATGTCGAGGGTCTTATTCTGGTGACATGATAATCAGTGCTTGTCTGCTGTTTGACAAATAAAATAATCTTGCTTTTTTGTCCATGATAATCTCATATGTAGGCAATACGTGCGATCTAGCCAACAGCATGTAGATACAGTACTGTATCTTCGCCCTGCATGCTGTTGGTTAGAGTGGACACACCCGTTACATAACGCACATTATTTTGTGCAATGAAAACCATTTAACTTCCATTTTTTATTCGGTCTGTGAGAATTTAACTACGTCATCACGCACAGCCTTTTATCTGTAACAAGTCAATTTGATGGAAAAACATCTCTAGTGGGAAAATGTGCATATTGTTTTTCTGCAAGTTTCAGCATAGTCACAGGAAAATCATAGTCACAGGAAAATCATAGTCACAGGAAAATCATAGTCACAGGAAAATCATAGTCACAGGAAAATCTGTGGCCAATTGGATGGAAATCTAGCTAATGGCAGGGTTTTTCAGGATCAAAAAGGGACTTAGTTGTGGGCATGAGAGGGGGAAATGGGTGCAGTCAGTTGCCTACGCGGCTGAATTCTGTCCAGGACCCCTTATCTTCGCAGAAGAGAGAAAATGTTGCAGTTTAAAAGCGAATTCCTGCAATTCAACAATTTGTAAGCTAATTTCCTGCAATTCTACTCATTTTGACATGACTAGTGCTGTGTTCTTATGCTCAAACAGTATAACAAAATCAATGGGAGCTTGATTGTCTGGCTTTTATTTTGGTAATTGTAAATTCTCAAAGATTATAGGCTATTATTTTAAAATGTATAGGTTTATTATCTTTTCTACATACTTCTAATTTGCTTTTAGTCATTTAAGTTTAAACTGAAAGTGATTTTACATCCAGAAAAAAAATATTTAAAAAAATAAATATACAGTATATGCCATATAAATATATATATATACACACACAAGGGGGTGGCAGGTAGCCTAGTGGTTATAGTGTTGGACCCGTATCCGAAAGGTTGCTGTATCGAATCCCCGGGCTGACAAAGTAAAAATCTGTCATTCTGCCCCTGAACAAGGCAGTTAACCCACTGTTCCCCAGTAGGCTGTCTTTGTGAATTTGTTCTTAACTGACTTGCCTAGTTATATTTAAAGTAGACCCCTGCCGCTACCCACAAGTGGATCCCGACCTACAGTTTGGGAACCACTGGCCTAGCCTATTCATGGGTTGCACGTTTCGTCACCATATTGTTTTGAACATTCATTTGAGGTCTGATGTCCGACTGAGCATTCTGTTCAATGCATTGTTAATGAGCACTGACGCAGGTTTCATTAAAAGTACATTAGAGTGGCTTGGAAATGCACTTTATATGCTCATCTCCATACACAGGGTGTACAAAACATTAGGAACAACTTCCTAATATTGAGTTGCACCCCCCACTGTGTCGATTTTCCCTCAGAACAGCTTCAATTCGTCGGTGCATGGACTCTACAGTGTGTCGAAAGCGTTCCACAGGGATGCTATCTTGCCCATTCACCCTCTGAATGGCACACGTACACAATCCACGTCTCTATTGTCTCGAAGCTTTAACCTGTCTCCTCCCCTTCATCTACACTGATTGAAGTGGATTTAACAAGTGACATCAATAAGGTATCATAGCTTTCACCTGGATTCACCTGGTCAGTCTATGTCATAGAAAGAGCGTGTTCATAATGTACACTCAGTATATCCCCCCTGTAAATTGAATATCCTCACTGTAAATCAGTTTATACTCCAGAGTTTGATGTTTTATGTTGACTGTGTCTATATTGTAAATTCAGTATGTTGACCAAGGAACGACTTGTGTCTGTAGCTGTTTGTACATTGTCATTTGCTGGCAGCACCTTTTCACTAAGTCAAATTCTGGGTATGTGTAAATGTACTTGGCGAATAACGTGATTCGGATTCTGAAAGGATAGACAATGTCCACAAGCAAAATGGCACCCTTTTCTCTATACACAGGGTTGCCTGAAGTGTCACCGATGACGATATTGTGATGATATTGATCAGCCTGTTTAACATCTACCTGACTTCCCCCATCCATGTCCTCTCTCTGTGTCATCGGATAAAATGATAAGCCTATTAGTGATTGGCTCTCTATTCTCTCCCTCTATGGCCTGGTCCCCATTTGTTCCTCTAGCCCTCTCTCCTCTGGTTTATCTGGTAAATTGTCCTCATGCTTCAATATCATTACAGCCTGTAGAGCAGGACCCTAAGACTCCTGACTGGGTGTTAGCGCGGTCCAAGGGACCTAGCTTGGGCCATTACAATGACATTGTGATGGTGGGGGCTTAGACTAAGGCTGCACCCCAAATGGCACCCTATTCCCTACATAGTGCACTACTTACAAATGGCACCCTATTCCCAAAATAGTGCGCTATATAGGTAATAGGGTGCCATTTGGGACGCACCTTAGAGAGAGGATGCATGTTGGGGGTGAGTATTACATTATCACTGATTAATTGATGGGGGAGCATGTAGGGGTGTGAGCCTACATCTAGCAGCAGTAGTAGTAGCAGGGAGTGAAGCGGCGAGGCCTCAGTGTGTGCAGAGGAATGTGTGTCAGTGTGACACAGACAGTAAGAGGATTAGGGAGATGTGTGTGTGTGTGTGTGAGAGAGAGAGAGAGAGAGAGAGAGAGAGAGAGAGAGAGAGAGAGAGAGAGAGAGAGAGAGAGAGAGAGAGAGAGAGAGAGAGAGAGAGAGAGAGAGAGAGAGAGAGAGAGAGAGAGAGAGAGAGAGAGAGAGAGAGAGAGAGAGAGAGAGAGAGAGAGAGAGAGAGAGAGAGAGAGAGAGCTATATCCCCCCACTAGAATCCCCATTCTTTAATGAAGACGGCTTCTCCATCCTGGAGGGGAAAATCAATCATTTCCAGGCCCAGGGACATGTACTAGTCTGTGGCGACCTAAGTGCCAGGACTGGACAAGAACCTGACACCCTCAGTGCACAGGGAGACAAACACCTACCTGGAGGTGACAGCATTCCCTCCCCCATATGCCCCACTAGGCACAACTACGACAACATAACCAGCAAAAACGGGTCACAACTCTTGCAGTTCTGTCGCACTCTGGATATGTACATAGTCAATGGTAGACTTCGAGGGGACTCCTATGGTAGGTAAATCTATAGCTCATCTCTCGGCAGTAGTACTGTAGACTACTTTATCACTGACCTCAGAGTCTCTCAGAGCATTCAAAGTTAGCCCACTGACACCTCTATCAGATCACAGAAAAATTACAGTCTACTGTAAGCAATACTCAATCATGGGGCATCATAGCCAAAGAAACTGAGTAATATTAAGAAATGCTATAGATGGAAGGAAAGTAGTGTGGAAACCTACCAAAAAACAATTAGGCAACAACAACTTCAATCCCTTTTAGACAACTTTCTGAACAAAACATACCACTGTAATAGTGAAGGTGAAAACTTGTCAGTAGAAAACCTAAACAGTATATTTGACCTCTCAGCTTCCATATCAAATCAAAAAATGTCAAACAGAAAGCTGAAGAAAATTAACAACAATGACAAATGGTTTGATGAAGAATGCAAAAACCTAAGAAAGAAATTGAGAAACCTATCCAACCAAAAACATAGAGACCCAGAAAACCTGAGTCTATGCCTTCACTATGGTGAATCACTAAAACAATACAGAAATATACTACGAAAAAAGAAGGAACAGCACATCAGAAATCAGCTCAACGTAATTTAAGAATCCATAGACTCTAAACACTTCGGGGAAAATTGGAAAACACTAAACAAACAACAACACAAAGAGTTATCTATCCAAAATGGAGATGTATGGGTAAACCACTTCTCCAATCGTTTTGGCCCTATAACAATGAACAAACACCAAAAACCTATACATGATCAAATATAAATCTTAGAATCAACTATTAAAGACTACCAGAACCCACTGGACTCCCAAATTACATTGAATGAATTACAGGACAAAATACAAACCCTTTAACCCAAAAAGGAATGTGGTGTTGATGGTATCCTCAATAAAATGATCAAATATACAGACAACAAATTTCAATTGGCTATACTTAATCTCTTTAACATCATCCGTAGCTCTTGCATCTTCCCCAATATTTGGTACCAAGGACTGATCACCCCAATCCACAAAAGTGGAGACAAATTTGACCTCAATAACTACCATGGGATATGCATCAACAGCAACCTTGGGAAAATCCCCTGCATTATCATTAACAGCAGACTAGTATATTTCCACAGTGAATACAATGTACTGAGCAAATGTCAAATTGGCTTTTTACCAAATTACCATACGACAGACCACGTATTCACCCTGCACACCCTGTTTGACAAACAAACAAACCAAAACAAAGGCAAAGTCTTCTCATGCTTTGTTGATTTCAAAAAAGCTTTTGACTCAATTTGGCATGAGTGTCTGCTATACAAATTGATGGAAAATGGTGTTGGGGGAAAAACATACGACATTATAAAATCCATGTACACAAACAACAAGTGTGCGGTTAAAATTGGAGAAAAAAAACACACATTTCTTTCCACAGGGCCGTGGGGTGAGAAAGGAATGCAGCTTAACTTGTTATGGCTGCAGGGGGCGTATTGAAAAACTGGAAAATATGTGCAAATTTTCAAACGGCCTCTTAATCAATTTTTGCTCTTACAATATGCATATTATTATTACTATTGGATAGAAAACAGTCTCTAGTTTCTAAAACCGTTTTAATTATTTCTCTAAGTAGAACAGAACTATTTTTACAGCCCATTTCCTATCCGGAAGTGAGATTTCCAAAATCGATGTCGCTCTTCAAGCCCTTGTCTATAAAAGGGCATGTCACTTAGGACTGTAGAAACACGTCATACGCCTTCCTCTGGGTGTCATGCGGAAGTGAGAGAAGAAATCACTTGATTATCTCGTCCTGGATTTGAACACAACCTCTTGGAGTGAGTGTTGCGCAGTTTATTTTTCTTTCTGGGCGCGAAGTAGGACCTGGACTCGGCTCCTGGAAAACACTCTGTAAAGGTGAATATGATCTCTGGCTTCGATTTTATTTGATACATGTCACAATATCATCCTAAAGTATGTTATTTCAATATAGTTTAATTATATTATTGAAATGTATTCTGGACTTTAGACGTGATGCGACGCAATAATTTTTTCAAGATGGAGAGGTTAGCGTCGCACTGCCAGTGTGCTTGCTAATTCAAGAGGGAAATTGTTCGTTCTGGATCGAAATAAAGACATTTCTGAACAAAGGACCCCTTGGAGAACATTCTGATGGAAGATCAACAAAGATAAGGACCCAATTTGGGATGCTTTTTCATATATCTGTCGAACTGTGCTATGCTACCGTTTGCCTTGAGTCAATGCTGTTGTGATGTTAGCTATTGTAGTAAGCTAATATGACGATATATTGTGTTTTCGCTGTAAAACACTTCAAAAATCGGAAATATTGGCTCTATTCACAAGATCTTTCTCTTTCATTAGCTATCCACCATATATTTCTCTGAAATGTTTTATGATGTGTAATTAGTAGTTGACGTTGGTGTCTGTATTTTCTCTGGCTACTCCCGTGCGATTTCTGACTGTAGCTATGATGGTAGCAGTAATGTAAAACTGATTTATAGCTAAAATATGCACATTTTTTGAACAAAACATAGATTTATTGTGTAACATGTTATAGGACTGTCATCTGAGGTAGTTTTTTCTAGGTTATTTAGGTTGGTTCTAGGTTAGTTAGGTTGGCTTGTGCATGCTACTTGCATCCTACTTGTGCTGTGAAAAATGTCTGTCCTCCTTTTTTATTTGGTGGTGAGCTAACATAAATATATGTGGTGTTTTCTCTGTAAAACATTTTAAAAAATCGGACATGTTGGCTGGATTGACAAGATGTTTATCTTTCAAATGCTGTATTGGACTTGTTAATGTGTGAAAGTTAAATATAAAAAAAAAATTGATTTTGAATTTCGCGCCCTGCACTTGAGCTGGATGTTGTCATAGGTGTACCGGCGTCGGGCTGACGTCGGGCTGCAGCCATAACAGGTTAAGCCCCACCCTCTTGAACATATACATTTATTTTACCTTTATTTAACTAGGCAAGTCAGTTAAGAACAAATTCTTATTTTCAATGAAGGCCTCGGAACAGTGGGTTAACTGCCTTGTATCAGGGGCAGACCGACAAGGTTGTACCTTGTCAGTTCGGGGATTTGATTTTGCAACCTTTCGGTTACTAGTCCAACGCGCTAACCACTAGGCTACGCTGCCGCCCCATATATCAAAGAATTGGTGAGGACACTAGAAAAGTCTGCAGCACCCGGCCTCACCCTACTAGAATCTGAAGTCAAATGTCTACTGTTTGCTGATTATCTGGTGCTTCTGTTCCCAACCAAGGAGTGCCTATAGCAGCATCTAGATCTTCTGCACAGATTCGGTCAGACCTGGGCCCTGACAGTAAATCTCAGACCAAAATAATGTTGTTCCAAAAAAGGTCCAGTTGACAGGACCACAAACACAAATTCCATCATTGCCCTAGAGCACACAAAAAACTATACATACCTCTGCCACAGGTAACTACCACAAAGCTATGAAAGACCTGAGAGACAAGGCAAGAAGGGCCTTTTATGCCATCAAACGGAACATAAAATTCGACATACCAAATAGGATCTGGCAAAAAAATACTTGAATCAGTTATAGAACCCATTGCCCTTTATGGTTGTGACGTCTGGGGTCCGCTCACCAACCAAGAATTCACAAAATGGGACAAACACCAAATTGAGATTTTGCATGCAGAACTCTGCAAAAATATCCTCTGTGTACAACGTAAACACCAAATAATGCATGCAGAGCAGAATTAGGTCGATAGCCGCTAATTATCAAAATCCAGAAAAGAGACGTTACAATCTACAACCACCTAAAAGGAAGCGATTCCCAAACCTTCCATAACAAAGCCATCTTCTACAGAGAGATTAACCTGGAGAAGAGTCCCCTAAGCAAGCTGGTCCTGGTGTCTGTTCACAAACAGACCCCACAGAGCCCCAGGACAGCAACACAATTAGACCCAACCAAATCATGAGAAAACAAAAAGATAATTACTTGACACATTGGAAAGAATTAACAAAAAACTGAGCAAACTTTAATGCTATTTGGACCTAAACAGAGAGTACACAGTGGCAAAAATAAATGAAATAAAAATATAGGACAAAACACACATCACGACAAGAGAGACAACACAACACTACATAAAGAGAGACCTAAGACAACAACATAGCATGGCAGCAACACATGACAACACAGCATGGTAGCAACACAACATGACAACAACATGGTAGCAACACAACATGGTAGCAGCACAACATGGTACAAACATTATTGGGCACAGACAACAGCACAAAGGGCAAGAAGGTAGAGACAACAATAATTCACGCAAAGCAGCCACAACTGTCAGTAAGAGTGTCCATGTTAGAGTCTTTGAATTAAGAAATTTCAGAAATTTGAAGAACAAACACCATTGTAAATACATACCATATGTATGTTTATTATTTTCCCTTTAGTACTTTAACTATTTGCACATCATTACAACACTATAGACATAATATGACATTTTCTATTTTATTATTCTATTGGAACTTCTGTGAATGTAATGTTTAATGTAACTTTTTTTCTTTGTTTAAATCCCTTTTGGTTATTATCTACTTCACTTGCTTTGGCAATGTTAACATATGTTGCCCATGCCAATACAGCCCTTAAATTGGAGAGAGAGAGAGAGAGAGAGAGAGAGAGAGAGAGAGAGAGAGAGAGAGAGAGAGAGAGAGAGAGAGAGAGAGAGAGAGAGAGAGAGAGAGAGAGAGAGAGAGAGAGAGAGAGAGAGAGAGAGAGAGAGAGAGAGAGAGAGAGAGAGAGAGAGAGAGAGAGAGAGAGAGCACAGCCTTGCCATTGAGAAGGGTAGACACAGGAAAACCTGGCTCCCTGTAGAGGAAAGGCTGTGCAACCACTGCACAACAGCAGGGCCTGAGACGGAGCTGCATTTCCTGACAAAATATAAAACAATTAGAGAGTGTCATTTTCCCAAATTTGAAAACCTTATTCAAGGTTTCAAAGACCTCTCTGATGATGATAGGCTACCCGTCCTGTTGGGGGAGGACGCAGGGCGCTGTGCGCTGGCAGCGCACTACATTGCTGCCTGCCATAAGTTGAGGGACAGTGTCTGACAGACCAATCAACCTGCACATGTACTCTACTGTATATTTATTGTTATTGTTGAATGTATGGTTATTTTGACCCTTGGTTATTGTTATTACTGTTGTCCAGTTGACAATTTTGATTCTCATTTTTATTAATTTTTATATTGTAAATATCCAAAATAAGCTTTGGCAATATGTACATTGTTACGTCATGCCAATAAAGCGAGTTGAATTGAATTGAGAGAGAGAGAGAGAGAGAGAGAGAGAGAGAGAGAGAGAGAGAGAGAGAGAGAGAGAGAGAGAGAGAGAGAGAGAGAGAGAGAGAGAGAGAGAGAGAGAGAGAGAGAGAGAAATAGATGGAAAGAAAGAAAATGAAAAAGACAGAAAAGACAGAAATTAGGCCTGTGCGTGTGTGTGCGTGCGTCCGCATGTATTTGAACGGGTAAAAATAAAGAGTGTTTACTTGCAGCTTTGATTAAACAGTGTGGACATAATGACATCTGTGTACTGTAAGAGTGTATCTGTAATGATGAGCCCAGCAGGACCATTTAGAAACCACGCTGTGCAACCTTATGTCCTAGCATCCACATGATATCTCATTCCATACATATGGTTGTCTACGTTCATGATTACGATTTACATCACTGAGATACTGTATGAAGAACTGAGGGCTTAGTTTGCTTCGCAAATGGTACCTTTTCATAAGCTCTCACAGTCTCACTGCAGAATTAGACGTTCATCCACGTTCTCCAAACGTCAAATTCCAAAGTTGCGCCAAACTTCAAATTTCAAAGGGTTTTTGTTGCTCCTGCTGTGCTGTGTTGTTCCATTTCTCCAATTGTAGAATTTTGAAGTTAAGGGTTAAGTTTACGCTATGGTAAGGGTTACGTTTACGCTAAGGTAAGGGTTAAGGTTTGTTACGGTCAGGTTAAAGGTTTAGGATAAGGTTCAAACAAAAAATAAAATAACACAAGTGGGATTGAACATGCAACCTTCAAAGGTCATGGGATTAGAGTCATGGGATTACACCTATCTGCCATCTGCCATCCTCGTCCACAACACATCAAGGTAATAGCACTCACTGTTGCCCCTAGTGGCCGGTTTGGAAGACATTATCCTCAGGACATGGTGACGTCCAATTTTGAACGATCTCCCTGCCCTTTTCCCTATACTGTATAGTGCACTAATGGGCCCTTGTCAAAATTAGTGCACTAAATATTGAATAGGGTGCCATTTTGGATGTAATGTTAGTTACATGACATGCAGAACTATGAGTTGCAGCATCCAGACTGTCATGAAAACCTTTTGTTCCTAGTCTTCCCTCGCTTTCATTCAAACCCAACCCCCTCTCTTTGTGTAACCAGCCGTCATATCGTTTCCGTCCACCAGGAACGTTTTTCATGTATGACATAATTAGTAATCAATGTACGATCCATTCTGTGTTTATGTAATTCTGTGTGATTATTTATGTATTTAGTAAATAAATAATTAAACCAAATTTTGTATTACTGATTCAGCTTGTTAGGGTTCGTGAAGATAACCAAGAATTCTACGATGTTCAGATGAGACTGAATAAGGTGACGATTGATGATTGACTGCTACTGATGTAAAAAATGACTAAGTCTTTAAGAGTTTATTTGGAAGATAACAGCTCTATAAACATTATTTCGTGGTGCCCCGACTTTCTAGTTAATTAAATTTACATGATTAGTTTAATCAGGTAATATTAATTACAGAGAAATTATTTTATAGAATAGCATGTCATATCACTTAATCCGGCATAGCCAAAGACACGACAAGACGTAATAGAGACCCTTCGACCGCTCCAACAACCACAGCAAACTCTATAGAACCAATTATGGATTAGACACACACACACAGGCAGGCAGGCAAGCAGGCACGCACATACACACACGTTGACCACCCTCCCCTCCACTTCGACCCCCTTTCAGCCTGCTTGTCAGTCTACTGACCATGTTTCCATTGACTACCCTACTTCCCCCCTGCTGCCCTCTCGCTGCCCCTCGGCCCCCCTGCAGCCCCCTTGCCCACCAACATTGGCCCCTGCTGCATCTTTAAAGATCAAATCCCTTGTCCCCCCCCCCCCCCCACCCACACACACTGTAAGGGGGAGTGTGTGAGTGATCAGGGGAGAGTAAGGAGGGAGAAAGGAGTCCTGGCGGTGAGAGGTGGGGGGGGGGTGATGGTGGAGGGGTGAGGGAGGGAGTGAGGAGCCCTAGTAGTGTGGGGTAAGGGGGAGGGGAAGGTAGTAGGGAGGAGTAAAGTGGGGAGTGAGGAGTCCAGGTAGTGAGGGGTAAGGAGGAGGGGAAGGCAGTAGGGAATGAAGGGGGGAATGAGGAGTCCTGGTAGTGAGGGGTAAGGAGGGGAAGGCAGTAGGGGGAATGAAGGGGGAATGAGGAGCCCTGGTAGTGAGGGGTAAGGAGGAGGGGTAGGCAGAAGCGGGAATGAAGGGGGAATGAGGAGCCCTGGTAGTGAGGGGTAAGGAGGGGAAGGCAGTAGGGGGAATGAAGGGGGAATGAGGAGCCCTGGTAGTGAGGGGTAAGGAGGAGGGGAAGGCAGAAGGGGGAATGAAGGGGGAATGAGGAGCCCTGATAGTGAGGGGTAAGGAGGAGGGGAAGGCAGAAAGGGGAATGAAGGGGGAATGAGGAGCCCTGGTAGTGAGGGGTGAGGAGGAGGGGAAGGCAGAAGGGGGAATGAAGGGGGAATGAGGAGCCCTGGTAGTGAGGGGTGAGGAGGAGGGGAAGGCAGTAGGGGGAATGAAGGGGGAATGAGGAGCCCTGGTAGTGAGGGGTAAGGAGGAGGGGAAGGCAGAAGGGGAAATGAAGGGGGAATGAGGAGCCCTGGTTGTGAGGGGTAAGGAGGAGGGGAAGGCAGAAGGGGGAATGAAGAGGGAAGTGAGGAGCCCTGGAGGGCACCGGCCCTCATTGAGATTCCTAGCGAGTGAGCAGCCAGTGCTGCGGTCCTGCGGCCTGGCTGGGCAGAATATGGAAGGGTCAGCAGAAACAGCCTGCTACTAGGGCTAGGGTAGAGATGCTCCCCACTGAGAGAGCACCATGCACCATGCCCAGCAACAGACCCCCTCCTAACCCTCCCCCCTAACCCCCAACCACCTCCACTAGCACCGGTCCATAGCTCACCAGCCAGCCCCCCATATCCCAAGCCCCTACCTCCCACCTCCACTACCACAACCAATCCCAACCCACTGTCCACCAGTCAGTCACCACAGCTGGCTACTTCACCCTGTGCTTAGCAAACTCACACTGCCTCCTAGAGGCAAGGAGATGTACTGTACAGCACAGCTCAGGGCACTAGTCACCCCATTAACCCTGTGTACCAGTGTGACTCACTGGCAGCTTTGAAACAACAGGCAGGCCAGGATGAATACAGGGGAGACCAGTCTTTTTTTAACGGTTTTTACTATAGGGCTCTGTTCAAAAGTAGTGCACTATATAGGGAATAGGGTGCATTTGGGACACATCCTGTGTGTATTAAATCCATTCACCTGTTGACCCAGACTGCAGAGGCGTATGTATTGGCAGTGGGTTGTTGTATGGATTGAGTACATGATGAATGTGTCTGGGACATGCATGTACGTTGGGGAGATATAGTATTTTATTTGTATCTGTGTGTTAATGTCTAGCAGTACAGTATCTGGCCGGGCTCAGAGGAGATTCAAATAGACCAAGGCTGTATGGGAGGTACACTCTTATAAAAAATGGTTCCAAAAGGGTTCTTCAACTGTTCCCATAGGAGAACCCTTTTTGGTTCCAGGTAGAACCCTTTTTGGTTCCATGTAGAACTCGTTTGAGTACCATGTAAAACCTTTTGTCGAAAGGGTTCTACATGGAATCCTAAACGGAACTCCCTTGAACCAAAAGGGGTTCTTCAAAGGGTTCTCCTGTGAGGAAAGCTGAAGAACCCTTTTAGGTTCTAGATAGAACCTTTTTTCGAAGTGTAGGAGGAATCGATTCGCCTCCAGAGAGAGAAGGAGGAGAGGAGGCGGAAGGGTGGGGTGTGGGAGGACAGAGTTGCCAGAGGGATGGAGGGATGGCGAGAGAGAGTCAGAGGTGGTACTAAAGCCTGGGAGCTGAGTCATGCTGACAGGCTCCTCTGGCGGCCATGATGGTTCCATTGATTATCTGTTTCCGATGCTGCTACTGCCAGTGGATAGGGAGATCAGTGACCAAGAGGAAGGAAGCAAGCAAAGCCTATCTCATCTCCAGGAATCAGAGTGGAATCACTGACCCCTCTACCGTCCTGTCACCCTGCTGTCACCCTGTCAGCTTGTCCAATGGCACTACCAATGACATGGTTCAATGGACGACAAATTTCTACAACACACAAATACTGATTTAGACTAAATAAGTGTGAACTGTGCATTTATGCTATCAGCCTTTTCTTCTATCAACCTGTTAGATGAAGGCTACCAGCAACAGCAGATATAGCCTACAGTTGCATAAACAGCATGGCCCGCATCCAAATGCAAAATGCAAATTCATTACCAATGTGCAGTCCAGTGTGAGGAGTGCTCTTCAATCAGTGAGCAGAGAGTGATATTTTATTCCTGGAGGAGCCTGGCTACTATGTTCTCAGAACATCCAATTTTAACGTTCTCGACACGTTTTATGGGACGTTGCAAGAACATTCATGTGTCCAATTTCCTGTGGGTTAGGAGAATATTCCATCCATGTCCCACCAAACATAAACAGAACATGGTTGCCATTTCATGGGGTTGTTGAAAGAACAATTCTGTGTATCAGTTGTCAGGACGTCACCTGATGGCCCCCCCCCCCCCCCCCCCCCCAAAAAAAACATTACACGTCACGCCTTGTTACTGTTGCCGAGACAATCTAGGCCATGATTGGTGAACCACTGATCCATTCATAGCTCTTTATCTGTTGGCAAGTTGAGGGATACCAACACATACACTACTGCAGGTATTCCCAAACAGGGGGACGCCAAATAAAAATGTGATTCACATTTAAAAAAAATAAAAAAGGGCTTCACATTTTCAAACAGTACATTTATATTTTCTAACTGGGCTATACATTTGGGTGAGGTTTTTTTCTCGCCTGAGTAGCCTCGTTTCACTGCCAAAAATAAAATGAACCCATCTAGTGTTCAGCGGAAAAACAACACAATGTCAAATACAGGTAGCCTAGTCATATAATTAACATCCAATCACAGTAACCGTTACTCTCTCGCGGGAATTCCACTAACGGTCAGTATGAAGCCAAACGTAGCTGCTGCTCATGTTGTATCTGTACTGATGGCGCAAAATCCATGACAGGGAGCCCGACGCCACTTGGGTACACTGCAGCATCCACCGAGAGGCCCTTGCTGCCAAGGGAATGCCTGACAGCTTGAAAGACGTTTTGGACACTACAGTGAAAAAATGTATTTGATTGACTACAGTGAAAACGGTTAACTTTGTTAAAGCAAGGACCCTGAACTCTTGTATATTTTCTGCACTATGAAATTATATGGGCAGCAACAATGTAACGCTTTTACAACATACAGAGTGCGCTGTTTATCAAGGGGCAAAGTATTGACACGTTTTTTTGAATTGAGAAACGAGCTTAAAATTTTCTTTACTGACCATAATTTTCACTTGTCTGACCGCTTGCATGATGACGAGTTTCTCACACGACTGGCCTATCTGGGTGATGTTTTTTCTCACCTGAATGATCTGAATCTAGGATTACAGGGACTCTCCGCTACTATATTCAACATGCGGAACAAAATTGAGGCTATGATTAAGAAGTTGGAGCTCTTCTCTGTCTGCATTAACAAGGACAACACACAGGTCTTTCCATCATTGTATGATTTCTTTGTGTGTAAATGAACTCAAGCTTACGGACAATGTCAAATGTGATATAGCAAAGCACCTGAGTGAGTTGGGTGTGCGATTACGCAGGTACTTTCCCGAAACGGATGACAAAAAGAACTGGATTCTTTATCCCTTTCATGCCCTGCCTCCAGTCCACTTACCGATATCTGAACAAGAGAGCCTCATCAAAATTGCAACAAGCAGTTCTGTGAAAATGTAATTTAATCAGAAGCCACTGCCAGATTTCTGGACTGGGCTGCGCTCAGAGTATCCTGCCTTGGAAAATCACGCTGTTAAGGCACTGATGCCCTTTGCAACCACGGACCTATGTGAGAGTGGATTCTTGGCCCTCACTAGCATGAAAACTAAATACAGGCACAGACTGTGTGTGGAAAGTTATTTAAGATTGAGACTTTCTCTAATACAACCCAACATTGCAGAGTTATGTGCATCCTTTCAAGGACACCCTTCTCATTAACCTGTGGTGAGTTATTCACAATTTTCGATGAACAAATAAGGTTTTATATGTAAGATGGTTAAATAAAGTGCAAAATTATTGATTATTATTATATTATTTGTTGTGCCCTGATCCTATAAGAGCTCTTTGTCACTTCCCATGAGCCGGGTTGTGACAAAAACTCACACTCATTCTTATGTTTAATAAGTGTATCGTATAGTGTGTGTGTGGCAGGCTTACAATGATGGCAACAAAAAACAACATTTGAGAGTGTGCTGACCCTGGTGCTAGAGGGGGTACGTTTGAAGGGGTACGGGACTATAAAAAGTTTGGGAACCACTGTACTACAGTATTTGGCACACTTTGACATACATGATTACACTGTGCATGTTCATTTATAGAGTCATTTTGATTCAACATGTTGACACCTGGGATTTGAATTCACAACCTCTTGGTCCTTGGTACGCCGATCCTCCTGCTACATCACCATGTCCATGTCATGTGTTGGTTAATCTGACTATTCGCAACATTTATTTAATTTAGGACTTCTTCTTACAGCAATTTTAGGGAATTTCAGTACAGTTGTCTGATGTTGGCGGGGCATGTTAACCTGTTTAATAATAGTTCTGAATCACTATGATCAATAAACATTTTTCTTGTGTACTTTTAACAGAGCTGAGATTTACTTCAAAGTGCATTAACCCTAATGCTTATAGCCTTACACCTATAAAGTTGTTCCAGATCTACACAAGGGAAGGAGCAGAAGGGTTTATTCTGGACAGGACAGGGCCTAACAATACTGGCCCAATAAGAACATGTCCTAGAGATACCCCTTATTGGGATAAAGTTAGACCCTGTACAGAAGAAACCCTAACCCCTCCTTTCTAGTCACTTATGTAGATGCAACAACTTTCTGGTGAAAGCAACGGGATACATGCACTTTGAAGTAAATCTCAGCTCTGTTAAAAGTACACTAAAGATAAACTATTTTATTGATCATAGTGATTCACCCAAATCCAGATAGCTGATGTCCTGAAAGAGCTGCAGAATCTGGATCCCTACAAATCAGCTGGGCTAGAGAATCTGGACCCTCTCTTCCTAAAATTATCCTCCGCCATTGTCGTAACCCCTATTACTAGTCTGTTCAACCTCTCTTTCGTCGTCTGAGATTCCCAAAGATTGGAAAGCGGCCGCGGTCATCACACTCTTCAAAGGGATAGACACTAGATCCAAACTGTTACAGACCTACAGTCGTGGCCAAAAGTTTTGAGAATGACACAAATATTAATTTCCACAAAGTTTGCTGCTTCACTGTCTTTAGATATTTTTGTCAGATGTTACTATGGAATACTGAAGTAATAATTACAAGCATTTCATAAGTGTCAAAGGCTTTTATTGACAATTACATGAAGTTGATGCAAAGAGTCAATATTTGCAGTGTTGACCCTTCTTTTTCAAGACCTCTGCAATCCGCCCTGGCATGCTGTCAATTAACTTCTGGACCACATCCTGACTGATGGCAGCCCATTCTTGCATAATCAATGCTTGGAGTTTGTCATAATTTGTGGGTTTTTGTTTGTCCACCTGCCTCTTGAGAATTGACCACAAGTTCTCAATGGGATTAAGGTCTGGGGAGTTTCCTGGCCATGGACCCAAAATATCAATGTTTTGTTTCCCGAGCCACTTAGTTATCACTTTGCCTTATGGCAAGGTGCTCCATCATGCTGGAAAAGGCATTGTTCGTCACCAAACTGTTCCTGGATGGTTGGGAGAAGTTGCTCTCGGAGGATGTGCTGGTACCATTCTTTATTCGTGGCTGTGTTCTTAGGCAAAATTGTGAGTGAGCCCACTCCCTTGGCTGAGAAGCAACCTGCTCCAGCAGGTATATTTCGCTGGTCATCCCCAAAGCCAACACCTCCTTTGGCCGCCTTTCCTTCCAATTCTCTGCTGCCAATGACTGGAACGAATTGCATAAATCACTGAAGTTGGAGACTTATATCTCCCTCATTAACTTCAAGCATCGGCTGTCAGAGCAGCTCACCGATCGCTGCAGCTGTACACAGCCCATCTGTAAATAGCCCATCCAACCAACTACCTACCGCATCCCCATATTTGTTTTGGTTTTTTTTTTCTGCTCTTTTTCACACCAGTATTTATACCAGTATTTATACTTGCACATCCTCATCTGCACATCTATCACTCCAGTATTAATTGCTTAATTCCAATTACTTCGCCACTATGGCCTATTTATTGCCTTACCTCCTTACTTCATTTGCACACACTGTATACAGATTTTCTATTGTGTTATTGACTGTACGTTTGTTTATCCCATGTGTAACTCTGTGTCGTTGTTTTTGTCGCACTGCTTTGCTTTATCTTGGCCAGGTGGTTGCCTGGGAAATACTTGACCCTGGGGCAGGCAGGGGGAAGCAGGCAGGGGGAGGTAGGGGGGATGAAAGAGGGCTGATAATGTAGCTATTGGTGTTTAAAAAAAATGTAATGACGAGAATAGAAGACCCCTTGAAGTGTCTGTCCTACATCTGAGAGATATAAGAAAGATAAGGAAACATTTGTTATTATTCAACCCCTTATTTTTGGCACTAAACAGTCTCCATATATACAGTACTTCCATTCGTTTTTTCAAGTGGTACAGGGGACCTTCAGGCGAGTCTTGTGAGCATCCTAGAGCAAAACAATTAACATGTACAGTACGTGTCCGTGAGAGTCTCACCTTTCCAACTAGGGGTCTCATTAGTGTGTCGCCCAAACTGTTCGGATGCTACAGACAGAAATAGGCAGATCACCTGTACCGACTTCAGACAGTTGATGGGGTCGTAGAGAAAAATGGAGAACACCATTGTGAGAGTCTCATCTCTCCATAGAGGGGTCATAATAGTTTGTAGGCCAAACCGTTCGGGCGCTACAGACGATTTGTGAGAACACCCATTTTTGGGATGTCTCATGGTCTGTCACCTTTCATCGCAGATCCGGAAGTGCGACATAGACGGATGCGGTGGATTGAGATGCATCCGATACAAAATTAACATATCTCTAGCATAAACTGATTTGCATGTGGATATTTTTATTATGCTAATTTGAGTTCCCCGGGGGAGCGGACATCAACCTTAAGGGGTATAAAAACCTAATGAGACTAGTAAAGGAACATTCTCTAAAGTTCTGGGAACGCTTGTTGTTAGCTGGGGTGTCCATTTGGGACATATCCATAATGTATTGCGGGCTGCAACGTTGGTGTCTGTGGCCACAGCAGATAGCAGAGTGTCTGTGTGAAGAAGGTAGAGCTGTAGTTTCACTGCTTTAGGCTTTTTACCTCTCACATCTCCCTCTGTTTGTGTGTGTGTGTGTGTGTGTGTGTGTGTGTGTGTGTGTGTGTGTGTGTGTGTGTGTGTGTGTGTGTGTGTGTGTGTGTGTGTGTGTGTGTGTGTGTGTGTGTGTGTGTGTGTGTGTGTGTGTGTGTGTGTGTGTGTGTGTGTGTGTGTGTGTGTGTGTGTGTGTGTGTGTGTGTGTGTGTGTGTGTGTGTCTTTTACCACTCTACATCTCCCTCTGTGTGGAATTGGCTTTTCTCCCCAATGACTCCGGTTCCCTCTCGCCATCCTCAGGCAAGCGTGCCTAGTGTGATTGGATATCCTTAATCGTGCCGTCCCTAAATTGCTTTCGGGAAGTGAGGAGTGCTCCTGAGTTCTCTATCCTTATGCCCCCAGGGTTGCTGAGATACGCTACAGTTTTTAGTCGTTTTTTTTGTAAAAATGAGTACTCAACAAGTCTGTACAGGGAGAGAGAGACACACAGTAAAAAACAACTCAGAGACATATAGTATTGTACGATGTCTCTCAAAAAGCCTATAGCTGGTTTCAATTCTAAAGAGATCATTTGGCTCACTCACAGATCTTAGAGCGTTATGACTGAGTGAAGATTCACCATTTGGGAGTAGACAAGACAAGTAGAGAAGTGTTGAACAAGATAGCAAGGGACTCAATTAAATTGCACAGCTCAGAGATAATGATGGGTGGTATGAAAAATGGTTGGGTCTACTACTGTGTGTTAGGGAGCTGGGTGAGAGGAATGGTGTTGTGTATGTGTATGTGTATGTGTGTGTATGTGTGGTTTGGTAACATGGTTTCTTGTGACCCCGGAGGGCGATGCGGAAATGGTTTCTGTTACGAAGTGAAGTGAACGTGCTGCAAACTGCTCTCCCTGTTGGACAGCCCCGGGCTCACTCTCGCGCACTCTCTCTCTCTTCCTCTCTTCCTCTCTCTCTTCCTCTCTTCCTCTCTTCCTCTCTTCCTCTCTTCCTCTCTTCCTCTCTTCCTCTCTTCCTCTCTTCCTCTCTCTCTCTCTCTCTCTTCCTCTCTCTCTCTCTCTTCCTCTCTTCCTCTCTCTCTCTCTCTCTCTCTCTCTTCCTCTCTCTCTCTCTCTCTTCCTCTCTCTCTCTCTCTCTCTCTCTCTCTCTCTCTCTCTCTCTCTCTCTCTCTCTCTCTCTCTCTCTCTCTCTCTCTCTCTCTCTCTCTCTCTCTCTCTCTCTCTCTCTCTCTCTCTCTGTGCTCCATTCATCATCTCCTTCTGCTTGGTGACACTGTGCATCATAACAAACAAACAAAGAAACAACAAAACAGGGTGGAAGAGAAATAGAGAAAGGAGAGGCAGGGGAGGAGGGGATGACAGGGTAAGTGTTTTTAGCATTTAGAGCATCTCATGGTTGATTTCAAAAACAAAATATTTTATTACAGCCCATGTTGTGTTTCATCCCTGCAGAGCTTTGAGTGTATATACATTATAATACCAGAATAAACGTATAAAAGTACATGAGCGAGTGTCTTATTGTCTTATTATATTGTTATTTAACTTAGATGATCAAGTTTACTGTATTATTCAACTCTGCATGTACAGTGCCTTCGGAAAGTATTCAGACCCCTTTACTTTTTCCGCATTTTGTTACATTACAGCCTTATTCTAAAACAGATTTTTTTTAAATTAAATCCTCAGCAATCTACACACAATACCCCATAAGGACAAAGCGAAAACAGTTTTTAGATTTTTTTCGCAAATGTATTAAATATAAAAAACAGATACCTTATTTACATAAGTATTCAGACCCTTTTCTATGAGACTCAAAATTGAGCTCAGGTGCATCCAGTTTCCATTGATCCTCCTTGAGATGTTTCTACAACTTGATTAGAGTCCACCTGGGGTAGATTCAATTGGTGCATGTCAGAGAAAAGACCATGCCATGGTCAAAGGAGTTGTCTGTAGAGCTACAGAGAGATCCTTAATGAAAACCTGCTCCAGAGCGCTCAGGACCTCAGACTGAGGCAAAGGTTCACCTTCCAACAGGACACCAACCCTAAGCACACAGCCAAGACAACACAGGAGTGGCTTCGGGACAAGTCTCTGAATGTCCTTGAGTAGCCCAGCCAGAGCCACGGACTTGAACCTGATCGAATATCTCTGGAGAGACCTGAAACAGCTGTGCAGAAACGCTCCCCATCCAACCTGACAGAGCTTGAGAGGATCTGCAGAGAAGAATGGGAGAAAGTCCCCAAATACAGGTGTGCCAAGCTTGTAGCGTCATACCCAAGAAGACTCAATACTGTAATCGCTGCCAAAGATGCTACAACAAAGTACTGAGTAAAGGGTCTGAATACTTATGTAAATGTAATATTTCAGTTTTTTATTTGAAATAAATGTGCAAAAATGTATAAAAAACTGTTTTTGCTTTGTCATGATGGGATATTGTTTGTAGACTGAAGAGGGGGAAAAACGATGTAATACATTTTATAATAAGGCTGCAACGCAACAAAATTTGGAAAAAGTCAAGTGGTGTGAATACTTTCAGAGGGCACTGTATGTATTGATGATTTTTACAATTCAAACCTGCCATTTAACTTGAAGAAAAACCCAACAGTAATCCAATTAAATTAACATATGGCCTACAACGGTGTCTCAACTACTATAGCTACTGTATCACCACAACCATTACTGACTATTACTACATACCTTACAACCTATACGCCATAACCACTATAAGTGTCCAACCTGCTGTACAAGCTAATCAGTATGGTAATCAGTAATGGTATGGTCATGCAATACACCCTGTTCTCGTGAGTGATGTGATACTCAATGTTCTACTCAATGTTCAACAAACTCTCACAGTCTCACTGCAGACTTAGATGTTTTTGCACTTTTCTCCGAACCTCAAATTTCGAAGTTAAGGGTTAAGGTTTTAGATAGGGTTAAAACATGAAGTTTAGGCATTCACTCCGAATGGTTAAGTTATAAGTTCATGTTTGGGATAGGGTTAAAACAAGTGTCTACCACTGGGATTGCCTGAGGACCAGACAGTGTGAAATTCACTGTATGGAACATGACCATTATTTGATTCTGGAAATGGTCCTCTCAGGTGCTCTACAAGCCGGGATGTTGAATACAATTCTATTTTAACTTACTCTGCTGATTGTCCATAGGGTTGGTCCTTCAGCTGCTCGGATTTTGAGATAAAGTATCCACAGGAAAGTATTTTTTACCTCACTTTTTAGATAACCGGTACTGAAGTTGAAATTTCGATCACCTGGCACAAGCGCAAATCCATGTAAACAGCTGTAAGACTTCGGTTAGTATGCATGGTTCATGTTCATGTACTTCTTTCTGTCTTGTGCACGCGTCTTCAGTCATGAGCAAAACATCTTAGACCCAAGTTCTGAAGTTTGTTTAATCATACTTTCCTGTGGATATTTTGTCTCAAATTTAGAACCAATACCACAAACAATCGCCAGAGTACATTTAAATACAGTATATTCAACATTTGTGACAGACAAGAACTCGGGTCTATGTGTTCGGCAATCAAGATGTTTTGCTCATGACTGAAGGCACGATTTGTCTATGTAAATGTGCGTGGTGTTGTCTACATCATTTTTAGACATCGTCATATTTCGTACCTACTGTAGCACTGGGATTGGAAACGTGATCTTCAGATCCAGAGTCATGGGTTTACACCCATCCACCACCCTCGTCCACAACACCCAGTCATGGGTTTACGCCCATCCACCACCCTCATCCACAACACCCAGTCATGGGTTTACGCCCATCCACCACCCTAGTCACAACACCCAGTCATGGGTTTACACCCATCCACCACCCTCGTCCACAACACCCAGTCATGGGTTTACGCCCATCCACCACCCTCGTCACAACACCCAGTCATGGGTTTACACCCATCCACCACCCTCGTCCACAACACCCAGTCATGGGTTTACACCCATCCACCACCCTCGTCCACAACACCCAGTCATGGGTTTACACCCATCCACCACCCTCGTCCACAACACCCAGTCAAAACCGACGTTTACTTGATGATAATAGCCTCCAGTAAATGGTTTTATAGACCTTTCCCGACGTCTTCAGGACATGAACAGACGGCCACTTTCGAAGTCAATCTTGAGCGATCTGACTGTCAATGTTCTAGGACCAGCCAGCCAGACAGAAGGATGGCCATTAGGCAACATTCTTAAGGAACTCCATCCCACACAGGGCACATTAGCGCCCGTCCAGAGGTGTGACTGTCGAGAACGGGATCAGGTTGAGAGGTCACTTACACCGGAATCCCCCTCCGCACCCACCCAATGACACACACAAACACCGAGCATAACGCACACACATACACACACCACATACACACACCCCATCCCCTCTCCTGAACAGGGAACAGGAGATGCTACAGAAGACACTCTTTCCTCCCCCTCCTCCCCTCCTCTTCCCCCTCGCCCTCTCCTCCTCTCTTCCTCCTGAACATCTGTGGTAGCTACAGACGGCGCTGTGCTATCTCTGCAGTACAGGAAGAGGCTGAGCTGAGCTACTGAGCTCTGATTAGATTACACAACAGCAGAGTCACACAGCAAGTGTATGGAACCGGTACAGGAACACAGGCAGGGGGGAGGTGTGTGTGTGTGCCTGCACATCCTTCAGGGTTACCACTTTCTAATACCACAGAGGAGGCATTGAATAACTCTCAGGAAGCCTCCTCCATACACAGACACACACAGACAACATATTACTGTCTCCTCCAATGAGAATCAAAGTAACACTTCTTCAACACGTAATAGAAATGCATCCTTCCTTCTGCTTCCTAGTCCTTATCACCATCTCCGAAGGAAGGAAATAGAAAGACAGAACCCCTGTCTTTTCTGTTTAATTTACTTTGTTCATTCTGCTCTCTTTGGGGAGATAATATACTCTGTACTTTGTGGCTGTGTACGGATGGTGGGATGGAGGGGTGGAGGGACGAGGAGTGGATAGAGAGATGAAGAGTGGATGAGTGTTAAGGTAAGGCTGTAAAGGGAAAGGAGCTGTGGCCTGCCTGCTATTCTATCCAGGTCAGTAGATGTGTGACTCTGTGCTCCAAAGACCTCTGCTATATCACTCTCTGTCTCAGGCTCTGTCCCACTTTCCAAGGCTAGCCATAGAGGCTTACTTCCTTCAGTTCAGAAAAGACAACACATGTCTATCTATTTTCTTATCTCTCCCCTCTTCTCCTCTCTATCCCTTTCATTTCCTCTCCTCCTGCCTTTCCTTCCTGTAGCTTCCTGTAGCTCCCTCTTTTATCTGTTATCGCTCTTGCTCTCTCTCTCTCTCTCTCTCTCTCTCTCTCTCTCTCTCTCTCTCTCTCTCTCTCTCTCTCTCTCTCTCTCTCTCTCTCTCTCTCTCTCTCTCTCTCGCTCTCTCTCTCTCGCTCTCTCGCTCTCTCTCTCGCTGTAGAGGTGTAAAGAGCCAGGAAGGTTCAGATAGCTCTATCTCTCCCTACTCCAAGCTGTCAGCTCCAGCCGTTGCCACGGCGACTGACTATTGTCATGGCAACCCCGGTGGGTTGGAGGAGGAGGGAGCGAGAAGCTGAGTAGAAAGAAAAATGAGAGAGTGAGAGAGGGAGAAGTCACTGTTTTTTCTCATTAAACGATAAAGAAACCACTGTGCCTCTAATTTGTGTTTCGCTGCCACTTTATCAGCAAAAAATATCAGGGCCGCTTCCTTCGGAGTAAATAGCAGTGGGCCAGTCCATTTGGTAGTCTAATGATAACCATTTATTAATAGTGATGCCAGAATTAACTGGGCCTCAGCATACATGCAGCACTACTCAGGCAGGCTTTTCACTATTTCTCATTGGTGCGTAATGAGAGAGATAGGAGGAACAGTCATCATGTTTGGTTAGGCTCCTGTTCTTTTTTTCCTTCCTCTAAAGAGCAGAGCTTTCGTCCTGGGTTTCAATTGGGCCATAACAAGGGAGAAGGGATGCAGGTCAGTGGCTCTATATAAATACGTTTAACCCCATTACCGGCTGTGTGAACGTGAATACAGCCAGCCTGAGTCCACCGCCACCCGCACTCTCCCCAGGGATAACCTCGGCGCTCATACACACACAGAGACACAGGCACACACACATGCCTGCACAAAGGCACACACACACAGGGGCACACACATGCGCTCACGCACATGTACACACAGAGGCACACACACACAAAGGTATACACATGCATTTATGCAAGCACAAACACACACACACACACTAAGAGGCGCTCTTACATTGGTCCTTCACCAGAATAAAGTGCAAGTCAGGCATAGAAAATCAATATATGATACATTTTCTCATTCCACACAGCTGGGTCAACACGGCTCAGTGCCCCCCCTCTGTGTGTGTGTTTGTGTGTGATGTAGGCACTCTATGTTGAAATAGCACCTAATAGAAATGCATTAAAAAGACTTCCGAGCTGCGGCAACCGTGCAGGCGAAGGAATAAAAACAGATAACCTATTAGGAAGATTGATGGCTATACTGAGCGGACAAGTCTATTCTCTGTCTGGCCAGTGTCAGGTTATGCACAGTAAGAAAAGCCAAGCCTATTCTCTCTCTTTCTCTCTCTAGATTTGTTGTCTTTATGTCTTTTTTTTCTTATTTTCGCTGAGTCCTTGACTTGCAGTCTGTCGTTGTGGTCTAATTTTGTTTCAACCCCCTCCACCTCTAAATAACATTGATTCCGTTGCCTCACACAGGAAAGGCAGGCCACTCTTATTCCTCAGTCTGTTCTGTGATAGTCATTTCACAGCGCTGAAAGATAATTATACCGACTCCCCTAACAAGGTCAGGGCTGTCCCAAATGGCACCCTACATAGTGCACTACTTTTAGGGCACTACATCGGGAATAGGGTGCCATTTGGGACTATTCCCTACATAGTGCACTACTTTTAGCGCACTACATCGAGAATAGGGTGCCATTTGGGACTATTCCCTACACAGTGCACTACTTTTAGCGCACTACATCAGGAATAGGGTGCCATTTGGGACTATTCCCTACACAGTGCACTACTTTTAGCGCACTACATCGGAAATAGGGTGCCATTTGGGACTATTCCTTACATAGTGCACTACTTTTAGGGCACTACATCGGGAATAGGGTGCCATTTGGGATGCAGACCAGAGGCCATCATCCTCTGATGTGTTAACAATGTGGAATGGAAGGTCACCCAAGTACCACCATTGCAGATTTTATTACCCTTGAGCTCTGAGCCACCGATGTGGGCCACTAGGCCACCATTTTGTGCCTCACATCACAGTCGCGAGTGATGGCCAGGTTAGATGGATGGTCAGGCCTGCAACTGGCAGTTGGTCTCGGCTCAGTGAGATTAGCATCGTAGCGGATGGCATCCATCATATGGCTAGCAGGCCAAGCACCCCCCCCCCCCTACACACACACACACACCTGTGCTGTATATCTCCTTAGTTACAGGGGGATGGAGGCGAGACAGTGGGATTGAATGGGGGAATGTGTTGGGGATTCAGAGGCAGGGACACGGCTTGTTTAGAATACAACAGGGATAAAAGGGTTGGGGGGGTGGGGTCAGACAGAGTGGTAACACCACCGCGACACTGCCTAGACTTATTATAATCTGCCTAACGGGGGGGGGGGGGGGGGGAGTATCACATCACATCCCAGCCAGGGTTAATATAGCAGGGCTGCCTGTATGACGTTCCCTGTACTCTCCTCTCCTTTCCTTTTGATGTGTCCGTCATGAAAGAAAACTCCCTGTTCGCATGCCGTCTTTGGAGGAAAGTAATTACATTCAGACATACAAAGGCCTTTCTATAATACCCAAAATTTACCCAGGCCCCTGCCTCCCTTTCTCTCTCTCATCCCTCCTAACCCCTCCCTCTACCCTTTTACCCCTTCCTCCGTTGCCAAGTTTCTCCATATCTGCAGCTTCATGCTACTACAATGTGTCTGTCCATCAGGAATGCTGGCATGCTGCAATATGTAGCATACCCTCTCCTCTCTTCCCATCATTTCACCATTCGTCCTCTCACCCTGCATCCCCCCGCCGCCCCATCCTCTCTCTCTCCATACAACCCTCTCTCTCTCTGACGTGGTCATGAAAGTACGGGCCGCAGTTCTAATCAGACTGATAATTAGAATAAATTAGGCCCACTGATTCAATTAACCTTTTTCAAATTTGTCTCCCTGCGATGTAGCCAATCGTTTTTACATCCTGTCGACATGCGTTCCCACAGCACAGGACATCAATCAGGCTGGGACGGGCTTACTGGAGGGTATTGGAGGGTTAGAGAGGGTACAGGACGGTTACAATGTCCCTGCCCATATTTACAATGGGCAGGGACACTGGAGTGATAGAGGTAGATATGTAGGGGTGAAGTGACTAGGCATCAGAATATTCTGTATGATAAACAGAGTAGCTGCAGAGTATATGATTATTGTATGTGAGTGGGTGTGTGTAGAGTCAGTATAAATGTATGTGCATATTACGTGTGTGAGCAAATTATGGAGTGAATGTTTGTATGTGTGTGGAGTGTCAGTGTCAGTGTGTGTAGGGCCCTGTGAGTGTGCATAGAGACAGTGCAAAAATTTGACTCAGATAGTCCGTGTAGCCATTTTGTTAGCGATTTAGTTAGCTATGGACTGCTACACATTTCCATTTCTCCAATGCGCCATTCCTATCTTCCCTTTTCAATTTTTTCTCAGTAGTTTTCAGCTTGAGTCAGAAGTTTGAACCTCTCCCTCCCATCCTCCCTGAGTGACAAAGGTGATACCAGTCCTCCTCAAGACAAGACAATGGCCAAGCTACTTTGCATCCATCTCTGACTTTGCATCCAAAGATGACTCTCTCTCTCCTCTATTCTCATCCTCCTAGATCTATGCGCTGCCTTCGACACCGTGAACCAACAGATCCTCCTCTCCACCCTCTCAGGTCTGGGCGTCTCAGGCTCTGCACACTCTTGAATTGCATCCTACCTGGCAGCTCACTCCTACCAGGTGACATGGAGAGGATCTGTGTCTGCACCACGTACTCTTACGACTGGTGTCCCCCAGGGCTCGGTTCTAGGCCCTCTCCATTTCTCTTTATACACCAAGTCACTTGTCTCCGTCATATCCTCATATGGTCTCTCCTATCATTGCTATGCGGATGACACTCAACCACTTTTCTCCTTCCCCCCTTCTGACATCCAGGTTGGCAACACACATCTCTACATGCCTGGCAGATATCTCAACTTGGATGTCGGCCCACCACCTAAAGCTCAACCTCGACAAGACGGAACTGCTCCTTCTCCCGGGAAAGCCTGCCCGCTCAAAGACCTGCAAAGAACCTTGGCGTGACCCTGGACAACACCCTGTCATTCTCTGCAAACATCAAATCAGTGACCCGCTCCTGCAGGTTCATGCTCTACAACATCGGTAGAGTACGACCCTACGTCACACAGGAAGTGGCGCAGGTCCTAATCCAGGTACTTGTCCTCTCCCGTCTGGCCTACTGCAACTCGCTGTTGGCTGGTCTCACCGCTTGTGCCATCAAACCCCTGCAACTTATCCAGAACGCTGCCACCTGGTTTTCAACCTTCCAAAGTTCTCTCATGTCACCCCACTCCTCCTCACACGCCACTGGTATACAGTCGAAGCTCGCATCCACTACAAGACCATGGTACTTACCTATGGAGCAGCAAGAGGAACTGCCCTTCCCTACCTTCAGGCTATGCTCAAACCCTACACTCCTACCCTAGCACTCCGTTCTGCCACCTCAGGTCTCTTGGCCCTCCCACCCCTATGGGAGGGCAGCTCCCACTCAGCCCAGTCCAAGCTCTTCTCTGTCTTGGCACCCCAATGGTGAAACCAGCTTCCCCCTGAAGCTAGGACAGCCGAGTCCCTGCCCATCTTTCGAAATCATCTGAAACCCTACCTCTTCAAACATTGTCTTAAATAATCCTCCTCCTCACCTAGCTATCTTAAGATGAATGCCCTAACTGTAAGTCGCTCTGGATAAGAGCTACTGCTAAATGACAAAATTTTTAATGTAAATGTCGCAAAGATGTCCGTAAACTTCCCCAGTTTATCATGTCCACTAAATAAATGAGGTTGTCCGGACCCCACTTCATGTCCAGGGCAATAATATCACAGAAAATATTTAGTAATTTAGCTTTGAGGAATGGTGAAGACCCCTCATCCTCCAGGGGCCGGCTGGAGCCATGCATCTTACCCACCCGGCGTGCCTAGAGATGATCCATTCTAATCGCATCAATTGCACATTACTTTATGGCCTGTGATGCATCGCTCGTCTTTAGCCAATCCATTACATATTTATCACACACGCGGAAGGGCACCTGTGTCGGTGTGTCGGGCCCTTACCCCCACCCCCTGCTATGGAGTGACAGGGAGCTGATCAGTAAGATTGATTTGGTGGGGGCCGGGGGGGGGGGGGGGGGGGGGGGGTTATGTGGATAAGAGGGTGGGGATGGGTGTGGGGGTGGGAGGCATAATTTTGGGTTCTATGTGTGTGTGTGTGTGTGTGTAGGGGCGTGTGCGTGTGTAGTTGTGGGCCTTTGGACTAAACACTATAGCGCTGCGGAGCAGAGCAGGGCGAAGGGCCTTCCTGTGGGATTGCACAGAGAACAGAGGCTTCTAATGGGCCTTATTGATCCACACACACAGCCCAGTGACTGATGACAAAGTAAAAGCCCCCTCCTTCCAATCAACTGCCCCCCTCCATCCCATCCCTCCCCCGATCCCTCCCTCTATCCCATCTCTCCTTCCCCCCATCCCATCCCTCCCCCGATCCCTCCCTCTATCCCATCTCTCCTTCCCCCATCCCATCCCTCCCCCGATCCCTCCCTCTATCCCATCTCTCCTTCCCCCCATCCCATCCCTCCCCCGATCCCTCCCTCTATCCCATCTCTCCTTCCCCCCATCCCATCCCTCCCTCCATTCCTCCCTTTATCCCATCTCTCCTTCCCCCCATCCCAACCCTCCCTCCATTCCTCCCTTGCATCGCTCCCTCCATTCCTCCCTCCCTTCCCGGGTTCGTCCGAGACAGAGGGAGTTGTCTAACGGCTTGCCTGCTGAACATTTTATCACAGGGCATTTCTGGTTGGTAGTAGTGCTGTCTTGTCTGGGGCTCTAATGAGAAACAGGGTTGGATTCCAATATGTGAGCTGTTGTATATCACCACTGTGAATACATAAGCAGCTAGACAAGGCCAGGGCTGTATTTAACCAGAGATGTGATGTGTGTCATTGGTTGTTCAGGTACCAAACCAAGGGTCCTGAAGCACACACACACACAGAGACACAGACAGACACACCCACACACACACAGAGAGACACAGACACAGCGTTATTCAGGGTCCCTGTGGGAGCTGTTAGCTATAAACACACAGGACAGGAGCCTGTCTCTGATGACATTAGTCCCCCAGTGAAGCATAACCATCACCACCATTGTGGTGGGTCTGATTTCCTACCATCATAAAACATTGACAGACATTTATGTCCAGCGCAATGAGTCCACTGTTGTCATTACTTCTGTTGACATGACAACAGTGGGGGGTTCATAAGTGTGTGTTTGCAGGCTCCCCCTGGGATTGGTGACGGTGGACAATAACATGGACTCATCATCAGCTCCACCATGGTATCCATGGTGATGATGAGTCAGTGCCAGTTTTCCAAACACTCATAATTAAACAGAGAAGAAGCCACGTTTGAGTTGCGACAGACTAGAGAGTGAAAGGAGAGATTGCCTGTTATTGAGATGACGGTAAGGAAAACAGCTCACAAAAAGCCATTATGCTTGTTGGTGTTGTTGTATCAGGGCTCACTGTTATCAGATTAGGTAACAGTGCCAATTATAAAAGCCTCTCTCGCTGCTTCTCTCTCTCTCCCTCTTTCTCTTTCTCTCTCTCCGCTTTTTATTTACAAATCAAATTAGTGGGGGGCAAAACACACTCCCCCGCTGTGACGCAAAACACACACGCACACACACGTTAACAAGAGAAGCAGGGGGAAAAATATATATTTTATACCCACAAAAACACCCCGTCACACACATTCTACAGCCCACTACTCACACACCCCATCTCTGTTCTCCAATCAGAGAAAGTGGATCCCTGGCATATGCCTCCTCACCCTGGGCAATCACAACATTAACTTCCTCAGTTTCATGTTAATGAGGGATCCTGTTCCTGCTTAATAGCTGGCTGTGCTCGACTCACAGAGAAAATCAATTCTCAGTCATTTCCACATATCACGTCTACTACTGCTTTAGTCCCTTCAGCAGCAACAGGGACTGCCACAGAAAACCCATTATGGAGAACAGGAAAAAGAGATACAGAGAGAAAGAGATGGAGAGAGAGAGAGACAGAGAGAGGAGATAGAGATGGAGAGAGAGGGAGAGAAAGAAAGAGAGAAAGAGAGAGGGGGGGGTGGGGAGAAAGAGGGGGAGAAAGAGGAGGAGAGAGAGAATGATGGAGTGAGAGGGATGCAGAGAGAGAGAGGGATAAGGATGAAGATACTGAGAGATGGAGGGATGGCAAGAGAGAGAGGGGGGCTAGAGATGGAGAGAGAGGGAGAACGAGAGGGGAGAGAGAGAATGATGGAGGGAAAGAGGGATGCAGAGAGAGAGGGATAGGGATGAAGATACTGAGACAAGGAAGGAGAGAGAGAGTTACAGAGAGAGGGGCAGAGAGAAAGAATGAGAGTGGGAGCATTTGTCAGGAAGAGAGACAGGGAGATGAGGGGATGGATGAAAGAATGGATGAGAGGATGGAGAAAGAGGAGGAGGATGGAGACAAAAGGAACAACCAATCCCTATGCTGTCAGGCTGATGGGGGGGGGTATCTGGATGAGGAAGGGATTGAGGGATGGATTGATGAGAGGTTGGGCCTATGTAGGCCCCTGGGGATGAAGGAGAGGAGAGAAGAGGAGAGGAAGGCACGGACCGATTGATGGGGAAAGAGAGAGACATAAGCATAATGACACTTAATAGGCCCCTAACACTTAACAACAAACAGCCACATCGCTTCTTCTGCCACATGCAGCGCAGCACGGCTCGCAGCATTAAAAAAGCATTTTTCTCAAGATGTCGGTACCGGTAAGCTGCATCACACACGTGGACAGGGAATCGTATCATTCCTGGAGCACAGGGCTCAATGCAGGATAACACAGCAATAAGCAGTGTGTATTTATGTAATACTGGCCCAGCTAATATTCCCCATATAGAGAAGCATGCACAATTGGGAAATTAGAACCATAATTGAGAAATGTGGAAAATCCATATTTCGAGGAAGAGGAGCATGAAATTCTAAATTAGTCATATGTTAGATGTTATTATTCACAGTGAAATGTAGCCATGGCTATTGACTCACCTAATCCCTAGGAATAAATAAATGTTGTCATCAGTGATCAGATATCATGTGGAAGCTGATGGAGAAGGAAAAGGGGCAAATATAGGGAGAGACGGGAAGCGACAGAGACAAAGGAGCAGTAATACAGAGACCGTACATATACTGACTCAGGATGAGGAGTAGTACGGAAGCAGGGAAGCTAGATGAGCAGGAGTAGATATAGAGGCTTCCTCGGAGAAGAGTCTGTGTACTGTAGCTAGGTTACACCGTGCTTTGGAACAAGACAAGTGGAAATTGATAGACTGTAGTGTTTCACCAATTGGACTGACAAGATCCTTTGTCCGATTCAATGGCAACACTGCAGTGACCCAGATCAAGTGAAACCCTCCTATCTACTAGTGCTTGAATGGTAACCTTTGTAATGCTCAAGTGCTCAGACCCAGACTCATCACAGGGAGTCTGGGTCAGAGTTTGATAGTTTCTGAAAGACTGATAGTTACTACGGTGAAAAGGGGCGAAGACAGGCAATGACTGCGATGATGACTCAACAGCATGCAACCACACAATGGTCATAGTCTTGGTTTCCCTGGCTGTGACACTCATAACATCCAATCAAATCCGTGTCCTATTGTCTACAGTGCACTATTTTTGACCAGGTGCCATAGGGGCCACAGTATAATGATAATCACTCCCGCATCCTGTTTCATAACCATCAATAACCAATAGACAGTATGACGTGTGATGTCTGGTCTGGGTATTTATTGCATCTATACCCTCAACCCTTTAAGACATCTTGGTATGGTCCAATATAGCAGCATGGAGGAGGGGCTTGTTAACAGTGAGTTGCTAAACCAGTCAGCTCCATTCTCCATTAGCAGGTGAACTAGGAAGTGGCCGGGTCGATGGCAATGTAGGGGCGAGGAGGGGGACCCTATGGACTCCCACACTGCTGTGAGTGTGAAAATATGGTCCCGCTGTCAATCTATCTAATGTTCTCTCCCTAGACATGTCTTTGTTATTCTCTTCCTCTCTTTCTTCTCTCTCTCCTGTTTTCTTCTCTCTCTCTCTTTCTCTCTCTCTTTCTCTCTCTCCCCTATTTTCCTTACTCTCTGTCACTTTCACCGATAGACACACACAATGATACACGTCTCTTTCCACAAGGAGTGCAAATCCACTTCACATTCAAATTCAGACAGAAATAGGGTGCCCTTTGTGACGAAGCCTGTGTGTCCACAGTATGATGGACGTCCTGTCAACAGTAGCCCACATTGCAGGGTTTTATTTACTTCTTCAGAATAACACAACGCTAACACGATAATAACACAATAACTACACAATGCTCTATGTCCCATGGCACATTTGTCTAACTACTTGAGAAGAACACTCATTTTACTGTATGAGGCTCTCTGTGTCCCACTACCCCCAATGAGTAATCCATGTTTACACTCAGTCTGTCTGGCCCACAGATATCATACAACACAATACAATAGAACACGCCAGCAGCGTCATCCCAGTGGGGCAATTAGCAAGACAGAGATTAGAGATATAGCCCAGTTCTTTTACAACAATATCGCTGTGACGATGACTCAGTGCCCACCCAAATGGCACCCTATTCCCTATGCAGTGCACTACTTTTGACCAGAGCCCTGTGCACTACATAGAGAATAGGGTCCTGTTTGGGCGGCAGCCAGAGTAATTCCAGTAGATGACGTTCCTTTCTCCTTAAGCACTCAGACACAAATCAGCACGGCGTTGAGTTTGGTCACCACACCTCCACTCCAGACAGCAGAGCTAAATGACTTTGCAGTTGGCAGGGAAGGATGTCTCCTGCTCTGTACCCGGAACAGCTCATTCACTCACACTCACTCCCTCATTTCCGGGATGTCGGTCGAAGGGACACTCTCACTACGGTGTTCCTTGAAACTAGGGCTCTGTACAGGCTGAAAGACTCAGCGGTAGGACGGTCATTCAGTGGTGACTGCTGTTGCGTTTGTCACTCTTTGACCAACCGGGTTATCTGCAGTGGTTTCACTGTTACATAAAGAGTCCCTTCCCAGTCACAGATATCCCCTCATCAGCACTACTGATCATTTTCCAACATCGTCTCAGCAAGTTTATACTGTGCTATTATACCTATGCATGTTCACAGTAGTATTTTTCCAATCCTCTGCAGCCCTTATTTTGAGTGTGAGGGTTTAGGTCCGTTGGACACCCTGACTTGTGTCAGTGGGAGTGAGACACAAATGCAGACACAGTGCATCAGTGTAGGAGTGTGTCTGGCAGCCTATCTGTAAGGTAGCAGTGCATGATGAGATCTGGGTAAACATTGCCTTAAATAGAGAACACGCTGCACTGGTGACAGGAGACAGACTGACTGACAGGCATTCATCCATCCACTCTCCTACCTCTGTATGCTTTCCTATACAGAATACTGTGGTGTGTGTGCATATTTTTGTATGTGCATGTTCAGATGTGTGTGTTAGCATGTGTTTTTGTGTAGATATGTGAGGCGATCAAAGAGTTAATACTGTACTGGCTTGCCCCCTATTGGAGGAAAGCATTCATACCAAATGAAGTGAAAATTAACATGAATATAATACATTTCTCACACAAACCATGTTTTCTGCAAATAATTATTTCCACAATAGACATTTCAAAAATGACTATCACCTGGCATTGTCCTAACACAGAATGTAACAGAAGATTCTGCAGTCTAAGACTACTGTAGCACCCAGTCTATTGCAGATGAGAGGTTTGCCGTGAAGGAGACCATGCAGGGTGAAAGGCAGAACATGTGTTCACCTTGGTTCATTCTCCTCTCAACGCCTGCAGCCTTCACTTTCTCCACGAGTCATTATGTATCAGTGTGAATTGAAATCATGTTTTGTTTCCCATTCCTTCTTTCAAAATCAAGTATAAAAGACTTCATTTCAGGAGACCTTGGATCTTTTCAATAGCTCCCAAATGCGCACACACACAAGCATGCTCACATAAGCGAGCATGTGTGTGTGAGTGTGTCTGCGTACACACACACCTCTGCACAAAGCAGGAGGGATTTTGGTGCTACTCTGCACCTGTCTGTGCATAAAGACATTCCTTCTGGATGTGCAGTCTATTCATTGCATTTAGTGTGCCTACATACCTTTGTTGGAGAGAAATGCATTGAATTACTACCTTTTTTCTGCAATCCCTAAAGGAACTAGCGATAGCAAAAGAGAAGGAAAGAGGGCTGAAAGAAATGAATTATTCCCCTCTCAAACCTCATGTACTGTATTCTTGCAAATAAACATTTTCTTTCCAACAGTGCCATCTACTGGTAACATACCCAACTTCACTTACCTATGCAATAAGTAGACATCAAATGATGAAAAACATTTTTATTTAAACATATATCGAATGAAACATACAAAATGCACATGCATGAAAGACTACAAATATATAAAACTATTATTTACATCCATGGCTGCAATGTAGGTTAAAGCCATCAAAATATTTCAGACCAAAATTGCCTTCCTACAATTTAAACCCTCCAATTGGGCTAGCTGCTGTATTTACACGGCAGTCTTAGTAAGCATATATTACTGTATCATTAAATACATGAATCAAAAGCAGAATAATAAACTAATTGAACAAATCTCATAGGTTTAAAATAAAAGGCAACTGGCATATAGCATAATTTCAAAAGCAATCAGTATTGTGGTATCATTTTCTCTGTAGACTAATACACATTAAGTAATTGTCAAAATGAGGAACACAATCCCTGAAACTTAACATGGTAATTTTATCCATCTGAAATACATGTTTCCTTATATGTTGAGAGTTGAATAGATCACAGCACTTTCCTGTATGTATGGACATGAACACCAGTATAAAAACAAGCACACTACATTTAGACAGATATTGCAAATAGTAGCTATATATATGCAGTACCAGTCAAAAGTTGACACACCTACTCATTCAAGGGTTTCTTTGGTTGGTGTCCTTTAGTAGTGGTTTCTATTATTGGTGTCCTGTTACTTGAACTCTGGGAAGCTTTTATTTGGGCTGCAATTTCTGTGGCTGGTAACTCTAATGAACTTATCCTCTGCAGCAGAGGTAATTCTGGGTCTTCCATTCCTGTGGCGGTCCTCATGAGAGACAGTTTCACCATAGTGCATGAAGGTTTGTGACTGCACTTGAAGAAATTTTCAAAGTTCTTGAAATGTTCCGCATTGACTGACCTTCATGTCTTAAAGTAATGATGGACTGTCGTTTCTCTTTGCTTATTTGAGTTGTTCTTGCCATAATATGGATTTGGTCTTTTACCAAATAGGTCTACTTTGAAGAATCTCAAATATATTTTGATTTGTTTAACACTTTTTTGGTTACTACATGATTCCATGTGTTATTTCATAGTTTGCGGTCTTCACTATTATTCTACAATGTAGAAAATACTAACAATAAAAACCCTTGACTGGTACTGTATATAAATAATTGATAATTTTAATAAAGTGCTATTCCTACCTGATTTGCCGCTGCTGTGACTCTGTTGGGATCTGAAAAAAAGAAAATCATATAGTTACGCTTCAACTACACAAGTTACATTCAACAAACCATTCTGTTTTTCCACACACACACACTACTCACCACCAAGCCTGGGTTCACCCAAAGCAAATTCAGAGTAATGAACTTCCTCATTCTCATCTTCCCCTGTTCGACCCTTCTGGCTCTCTGGTTGTAAAAAAAAAGAAGCCAAAATGTTAACACAGTTGCGACTTTTATAACTTCCTATACATCGGTTGGCACTGTGGAACATTCCGAATGTCCTCTTGAAAGTCATCTCTACTTCCTCCTTACTGTACCAGTGGAGGCTCCTCAGATGAGGAAGGGGAGGACCATCCTCCTCAGTGAATTTCATGCAAATAAACTGTTCAAATATTGTCTTCTCTCTCAATGAGTCAACTACTCACCACACTTTATGCACTGCAGTGCTAGCTGGCGGTGGCTTCTGCTTTCAGTATTAGATTCATTCTGATATTTTGATTGGATGGACAACATGTTAGTTAATGATGCAAGAGCTCTGATAGGTTGGACGACGTCCTCCGGAAGTTGTCATAATTACTGTGGAAGACTATGGAAGTGGGTGAGAACCATGAGCCTCCTAGGTTTTGTATTGAAGTCAATGTAAGATAACTGTACTCCGGCTACAACATGGTGTGACCCTACAGAGTACTGTTGAGGCCACTGTAGACCATTGCAAAACAGTGTGTTTAATTTATATCAGTTATTTGGTGATGGGAATATTTTTTATATAATGTTATCCAAAAAGGATAACTTTAATGTTTCACTATAAACAATAGTGGATGGTCCACCCCTTCCTCCGCTGAGGAGTTTCCACTGCCATATCTATATTGTACATCATATTAGACCCAAAGTGAAGAAGTGTATATACCTTGGTCTCTTCGTGGATCTGTGGTGTTATCGTAGACTGGGTCATTCTTCTGGGTCAGTGGTAGGTTCGTCACAGCTTTGAAAAAAGCGATCATAGCAAACACGTTCTCACACAATTGTTGACATAGGCCTAAATTTAAGATGTAGCAATCCAACAAGTTTGAGCAGCAATGTGGTCATTATCAATGTATTTTACCTGTCTTCTTCCTCTTCAGGTAGAACACCAGAGCACCAACCAGGACCCCAGCAACAACCATAGCAATGCAGGCCACAATGACCACAGTCTGCAGATGGTTATCTGTGGTAACTACAAAGACAACAAAGAGTATGAGAGAGAACATGCTGGGATATGAGATACGTGAATACTTACTACACAGCTGACTCCATTTGCTAAGTGTAACGAGTGCGCTGAGAGTCGGGAAGCAAGTACAAGGAGTGAGTGTTTTAATAAATAAACTCAAAACACAAACACACCGACATGAAACAGTCAATAACACCTGAGGAAAGAACCAAGGGGAGTGACAGATATAGGGAAGATAATCAAGAAGGTGATGGAGTCCAGGTGAGTGTCATGAGGCGCAGGTGCGCTTGACGATGGTGACAGTATCAGCAGTCTGATGACCTTGAGGCCGGAAAGGGAGTATACGTGACAGTACTCCCTCCCTGACGCCAACAAAAGGGATGAACCCGGGGATCAAGAGTGAACCGGTCATGCCGTCTGAAGCGCGGAAACCTGTCACACCGGCTGGGGCGAGGGAACCTGTCACACCGGCTGGGGCGCGGGAACCTGTCACTCCGGCTGGGGGGTGCAGGAACCTGTCACACCGGCTAGGGCGCGGGAACCTGTCACGCCGGCTGGGGCGCGAGAGCCAGGCGAACCGGCAGAGGCGCGAGAGCCCGACCAGCCGGCGGAGGCATGAGAGCACGACGAGCCAGTGGAAGCAGGGGAGCCTGGCGATCCGGCGGAGGCATGAAAGCCCGACGAGCCGGCTGAGGCAGGGGAGCCTGTAGCGGCTCCCGGACCTGGCGTCATTTACATTGACACAAAAAAATATATATATATATGCTTCCATTATGTGAGGTGTTATTCTGTAACGAGTGCGCTGAGAGACGGGAAGCAATTACAGGGAGTGAGTGTTTTAATAATTAAATAAACACAACAATCAAAACAAAACCCAAACACCCCCCGACATGAAACAGTCAAACACCTGAGGAAAGAACCAAGGGAAGTGACAGATATAAGGAAGATAATCAAGGAGGTGACGGAGTCCAGGTGAGTGTCATGAGGCGCAGGTGCGCTTGACGATGGTGACAGGTGTGCGGAATAATCAGCAGCCTGATGACCTAGAGGCCGGAGAGGGAGTATACGTGACACTAATACTCTAAATTCATCACAGTTTAAATTAACAGGGGCCCAAGGGCAATCCAGAGACATTGATTTGGTTACTTGTATGATGTACTGTATGTTGTTTATGATGATGTCATCTAACTGAATCTTTAATAGATTCCAATCATTCAGATGGAGTGATCTAATGTAATCTACAGACGTGTGTTACCTTTCATAGACAATGTTCATGTATTGAACCCTGATCTTCCAGCAGAATCACTGAATCTGAGGGGAATGCTTGCTCTGAGCATGCCCCCTGTGAACACCACAGACTGCAAGTGCAGCAAAACAAGTGGTTACCTGTCATTGAAGACATTGTTGTCTGTGTGGGGAGTGTGAGGGTCAGGGAGGCTGTCGCTCTGAGCATGCCCTCTGTGAACACCACACACTGCCAGTGCAGCTGGTCGCTACGGAGGCTGGGTAGGGTCACACTGAGCGTCCTGTTGGGGTGACTCTTTGTCAGGATGTCCTGTTTGACCAACAGCCCCCTGCTGCCCTCCATCCTCATCCAGGCCAGGGTCACAGGGTCACCGCTCACCTCCGACACCTCACACGTCAGTACCACCGGCTGGCCACCAGGGGGCCCTCCAGATTCAGATACTAAGATAAAGAACAGAAAAAAGTACTGTATTATACTTTGACCACTGAAAGGGCAGTATACTGTAATAATGTACTGAACAGCTGATTAAATTAAATGATTAAGTGAAAAGTGTATGGTTGTCATAGTAACCAACAATCTACATGAACAGAGTGTCTAATCTCTCATTGTTAAAAGACAAAAGCAAAGTTACCTCGAAAGGTTGTGAGTTTAACCAAGCCGAATAGTTGGGTATCAAAGAAACATGCGAACGTTCCACTATCCTCAAATGTCACTGGTGAGACATGCAGTGGGAAATCATATCCGTTGAATGGGGGAGATGAGAATCGGTCACTTCTGATTTTGTCCGATGAAGTCAGAGTAACAGATGTTAATCTGCTCATGGTCCATGCGGCTCTGCGGTATGAGGAACCATATATATACCTGCAGATCAACTTCACCTCACTGCTGTTGCTGCTCTCTCGAAACAGATGTATCAATGGTTTATTAAATGTGTCTGGAAAAAGGAAACATTAAAGGGAAAATGCTGATGATATTGTTTGCCTGTATAGTGCAGTTGTATCACTCTTTTCTTTGTATTATTGAGGACCATATTCCTGAATATTTAACATTTGGTCAATTCATGTATTAATATATTACATTCATGTTAATGAATCTTACCTGTTTGCACATTTAGTGTAGTATAAACTGTAAACAACAATTCTCCATTCAGTCTGAAATTGCAGTTGGATCTCCCCTGGTAATTCTGATCGACAGTGTGGATGATCATATGGGCCGTTTTGTTGTAGAACAACGTGGTGTTAGAAGTGGAATCTCCATCTCTTTCCCACTGAAGTGTGGCCCCATCTGGTATGCTGGACACCTCGCAACGCACACTCACATCAGAACCAAGATACACTTGATTACCCTTATAGTTTGGTGTCACTGCAAAAAGGAGACGTATATTACTTTACTTAAATTTGTTAAAAGAAGATAAAACGAGGGGAAAAGTGGAAATCAGTGGTTATATTTTTACAAATCTAAACTGCTTGATAATCAGTAATTAAATGATTACAACAGCAAAAGTTTGGCTCTTATTCTGATATTGACAAGGCGATATACATTGATATTTAAAATGATTCCAATTATACACATTGAGGAACTGAACATGATCAATATACCTTTAAACACAAAACCAAACACCTCAAATCTCTCCAGAACGGCTGAAGCTGGTTTGGTTTGCATGAACACAAACTCTCCAGCATTTTCACATTTTGGGGGGAAAGAAAGATCATATCCTGTTCCTTGTGAGAAAGGAGCCTGTATGTTCGTTGAAGGATTTCTATTCATGGATGAAGTGATTTGGGCTACTGAAGTGTTTGAGTGTCTGCCATCATGTGAGGTCCACATCCATTGGTGCGCTGTCCCTTCCGGAACTGCAGGGGAAACTTGGAGAGTGACTCTGTAATTGGTCTCGGCAAGGAAAAATATCTTCTTTGATAATTCTGTGGAGGGAAGATATTCAAAACGATAGGATAAAAAGCTGCAAAATATCTTTATATTAATATTATTCACTGTTCAAATCTCACATTTTCTCTCGCTCTCTTTCTCAGATGACTCCTCAATAGCTTCATCATACTTGTATGTCGTGCTTTAAAGGGGCAATCTGCTGATAGAACAACAACAAAGCAGTTAACCTGCTACTGATTTGGGAAACAGCTGAGGGATGGTGTAACGGCTTTCCTCCTCCTCTTCATCCGAAGAGGAGGAGCAGGGATTAAACCAAAATGCAGCGTTGCGATTTGACATGATTTATTTAAGTAAAGACGACAAACACGAACTTCACTTGAATCTAAACAAAAACAACAAACGGAGTAGACAAACCTGAACGTAAGAACTTACATGTGACTCGAAGAACGCACGAACAGGAAAAATGACTACATAAAACGAAACGAACAAACAAACCGAAAACAGTCCCGTATGGTGCAACATAGACACAGACACAGGAGACAACCACCCACAAACAAACACTGTGAAACTACCTACCTTAATATGATTCTCAATCAGAGGAGATGAAAACCACCTGCCTCTAATTGAGAACCATATTAGGTACCCATTCACCAACATAGAAACAGAAAACATAGACTGCCCACCCAAACTCACGTCCTGACCAACTAACACATACAAAACTAACAGAAAACAGGTCAGGAACGTGACATAACCCCCCCTTCAAGGTGCGTACTCCGAACGCACCACCAAAAGTCTAGGGGAGGGTCTGGGTGGGCATCTGACCACGGTGGTGGCTCAGGCTCTGGGCGAGGTCCCCACCCCACCATAGTCAATCCCAGCTTACGTCTCCCCCTTAGAATGACCACCCTCTTATTTCCCCCACCCAATTTAAGGGGCAACACCAAGATAAAGGACAGCTCCGGGACAAGGTAGCTCAGGACAGAGAGGTAGCTCAGGACAGAGGGATAGCTCAGGATAGAGAGGTAGCTCAGGATAGAGAGGTAGCTCAGGATAGAGGGGCAACTCCGGACTGAAGGGCAGCTCCGGACAGAGAGACAGCTCTGGACTGAGAGGCAGTTCTGGATGAATGACGACTCCGGACGCTCATGGCAGGCTGACGGCTCTGGACGCTCATGGCAGGCTGACGGCTCTGGACGCTCATGGCAGGCTGACGGCTCTGGACGCTCATGGCAGGCTGACGGCTCTAGACGCTCATGGCTCGCTGACGGCTCTGGCTGCTCATGGCTCGCTGACGGCTCTGGCTGCTCATGGCTCACTAACGGCTCTGGACGCTCATGGCTCACTGGCGGCTCTGGCAGATCCTGTCTGGCTGGCGGCTCTGGCAGATCCTGTCTGGTTGGCGGCTCTGGCAGATCCTGTCTGGTTGGCGGCTCTGGCAGATCCTGTCTGGTTGGCGGCTCTGGCAGATCCTGTCTGGTTGGCGGCTCTGGCAGATCCTATCTGGTTGGCGGCTCTGGCAGATCCTGTCTGGTTGGCGGCTCTGGCAGATCCTGTCTGGTTGGCGGCTCTGGCAGATCCTGTCTGGTTGGCGGCTCTGGCAGATCCTGACTGACGAACGGCTCTAGCGGCTCCTGACTGACGAACGGCTCTGACGGCTCGGGACAGACGGGCGGCTCTAATGGCTCGGGACAGACGGATGGCTCAGACAGCACTGGGCAGACGGATGGCTCAGACGGCGCTGGGGAGACGGATGGCTCAGATGGCGCTGGGGAGACGGATGGCTCAGATGGCGCTATGGAGACGGATGGCTCAGATGACGCTATGGAGACGGATGGCTCAGATGGCGCTATGGAGACGGATGGCTCAGATGGCGCTATGGAGACGGATGGCTCAGATGGCGCTGGGGAGACGGATGGCTCTGGCCGGATAAGGCGCACTGTAGACCTGGTGCGTGGTGCCGGAACTGGAGGCACCGGGCTAAGGACACGCACTTTCAGGCTAGTGCGGGGAGCAGGGACAGGGCACACTGACCTCTCAAAGCGCACTATAGGCCTGGTGCGTGGTACCGGCACTGGTGGTACCGGGCTAAGGGCACGCACCTCAGGGCGAGTGCGGGGAGAAGGAACAGTGTGTACAGGACTCTGGAGACGCACAGGTGGCTTAGTGCGTGGTGCCAGAACTGGAGGCACTGGGCTGGAGACACGCACCATAGGAAGAGTGCGTGGAGGAGGAACAGGGCTCTGAAGACGCACTGGAAGCCTGGTGCGTGGTGTAGGCACTGGTGGTACTGGGCTGGGGCGGGGTGGTAGCGCCGGAAATACCGGACCGTGCAGGCGTACTGGCTCCCTTGAGCATTGAGCCTGCCCAACCTTACCTGGTTGAATGCTCCCCGTCGCCCACCCAGTGCGGGGAGGTGGAATAACCCGCACCGGGCTATGTAGGCGAACCGGGGACACCATGCGTAAGGCTGGTGCCATGTAAGCCGGCCCGAGGAGACGCACTGGAGACCAGACGCGTTGAGCCGGCCTCATGACACCTGGCTCAATGCCCAATCTAGCCCTACCAGTGCGAGGAGGTGGAATAACCCGCACTGGGCTATGCACACGTACAGGAGACACCGTGCGCTCTACTGCGTAACACGGTGTCTGCCCGTACTCCCGCTCTCCACGGTAAGCCTGGGAAGTGGGCGCAGGTCTCCTACCTGCCCTTGGCCCACTACCTCTTAGCCTCCCCCCAAGAAATTTTTGGGGTCTCTTCTCGGGCTTCCAGCCACGTCTCCTTGCTGCCTCCTCATACCACCGCTCTTGGGCTCTTGCTGCCTCCATCTCCTCACGAGCGCGGCGATATTCCCCAATGTGAGCCCAGTGTCCTTTTCCCTCCAATACTTCCTCCCAAGTCCATGAGTCCTGATTTCTTGGCCGCTGCTCAAACTTGCGCTGCTTGGTTCTGGATTGGTGGGTGGTTCTGTAACGGCTTTCCTCCTCCTCTTCATCCGAAGAGGAGGAGCAGGGATTAAACCAAAATGCAGCGTTGCGATTTGACATGATTTATTTAAGTAAAGACGACAAACACGAACTTCACTTGAATCTAAACAAAAACAACAAACGGAGTAGACAAACCTGAACGTAAGAACTTACATGTGATTCGAAGAACGCACGAACAGGAAAAATGACTACATAAAACGAAACGAACAAACAAACCGAAAACAGTCCCGTATGGTGCAACATAGACACAGACACAGGAGACAACCACCCACAAACAAACACTGTGAAACTACCTACCTTAATATGATTCTCAATCAGAGGAGATGAAAACCACCTGCCTCTAATTGAGAACCATATTAGGTACCCATTCACCAACATAGAAACAGAAAACATAGACTGCCCACCCAAACTCACGTCCTGACCAACTAACACATACAAAACTAACAGAAAACAGGTCAGGAACGTGACAGATGGGCCTGGAGATATTTATAAAAATGTTTTTAATATATATATTGTTTACAACTTATATTTGGGATACTGATGGGGTACAAGAGTTGAACTAATCTCATAAGGCAGTTCAAATCCTCAAGAATCAATGGGTGTACATCAGGGATGGGCAACTTTGATGGGGGTGGGAGCCATAAAAACTGAACTCATCATGAGGGGACGTAAATTCCTTGCAGGTCTGCATAGCCACATACGCATAATTTCCCCCACACCACCACATAGTGAGCAAAACATTTCAGTAGCCCCAATCTTGACAGCGGCAAGAAAAAATATGTTTTAGAGTTAACTTTTTACAATTCCACAGGTTGATAATGTTTTACTAATTCCCTGCAATTCTACACATTTTGCCATAGGGTGAGGAGAAATGTGTGCAGTTTTTAATATGATATCTGAGTGAGACTGAGTAACAACATCAATGTGTGCCCCCCGGACGGTAATTCAACCATGATTACTAAGTTTAGATAGCTAGCAGCTAGACTAACTTACCAATAAAAACATTGTTTAGCTGCCATGGACTAATTGACTGACAATCAGTGACTGCATCAGAGAAAACTGCTGATGCATAACCAAATGTAAAAAATGTCACATTGTGTATTATACTATTCTAACTTGCAACAGTAGGTTGAGACCCTGACTGAGTAAATTATTTAACTTTTTAAAATGTATTACTTCAATTTATCCGAGGGCCTTCAAAAGGGGCGGGCCGCCAGTTTCCCATCCTGGGTGTACACAGCCGCGGGAAGTAGGGGTGCTGAGGCTGCTGCAGCACCCCCCGAAAAATCTGAATGAAAAAATCCTTAAAAATTCACACAAAAATGCAACCCCCTTGACAAAGCATTCTCAGCCCCTCCCCCATCCTCCATTGGCTAAAAGATTACATCATTCCACCCCAACTACTTCCCGCGGCTATGCTGGTGTATATCATTCATTTAAAGGTCTCCAAATGGATGTAGCAACTACAGATTACCTTTTCAATTGGTGACTATTTTATGTCAAAAATTCAACCAGAAACACGTTACTCACGTTCAGCTGAGAGTCCCTGACCGCATCTAGATATCCACAGCAGAGTCCACAACAACGTTACACCCATAGAGCCACTGTACTGCCCCATGTTGCTGTACGTTACTGTTCTGTTCCCCTCTCTACTCAGTAGCCAACTCATATCATTACTGACGTCTCTGATAATATGTTCAGGAAATGACTGAAGAAAAGAAGAAGTTCCAAAACTACAGATGTGATGCAATTTAAAATTAGTGCAAATCTGAGGATATAGTACTTCATAAAATCTCACTTTACTTGTATCAGCCATTTACTGTATGTAGCAAGCAGGGATTATGGAGCAGGATTAAGGGTTAAATTATCAATGCCACACCATCGTCATAATAGGCATCAATGGGATCAAAACAATAGTGAAACATGTCACAGTTTAGCAACATGTAGCAGAACATAATGTAAATGCTGTGCAATTAAAATAATAGAAGTAGTATTATTACAAGCATGTTACAGATTTAAAAATTAATATGGAAACAAGACATTTTCCTTTTGAAGCAAATAACAGTTGGTGAATTTTTTGAAATTCCAAAGACCATGATGTCCAAATGCAACCAAAGGCTTTCAAAACCAAAAAGCTGAACTTGCTACATTATAGCCAGTCTCATACAACAGTCCATTCAAAGTTCAAAGCTTTCCTAATACAGGACAATCAGATGGTGAAATAAGCTGAGACACTGTTGCCAAACTAGTATTAACATCACAATGTATTGTGTACAACCATTACAGACTGAGGATGAATGGAAATGTACATTTCTAGGATGAACTAAATAATATACACTGAGTGTAAAAACATGACTATTTATTCTTGCCCATTCACCCTCTGAATGCCACACGTACACAATCCATGTCTCAATTGTCTCAAGAATCCTTCTTTAACCTGTCTCCCCCCCTTTATCTACACTGATCGAAGTGGATTTAACAAGTGACATCAATAAGGGATCATAGATTTCACCTGGTCAGTCTAAGTCATGGAAAGAGCAGGTGTTCCTAATATTTTGTACACACAGTGTAAATTATTTAGGTCTTTTGGAAAGATGCTTACAGTATCACAACATGGTCATGTTTTCAATATTAGTCTTTGAGGGGAAGGTTGTTGGTGATTAACACATTATTTTAACACCAATGAAGTTTCTATTGCCAGACCTTTTGACAGAACACAGTGTGTCATGTGGTAATTCCGTGTGAAAGACGTCACTGGTTGGTACAGACATGGGTGGGAAAGCTATATTTCAACACAGCCACAGGCCATAGGCTAGCAACAAGGCTATACACTAGTCTCCTCCAGTTGAGCAGGTTCCTCCTTTTGTCTCTGTGTCTGGGTGCCTGGATGGAAGACACAACAACACATCAACCAGAAGAGTTTGCAATGATGATATTTACACACACTAATTCACTAGTTTTCCACTCAGTACTTATGAAAGGTGATCATGTATGTGTAACCGATGTGAAATAGCTAGCTAGGTAGCGGTGGTGCGCGCTAGCAGCCTTTCAGTCGGTGACGTCACTTGCTCTGAGACTTGAAGTAGTGGTTCCCCTTGCTCTGCAAGAGCCGTGGCTTTTGTGGAGCGATGGGTAACGATGCTTCGTGGGTGACTGTTGTTGATGTGTGCAGAGGGTCCCTGGTTCGCGAGGGGACGGACTAAAGTTATACTGTTACATATGTTACTACATAATGTTAGTTTAAGTTGTAGTTCACTACAAAATCAAAGTTGGTCACATGTTTGGAGACTTTAAAAGCGCTCTAATGCAGAGAAGGATCCACGTGCCATGTGAAGGCTAGCTCTGCCTCGGTCCAAAATGAAAGAGAAAGATAGGTACTGTCTAACGCAGTCATTTTAGATGGTGCCTCAATGTCCCATTCCTTTGGGATTGGGTTGGATGTCTTTTTTATGGAGAGTCTATCCAAGACGGAGTGTCTCCTTACCGTTTGGTCTTCGACAGTAGAACCCGAGAAGTCCCAGAATTCCTAGGGTGGCAGCCATTGTAATCACCCCTCTGACCACTGTCTCGGTGCCCATCCCTAAGAAACAGAGACTTCTGTTAGATTATATTAAACATGGGGACCTCTCCAGCATGGTAACCTATTTATTTTGTTACGCTAGGCCTATGCCAGGGGAAAGCAGAGGTCCAGTGGGGAAAAATGTGTTTGGATTGAGATATGTTGGAACAGATTAGGTCAAATTGAAAAGAGTCTATCATAACATGTTGTTACCTGTCATTGAAGACATTGTTGTCTGTGTGGGGAGTGTGAGCGTCAGGGAGGCTGTTACTCTGAGTATGCCCTCTGTGAACACAGCACACTGCCAGTGCAGCTGGTCCCTACGGAGGCTGGGCAGGGTCACACTGAGTGTCCTGGTGGGGCGATTCTCTGTCAGAATGTCCTGTTTGACCAGCAGCCCCCTGCTCCCTTCCATCCTCAGCCAGGTTAGGGTCACAGGGTCACTGCTCACTTCCGACACCTCACACGTCAGGACCAGCGGATGATTCCTGGGGAATCCACTAGGCGGCACTGCAGAGACTGAAATGGAAATCTGGAGATCATTGGGGATCTGTTATCTGTTTTCTCAAATATAAGTAAAATAGATCATTCTGAAAAATGCACCTTGGATACTTAAAATGATAATGCTCACCCTTTAGGGTTACCACATTAATAGAGGCAACTAGGAGGTTTTCAAAATAGCAGTTGAACCTCCCACAATCTTCAAACTTCACCGGTGAGAAGTAGAGAGGGAAGTAGTATCCATTGAAGTCCCCGTATGAAAATCTCTCATTAAACGTGTCATTGGATCCGTACATTGCAGTTGTCACAACGTGAACCTCTTTAGCTGTAGATAGTGGGGTCCAGGACCATGATGCATGGGAGTACCCATCTGATGTCATACAAAGCAGTGTCACCAGAGAGCTGTTGGAGCTCTCTCTGTACATTGTGAGAGTGGCATCAGACGAAACTGTGGAGAAAACCATAGTGGTGTTCAGTCAGAGGGGAAAGTTTAATTTAATTTAAATCCAAAGTCTAAATGGCATTATGGGTCCATTTTATTGTAAATGTAACTAATGTGATCACCATTTATCCATTTAAAATGAGACCAAAATTATTGATTGTCAATGACTACTGATCAAGAGGACAACATTCACATTTCACATAAAGGTTTTGATATTTCAGTTGGATAAGAACACATTTTATACCTTCCTCAATTCTGACAGCATTAGAGACATTATATAACAGTGTTCCATTCTGTCTAAAAGTGCAGTAGAATGCCCCCTGACTGTCCGGATGAACACTGCGGATGATCATGTGAAGAGTGTTATTGTAGAACAGCGTGGTGTTAGAAGTGTAATCTCCATCTCTTTCCCACTGCAGTGTGGCCCCATCTGGTAGGCTGGACACCTCGCAACTAACACTCACATCAGAACCCAGACGAAATGAAGGCCAAAAGGAAGGTGTAACTGAAAAAACATGGAATTTAAAAATGGTTACAATGTAAACTTACTGTCCAACCTAAAACAATAATGTGAATGAACAATTACGGTGAAGAATTTTTTTCTGGAAGCTGGCTTTCGAAACGATTTAATCATTGGAAGGTATTTTGTCATTATGGAAGATTCACGATGGCTTGTCTATACGAAACATACACAGAATTTACTTACTTTTTGTGGCGAAGATCTCAATCTTAACCAATGGGACATTTGCTCTTACCAACAAAAACACCCCTGCACATTCAAACTTCGGCTTCACTGTTACGTCATAGTCTTTGCTGCAAGAAAAGTACTCTGTGAAAGGTGGACTAACCACTAGCCTAGAGGATATTGCTCTGGCTATTTGAATCTCTGAGTATCTCCCATCATGTGAGGTCCACTCCCAGCTGAACTCTGACCAGTGAGATTGAGCCAGGTCTGACACAGACTGTTGAGCCTGGTCTGACACAGACAGATGCACACTCTCTGTCTGACCTGAGATCAAGAAGATGCTCCTCTTCATCACTGTGTGTGGACAATGAGACACAGATCTGGTCAAATAACAGTTTTAATTCACCCCATAACAGTTTCAAAATGCACAGATTATTTATTGTGAATCTGGTTTAAAGCCCCTTATTTGTTTTAAAGATCAAGGACAACCGATTCAAATTAGAGAATAGGTTTTCAAAGTCTAATCGGTATACCAGTTTCCCTCTGATAGTCATAGAAACTGTCCATACTGTACATCATGTAATCCTTTAATATACATTTAAATTGCTTGTCCCAGATATTTGGGTTTTGAATTAAATATTCTGCTTGTAGAGTTTTAAACAAGATGTTCAGAGCAACAAAATAATGATGATGAAATGCATACAGTAAAAACTGAACTCACCCTCAGCAGAATTCTCTGATATGCATAACAGGATCCACCACTGAATAACCATAATGTGGTCCATACCCTGACCTGACATTTAACTCCGGGTTCCACCAATATCTGAGAAACAACTCGAGACAAAGTGAAGGAGCATAGCACATTCTTACATTGAAACAGCAGCTTGCACAATTTCCGCTGTCTTGTTCAGTTACATCTCATCATCACACTATTGCATTCATCATTGTAGCAACTTGTTCTCTTAAACTGATAATGTGAAGGTTTTCTCAGTTGATTTGAACCGTTAGCATTTGTGTTACCCATTTTGACCATTGAATGCCATGGTCGGATGGCCGAGCCAGGCGCTGTCTGATATCTAATTATAGTCTAATCTAATTTAGGTATAGTTACAGTAATGGAATGGACCCAGAAAATTGTATGTGGTTTTATTCTCAATTACGTTAATAATACTTTAACAAAAACAAACCATGGGTAAAAGGTCAAATTTAAACTGGAATTGAACTGGAATTTAAATAGAATCAACTCAAACTAGGAACAATTTTACTTAACATGATCTAAACTGGTGTTACAGGAAGCAGTTTGTTCGTCATATCACCAGACCTATACAGTGATTCATTAAAAACATATGGTAGAGTATGGTAAAGTGAAGTGCATAGCAATGTTATAATGGGGTTACGTCCATTAAGGTTCATTAGCTTTAAAGGCACAATGCAGCTTTTTAAACATTTATATTAAATCGTTTCTGGATAACAATTTAGAACTTTACTGTAATAGATTTCCATTAAAAGGGTCAAAAATACTTTTGGGGAGTGGTCTGAGTGGGAAGGGAAAAACTGAAACATAGCTGTTATTGGCAGATCGTTTTGGAACTCTTTGTTATTGGTCTATTAACCAATTTCCCACATGCTGATGTCATGAAGGAAAACCGAAACTTACGCCCATTCAAAGCCGCTGATTAAAAGGTCCTTTGCAGATTGTGTTTTCAACCAGAAACTTTCAGGAATTAAAACGTAGCAATTATTTTTTCTAACTTTTACAGTGTTAGTTTCATCAGCTGTTTTAAATGGGCCTTTAAATGGCGGCAGCGTAGCCTAATGGTTAGAGCTTTGGACTAGTAACTGAAAGGATGCAAGGTTGAATCCCCGAGCTGACAAGGTACAAATGAACAAGGCAGTTAACCCACTGTTCCTAGGCCGTCATTGAAAATAAGAATTTGTTCTTAACTGACTTGCCTAGTTAAATAAAGGTCAAATAAAAAATAGAAGTTAGAGCCATGGCTCAAATTGCATGGGTTTTAATACTGTTTGATTCCTGAAAGTTTAGTATGAAAAATTGTTATATGAAGCAGGATTAGCATGATAAACACAATACATACAGTATATAGCTTAAATGTATTTGATAGACAATCCAATGCTGAAAGCCTTTGATAGTATAGGTCTATGTACTTTCTCAGCAGAGAAATATCTCCCCTACTTGGTTCCTTATTGGTATGGTACAAAGCATAAGCATGACAAGAGTGTATAAGATCATCCACTCAGTAGCGTATTCATCACAGTCACTGAACGTAGACAGCATCATTATTTTACAACTTTTATGTTTTAAGCAGACCACCATAGTGCCTGTGCCCAAGAACACCAAGGTAACCTGCCTAAATGACTACCGACCCGTGCACTCACGTCTGTAGCCATGAAGTGCTTTGAAAGGCTGGTCATTGCTCACATCAACACCATCATCCCAGAAACCCTAGACCCACTCCAATTTGCATACCGCACCAACAGATCCACAGATGATGCCATCTCTATTGCACTCCACACTGCATTTTAACACCTGGACAAAAGAAACACCTATGTGAGAATGCTGTTCATTGACTACAGCTCAGCGTTCAACACCATAGTGCCCTCAAAGCTCATCACTAAGCTAAGGACCCTGGGACTAAACACCTCCCTCTGCAACTGGATCCTGGACTTCCTGACGGGCCGCCCCCAGGTGGTAAGGTTAGGTAATAACACATCCGCCACGCTGGTCCTCAACACGGGGGCCCCTCAGGGGTGCGTGCTCAGCCCCCTCCGGTACTCCCTGTTCACTCATGACTGCATGGCCAGGCACGACTCCAACACCATCATTCAATTTGCCGACGACACAACAGTGGTAGGCCTGATCACCGACAACAACGAGACAGCCTATAGGGAGGAGGTCAGAGACCTGGGCGTGTGGTACCAGGACAACAACCTCTCCCTCAACGTGATCAACACAAAGGAGATGATTGTGGACTACAGGAAAAAGAGTTCCGAGCACGCCCCCCTTCTCATTGACGTGTCTGCAGTGGAGCACCCAAAACCACTCAACATGCAACATCGGTGAAGGTGGCTTCAGCAGAGAGAGAACATCCAAACGGGGTATCAATGCAGGAGAATCCTCAGAGATTCTCATTCCGGTGTTTCAAGCTAGACCACTGATCCCAGCCAGTGGTCCTGACGTGTGAGGTGTCGGAGGTGAGCGGTGACCCTGTGACCCTGGCCTGGATGAGGATGGAGGGGAGCAGGGGGCTGTTGGTCAAACAGGACATCCTGACAGAGAGTCATCCCAACAGGACGCTCAGTGTGACCCTGCCCAGCCTCCGTAGTGACCAGCTGCACGGGCAGTGTGGTGTTCACAGAGGGCATTCTCAGAGCTACAGCCTCCCTGACCGTCATAGACTGGGGGTCAGGGGGGGAATAGGTTTTGTTGTGCCCGCTTCACGACTGTCTTGGTGTGCTTGGACCATGTTAGTTTGTTGGTGATGTGGACACCAAGGAACTTGAAGCTCTCAACCTGTCAGTACCAAGCTGTTCTGTTAGGTTCATCTCCAGAGTTGCAGTTCAACGTCATCTCACTGATGTTGGAACTCTCTCTATACAGAGCGTAGGGAGGATTCTTTGTATCTGAGAAGACATAATAAAATATACATATTGCTATTAAAAGCATGCCCTGATTTATTCCGTTCAACAAGAGGAGAAAATATAAGAAATACTGAAAATGAATAAAACTATAAGACATTTGCTGAAAATGTTACTCTAAAAACAAGGAAAACAATACTGACCAAAAATCTGTATCATCTACAAAGCAAAATAGTGATAATTGTAACTTTTATACAATTTCACAAGATACAAACAACAAATTATTCAAAGAGATAGGAAAATGTATTATTCACCATTTATGATATTCAGTGTGTTATAGACATAGAATATATCCACTCCATTCCGTAGGATTCTGCAATAATATCTCCCCTGGCTGTGCTGATCAACATTGTGCATGTTCATGTAAGTGGGATGGTTGTAGATGTGGTGTTAGAAGTAGCATTTCCATCTCTAACCCGCTGCAGTGCATGGCAGAGGAGAAAACTCACAACTCACTCTCGATCTGAACCAGCTGTCAGTTTGGAATTAACAGACAAAACAAAGTAATTTGAATTGAATTACATAATAAATGTTGCAATTACTCTATGACGGAGATGATTGTGGACTTCAGAGAAGTTAGATGTTACTGCACGGACGGAACTAGAAGCACAAGCATTTCGCTACACTCACAATAACATCTGCTAACCATGTGTATGTGACCAATAAAATTTGATTTGATTTGATGACCCATATGTACTTGAGTCCCTTCGCTCATATCCTATAATATATA